>NW_026294535.1:34550102-35150102 GCF_007827085.1 Peromyscus californicus insignis
CAGGGAGCGTGAGCTCCGAACGAGAGGACTCACCTAGATAATAGACTGGAGGTATTAATACGCGATACGCTGTGCCTCCATTGACATTATAAGCTGTATTTGCTGACTAGTTCAGGTGCCCATGGACAGGTTTTATTTCTTTGGATTGTGTGTGTGTGTGTGTGTGTGTGTGTGTGTGTGTGGTGTGTGTGTGTGTGTGTATGTTCATGCAGGTGTGTGAATGTTTAAGAGTATGTATGCACCTGTGTGATTATGTGTATGGAGGTCGGAGATCACCATCAAATATCTTGTGACTCACTTTCCACTTCATACGTTTTGAAGCAAGGTCTCTTACTGAGCAAATGTGATTGCAGGAATGGGGTGATAACTTGACCTACCATTAATCCCAGCGCTCGCGAGGTAGAGATGGGGCTGGGGGGTGGGGAGTGATTACGCTGGGCAAACTGGCTAGCTATGATAGCCAAATGGATGTGCTTTTGATTCCGTGAGAGACACCGCCTCAGTAAGTAAAGTGGAAACAGATCGAGAAAGAGACCCAGAAGCCTACATCTGGCCTCCACACCCGTGCACACACGTATACACGCACACACATTGATGCACACATAAGCGTATGAAAAAAAGATTGGACCATGTGATATGTTCCTAAATCATCTTGACATCTGGCAGGGATGTGCGCAGAGCTCCTGGGGAAGCCTGTCTTTTCTCAGAGCCCGTGGCTCACTGCCCCGTCCCGGGAGAGGCAGATTCAGAGGGGAATTATGAAGTCTAGGCTTCAGGCCCATTACTCAGACTGTCCGAAGCTATCTTTTCTTTTTCTTTTTCTTTTTTTTTTTTTAAATAACACCACCACTGCTCTTTGTAGAAGAAACAATTGCCCACACTTGTAATCACATGCCCACTTCAAAAGGTGGCAGAACTCGGGCCTAAAAGCTGCATTTTCCTCATTTCTCTCTGAAGGAGGCAGCTTTTCCAGGTCTGCGGATGCTGCCATCCATATGCCTCTCGCCTACAGAAAGAAAGGAGTATGAATGAGATGGGGCAGGTAGCCCGAGAAGTGGGTGACTGTAAGAAAGAACGCATTTATTTTATTTTGTTTTTCGGGGGTTTTTTTGTTTGCTTTATTCTCCCCCTCCCCCACCCCACTCCATTGGCCTAATTGGGAGAAACATTTGATTTTATTAAAAAGAAAAAAAGAAAAAAGAAAAAGAAAGAGAGAAAGAAAGAAAGAAAAGAAAGAAGAAAAAGTTTCTCCTTTCCCACCTTCTCTCCTCTAAACTTATGTATATAGCATACAAAGCAATGGCATCTTCACATGTAGGAGCCATCCTCTCCCTCCCTAGCCACTCCCCACGTCCTTTCCCTCCTCTCTCTGACCCCTTTCCGACCTCCAAATGGTTCCCTCCTCGGCTTTACTCTCTGGTAAACTCTTTTCCCCTTTCTTTTCCCCTCTGCCCCCTCACAGATTGGTTCTCTCTCTCTCTCTCTCTCTCTCTCTCTCTCTCTCTCTCTCTCTCTCTCTCTCTCATAATTTATTTTTATTTTATGCGCATGTATGTCTGTGGAGTTACAGACAGTTGTGAACTGCCATGTGGGTGCTGGGAATTGAACCCGGGTCCTCTGGAAGAGCAGCCAGTGCTCTTAACCACTGAGCCATCTCTCCAGCCCCGCAGATTGGTTCTTGACTTAACAAAACAGAGAAGAATTTCATGATGAGGCAGAGTGGGGAGAAAGTGAGTTTTATTGAGTGAATAGAAGACTCTCATGGACCTTTCTAGGGTGAACACTCAGGTTCCAGCCGCCCCTAAGAGGTAAGGCTCGGCCATCTGTGTCCAGTTCACCAATGAAGGAGGTCAGGAGTGGTGACTGGCAAAGAGAAGAGACCCGTTCAAGGAGACTACACCGGGAAGCGGGACAGATAAAGGGACCCGTGCCCTAAGTCCATCTTTGGGGTGCTGACATGAGCTTTAACAGAGGAAGAATTAAATTAGTGCAGGCGGCGTGGGGTATGCGTTATTAGACAGTGTTAGTCAAGGTGTAACCTGGTTGGCCATCGTTCGGTTCCGGTTGGTTATGAAAGGTCATCCAAATTATTATTGTTATCCCTTGAGGGACTCAATCTCGTTTCTACATGACAGTCCCTTCTGCTCTGGGGTGCAGGCTTGCCTTCATGGATAGTTAGTTACCCTCATCTTGGGAGGAAGGGGGTGTTATTCAAGGTGATGTATGAAGAAGAGCCAAGGACAATGGCTTGTCTCTGTGCCTCAGCCAAAGTAAGACGACAGACAGACAGACAGACACAACAAGAAGGTAGAGACACTAGGCTTTCATCATACTTTTCATTGCCTTGTAGGCCCTAGTGAAGCGCCCATTTTTTTTTCACGTTTCAAGCCATTTATTTGAAAGGGGGTTTAGTAATTAATTACAAATTCCAATCTGGTTCTCTAACTATTATTTTAAATAGGAACCAAGAGGTTAGTAAACACAAGCAGCTTCTAACTGCCCGTCTCAAGACAAGATGCACTTAAGGCGGTAGTTCTCAGCCTTCCTAATGCTGTGACCCTTTACTACAGTTCCTCATGCTGTGGTGATGCCCCAACTATAAAATGATTTCCGTTGCTACTTCATAATTGTGATTTTGCTACTGTTATGAATCGTAATGTGAATACCTGATAGGCAGATGGTCTCAGGTGGCCCCTGTGAGAGGATGGTTTGACACCCCCCCACCCCCAAAAGGGTCATGACCCACAGATTAAGAACCACTGACTCAAGGCAAGTCAGATGCAGGGGTTAGCAGAGGAATATGCCTAAGAGCCTCACAGCCTAAGATTAAGCTACTTAATGTTAAAGTTTAGATATTAGGGAAAGTGTGTGGTAATGTTTCTTTTCTTCTTCCATGGCGTTCTGTCCCGGAGAAGGAGAGTTTTTCAGGTACACTGTACAGGCTGGCAGCTGGAGCTAAAACACTGATCCAAGGGAGCCTTGCCTGTACATCCGTCACAAATCCATTGGCACTCAGCACATAATCCGTTAGCCTTTCTAACAATCTCATTTGTGAAGTTCTCAGAAAAGGGAGTTGTTGAGATCAGGCTATGCCTGGCTCTGAGTCACTTCATGTTGTGCACAACTGTGGTTTGGTTGTGGTCTAAGGCTGAACCTTGCGTTGAGAGACTCCATTTTACAAGGAGCTTTGACTCCATCTGGAGGGTGGAGGATGATCTCACTCCTGAGTGGACAAACACTATCATCTGTCTGGCACCACACATGTTGCACAGGCTGATGAATGACTTATTCCCAGGAGTAGAAAGGATGCCACTCTATGATTTATTGGGGGCAAAGTGAGATTGTAGGTGCACCTGGGCACATTCACATCATATTGGGAAAACCGCACCCAAGAACTTATTGGGTAGGACGGACCAAGGAAAGGTGTAACTCTCTCATCTGGACCCCACAAAATGATGGACATCTAACACAGTAAGGATAAGGGCTACACGCCACCTGTTATCCAGTACCTGGTGTATGCATCAAGAAGCAAAGGATAGAGAACTCCAAAGTGTCCCTGGGACCTCAGCTCCCCTTTGTCGACTGGGCCCGCTCAACTGCCATCTTGCCCATCCACCTGCTTGCCCATCTGGACCTGGTTCTGTTTTTACCTAGAAGCTGGACTCAATTCTGCAACATCAATCTCAACCCTGACTTTGGGTTCATTAACATACCAATATAAATCCTACTTAAATCCCACCAGCCTAGTTCAAAAACCTCTTGGCTGCTGCTTGGCTCTCTTTCATTTATACTAATTAATTCTGTAAACCACACACGTACATCTCTAAAGAGAAATACATTTACTATGTACGGTGTGATGTGTTATTGAAATAGAAAGCCCTACATTGTCCTTGTTCAGCTGACCAAGGAATTATCTGGAAAACTGCTACCACTGAAACCACTACATCTTGTGAGTTCACTGCTCACTCACCACAGGGCTTACAGTTCTTTCACACGTGGCTTGGCCAGTTTTGAAAACTCCTGAGTGCCAGTCCACAAGAGATAGAAATCAGAACAAGGAGTGTGAGGGGACCCTTTCGCCTCTCACATCCCCTGTTTCCTAACTAGCCTCAGGTGCACTAGAGAACCAGGAATGGCCGGCTTTCTGGAGACAAGGGTGGTATGGATAGTGGAGAAAGATGAAATGTCCACCTTTAAAACCCCAGGACATATGTATTAACTTGCAGAACACAGGGATTGCACAGATGTGACTAAGGGGTTTGAGATGAGAAAACTGTGTTGGAGGTCGCCCATGATCATGTGGGTCATCAAACACTAGGAGAGAAGCGTCAAGAGCCGGAGAGAGAAATGAAACGCGGTCCTAAAGGGAACAGAAATAGGGATGATGGGATTGCTGGCCCTAAGACATATGGCAGCTTCTAGAAGTCAGAAAAGTATGTTAGCTTTAGTAACCAGTTCTCTTTTGGGCCTCCAGAAAGAACTCAGCTCTGGTGATGCCTTGGTTTTATCCCAGTGAAACCTGCTTGGGACTTCTGACTTCCAAGACTCTAAGATAATAATACAGTGGTGTTCTTTGAAACTTGCTTGGTTTGGACAAAATTTTTTTCAGTAAGAGAAACTAATACAAGTCAGGTGGCGGTGGTGCACGCCTTTAATCCAGCACTCAGAGTCAGGTGGATCTCTGTGAGTTTGAGGCCAGCCTGGTCTACAGAGTGAGATCCAGGACAGGCACCAAAACTACACAGAGAAATCCCGTCTCGAAAAACAAACAAACAAACAAAAAAAAAAAAAGAAAGAAAGAAAAGAAAAAGAAAAAAACTAATAAAGAAACTAATACAGAGAAACTGATTGAATGATCCACCCCACCCCCCCACCCCCACCCCCCACCCCTGTCAAAGGATGGGGTTTTCAAAGAATGTGAAGAGCAGTGCATTATGGGCAGAAGCCCACAGACAGAAGAACTCTCGCCATCCGGATTTGTGTGTGCAAGACGAGCTTCTCCACTCCAGAGGGCTGGGTTGCAAGGGACTGAGTCCTCTGGGGAAATATAAATTTCAACCAAAGCCAGGAAGTCGAGGGGATGGCTCGAGGAAAAGATAAGGGCCGAGGGAACTGTTTTAATTTTTTGGCAGAAACACAAGAGTTTCAGGGGTGCAATGTAAATAGGGAGACGCTAGATGGTCGGGACCAAGTGGAGTTGAAGAGGAAGAGAGCATGAACTTAATGGGATCTCTGAGCTCCAGGGAATTACAGACTACACACAGTCCCTGGGCCTTTTTATGGAGAATCACAGGAAACGGGGAAGCAGGGGGTGGATGGTGGGATCAAAAGGCCAGAGATGGGGCTAATTTGTCTCAGCAGCTTCAATTAAATGCCTTTTAGCTCCTTCTCTGATTTTACCGACTCATTTTGATGCATGGTGTTTATTTTGTCCTGGCCCTCATCAAATTCAGGAATAAAACTTGTTTTGTTTTTGAAAGGACCGAGACACATTTTGTTCGGAACAGCACGTTAAATTAATGCTAATTCGTGAATAATTGTCATAAACAAGTCTAAATAAATTCTCTTCCTCACAGCTATAACGAAAAAGGTATTTCTGATTAGTCTTACCCACTGAAAAGCCAAAGCTCTCTGAAAAAGTTACATCTTGGGTGTGGAGCCTACCGGCTGTTTGACCTCTCAGCTAAGCGACACAGCCAGACTGGAGAGATGGAATGTGGCAGGTCAAGGACCAGAGCGACCTTGAGTTATCTCAGTTCCTTTAACGGCCATTTTTTTCAGCCTCTGTGTCTGACCCAACATCCTGTGACTATGGGATAGAGCTCTTGGAATGCCTCCCTAAGCTTAACAGAGATCTCTGGCCTCTACTAACACCCTGTGACTATGGGGTAGAGCTCTTGGAGTGTCTCTCTAAGCTTAACAGAGATCTCTGGTCTCTACTAACATCCTGTGACTATGGGGTAGAGCTCTTGGAATGTCTCTCTAAGCTTTACAGAGATCTCTGGTCTCTACTACCCCCCAAAGCTAAGAATGCTATGAAGATAACATCTGAATCCTATGGGAAAGATCCCTTTGTTTAGTGTCTGTATACCTGCCTGATGCTCCAACCAACATGTCTGCTACATGTATTGGTTTACGACACTCTTTGTTCTGTGGCTCTGAAAGTTCATGCTTCCTTTCCCATGGCGGGTGTGTGTGTGAGAGAGAGGAGCTAGTCATTCAGAGTAACTTGGACCCATGTTCCCTGCCCATGCTCACTCACGTTGGCTGAGAATAAACTATTTTCTTATTTCCTTTAAAGCAGAGAGTTATCGTTTCATGCTGCAGGGGCATTATCAGACTCCTAAGTGCTCACTGGGTTTGACTGAATTGCAATAAGTCATAGAGTTCTAGAAAGTGTTGAGTGCTAGTCTGACCCAAGACTTTCCCTGAGGCCCTGATGTGTGGAGAAGGAACATAGCTCCTTCTCTAAATCTGGAAGATGCTTGGCAGAGCCAGGAAGAGCTTGGGGTCAGGGCCTTAGGGGGGCTATCTATGGCTTCTGATACTGAGAACCCAACTCTCCCCACCCAGAGGGGCTATGGTTTTCAATCCCAGGCCTGTGTGCTGGATTTGTGACATTCTTGAGACATCCTGCCTTCCCTTTGTGCCTCATTGCTTAACTTCCTGCTAACTTTGTCCCATTGCACGATAGCTTTCTGCTGACTCTGTCCCATTTCTTTCCTGGAAATAGTATATAAGACGCTGTCTTAATAACCTTGCTTGGCACAAGACATAGCTTGTTCAAGACCTCTTGATCTCAAACTTTCTTATTCTCTTATCTTCTGATCTCCTGGTTCTCTGTCTTAGGACCCTGCCACTGACGGACCACTTGCTGGTACAGGTCAAGTGTGGCGGTTTGAAAGAAAATGGCCCCCAAAGCGAATGGCACTATTGGGAGGTAAGTGAGTCACCACAATGAAATGTTTTCCTTTATAAAAGTTGCCGTGGTCATGGTGTGTCTTCACAGCAATAGAAACCCTAAGACATCAGGGAAGCTTGACTTTATCTCCAAACAAGACCATGCTGCTTGCTTTATTTCCAAGATGGAAAGGACATTTGTAGCAGTAGTTCTCAACCTGTGGGTCACAACCTTTTTGGGGGTCTAACTAATGATCCTTTCACAGTGGTTACCTAAGACCATCGGAAAACACAGATATTGACATTACGATTCATAACAGTAGCAAAGTTACAATTATGAAGTAGCAATGAAATAATGTTACGGTTGGGGGTCACCACAACAGAAGGAACTGTATTAAAGGGTTGTAGCATCAGGAAGGCTGAGAACCACTGCCCTATAGCAATATCAGATTCAAGGCCATAAGCCTCGAGCTCTTTAGCCCTACTAGGCGATCTCAGCCTTGTAGGTTTATCAAGACTCTCCTTTGGTATTTCTGACGTAAGACCTATGACAACAGTAGGCTTGGTACTTTCCTACTAGACTGAGCTCCTAGGTCACGAGCTCAGATCCTCCCAATTTCATGACAATGGGAGACAAAGGGGGCCAACCCGAAGGGAGCGAGGAAAGAGTATTTCCGAAGAAAAGCTGGAGCAGACTGGGTTTGATTGAATTACAATGAGCCATAGAGTTCTGGAAAGTGTTGAGTGCTAGTCATGCCATCGCTACCCATGATACTCTAGATGGGTGTCCCTCCAAAGCAAATGGTCACCTCAAGTCTCTTACTACATGAGCTGGACAGAAAAGAAAAGAACCCAAGGAACCAACCCCTACCCCCACAAAGAGGTAGAAATCCACCCAGATCAGTCATCGACAAGTCGGTGCTTTTAGCCTCTTTGTTAGCTGTACCCAAGTTCGAGCCTTGGACTGGGCTTTTTAGCACACACCTTTAGTCCTAGAACTGGGGAGGCAGAGGAAAGCAGCTCTCTATGAGTTGGAGCCTAGCCTAGTCTACGTACTGAGTTTCAGGATAGCCAGGGATACATAGTGAGACCTGGCCCTTAAAAAAAGAAAGTTTTATTCTTTATATCAACTTGACCCAAGCTAGCGTCATCAGAGCGGAGGGAACCTCAATTGAGAAAATGGCTCCCTAAGATCCGGCTGCAGGCAAACCTGTGGGCCATTTCATTAATTGGTGATTGATGTGGGAGATCCATTGTGGGTGGCGCCATCCCTAGGCTAGTGGTCCTGGGGGCTATAAGAAATCTGGGTGAGCAAGTCAGGAGGAACAAACCAGTAAACAGCACCCTTCTTCATCAGTGCCTGCCTCCAGGTTCCTGCCCTGCTTAAATTCCTGTTTTGATTTCCTTCAATGATGAAAAGTGATGTGGATGTGTAAACCAAATAAACCTTTTCCTCCACAAGTATTTTTGGTCATGGTACTTCATTAAAGCAATAGTAACCCTAACTAAGCCACACCCCTTTTATGCCATGGCCCAGTTATGTCCTTGACTTCCAAACATTCCCCCTCCGAAGGTGGAGTAGGAGGTGGGAGCACTGCGTTTCTCCCTGCCAACCAGCAAACAGCCACTCCCTTCCAAACCCCAAACTCATAAACTCAGAGTTATCGATGCACACATTCATTTTTCCTCTCACCCATTTGTTCCTTCCTGTGTGCGAGGCTAATTGCTTCTTTCATTAAGCACTCTTCACTCTTATTAAAGTTGTTAGCATATTCCACAAGGCTTTCCGCGCTTGGCTTCCCAGTGGACGGAGGCAAGCATTTCCAAGAGCCAGCTGGCACTGTTTATTCACAGCAGGTCTCGGGTGCTGGGAGGATAAAATGACTGCTCTCCAACTATCTGTTCCTTCTCCTTCGTGTGGCTGAGTCTGAAGCTGGACCCGGGAGGTCTGGCTGCAGACACCGCTGAGCAGCGAGTCTCACCAAAGAAGGATCTAGGCTAGTTAACGGTCTTCAGAGTCAGTCTTCCAGTTAGCTGTCCGGGAACCACTTTTTCTTGCTATGCAGGGAGGTAGGAGCTCATACCTAGGCACACACACACACTCACCCCGGCACCCCTGTCTGTGGTCACCGTGAGGCTCAGTCTCATGACAATTACATTACCCTGTGAAGTAAGAGCATGAGGCTTATTCTGATTTATCTAACTACATCTTCTTTCATAAATACTGGAGTGTAGTCTCAGGGCTGGTCTCTATCTGTCTGGAAATTGGATGTTCTGACAGGGCCAACTTCATGAACAATCCATGACAATCTATACTTAAAAAGGCCCATACGTGTCTTAATGTTCTGATGTCATTAACTTGAAATTCTTAATAACTGTTCAATCAGAGTCCCTTTCAATTTTCATTGAGCTCAGCAAATTATGTAGCTTGTGCAGGTCTCCAATGTAGTTGTTTCCATTAATCAGTCTCTCATTCTGGGTTACTATTTATTTATTTATTTATTTATATTTTAATGTGCATTGGTGTTTTGCCATGGGTATCAGGTCCCCTGAAACTGGCATTACTGGCAGTTATGAGCTGCCCTGTGGGTGCTGGGAATTGAGCTCAGGTCTTCTGGAAGAGCAGTCAGTGCTCTTAACATCCGAGCCATCTCTCCAATCCCTGGGTTACTTCTTTAACAGTCCACATCTGACCTTTATCTGTGTGCCTCTATCCATTTTCCAGATTTTCTGACCCCCACCCCACCCCACCCCAAGGCCTAGGAATGCCGACCCCGTTGTAAATGCTCAGACAATATTTGCTGAACACCCAAATGCCCCAAAGAGGAAGCAATAATATTCCCATAGCAAAGGTAACAAGCTCCTTATTGGGATTATGCCACATTTGGTGTCAGGTTCCCCATCAAAGAGGCCATTAATTCTGGATACTCCCTCTCTGCCTCCTCCTCCACTCCTTCTCTGTCTGAGCCGTAAGCTGCTTTCATGCCTGATTGCCCTCCCTGAGTCCCCTGCTCACCCGACTCCTGATTCTGTAAGCCGAGCAGGGAACACTGCGTTGACTCAGACAGCCGTGTTCAAAGAACCGAGCTGGTGGCCGCAGTGAGAGTTCAGGATTCAGGTCTCAGAGCTTTGACCTCAGGCTTGCGGGAGCTTTCTCTTAGGCCAGCTGAGCTATGTGACCTCGGAGAACAAACACCACTATCTCCAGATGAAGAGGCGCCATCCAGCTCTCTCCTGGCTGCTAGCAAGGCATCCAGTGGACACAGAATACTACAGCAACACTAGCCAAGCTAGCCTCAATGGTAGAGCGTGTTCTTAACGTGCTCGAGGATGTGGGTTCAGTCCATGATTCACAAACCACGCTGTGCATGCAAATGAAAGAAGAATCTGCATTTGCGCTGTAGGGCCTGGGGGAGGAACTGGTTTCAGTTTGTTGTTTGGTTTTGTTAGCCTTACACAAGACAGGCAAGCTTTCCGTCACTGAGTTAAATCTCCACTGCACTTTTGGCTTTTACTTTTTGTTCTGAGACAGGGTCTCATGAAGTTACTTATGTTGGCCCTGAACTCACTCTGTAGTCCATCTGTGCTGTGGGATGGTCTGTATGTCAAGTGTGTTGTTGATTGGTCAGTAAATAAAACACTGGTTGGCCAGTGGCTAGGCAGGAAGTATAGGCGGGACAAGGAGGAGAATAAAGTTGGGAAGTGGAAGGCTGAGTCAGAGAGACACTGCCAGCCGCCACAATGACAAACAGCATGTGAAGATGCTGGTAAGCCACGAGCCACGTGGCAAGGTATAGATTAATGGAAATGGATTAATTTAAGCTGTAAGAAAAGTTCGCAAGAAGCCTGCCACGGCCATACAGTTTGTAACCAATATAAGTCTCTGTGTTTACTTGGTTGGGTCTGAGCGGCTGTGGGACTGGCAGGTGAGAGAGATTTGTCCTGACTGTGGGCCAGGCAGGAAAACTCTAGCTACACATCTGGACTTGAACAGGTGACCATTCTTCAGCGAAAGCTTTGGTTTTCTTGGTTATGAAAAGACTTGGGCCGGGAGGTGGTGGTGCATGCCTTTAATCCCAGCACTTGGGAGGCAGAGGCAGGAGGATGTCTGTGAGTTCGAGGCCAGCCTGGTCTACAAAGTGAGTTCCAGGAAAGGCGCAAAGCTACAGAGAAATCCTGTCTCGAAAAACCAAAAAAAAAAAAAAAAAAAAAAAAAAGAAAAGACGATGAAAACATGAAAAGCTGGGTAGGGTGGGTTACACCTCTAATCCCAGCACTCAGAAGACGGAATCAGATGGGTTGTTCTGCAATTTTTATTATTACATGTTTTTTTTTAAATATACAGTCGTGGATGGGGGAGTTCCTTACTGGATTAGACAGCTGCTTTCAGACCCTGCCCCCACATCCATGCCCACCCTCCTTCCTTCTGACACAGTCATAGCACTGTACTCTATCCCTCAGCTGGCCACATCTGTACCGCCTTCGGACTGGCAGCCCAACCACCACCAAACACAGTATCTTGTTTAGGAAGTCAGTAACAATGGAATATGCTCTCCTCCGCAGACCTCCAGTCAGTGACAGGAATGGAACACATTCTCCTCAGCAGACCTCCGACGAGATCTGTTCTTGAATTGTCTTCTGAAATGAATCCCTCACAGTCCACGTGTACTTTGTCTGGGAAACTGTAAATCAGCACAGAGCATCCGTGCTACAGTGTCTAGGCAGGTACTCTCTTTGCAGAACCCAGGAGTGCCAACCTGGCTCTCCCTGCTCTTCCCGTGTGTGGTTGAACTGCTCTGCCCTCCAAAGGAGACAGTTCAGAGCTTCGGATAGCAATGGCTTCTCTTTCTCCATCTTCTCCTTCATCTCCCCATTTATTCTCACATTGCTTTTCCGCTATCTGCTCTGGCTCATCCACCCTGTTTTTGCCCTGGACCTGCTCTTGACCTTCCATGCTTCATCCAGATGGGAGCCTTCTCCTGATTTATGGCAAGTCTTATGGTTTTTCACTTCCTTTGCTCTGGGTCAACTCTTCCGTCTTTCCTTCTTCTCCGGGAGTATTTCGAAAACGCGTATTCTCCTTGCTATTGTGACTTGAATATATATTTTACAGTCCTTGCTGCACAAGCATGAGGATCTGAGTTGTTGGTCCTCAGAACCCATGTGAAAAAGGGCACGGCTGGGTGTGGTGGCACGAGCCTTGAGTCCCAGCACGTGGGAGGCAGAGGCAGGCAAATTTCTGTGAATTCGAGGCCAGCCTGGTCTGTGTAGTGAGTTCTAGGACAGCCAGACAGCCAGATATGATAGTGAGCCATTGTCTTAAAAAAAAAAAAAACAGGGATGGTGGTGTGTGCCTCCAATCTTAATGCTGGGGAGGCAGAGACAGGGGGATTCCCCGGGCTCATTGGCCATCAAATCATCTACCCTAATCCAGGTCAATGTGGACCTACGTCAGTGAACAAGCTGGACCCAAGGTTGGCACATGTATCCAAACACACACACACACACACACACACACACACACACACACACACACACACACACATTTTTCTGTCATTTTCATGGTATCCTGGGTAAAAAAGAAGATGACAGCCTGTCCTCAATCTGCCGTCATGAACTCAGATATGATCTTAGTGTAGACGGCTCTATCAGATCTTCTCCAGAGGAGGAGAACCCAGACAGGGGTTTTAAATGTGCAAGAGAGAAAATGTTCCCTAAGGACAAGGAGATCTTGTGAATTCTCTTTGTGGTTCTGGACCATTCGACCCCCTGACCACTTTTTTTGTTTGTTTGTTTGTCTGTTTTGTTTTGTGTGTTGAGACAGTGTCTCACTGTCCTGGAACTCACTACATAGGCCAAGCTGGTTTCAAACTCACAGACATCTGCCTGCCTTTGCCTCTGGAGTGTTGGGATTAAAGGCGTTGTTTGTTTGTTTGAGATAGGGTCTCTCTATGTAGCCCTGGCTGTCCTGGAACTTGCTATTTAGACCAGGCTGGCCCTTGAACTCACAGAGATTGGTCTGCCTTTGACTTCCAAGTGCTGGGATTAAAGGTGTGTGCCACCACACCTGACTAAATTAAGTTGTGGTGGTTACTCTCCATTGCCAGCTTGGCTGGGTTTACCGTCACCTAAGAGGCACATCACTGGCTAGGTCTGTAAAGGTATGTCCTGAGAATAGTAGCTGAGGAGGGAAGGTTTACCTTGATTGTGGGTAACACCATCCCATGGGCCTGTCCCCATCCTTAGTAGAGAGAGAGAGAGAGAGAGAGAGAGAGAGAGAGAGAGAGAGAGAGAGGGAAAACCAGCTGCATGTATGTCTGATCCTCTTGACTGTACACATTTTACCAACAGGTATTTATTAAGTACCTACAAAGGTGTGTGTTGAATAATGAAGATACATACTTTGGTGGTCAAATTGAAACTGTGAGATCTGATAATTTGGAGGAGGGGACAGTAGGAGTCTAGAGACAAGCATGGTCAAATGTGGTGGTTTGAATGAAAATGTCCCCCACAGGCCCATAGGGAATGGCACTATTAGGAGGCATGGTCTTGTTGGAGTGGGTGTGGCCTTGTTGGAGGAAATGTGTCACTGAGGGTGGGCTTTGAGGTTTCAGGTGCTCAAGCCAGGCCCAATGTTACTCTCTCTTCCTACTGCCTGCTGATCCAGATGTAGAACTCTCAGTTCCTTCTCCAGCACCATGTCTACCTGCATGTCTCCATGCTTCCCACCATGATGATAATGGATTAAGCCTTGGAACTGTAGGCCAGGCCCAGTTAAATGCTTTCCTTTATATGAGTTGCCGTGATCATGGTGTGTCTTCACAGTAACAAAACCCTAAGACATCAAACAATCACAACATACAAACTTGTTGAGAATCCTGTGTTGTGTTTCTAAGAAAGTGACATTTAAACTAAGACCTAAAGGTTGGCTGAATTGTGAGGTGATCAGTGGATTCTTATCACCAGTGACTGATGGCCTCTAGTTTCTGACACAGCTAAGTGATGCCAATCCTCAATTTTTCTGGACAAGAGAAGTCAAGGGTTATACCAGACGCAGGCTGCTACCCAATCACATCTTTTCTTGAAAGGAAGAGTAATATATATATAAAAAATGTGATTTTGAAAAGTACTTAGAATAAAAATATTGCAAAAGCATATGCAGAGTTGAAGCTTGATTTACACATTGTAAAGTCCTAAATCATATATTTGGACCTATCTTTGGGACAATCTCGGTGAGACCCCTCAGCTGAGAACCTCTCTGGCCTCTGGCTCCATCCTGTTGAGGAGAAATGGCATACACATTTGGCATCAGGCAAAAGACTTCAGCCTGTGGCCAATACCTTCCTTATATGTAGCGTAACCTTTCCAGCAGCTGGGTGTTCATATACCATAACGTTAATTCTCTCTGATACTTGAAAGACACAGGCTAAATAGGTTGAGGATTAAAGGGAGTGCCTGAGAAAAGCATTCTTCTTGTTTCACTTTAGACCTTTAAAAAGATAATGCTTAAGAAGACGGGATGGTATTTCCTACCAGAAACCACAGGATCTGGTTGCAATGCCGCTGAGTGCCAGGGGAGACTGAGACATGTTTTAATAGGTGCACTCTCAGCCCAGCCCTTAAAAGCCTGCCTCTCATAACACGAAAACTTTCCAAGGCTTCCTCAAGCACTCTTGAGGTGACACCCACCAAGATCTCCCTCCCCCTACTCCCCACCCCCATCCCGCCTTCCTTTAACATCATGCAGAAAAGAATGCCCTCAGCAGAAAGAGGTACGTACCTACATGCAGGAATTAAAAAAAAAAAAAAGAGTTAGGGAAGCAAATCTAATGCATGTGAGAAGGCTAGGCCACGCTGCTGTTTGCGGTCTATGCTTTCATCGAGATTTTTCTTTCTGTCAGACGGAGCACATCGCAAGCCTCTTCCTCCATCTCTTAGACTGCTTTTCAGAGCAATTTCACAACTGGCACTATCACATCTTGTAACATCGGGAAGGGCCCGTACAGTCGCACGGTACAGCAATGACTTCATGTGCTACAGACCTGTGAGGTCTTCTAAGCAAATGTCTGGGTCCTAGTCAGACACCCAGACCAGGAAACTAATTGAATAGTCTGAGAGACACTTTGTTTAACATTTAAAGTGTATGACTCCATTTATTTGCTTTCGCTGTCTAAGCTGGGCTGGACTCACAGAGGACGGGTTTGTCCCTTGATGTCTACAGCTTATGAACTCTCAGCCCAGGCACTGGTTTTCCTTTAGTCCGTAGTTGCTGGGAGTTCCTCTCCTGAAAACATTTCATAGGAAACAAAAATATAGCAGCAGCCTAGGGTTTGGAGAGCACCACCTCACCCTGCAAGCTCTTTGTTCCATGTTTCTGAGAACAACATTCTTCCCAAAGCTTGTAGCAAACGAATACAAACATGTTAAGTGGAAGTGAAGATGAAGACCACAGTGAGAGCACACAGTAGGTGTCCTGGTCAACCTTCTATTACTTTGACAAATGCCAGGGACAAATGCAACTTCTCTAGTCACCTCTGTCTATGGACGAAAGGATTTCATTGGCTTACACATCCCAATCACAGTCTGTCATTGAGGCAAGCCCAGGCAGGAACTCAAGGCAGGAACCCAGAGGCAGGAGCGGATGCAGAGGTCATAGAGGAGTGCTGCTTGCTGGCTTGCTCAGCCTGCTTTCTTATAGAACCCAGGACAACCTGCCCAGGGTTGGCACCGCCTAGGCTGGGCCCTCCCATATCAAACATGAATCAAGGAGATGCTGTAAAGACTCGCCTATAGGAAATCTGGTGGAGGTGTTTTCTTAATTGAGGCTCCTCTTCTGAGATAACTCTAGCTGTGTCAAGATAACAAACAGCTAACCATGACAGTAAAGAAAAGGAAACTAACTGAGGTCAACATTTAGCAGATCCCACAGTTCTTATTTTTTTTTTAAAGATTTCTTTATTTATTGTGTATACAAGCCAGAAGACACCAGATCCTCGTTATAGATGGTTGTGAGACACCATGTAGTTGTTGGGAATTGAACTCAGGACCTCTGGAAGAGAGCAGCCAGTGCTCTTAACCTCTAAGCCATTTCTCCAATCCCCTGTCTTTTTTTTTAAAAGCATTTCCTAGTTTTGATTTCATACCTATCATTTAATGTAAAAAAAAAAAATCAACATTTGCAGGGTTCACCTGGAGGAGGGGTGCTAGGATGGATCTCCTGGAATTTAGCCCCTTCTTGTTGATCCACAGCCCCAAACGGGTGGAACAAGAGCTCCTTCACACAATGACTTGTGTGAGAAAGCATTAAAAGTGAGATCAAATTAGCATCCTGCAAAATGATGAGTCAGTACTGAGATATCGCACAGAACCAAGGAGAGGGGTGAGGAGGGAAAGCTGTAGGGCCCCCTGGGGGCAGGAGCTGAACACCAGAACCCCGCGACTCTCTTTGCTGAGCTGTCCCTGGACTCTTTCCCCCTTTTGTCTGTCTGTGCATGTTCTCTCTAGTCATCTGTCTATAGAGGAGCTTTCTAAGCCTCCCTGTGTTGGGCAGCTCTCCCAGAGCCCGGACAGAACTGTTAGACTCCGGGAGTCACATGACACACACGTGACTCAATGAACCCACGTCTGGAATAGTTCTCAAGGAAACAGGATTCAATGAGGCAAAATCCCCCAGGGCTAGCCACAGCAGGACCGTGCCTTTATTTCTGTTCATTTGCTTCAGTTCTAGGGAGAATACAGAGCAGGGACTGTGAGAAAGTCTCACTTGTCCAGTGAAATTCACTCACGAGTATTTATTGAACAAAATAGTGGCCGTGTAGGAGGGATAGTGGAAAGTGATAAATGTGACCGAAAGCATTTGATTTCTCCCCACAGTCTTGATCGGGAAACGATTCCTAAGTGGCCGCTGTATTCGTACACAACTGTACCCAGCCAACACCACTGGACTCCAGAGAAACACACATGAAAACATCTGTAGTTTTCTTCTAGTTTTTGACAAAGAGTGCCTTCTGTAAGGAGGGAACTGGGAGGCATTGGAGGCCAGGGAGCCTCTTCCTCAGTTTCTGCCTCTTGCTCAACAGCATTTCACATCCCATGGAGGGGCTAAAGTCAAAAGGAGAGACAACGCCAAATGAGAATGAGAATGTGGACAATCTGGAAAGCTCATCTATGTGGATGGATGTGTAAAGCATACTAATTCAAGAAAACTGGTCAAATATAAGTCTATCACACAATCTGGCAATTCCGGGGTATATTTCCAAGAAGAATAATGAATTTGTATACCCACGTATACAAACGTTTATGGCATATGAGTTGCTCTAAGCAACCCACCTGTTCAACCATAGCAGGATAATAAACTCAAGGATGTTTGTATAATGGGCTACTACAGGGTAATAAAAAGGATGAACTTATGCTCATGCCACAAGATTTGTGAGCTAATAGACATAGTACCCAATGAGAGAAGCCAAACCCAGAAGAGCATGGACCCTAAGTGTACATGATTCCATTTTCATGAAGCTTAGGAATCAGCAAGTCCGTGAATATGGGCTTAGTGTTAATCATTAAAGTTAATATTAACTTTAAGGGTTTATTGACTGGTAGGAGTCGTGAATGAGCATCAAGGGCTGATAGAAATAGTCTACATATTGACTGAATGGTTATGACATATGAATAGACTACATAATTTATCCAAGTTGCACACATTAAAAACATATTTTTTTAAACCGTAGATGAGTTCTATCTAAGCTAAGAAATTCTCCCCATTTGATCTTCACAAGGTCTCGGTAATATTTCTTCAGGCCTTAGAGAGTGCCACCAGAGCCTCTCCTGTCCTTTCTCAGTGCTCCTCCAACACCCCGATCTGATGCCAGATTGTCCTAGACATTGCCTCCAAACGTTCTGTTTTGATGACACCATGCGCATGAACAAGAGTGGGACTCCTGTCAGCTTTGTCTGGGGGCCAGGGACGAGGCCCGGGGTAGCAGTTTGGTGCTTGGCAACATGGTGTGTAGATGGCAGGAGAGATTAGGGTGGAACATACTTGACACACGTCCCACCCTGTGCCTGGGGGACAGTTCGTAGACAGAAAAACAGATTTCCATGGCCTGCTGGTTTCGCTCAGAGCCTGTCCCGGCTAGAAATACTGGCACTCTTTACCCTTTTCTCCCTCTGCTGTCTGACAAAAGATGTCTTGGTACAAGGAGGCAATTGGGGGTCCTGGAGGCCATTGGGGCTCTTCCTCATCGTCAGTGACATTCGATAAGGAAATAAAGTCATAGTGTGCAATAGCGAGGTACACTGAGAGGTGGGGATATCATGCTTACCTTCTGTGCTGGGGCTTTCTCAGCACCCTGCCCCGTCCTGGACAGGTACTCAGTGAGTCTCCAGGCCCTGGTAAGACTTAGCCTTTCTTTGTGCACCTCAGGATGGGCCTTTGCAATTAATCTCCAAAGCGGCTGGATCGTGTTTCTCTGCACAGGTTACATAACTAAGCCCCTCTACCTAAGCCCCATGAGAAAGAGACAAACTGCTTGTCTTCCTTATAGGAGCTGACAGGGGCAGCGCCCCATTTCTGGGGCTACCGCAGGGCAGGGGCTCCTTCTGAACCCGGAGCATCACACTGTAGGGCTGAGTAGGAACCTTTGTGAAAACTCCCCAAGAAGAAGAGGGAGGTCAGGTCCTCCCTCTCTGTCTCTGTCTCCCCTGATTTCCCTGTCATTCTTAATGTCTTGTGTGGCCTTGGCTGGCCTGGAGCTCACTCTGTAGACCAGGCTGGCCTCGAACTCACAGAGTTCTGCCTGGCTCTGCCTCCCGAGTGCTGGGATTAAAGGCATCCACTCTTAACATCCTTTCTCTTGACTACCTTCTGCCCCACCCATGGGAGCTCCCAACCTCCTTTCCCAAGGCTCCCTCCCACACCTCTTGGTAGGAGTGTAGAACAGACACTTGCTCTCCACTCATCTCTTGTTCCGTTCTTCCTCCAGCTTCATCCCACCTAACAATTTAACCAAGTGAAAGTGTGTGAAATTTTGGAAGACTCCCTTTGTTTAATTCAGACACACATTGTTTTTCCTTTTAACCAAAATACACCAGCAAGATTGATCAGATGCTCTTCTATCTATGACTTCTAGTGTTTAGGAGTTGTGATTAGTGTAAAAGATAATTTCATTTTTATTTTATTTATTATTGGGGGCGGGCGGGGGAAGGGGGCTGGAGTGTGTCCCATGGTGCCTATGTGGAGGCCAGAGAATAACTTAGAAGAGTCAGTCCTCGCCTTCCAGCTTTATGTGGGTTCTGGGGAATGAACTCAAGTCATTAGCCTTTAACTGCCAAGACATCTTGCTGTCTTAAAATGCTGACTTACTTTATGAGGTTTGCATATACATGCATCATGAGACTTTCCTCATATTTACCTCCCTAGCCCATTCCCTGTTTTCTTCCACTCTACTTTCATGTTACATAATATGTGTCTAACTACATATCTAACTACATATCTGTGTGTGTGTATATATATATATATATATATATATATATATATAGAGAGAGAGAGAGAGAGAGAGAGAGAGAGAGAGAGCAGGGTGGGGGACCTAGGTCAGTGCGTCTGGAGTTTTCGTTTTTTTAACCATTTATTTTATGTGTATGAATATTTTGCCTTTGTGCCCCACATGTATTCCTGGTGATGCAGAGGTAGGAAGAGGATGACAGGTCCTTTGAATTGAAGTTATGGATGGTTGTGAGCCACAGTGTGGGTGCTGGGAATTGAACCTGGGTTCTCTGCAAGAGCAGCCAGTGCTCTAAATAGCTGATCCCTCTCTTTAGCCTTACAGGGCTTTCAGATGCTAATTCTTGACCACTGTTCCTGGCAGACTTTCTTTAAAAAAAAAGTATTGAAATGCATTTTATTTCAAACAAATACAAAAAGTACTAGAGCCTCCCATATACCACCCCTGCCCCAACTTTCACAATTGTCTGCAATTTGTCCTTGCTTCTTATATCGGCCATGAGTATTTCCTTTATTTAAGTGTTTTAAAGCAAATCTCGGATTCCATCTCTTTACACTCTCTGTAATTCCTTGTACTCACTGACCTACACATCCATAGAGAAACCTAAAGACTAAAGATATTTAAAAAACATTATCAATTTAAAATAAAATTCATTGATTTTTGCAGGGGGTAAATTTATTTGTAATTGGGCAAGAGCCATCGTATTTACAGTGTAAGAAGCTTCAATCACGTTCTGCATTACTCCAGAGTCTCACAAACAGGAATTCATGATAAAAGGCATATGTTTTTTTCAACAAGTGTTTATTCTTAATGTTTCCCAGCTATATCCATTTACCGTGGTGTTCCCGCCCTTTGTGAGACCCATGGGCTGGAACCAAAACATGACACTTCGAATATGAAGTGAGAGGGAAGATGGCCATCACGCATTGTGTCCTGTGGTTTACAACCCGTAGGACAGCTTATTTAGAAGTCTAAAATGTCTGTTTTTAAGATGTCTACCTTGCCTGGTGCCAGATGGTTATTTGATGTTCAACACATTTGGACAATCCAGAGACAATGGAAGGTGCCATGCATCAGTAGGTCCGAACCAAAGGACAGCAACCGTAGCCTTTCCCTAGGAGTGCCCTCCTCCCTGAGTTACTCTGGGTGTTCTTTTCCAGTGGACTACCGAGCAGATCTGGGGTCCCAGAATGAAAGCTTAGCTTCTGCTCTGCTTTGGAAAGACAGCCAGCGAGGTCTCCACGCTTTCTGATGTCAAACTATTTTGTTTTCTGTGGATTGTTGACGCACGATGAGTTTGTTAGCTGGAAGCTGGCATGGCATGTTGGCCTCTAGTCTGCCCACCCTTCAACTCTCACTTTGAGGGAAGAGGCAGGAGAACATTGATAGCTCGTCTTCATTGTGAATCTTAGGCTGATAGCGGAGGGTTGAGGGTTTAGCTCGGAATCCGTCAACGGCAGCTCTTCACACTTCCAAATGGGAACAAGTTAAAAGGAAGATTTTTCTCAAAATTGCTTGGGCTGGCCATCTATTTTAGGGATAGAGTGTTTGCCTAGCATGAACAAGACCCTGAGTTTTCTCCTTTTGCCCTAGCATGCTATATAGAAAATATCAATTGTCTGTATTAAGAAATAGGAGCAGTGACAGATCGTGGGGGCTGGAAGACTCCGCCACCACCTCATGTCTGCACTCGGGCAGAATCCTATGGTCTCTTTCACTCCCTGGGTCTTTTGTTGGTGATGGTGGTGTTTTTTGTTGTTGGTTTGTTGGTTGGGTTTTTTGTTTGTTTGGTTTGGTTTTTTTGTTTGTTTTTAGGGACAGGACCTTGCTATGTAGCGCAGATAGATATCTTACCATACATCTGCCTCAGCCTCCCACATGCTGAGTGCACAGGAATGTTTCAACAATACCTAGCTCATCCTTACATCTTTATTAAACCTTTAATTTTATTTTGATTTGTGTGTGTGTGTGTGTGTGTGTGTGTGTGTGTGTGTGTGTGTGTGAGGGGCAGGCATGTACCATAATGTGAATGTGGAGATCTGAGGACAATGTTTGGGAGTGGATTCTTGCCTTCTACCATATGGTTCTGGGTGTAGAGCTCAGACTGTCAGGCTTGGCAGCAAATGTCTTTACCTGAGGAGCCACCCCCCTATCTCCCACATATTTATGGTAACCTTTCTCTCTCCTAGCTCTTTCCAAATCTACCCTCCAGCACCTCAGCCCTCCCAGCTTCAGGTCCTCTGTTTCTTTTCTTTCTTTCTTTCTTTTTTTTTTTTTAAATAACCCACTGAGTCCTCTTTGTGCCACTTAGATACTGATGGGTATGGGGCCATTCCAAAGGGCATGGGCTACCTCCCAGGGGCCATGGCTGTACAGAAGACTCACTCTTTCTCCCACCAGAAGCCATCAATTACCAATAGCTCCTCAGCTGCATGTGGGGGATGGTAAGCCCTCCTCCTCCTCCACTCGGAACGTTGACTGGCTTGCTTTGGTGTGGGACTCCTGTAGGTAATCACAGCTACTGTGAGTTCATAAGTGTGGCAGTTTGGTCGTGTCCAGAAGATAGGATATGGTCATCCTTGGCCTCAGGCTTCTATGGTCTTTCTGCCCCCCCCCCCCCGTGGTGGTCCCTGAGGCTTGGTGGTGGTGGTAGAAGGGTGATTCAGGTGCCCATCTACAACTGAGTGTCCACGGACACTTACCCTCTGCACTTTGACCAGCTGAACTGAGTTTCCAAAGCAGGGATTCTTAACCGGGAGCGGATATCAGCGGAGACACCAGATACTCTGCAGTGCGTGCATTCATTATCAGACAAGAGATCTTTATAGAGAGGCCATGCTTTTCAAAGGACTTCATCCCCCAGAAAGGTTAGGAGTCATTCTTTTTTTTTTTAAATCAAAGTTTCTATACAGATTTAGAGAAAACACAGTCTGCTTTCTGAACCTTTGCTGCTATGTTGCCATTGGCTCCATCACTCTGGCTGCCCAAGAGGCGAGACACCTGCAATCGTTTACTGAGCTTTCCGTGGGTTGTTACAGTGACAGGGATCTTAACAGGGCCTGCTAGTTAACATTGTCAAAAGGCCGCATATTACCCCTGGGAGGCTAAGTTTTTCCCAAGGACTTGTCAAAATCTTCAAAAGCAGTGAGCCCCTTTCTGGTCCCTACACATGAATTTAGTGACAGATTGCCTCTTTAATGCAGGAGAACTGGAGAAGGTTTGTTCAGTTCACGCCTCTTAAGCTCTGTGGCTATCTTAACACATTTCGTTATTTTTAGCAGCGTGGTCAGGTGGACTCATACCAGCTGTCATTTTCTGTAAGTGTTGAAGTCTTTTACCAATGGCAGACTTCGTGAGTGTGCCAGCAACCATCCTGATCTACTGGGGCGGGTGACCAGTATTTGAGAGGAATCCACAATAATGTCACCTCCGTGGATGTAGGTAATGGACGTGTAAGTATTATTAGGAACGGCAGGTTCTTAATTACAGAGAAGGCTTTCAGTACAAAAGCTGAAATACAGGCATGTGTTACCGTGACAAAGTTGTCAAACTGTATTTTAAAGCCCTGCTTTCAGATGTGGTGCATTTCTGCCTTGATGTGGATTTTTTTTTTAAAATTTTCTGCTTCATATCTCTTGAGTTTCTATTAAGTGCTCAGTATAAAATAAGACCCTGGATCACCATCCCCGAGAACCTCTCTTCCAAAAGTGACCTCAGAACCGTCAGTGGATGACCTCTCCAACAAGATGTCTGCAAACTTCAGATCATAAGCATGTGGTAGGTTGTGAAATTGATTATTCGAGAACCCAAAACATGAGTCGATCTTTAATGAAATAATATAGAGTCTCAGAAGGTATGTAGGGTAAGTCTAAGTATTATTCTTTTTTGAAAAATTTTTTCTTTATGAATGTGTGGGTTGTGGTAGTGATGTTCTGGAAAATGTTTAATGACCAGGTTCTGTGGAAGAAGAGAGATATGCATATATTTATTATAAATCTTACTATTATAACAGTTATGTATCCACAATTTACAGCTAATGATTACATAGTATTCTTCATTATAAATTTAATTATAGCCAATTGATTCTCAAGGAAAGATTTACTGATTTTTTTTGCCAAAATTGTATTTATAGACAACTTATTAATTGCAAATAAACTAATTCAGTGAAATAAGATTGAATAAAAGCTTGACTTCTCATCAATTCAGCAAAGAAGTCCCTCCCATTAGTGATGAATGAGTACATTCAGATGTGAACCTTAGTTGATATTTGCATCTGTACCAATGAATAAAGATGGAAATGAAACAATGAAGACATGTTGAAACTTTACTAGTTCATTAATGGCACAAGTAAACCTTTGTTTAATGAGATACAATTTCAAATACTACAATAGAAAAACATTTTGCTGTTGTTTTGTGATAGTCACAATGTAACAGGTATAGACACTTTAAAACTTAATCAGCATCATTAATATTGTCGGTATCATGTTCCTTGTCTTGTTTTATTAGAATGTATCAGCATATATTAGTTGCACAAAAAAAATTGCCTTTACTTTCGCAGGTAGAGTACAAGGTAATATATTGAGCCTTAAGTTACAGTGTTTGCCTATTTCTGGGATGTAAGTATTTTCACCATAACTATTTCAATTTATCACTGGGACATCACTACTCAGAGTTTGAAAGAAATATTATGTAGCACATCATTATCTGGTATTTCTTTACACAGATTCAAGAAACAGCCTCAATGTTAGAGATGGTAATACAACATAATAAAAGAATTAGAACGCAGTAAGTTTGGAGGATTTGTAACTCTTGTTCTTAGTCAAAGTTATTTAATTGTATGTTTAGGCAATTTGCTTTTTAATGATGACTGTGTTTAATAACTGGCTGATAAACTTTATAAAAATGTATCAGTCTGCTCTCAGAAGCTCACAGACATGGCTGCCGCATACCATTGGCATCACAGAGAAGAGTGCATTTCTTACTGTAGGGTGTACCTAAAAATAAGGATGCCGAACTTCACCCTAAGAATCTCCTACTGGTGCTCTTACAGACACTCTCAGTAGCACAGAGTGTCACGGAAATCAGACTTACCTGCACACTGACTAGAACTGCACGTTAGGCTGCCTCTCCCGTCTGCCTGCGGATTCTCAGGCCTTGGCCTCCCTAACACCCAGAAACCAGATGTTTCCTTTCGTTTTGTTTTTAGTGCAGAACTTTGCCCAACATTCAGATCGGACTCTTTTGAGGACTTGGCTCCAGGATCATTTTTAAATCTTGAAGGAACCACTGAGCGTTCCCAAAGTTTGACTCTGGGGGCGGGTCGGGGAGAAGGGGGCGGCGGGGAGGAGGAGGAAGGAGAGGGGGGAAGGAAGGGGGGTCCTCAGCTCACTTGCCTTTCCTCTCTCTTCGCTTCTTTGCTCTCTCTGGTGACTGTAGCCACCTTTTCCCTTTGTCTCAGCTGCTCTCTTCAGATGCACAGCCCAGACGCATCAGAGGTTATGATGCTTAGTACATTCATGCAAGTTTTCCTCTCCCCCTCCTTCCCTCCCTCCCTCCCTCCCTTCCTTCCTCCACCTCTCCTTCCCTCCACTTCTCTCTCCCTCCCTCCATCTCTCCCTCCCTCCATCTCTCCCTCCCTCCATCTCTCCCCCCTCCATCTCTCCCTCCCTCCCTCCACCTCTCCCCCTCCCTCCGTCTCTCCCTCCCTCCATCCCCCATCCCTCTCCCTCTCTCCATCTCTCCCTTCTTCCTTCCTTCTTTCCTTCTGTTCTCCTCCTCTGTCTTTTCTCTCTTTCCCTCCTTCCCCCTCTTTCTTCTCCCCCTCCACCTACCTCCCCCCCACCCCTCTTTCTATCTTTCGTTCTGAGGTTGAAACCAGGACCTCGTGCGTGCTAGGCAAGTGCGGTACCACTGAACCAGGCTTTTGTGTCCATTAAATGAAAGATTCACAAAAAGAACGAAGCAGTTCTCTATAAAGAGATTGCTAAGAGGGGAGGCGGAAGCAGATCAGCGTGCGAACTGTGAGGAAGAGGCAAAAGGCCAACTGTCCCTTCTTGCTGCCCGCGTACTGCCATTTTTTCACGTTCATGACGGTTCTGTACATTAAAAATGGCAGAGCCCAGCAAAGAATCAGCAGGCAAGGCAGCGAGGAGCTCCTACTCTCCTGTCCCCTCTCGTCGCAAAGCAGAGTCCAGAAACGTTTGGAACCAACGACAATAAGTGACCGAATGGCTGTCACAGCCATCGGCCTAGTTGGTCAGGCCTGAAAGCGCAGAAGTGGTCATCGCTCCTCTCTCTAGCCCTCATCTGCAACTGGCCGCCACGTCCTGAAGGTCTCCCTCCAACACAGACTGCACATCCACTACTTCTCTCTCCTCAGGGCTCCCAGCCCGGCCCCTCGGTCCCTGGTGGATGACTTCCGTGTCCTCTCTTACAGGGTCCCTAACTTCTTGACTGTTTTCTTCCCCCAAATGGCCTCTCTAACACATAACCACTCTTCATTTCAGATTCCCTGTGCGAGTGAGGTCACACAGAATTGGTGTTCCTGTGCTGGCTTATTTAGTTTCAGATCTAGCCATGTTGTCATAGACTGCATTATCTCCTCTCAAAATGCTGAGTGATATTCATATAATATATGCACATATATAATCATTTCTTTGTGCATTCCTTTGTCGGTTCCAGTTAGATTGAGGAATTGCCATACAGTTTTCCATAATGGCGGCACCAATTTACATTCCCGCCTGCGGCGTACGTGGGTGATCTTCTCTCCACAAGCCTGTCAATACGGGTTATCCCTTCACTTTTTGATGACAGTCATTCTAACAGGTGTGAGGTGGTAGTTCATGGTGGCTTTGATTTGCATTTTCCTGATGATCTCACATAATGGAGAATCTTATGTGAAAAAAAATTCAACAAACAGAAACAAATTGGAGCCATAGTTACTGGAGGGGTGGGAGGATGGAAAAGAAAGTCAAAGTGTACACCTTGCAGTCGTTAGTGTGAAAAAGTCTAGGTGTGTGATGTGTATCACAATTACCATATCAATAATATTAGATCTAAAATTAAGAGAATGCATATGTGAGGTATATGTTCTTGTGTGTGCACATCGTGTGTGTGTGTGTGTGTGTGTGTGTGTGTGTGTGTGTGTTTGTGTAGGTCAGAAATCAACATCAGATGCCTTTGTTAATCACTCTCCATCTTGTTTTCTGAGACTGTCTCTCACTGCACATATAGCTCACCGATTTGGCTAAACTAGCTGGTTGGCAAGCCCCCCCGGGATCTGCCTCCCTTTGCCTTCCCAGTGCTGGTGTTCTTGGCATGCACCACCATGCCTGGCTTTTAAGGCTCAGGTTTTCATGCTTGATTGGCAAACACTTGCCTGAATGAGCCATCCCTCCAGCCCCTATACTATTTTAGGTGCTCTTAACACATACACAGAGTAGTAACTATGGAAGGCGATGGACACACACATTTGTTTGACTATTTTAAAAAGTTTTACTACGCATAGGCGTATAAAAACACCAGGCTATACACTCCAGATACACGTGGTAAAAATAACCACATCAACAGTCTAATGGCTTCCTGTTGTACATGGAGTAAATGCAAACTCTTCTCTGTGGTTTCGATTGCTTCTCTGACTCTGTCCTCCATCACTCTAGCCGCCCGGCCTTCCTTCTGTCCTTCAGGCACGCCAGTTTGGCTTGGACGTTGGTCCTCTCTCTTCTTTCCCCCTTTTCTTCGATCCCATCTCATCGCTTTCTCAGAGTGGGCTCCTGTGGTGGTATTGTGTTCCCCAAAATATTGTGCACCCTACTAAACTTACCTGGGGTCAGAGAACAGAACAGCCACTAGATATAGAGGCCAGAAAATGGTGGCACACACGCCTTTAATCCTAGCATTCCAGAGGCAGAAATCCATCTGGATCTCTGTGAGTTCAAAGCCATACTGGAAACAGCCAGGCGTGGTGACTCAGACCTTTAATCCCAGGAAGTGATGGCAGGAAGCCGATAGGTATTTAAGGCGTGAGGACAAGGAACTGGCCTGGTTAAGCTTTTAGGCTTTTCAGCAGCAGTTCAGCTGGGACCCTTTCGGATGAGGACACAGAGGCTTCCAGTCTGAGGAAACAGGATCAGCTGAGGAATTGGCGAGGTGAAGTCAGCTGTGGCTTGTTCTGTTTCTCTGATTTTCCAGCGTTGACCCCAATACCTGGCTCCAGGTTTATTTTTATTAATAAGACCATTTAAGATTCATGCTACAGGCTCCCTTCAGTCATTCACAAACCAGCTCAGATGTCACCTGCCTGGGTCTTCCCAGGCTGCCCCTTCCAAGGCAGCAAGATTGAAATGTGATTCCGATGGTTCCAACGTTCATTCATTTATTTCGCCCTCCGCACTAGAAGGAAAGCCATGAAAATAGAGGCTTTATTTTACTCACACCTCTTGCCTTGGCATCCAGGATAATCACTGACAAGTAGAAGACAGTATTTGAGTTGATGAATTCCAGAGTGATCTAGCCTCATCGTGCCCGTGATAAAATGAAGATACAGTGAGGATGAGGAAATTATTTGGTGGCAGAAAATAAGATTTAAGCCAACGTAGTTTACTGTCAAAGTCATTAACTTTAATACAGTTTTCAGCCTTTAATTTGAGACTTTAATACACTTAAATTACATGCTTTTCCAAAGAAACTATGAGTACAATTTTCCCTTCATCTCCTGGGGAAAACATCCATTAGCATTCCACGATTGTCTGTTCCACTGTGGAATCTCAGCTGTGGCATCATCGCTTGTGAAGGTCGTGGAAGAAACTGACAACCAACCTTTTGAAGGAGCACAGCTGCTTATTTTAAGAAGATAATTTTTCCCCTAAATGCCATTATCCTCAAAGAACACCATAGATGACATAAATCTTCCTTCTTGAAAAAAGAAAATGAAAGGTTGAATTGGGAGCATCAAACAGAATACAATTGGTCCATCTGGGCTCTAGTCTCAAATGTTTCTTCTGATCTCTGTTGGCTGCAGAGTCTAACTGATCCCCCCTTCTCTGTGACAATTCCCTGGTTCTCGGGAAGGAGCAAGAACATTTCCAGACCTTCTGTCTCTTTAAATTTTTCAAGTTAGTATTCTGGGAGGATTTCACACAGGTAAAATCGGCATTATCCCAAATTTCCCACGACTATACCAGCCATAATGAAAGATTGCGAAGAAATGCTTCATTTCCATCAAAACTACTTCAGGAAAAATGGAGCCATGGGTGTTTCCCACTGCCCCAGGCTGCAAAGCTCTTCTAGATTGGTTCCTTTCAGTCCCTTGAGTATTAACTAAAATCATACTGGAAAATCTTGTCAAGATCAAATGGTAATATGTTCCTAAATTATGGGATTATTTTCAGTGCTTCGAGCTCTTACACAATCTACACAAATTAGGCAGACCCAAGAAGTTCACGACAGATCCTACACTCGTTGACTTTTAGTAAGACAGCAATCCTCTGGCTTGCTAAGATTTCCCACCAACAGACAACCCATTTGCACAGCTCCCCACTTGCCAGCAGTATCTCCCATCAGAAATTAGGTTACGACAAAGCAGAAGCAGAGAGAGAGAAGAGCCTGAATAGGATGGATGTGGATGTGACTCTGTGTTCTGGGAAATTTACAACACATTGCAGGTGTCCGGGACGTGTTCTGATGGTTAAGTCCTCTTTACAAGTTCTTGTGTTGTGCCCAACACTGACAAGAAGGTTTAAGATGCACAACCGTCATACACTTTTTACACAGTTTTGCTGGTCTTGAAGGCCGGTTACCTCTGTGGTCCTAGTGACAAATTTCTCACCACAACACAGAAACCTACTGACCCTGTTACTCTCCTCTCTTCTCAGTGCCAGAGCTATTACACATTTTGCCTTGTCCTGCCATCTTTGGCAGCCTAGGAAATACTACACTACAACATACTTCCCTTTATCAGATTGGCAGAGAGCAAATGCCTGCGTGTCAACAAGGATGGAGGAGAATGAGAATACTCACACCGTGCTAACGGGAGTATAAATTGGTCCATCCCCTCAGGAACCAATATTTCAATATTTAGAATAGCCGAAGATGTGCATAATCACAGGCCTCGAAACCCTACTAGGAATATGATCTGCATGTTTGCATAAGAAAATACCAGAATGTTCATTGCAATTCTGTTGGCAATTGTATAGACTGGAAACAGGCCAGATCTTCATCACAGGTATGATAGATAAATTGTGGCATAGTTAACACAATAAAGTGGGCTGTGGTGGTTATAATGAACTCACTAGCACTGTGTGTTTCCGCATAGATGCATCCTTCTTTTACATTTATAGGGGTGCACCATGGTGTACCAGCTTGCTGGGACTCAACACGACTTGGAGCAGAAAGGGTTTATTTCATCTTATAGCCTAGAGTCCATCATGAGGGGAATTTAAGGCAGCAACTCAAGAAAGAGACCCAGAGGTAGAAACTGAAGCAGAGAGTGTGGAGGAACACTGTGTACTCCATGGCTTGCTCAGCCCACAGTGGCCTGGGTCCTCCCACATCAAGCAATGAACAAGAAAACGTACCCAGAGGCTTGCCGATAGGGCAGTCTGATGGAGGTATTTTCTCAAGTGAGGTTCCCTCTTCCAAGGTAACTCTAGTTTGTGTCAAGTTGACAAAAAAACTAACCAGCATACTTGGCATGGGTCAAGAGGTCAGAGGTCAGCTTTTGGGGGTTGGTTTTCTCCCTCTGCCAAGTGGGTTCCAGGGACAGAACTAAGATCGTCAAGCTTGATGGCAAGAACCCTTATTCATCGAACCATCCTGTCAGCCATCAACATGACTACAACTTCAAAATAAAGTGTCAATTCAGGCATGGTGGCGTAATTCTGTGAACCTAATATTCATTCTGGAAGCTGAGGCAGGAGGATGGCTAGTTCTGGGCCAGCCTGGGCTACACAGCATGGCCATGTCTCAAAACAGCAACACACACCTACTCAAAACTCCTAAACAACATTAAGGAAAAAATTAAGCTACAGAAGGATATACACAGTGTGATCCTATTTAAGTCTGAAAACAGACACAGAACAGGTCCCTCACCGCCACGAGGGGTGCTGCTTTCCTTGGCCACATGCTCTGCTATGATGTGCCAACTCATCTCAGGCTCCAAGGCAGTCAGGCCAGATAAACATAGATGAAAACTTCAAAGTATAAGCTGGAATAAATCTTTTGTCCTTTTAACAAAAGATGAAAATAATCCCCTGTGTTTTTTGCAGATCCAATCTTAGATGAAAAGTCTAAGCAACCATGAATGGAATTGGCAAACACCAAATTCAAGGTCCACCAGGATTTTGCCAGGATGGACAGAGAATATAGGAGATCCAAATATGTCTGTGGTTTATTTTCTCAAGCTGATGTAAAATCTGAAACAAATATGACAGAATGGTAGAATTTTACAAGGTGGGCTGTGGATCCATCCATAATGCCCAAATTATTCTCGACATTTCCCTATTTTTTGAAATGTTGGTAAGTCACGACCACTGTGAGTGGTTTCTTTTCACTCCATAATCTTGAGTGGAGCCTCTGAGCAGACATGCTCAGAGAGAGGAACCTAAGAATCCATGTCACTGAAGAATCTGGGATCAAGTGAGGGCTGACATTGAAACCCATTCATCCTGACCCATGGCCATTGACGCATACCTCTGTTGTCACCCTCTGACTATAATATGGCACCAGATTTGCTTCTGTAAGAGTGAGATCCAATGGAACTTTTCATAATAATCAAGGAATTCTGTATTTGTGTTGTCCAGCATGGCAGACTTTAGTCCCAGTGTAGTTACTAAACACTTGAAATGTGGCCAACGGGCCTACATAACTGTATCTGTAACTTCAGTGGCCTCGTGTCTGACAGGAGCTGCAGTGTGTGTGCTCCCTGTCATAATTTCACTTCTGCTGCTGGGGTAAGATACCCCAACAAAGGCGGAAAGAAAGGGTTAATCTGGCTTCCAGTTCTAGTGCCCCATTGTGGGGAAGTCAGGCCCAGAACTCGCACATGTACAGTGGTCAAGAGTAGAGACATGAACTCAGGCATGCTGCTTGCTTTCTTACTTGCTTGTGTTCATCTCAAATTCTCCACTTTCCCTCTGCCTAGGGAATGGTGCCACCCACAGTAGGCTGGCTCTTCCCATATGAATTAACTTAATGAAGATGACCCCCCCCCAATAGACAGCCCCACAGGCACAATGCAGACAGTCCTCATCCAGAGGATAACCATCCCACTCCTTAAGGGCAAGTACTGCACCAGGCATGGCGGTACATGCCTATAATCCTAGCATTTGGAAGCTGAAACAGGAAGACCGCAGTGAATTTGTGACCAGTGTGGGCTACTTATTGAGATCCTGTCTCAATATACAAAAACCATTTAAACAAAAGAACAGGGACTGTATCTTTGCCATCTTTATACCCTTAGCCGTAGGTCCCACCTCCACCGTCAGAGCACCTACCAAGACACTATTTGATGGAGGACTTCGATGAACATCTGCTAGGTTGATTTCTGGATTGAGTGCTTACGGTACCACAGACTAGCAAGTACTCCAGGGAAACCCACGTTATCCCTGTATATTCATTCAGCGTATTAAATAGACATGTCCTCTTGTGAGTTCTGTGCTGAACTATGAAGACCTCAAATGAATCAAAACAGTCTTTTTCCTTAAGGAATTCATGGTCTCCTCCAGGCAGTAATTCTCCTAGAAATAAGATGAGAAGAGGTGGCTCATAGGTAAGATAAAGACCTGGGCTCAGACTCCCTAGCCCTCAGGTATGAGGCTGCACATGGCAGTGCATGCCCTAATCCTAACACTGGGGAGGCAGAGACAAGCAGCTTCCAGAAGCATGCTGGCTAGCCAGTGTAGCCAAACCGGTGAGCCCTGGGTTCAGGGAGAGACCCTGTCTCAAATAAGACAGAGAGATCCCAGAGATACGGTTCAACAGTACAAACATAAGGAACAGCGTTTGGATCCCGGCACTCACGCAACTAGCTGGGTGTGCTCCCATGCTCGCCTGTAACCCCCGCGTGGCGTGAGCAGAGAGAGGGGGATTGCTGAGGCTCGCTGTCTGCCCGCCTCGCTAGAAAACAAAACAAAACACAAAACCAAGCTCTGAGTTCAGCTAGAGATCCTGCCTCAAAGGAACAAGGGAGGGAATAACAGGAGAGGGATGCCCAATGCCCTCCTCTGGTACACACCTGCGCATACACGTGTACACACAGACAGACAGCGACAGACCAACGGACTAAGATGGAGAATGATAAGGGAAGGGAAGCCTCCATATATCAACATCTGGGCTCTGCATGGGCACCCTCAGGCCCTTGTACCTGCACATACTCACGCACACACTCCTAAGGACATGTTTATTCATTCCCTTATTAATCCGTGTCTATAATAATTTCCGGCGTTTGTTTGAACGAACAATAACTCGGTAAAATGAAAATGATATAGTTACACTTGTTGAGAGAACCTTTGGCCTCTTTCGTCCTTCCATTTAACAAATACCTACGAGCCATCTTTTTGTGACTATTTCGCGGGGCTCTTCTTTATTCCGCGGCAAGAGAGCAGTTCTCACACTAGGGTCATGAGGCTGGCGGGCCACACACAAGGCTGCACTGTGCAGATGGGACCGATAACGTATTAGTCACTTGTACTCACAGCCTGAGGGTAGGACATGCTGTTCGGCACACAGGGCCACACAGCGGCTACACTTGGGAACAGTGTGAACAACCGAGTTACGTGGAGGATTTGTCGTATCAAGACGGAGGGCAAGTCTCCCAGGACGGCGTGACTGACTTGTTGGAGTAATTCTATGGCTTAGCAGGGAGCCCATCATGCAGAAATAAGTAAGAACTGTGTCGACCTACCCAGTTTGACAAGAAAAGGAGAGGGGGTCACAGCCAGACCATCTCGGACCCTCCTGATGTCACCAGATGTCAAGGCCACAGAGTAGAATACCGAACCTTTGTTTTAAGTCTTATACCACGCTGGGCCAGGCATCACGGTGGGTGCCCTCAGGGACAAGACAAGAACAAGGTTCCCCCACCAATGGGTCTTATAGCTTAATTTTCTGGCGTTTCGGTGGAATTGGTGAAGTAGAAGATGCTTTACCACAGACATGTTAACTCCCATCTCCCTAAGAGTCCAGCATGGGCAATGGGTCATGGCTTCTTTTGGCCACTAGAGGGCATTTCTTGCTTTCTGCAGAGGCTCCCGGTTCCTTGGGTTTTCCTTAAATTAACTCTGGTACATATTAAATTTTGGAGGTTTTTTTTTCCCCTCCCCTTTAAAGATGGGGTGTTATAGAGTCCACCACTGACGATCCTCCTGACCATCCTTTCTCTAACCTCCCAGGTGCTGGGGTCACAAGTGTGTACCACTCACTACACTAGGTTGTATGTGGTGCCACGGACCTAACCCCAGGTGTCACCAATGTTAGGCCAATGGAGCTGCGTTCACAGGCATGGGGAAAGAAATGTAAACAGAGCTCCAATTCCAAAGACTCCTGTCAGTGGGACTTGGGTTGAGCTTCAGATTTCAGATTTGGGTTTGCAGATTTCCTCACATGGTTCTGGGAGATGAGCACGGATGAATACATAAACATTTCCGTAAGACAGCCTATGGTCTGACCTGCGGGGTTCCCTTTCAGCCTAAGAAGTAAAATGAGGACTTCTGATAAGTCTTTCCATGTCCCATGTGTAGCTAGTTCTTTACTTCCTGGATAGTTGCTACTTTTTCTTTTCTTTGATCTGGAGTACTGGGGACTGAGTCCAGAATGTCATTCACACTAGGCAAGCATCGGACTGTGGATCTACATATCCCGCTCAACTATTACTTCTGAGCTAATTTCAAGAGTGAAATTTGATTGCTGTTGGGTTCAGGGTTTTAATTTGTTGATTTTTCTATCTCCCCCTCCCCGCCCCTCTCTTTTTCTTCCCAGGGCCTTGGACATGCCTGACAAGCATTCTACCCCTGAGCTGCACACGTAATCAGAATGAGTCCTTAAGACACCACAACCAACATAGCACCCACAACCAACGCCATTACAAAACACCCATGTGTGACGTCATAGAAAGCCTATTGCCAAGTCACGTTAAAAACGATAAATATCTACACACTCGATGTGATGTGTCCTTGTGGTGCGGAGCAGGGCTCCTTATATAGCTGATCATCTGTTGAGTGCAGGCTCCTGGAGGACCAGGGTTTCTGCGCCAGCCCAGACCATGCTGCCTCTGTCACCGAGAGACTTATGGCCACTGGGCGATCACTTCTGCAGCACTCTCCCTACACGGGGGATAGAGATTGAATGAGTTCCAGTCTGTTAAAGTCATTTACAGACCGTGATAGCCCTAACCAACAGAGCCCAGACCTCACCAGACTCGTCCTGTGAGTGCAGAGAGAGACACACTGTCACTCCTGCTGAGTTATTACAATGTCCTACATGAGAAGGGAGCCTTCTGGCCTCCCTGGGAGCCTCGAGTTAAAAAAAAAAATACTGACTGAGGTTGGTTTTAAAGCAAAGTAGAGGTGGGAGGCTGCCTTTGTTACCCTTGGACCTAAAGCCCCATGCTTGGAAAACATCCGTGTTTTCTGGTCTATGCCAGCAGTCAGCATTTCCAGTCCGCATGACCTGCTGTGAGTGCTGTACGGAGGGGGTGGCCAAGAGACAGCGGATAACATCCTCTCCCCTTGGTTTCCTCAGCCACTCTCCCATCTCGCTTCTGCCAGACACAAAACTCCTCCCTTCCTCTGCCCAGCAAACAAATGCTCGCAAGCATTCACTTCTGCAAGCGGACGTCTGCGAGGAGTAGCCGGTTGCCAAGGCTGGAGCCCTGAGGGCCCAGCTCAGGTTACCCATCCTGTGTTTACATCTCCAGATTTGCTTCCATCTCATTGGATTCGGAGCAGAAGGGGTTGAGGGACCAGAGCCGGGTATGCCACCACGTTAACAATGAGTCTCTGAGTTTTTCAGTGTTCTCTGCTTTGGATGGGGGCGGGGGTGGGGGGCATTGCTCTGGTTGTTGTTGTTGTTGTTAGTGGTATTTTTTTTTTTATATTGTTGTTGTTGGTTTTGTTTTATTGAGTTTCTTTGTTTGTCTGTTTGAAGACAGGGACTCACTACGTAGCCATCCCCAATCGGCTTGAACTCAGGATCCTCCTGCCTCAGCATCCGGAATACTCTGTTAAGGCTTTCTTGGGAGGACTTTGACTGTTCTTGTCTCTTCATTTAGAGTTGCAAGGCAAGCGGGCTCCCCTCAGACTCCCGGTGAGTTCCTGATGCAGAAGTTTACACTTGTTTGTTGGTGTAGTGACTTGATTGTAAAATATTCCGTGAAGCCAGTGGAAAGGACCACTCCAGGCAAGAAAACCACAGAGTTGTTAAGGACAACAGGCTGCCTTTGAAAGCAGCCTACTAAGTTAAGAGAGCCAAATGCCCCAGAAGACAGTGAAGGAGAGCTCATCAAGAAGAGGCAGGCATCCCGTTTTAGGTGAACTTACTTACAGTCCATCCTTGCCCTCCGGTGACGTTAAGAACACACAAATGCTATTCTATTTATTCATTGTCAGGTTGTTATTGGTTTTTTTTCCCCCCTCCCTGGACTACATTAGGAGTGTCTCCTTCCAACCAAGATTAAACAATGAAAGCCAGTGTCTCTCTGGTCCTGAAGCTTGGACAGCAGAGAGGCGCCCCTGAGCATGCTGGGACCTGACCTGGACCAATGACTACAAGACAGCTCTTTAAAATGGGTTTTCTTTTTTTTTTCCAAACCAGTTGAGGAGGCTCATTTATGAGGCTATGCAAATCGGACACATTCCTCAGTGTTGGCTTTTGAATGAGTCACTTGTGACACTCGCTGGACTACGCAGGCGTAGAACAACATTCACCCAACGACTCGAATGAGGTCGTCTATCCTGATGCCCAAGAAGACATCCAAAGAAACTGCAAGTGTTCTCCAGAGGCGCGGGCGTGACAGGGTGTGGACTTATAAATTACCCTCTCTCCAACCAAACAGGCAATTAGAAATCCATATCAGATATGCCGGCCTCAGATGGTGCAAGCAAAAAAAAAAAAAATCCATTTACATTAAAATGATAACAAGCAATCTATTATGAGTGCCCCTCCCTTTTTTCCATAATTATCTTCCATTTACAAAATACATTTCTAGACAAACCAAGCCTCGCAAGAGAGCACAAGAAAAGGGTAGGCCCCCCTTTTTTTTCTTTATAAAGCCAAGCCATAACTTTATTAGCTAAGAATTACAGCTGCCATTTTGTCAAATACATGCTTACTCCTGAGACGTGCCTTACACACTGGTGCTCACTTAACTCTCTAGCGACTCCTGAAGTAGGTACTATGACGTGTTTCTATGATAGATGGGGAAACAGGCTCAGAAAGCGAGCAGCTTGAGAGTCACCAAACAGCACGAGATGGACAGAGCAGCTACACACAGCCTTGCAAGGCATTAACTACTCAGAAAGGTGCCACCCTCCGATATACTGTCCCAGCTCCCCACGTAGGGCTGCACCCACCAAGAGGGAACCCACTTTCCTAATGTGAACAGAGGCCCTGCGTGGGCTATTGCGAGCCCTGCAAAGAGAATCTGGAGTCAAAGCCAGACAGCTGTTTCCACCCCGGTACTTCACATTATACTACCTTGCCAAGCATGCTTCCCTATCTCAAAGGGCCCCATAAAAGTCACAAAGAGCTCTCTTCTTTTCTGTTGGTCAGTACCGCAGGTGGGCATGGGGGAATGGTGAGTCATCCCTGAAGGATGAAGAGTAGGTAGATGCTTTGTAACTTTGGAATGGAGCAGCTTGGGTTTCTTTGGTTTGGTGGGAAGGGTTATGAACAGTAAGAGCAGCAAAGCCCATCCTAGAAACAGCCTGTGGCCTGACCTGGGAGGTCAGCCCAACTGTGGGAGTCTGGGGTGGCTCTGGATGAGTGTCTCTAAGTGCTCTGATGAGAGACATCATTTCAGTGCAGTGAGCCAAGAGACAAGAATTCTCAGGTAGACTCACCATAGGCTGGCATTTTGAACTTTGGCCAGACACTAACCTTCAGTGACCTCAATTTTCCACTGAAAACACAGACAGAGGTAATAACTAGGAAACTCCATGAAGCGAGCCAGATTGGAGGTTGGATGACTGGGTCATATGACCAGACTTCTGTTCCATTCACTTCCCAGCAAGCCTCGGCTTCTTTCCTAATCTTTCCCTGGGGAAAAGAGGCTACAAAACCTTGTTAGCATTATTGATGTCAGTAATTGAAATATAGACTCTTCCAAAACCATCTTTATCCAAGGAAAAGGCAAGGAAGGATTTGTCCCAAGGATCCAGTTGTCACTGAGTGAGTTTAAACATCGGATGAGGGTCTTGGGTCTTCCCATGTCCTAGTTAGGGTTTCTGTTGCTGCAATGAAACACCATGACCAAAAAGCAAGTTGGGGAGGAAAGGGTTTATCTGGTTTATACTTCAATATGTTGTTCATCATCAAAAGAAGTCTGGGCAGGAACTCAAACAGGGCAGGAACCTGGAGGCAGGAGCTGTTGCAGAGGCCGTGGACGGATGCTGCTTGCTGGCTTGCTCCTCATGGCCTTGCTTAGCCTGCTTTTTTATAGAACCCAGGACCACCAGCCCAGGGATGGCCCCACCCACAGTGGTCTGGGCCCTCCCCCATCAATCCCTAATGAAGAAATTGCCTTACACTCGGATCTTATAGTGGCATTTTCTCAAGGTTCCCTCCTTTCAGATGACTCTAGTTTGTGTGTCAAGTGACATAAGATCAGCTATCGAATCCCAGAACCTGCTCTTTAGCAAAGACTGGTGACTCGGGATAGGATACCTAGGACAGCTCTGTAAAGTATGTATTTTTTTCTAAACCTGTGCATATATTTATGGGGTAGAACACTGTAGAGTCATTATGAGCAGACGTTTATAAAGACGATGAGGTAATGTTAGGGTCAACTCTCAGCCATAACGTGAAGAAAAAAAGCAGGGCCCCAAAACATATGTCAGCTATGGAATGGAATATACATAAAAATAATATATCTGGCTGGGCAGTGGAGCACACCTTTAATCCCAGCACTCAGGAAGCAGAGGCAGGTGGATCTCTGTGAGTTCAAGGCCAGCCTGGTCTACAGAGCGAGATCCAGGACAGCCCTGGAAACCAAAAAACCCTATCTTGAAAAACAACAAAACAAAACAAGCCAACCAAACAAAAAATTACATACCCACACAGAGAAATCCTGGAGAGGAATACAGAAAATGAAAACAAATAATTGATTGGAGTGGTGAGAAAATGACTCAGTTTAGTGAACATTATCCTGAGGTGTGGCTGAGGGGTCGAACAATCACCGAGCTTGGTCAAGGCCATGGGTTCAATCCCCAGAACTGAGGAGGAAAATAGAGTGCCATCATGAACACCGCCAGGATGTGAGGTATACTCAGAAATCCCGGGATTTCCAACATTCTAAAAGCATGTACGGAAAACCGGGGACATAGACAATTCAGTCCCCTACTGATATGATTTTGAGCTGGTATTAGATCCCCTCTTTTCCTTGGTACTAGACATTTGAAGATTTAGCATTTCCTAAGACCTTTAGCTGCTATGTGAGGCTCTGTCAGCGGCATGCACACGCCATTAACCCGTGCCAAGAATCAGCACTGAAATTCCTGCTTCTTGAGGAAGAATTCACCCAGAGACTCTGGTTGAATAATGAGCTCTCGGCGAGTCTGAGGATGGAGGGTAGCATGGGTACCCTACTGCCTCAGAACTTTTACTTGGTGATAAATCAGGTGTACGCTTCATAAATGTTTACAGAGCGCGTGCGTGAGTCACTTCCCCTCGGTGCTCGGGTGACTCTGAGATCCTCCTTGGCTTAATCACCACCCTTGTAGGCGTTTCTCAAGGAGCACTCACTCACAAAGCACCTATTAAGTAGAGAACTAATAATTATGTCATCCCCATCCCTCAGAGAAAAGGTAGATTTCCAAAACACATCCATTTGTGCTCTAAAGGAAAAATGGAAATTTCTGACATGGCCACTATCTCTCTCCTTGATGAGATGTACACCTGGAGTCTCCGATCCCAATCTACCTTCCTCTCTTGCACCCTTGAGAAGCAAGTGCATTCAGTCAGACAGTCAACAGTGCAAGGAATTTTATGAGTAGTGTGATTCAGCTGGCTCACTTTACAGATCTGTAAGAAAACTGAGGACCAGAAAGTGAACCAACTCACCTAAGGTCACACACTACATTGGGGCAAAGCCTGGCTTCCCTACTCCCCTGGGACTGGAGATGAAATCCAGGGCCTTGGGCACTTCGGGCAAGCACTGAGCTTTCGATCTTTGAGCTACACCCCCAGTCTGGGAACCTTTCTTTTCTTCGAGAACTTAACCCATTCTGAGATCTGTCAGCTTAGGTTATGACGTTAGTTAATGTGGCCTCAGACCCTGGTTACAGTAATATATCCTGGCTAAGTGAAGAAGGTGTGGTGTTTACATGGCTATGGGTATGAGATTCAGTTGGATTGTGGGATGGAGATCTAAAAGTGGCCAATGGTGAATAAATCAAACGTGAAACCAACCCTACTACTACCAAGTACTTCAGGAGAACGTGGCTGGTGCCAGGCCGTGAGTCCCTCGCTAGAATCAATCCTTCACTGGATCTTGAACAATCGATCTTCTTAGATGAGAGATTCTGATTTCCCCTTCCCTAAGATGGAGACCCTGGGATGAAGCCTGGCCTTCACCAAGATGGCCAGTGAGATTCCTTACAATGACTTCCCAGTTCCTGACTGCCCATTAGAACCTGCAAGCAGTGTTCTTATGAGACTATGCCCCGCCCCCCTGCCACAACAGCAATGTGTTGATCCACCTCCTCCCCAACCCTGGAGAAACCCTTTTTGGAGCTCAGCTGGGATTTGCCATCTAAGGAAGAGAAGCCTCCCAGGTCAGCACCTTCCCTCCTGGTGATTCCTGACACTCTTGCTCACCCGTCAGGACTTCAGGGAGGGACCAAGTTCTGCCTGTCCCTGATGTGGATTCCAGGATACCGAGTACAGCAAGAGCACTGAGATCGGCACGTGTGTGTACTGCTTCCTCTATAATTAGCATCGCCAAAAAGAAGATCCTGTACTAGAGAGCTGCACCCCATGGCCTTCCATGTGGAATCTGCCAGATCATGCTGAATTTGTCCCAGGGAAGCTACGTGGGATTCTCTCAGTACCTCCATGGCTCAGCAGGTGGGGAAGACACCATCACCTTTTTTGTTGTCCCCATGAGCTCCATTTCCTGAAAGGATGTTCACACATCTTATCCCTTCAGTTTCAGAACTCAGTAGAGAAAAGAATCATGGGGACCTGTCTGGTGTCCTTGGCTAGCTCATCCAACCTTATATATAAGATGGGTATGGTGCCTCATGCCTATAATTCTAGCTCTCAGGAGGCAGAGGCAGGAAGAGCCTTGTAAGTTTGAGAGTCTGTATAGAGAGTTCTAGGCCAGCCAAGACTACATAACAAGAACCTGTCCAAGAGAGAAAGAAAGACCCATAAGTCTACAAGAGAATGAATCATCTTAACATATATATATATGCAGGCCCCTTAGCCACCACATCAGGTAGACAGGAATATGAGTCAATGGGTGTGCAGAGGATGAGCTCTGGCCAGGGGTAGGATTGCTGTGGCGTGCCCTTCTGCCTCTTTGGCTTCCCTTATCAAAGAGTCTTGAATATTCCACCCAGAATCATGATGAGAGTCGACTTTCACCGTGTCCGTCGCCAGCCATCTCCATTTTGAGTACATTCAGCAGTCCCCCCTCAGCCCCCCAGAATTGTGAGAAAGTCCATTTCTGTTGTCTAGGTTATCTATTCCATGGCCATCTTCTTTGTGGCATCCCAAGCTGAGTAATAGAGTTTGGAACCAGGAAAACAGGTGCAGTTCTGTAACAATATGTAAATGTATGGAAATAGTCTGGGAACTGGGTAAGAGGTGGAGGAAGTCTGAGCTTAGGGTACCAGCAGGTCTGGTTCTGGTGAGGGCTTGCTTCCTGGCTTCAGGTAGCTAGTGCCTCCTTGTCCTCTCTCTCTCTCTCTCTCTCTCTCTCTCTCTCTCTCTCTCTCTCTCTCTCTCTCTCTCTCTCTCAGGCCCTGCCCTCATTAACATAATTGAAAACTCAATTAACTCCCAAAGGCCATTTCCAAGTAATATCACACAAAGGGTCAGAGCTTCCCTGGGAGTGAACGCTTGAACTGAGAAAGCCTGCAGTTGGAACTAGAGTTAAGAGGGTGGGAATATGTGGTAGGCACTCATTTCTTCTTCCCATTTCCTATCGTTACTATACCTCATAAACTACCATTTCTTTTTCCATGTTAAAAGCACTCCCTCTGTATGTTAAAATGCATGAGTGAAGTGGGAGTCCCTGAACATTAATTCTTCTTGCTCCCATTGAGACTTTCCTCAAATTTCACTTGCTACTGGTTTATGAACATTTTCCCACATCAATAAATATTTTCATAAAACTATCTTCTAAGCTTCTCGAGAAGCCTGAAAAATTGCATGTACCATATTTTGTTCAACAAACCTTCTATTGTTGGAGATGTGTGTTGTCTGCAACTTTTGATCCTTAAAAAACAAGTTGGCAGGGTCAGCGAGATGGCTCAGTGGGTAATGGAGCTTGCTGCGAAGACTCATCGCCTGAGTTCAATCCCTGGGACTCACTGGTGACTCCTGTAAGTTATTCTCTGATTTCAGCATGCACACTTGCAGGCATGCAAGAACAGACTCAATAAACAAACAAACAAACACATAAATAAATGCAACTTTAAAACACAAGATAACAGCAAACATCTTGGAACAGCATTTAAATGTTTTTGCTCATCTATTTTTTTTTTCAGGATAAATTCTTAAAAACAGAATTGATGGAAAAATAATGCAAATATTTTGAAGTTTTGTCTTGAGACAGAGTCTCCTGAAGGCCCAGCTGGCCCGGTACTTATTATATAGTATGGCTTTAAACATTTACGTGATTCTCCTGCCTCTACTTCCAAATCCAGTCTTGGGATTACATGTGTATGCTCCTGCACCCAGCATTTCGCATTTGTTTTGGGGTACTGAGAATTGAAATCAGGATGCATGCCAAGCCAATGCTCTACCAGTAAGCCGTGTTGAGAACCTGGAGTGTGTTTTGAAAATATTTAGTACATATGCCCTGCTCCACTTTGGACAAGCTGGTTTAATTTCCAATTCTACCTACAAGAGTTGGTCCTTGTTCACTGAAGTTTACTGCTCAGCCCCTTCTTTCATCCAAGTCCCACTAGATCAATCAAAAAAAAAAAAATAGAAGGATCAGATACCAGAAGAACATCAAGGCGGAAAGAGGAAAATTCAAAGGGATTTTCTTGTCCCCGTATTTCTTACTCCAGACAGACTTGAGCAGACTTCAGACATTTCCTGTGTTCTCTGCCAAGGTGACCTAACTTTGTTAGGCCTCTTTGAGTCTCTCTCTCTCTCTCTCTCTCTCTCTCTCTCTCTCTCTCTCTCTCTCTCTCTCTCTCCTCTCTCTGTGTACACACACACACATATATATGATATAAATTAACACTACATTGCCAACATATCACAGACAAGTTCAGTGAGGCTGGTAGCTTCTTTGCCCTTCAGTGACTTTGGATTAGAAATGATAAACCAGGAGAAGGCTTTTAAAAGGCATCCCTGCTTCCCCTTCTACTTTTGAGACAGTATCCTCTAACAAAAACATTAACCAGCTGCCAAGCAAACTTTCTGGGTTGGCAGGGACTTGTCTCAGGGGCTTTGCAGATATTACATGTTTTTTGGTTTTGTTTTGTTTTTCTGTTTCCTTTGTTCCAAACATTTAAACATTTTACCTGCCTCCAGGAAACGGGATCCAGAGATTCTACTACCATCTGCCTACTCATCTCTTCTTTTTTTCCTCATTAAAAATTTTTTGAGATTATAATTGCAATATTTTTCCCTTTTCCCTTTGTCTCTCCAAACCATCCCGGCTTTCCTTCAAATTCATAACCTCATTTTTCACTAATTGTTATTGATATATATATATATATATGTGTGTGTGTGTGTGTGTACATAGATGAGCTACATATATACACACGTATGTGTATATATACATACATATATACCAATAAATATATATATATATAGTTATATATGTAGATCATCATCTCTTCTTGCAGGAAATGATAGCTAGCTCTTCGTGGCTGCCTACTGTACAATAACTGTGTGGGAGCCCGTTCTCGGGTTCCTCGTGGCTTTACCCAGCAGGTCCGCATAGAGGATGATTAGGACCACAGGCCTGAGTGCAGGTGTCTGAGACGGTCTGCACTTGGCTGTGCTGGGGGAGGAAGTCTTTTGCTTCACCCCTAGGCATCTCTATAAAAACCCTGGGGCAGAGACAGTCGGGGCCCGTTGGAATAGGTTCCAGGCCCTCTCGAGGCTATCCTTTATTTTCTATCTGTTTATCTCCACGATATTCTCCGCAATAAATCCTTCTATCTAATATTTCCTGCTGCTCACACTCAAGAAAACTCTGGGGAACTGTGGGGGTGGTGGGTAAACGCCCCACATAACTGTATCGCTATTTAATGTCTCTCTATTTTATCTTGTCCAGTAGCCTTTTGTTATAGATAGCACCATCATCATAACTGTCAGCTCTTATACAGATGGAGAAACTGAGGCACAAGAAGTTAAGTAAGTCATGCCCGGTACGGAACAGACCTGTAGAACACAGCCTGGATGGATCTAGAGACCATGTCTTAGAGCGCTGTACCGTGGCTCCCGCCTCTCCCCCCAACGCTAGCTGATAGGCCCCATCAAAAACTCTTGGTTGGAGCTGGTCATGGTGGCACAAACCTGTAATCCTAGCGCTTAGGAGCCAAAGGCAGGGGAAACACAAGTTCGAGGCTACATAGTGAGTCTGTAACAACAACCAAGCCCTTGGTTGTCATTAATGCCACAGTAAGCAGGCAGTGGCCAGCCTGTCCTCGCCTTCTGTAGAGGCTCCTGGGTAAGGTCCAAACCTTTGTCCACATCTTTCCTTCCTACCTACTGTTGTCTTTTGGTTTGTGTGTTTATCCAATTTCACGTATTGAAGGCCACTTTCCCCCAGCCTCTGACTGAACGTGGTTTTGGGTTCTCTCACCTATGTTTAAGAATTTATGTCATCCCTATGGTTCAGACTGGCTGGTCTCTCTCTCTCTCTCTCTGCCTCTCAGCCCAGTTTTCAAGCTAACAATGATTCCTCTGTATCTCATCTGCAGTTATAGTTCATTTTGACTGTGACCACAACAGGTATGACATTCAGGAAGCAGTCTATAAAATTGATGTGGTAAACGCATTCCTATGTCCATGAAAGGTGTATTATTCACTCAGACACAGGAGAGACTTTTACTTAGGAGCCTCAGGGGAGCAGGGGACAGAGGGCATCACATAGTTGGCATGTGGGCATCAAGGTTCTTCATGAAGCTTCTTGTTCATTTGTTTCTTTTTCCTCCAAGGCACACAACAGGGCCTCTCAGGCAACTGTTGACATTCAGGAGTAAAGTCAGTATATTCAAATGGCAGGGATGAGTCAGAGCCCAGTTGGACTAGTGTCTTTCCCTGGGTTTCAGCTGCCCAGAGACCTTCATTACTCACACAGTCCTGACCTGAATGCTAACTTTGTCCTGTGGGGAAGAAATCTTTGTAGCTGTGTCAAGACATGGGTGAGAAACTCTTCAAGGAAAGGACATCTGTCAGCTTGAATAGGAGGTTGATCTACCCCATGTACCTTTTTAAAGGAGTCCGGCAGGCGTACCAGATACAAGTGAAGGAGTAAAAGATGGTCTGTGACCTCAGCTTACACTGAGATCTCTTGTGATCTTCCAAATGGGATGGTGATTTCACAGAAGGTGTTTGGTTGGTTGGTTGGTTGGTTGGTTGGTTGGTTGGTTGATTTTTTGAGATAGGTTTCTCTGTGTAACCCTGGCTGCCTGGAACTCACCCTGTAGACCAGGCTGACCTCGAACTCAGAGATCTACCTGCCCCTGCCTCCTGAGTGCTGGGATTAAAGGCACGCGCCATCGCCACTCATCTACCAACAAGGTTCTTAATCTGCCTGGAATGGCCCACAGTTTGTACTCCTTCCTTTCTTATGTATGTGTACATGTATACACATGTACTGTACATACATATTTATAAACACACACATAGACAGATAGATAGATAGATAGATAGATAGATAGATAGATAGATAGATGATAGATACACAAGTTATTCCCAATCCTTTCTCCTTCCACACACATTCTTTTCTTTTTCTTCTTTGGCTCTGGGGCTCAAAGTCAGGGCCCAGTACATACTAGGCAAGCACGCTGTCACTAAGCTATGTCTCCAGCCTTCTGCCTTTCCCCTCCTCCTTTCTTCTCTGCCCCTCTTTCTCACACAAACTGTCTTCCAAAGGAAATGATGTCATTTCCGTGTCTGTATCCCCCCCAAATTTTGTCAATGCTCATGTAATCCTGTTTAAATACAAGCACATTTATGTGCATACATTTGGTACAGGTTTATGTTTTTCCTACAAAGATGGGATCATGTTAATATGACTTTCTAGAATTTGCTTTCCTTACCCAGTGGTCTTTGCAGAAATCCCTTTAAGTCAACTTGAACAGCTGTGATTTAGTCTGTCTTAGGGCTCCATGTTATTACATGGTGTGAGCAAGACCACAGTTGTTCACCAGCCTCTTCCCCATTGACCGACATTCACTTTGTTTCCAGACTTTTCCCATCAAGAGTAAAGCTGTGATAAATGTCTTTGTACTTACAGGCCCATGTGATTTTTATTTTATTTTTATAGACCAGGTTCTCAGGAGTGGGATAATAGATCAAAGTGTACACACATTTTTTATTACTTATTTTTGGTAATTACATACATGTAGAGAATGTGTGTGCTCATGATCACTATTACCTTCTTTTCTTCCTCTTCTACTTTATGCTGGCTCCTTTGTTCTCAACAGTCGTCCTTCCGACCCTTTATGCATGTGAGCATGCTCGTGTGTGTGTGTGTGTGTGTGTGTGTGTGTGTGTGTGTGTGTGTACACGCAGTTCTTGTGCAGGTAGCCACAGCCACTGTTGGCAATGGCTACAGCTGTGCTGTATGCAGGAGACAGTGTTTCATGGCGCCCCTCTCCATTCTGTGATTCTTTTGGTTTTTCTTCTCCGACTTCCATAGCATTCACTGGCCCTTGACAGGCTCAGTGTCAATGTGTCATTAAGGCTGAGCACTCAGCAGCCAACTTATCACTCTGGACAGTTGTGAGACTGCGTTAAAGTTTGCTCTATGCAAAACAGATGCATCTCCACCCTGGGCTGGGGGCAGTGCTGGGCTGGGCGTAAACGTAAAAGTTTTAGGAGCCAGTTCTGCTACTGGCTTCCGGCTCAGTTCCAACTCTATTTCTCTGTGCACACACGTTTTTAAAGGATATTACCTAGTTGCTTTCTAACCTTTTTAAAGTGAAATGTTATTATATGAAGTATCGGCCATACTATTTTTTATACTATTTGAATGAAAATATCTTTTCTAAACAGGTAAACTCTACCATTAACAGTATTTTGCCTATTCATTCTGTTCATTGCTTGACTTTTACTTTTGAATAATCAACGTCTTCACTTCCCTCTCTCACCTAATCCTTCTGACTCACGCTTACTCCTCTTCCCAGAATCAGCTCAGTCCCAGGAGTCACCTCCTCAATATCAACTTCCCTGACCCTCCCTTCCTCCACACAGGCCAGGTAGAGGCAGCTCTCTCTCTGCACAGAAGTTTGCTGGCCTTGCTGGACTGCACGCTTCTCGAGACTGCATCCCAGTCACCTTGAATAAACGACACCAAACATAGTGTCTTCCTTTGCTACTGCTCAGTGCGACGTTGACAAACGACATTTAAGTGTTTTCGTGTAAATTCTTCATATCACTTAGGTGGTTTACTAAGTGCTTCTAAAAAAATAAAAACAAAAAGCTGAACATGAAAGATCAGTTCAGTATTCCTGCATGAGGTGGCAACAGTGTGAAGCTGGAGACATAACAAATATTTTATAAATAAAAAAGAGCATCCACTCACTTCGCCACAGGCTCTGGGTTACTACATAGAGGAAGGTGAGTCAAGAATGAGTGTAGAAGATGCTGCTTGGTGACAGAGCAGCCATGAGCGAGAGGCCCTGAGTTCAACCCCCAGCATTACAGAAACACAGAATGAAACAAAGCATCATGTATTAACCATAGAGGAAACTTGATAGGACGCTCATGACTTCTTCCAGGACACTGTTGTTTCGCAGAGGCCTCAATTACTGTTTATGTTCTCATCAGAAATCATTGTACCAGGGGCAACGCCCTGTAAGACGTCTGTTAAACACAGACGTGCATTTAGGGTGTTATTGGATCTTCTTGCTTAATTTCATCTTTTGTGTAACTCCAACGATTATCAAGGAGAAAGAAGTTTAAACAAAAGGTATCTGAGAAGGAAGGCTTGCATAATTATTTACCAAAAGCCTTTTGCTTCTCTCATAGAACCAGTCAGCTTGAAATCTATTGGAATAAGCATATTTAAAGAGGATTATCTTGAAATCTAGTGCATGTTCATGTTTCTGTAATACATATGGTCCAGAAGGCAATAATAAATTGATATTTACCTTGAAATAAAATTAAATTTAGCTTAAATTAGCATGTGGTTCCTGGAAAGATAATAGATGCTCAATAAATAGATATCAGAGAAAAGACTGATGAACTGTGGAAGCTGGCAACCTCATAACTTTGTCAGCTTACGGATTTACGGTTGTTTCAAAACCCTCACACCCAACATTCTCCAGCTAATGGATTTTTTTAAAAAAGCCAAAGGTAATCCCTAAAAAGGGCAATTGGCAGAGACTAGGGTTGCTTCGGGGCAGCAACAGAAACTTGTACTGGGACTCTTTGCCTCTTTGGAATTTAGGGTCCAAAGCAGCTTTCTAGTGACAGGAAGATGGCAGTACATTTTGAAAAATGGCTCATGCAACTTTTAAAAAAAAATGTTTTGGAGCCAGTTTAAGCAAATGAGGGGAAAAAATGAAAAAGTAAATCTGAAGGTATAACTCTTTCCAAACTTGGACCCCGGAATATGCTGTCGTGCCAACAAAAGCACCCCAAAAAAGGCATGAGCCTGATGTGGACAGCAACTCTAAGAGCCACCGAATCGCGTAAGTCGTGGGGCACCCGGCAGGTAAAGCCGAGCATCAGGTTCACTTACAGAACCTGCCAAGCAGTGTATCAGTCCTTTGGCCATAAGTTAAAGCCTAACTATTGCACAACCCTCCTTTGGGCCAGCATTCCATTCTCCTAACATCTGGGAAACCGGGCAGGGGAGGAAGTCACTGCTTTCAATTATGCTTTGGCAAACAAAGGTCGTTGAAGCTGTTAAGGAATGAGGTAGAGCAAAGGAGAGCGTTAAAAATAGTAGTTTTCACAAGCCCCCTCTACAGTTTCGGGGCACGCACATTAAGTGAAAGCAGATGGCTCTGGTCTCCTCTTTTTTGCTAGTGGCATCCTTTCCTGAGCGCTTGATCCTGATGGAAAATTGTTTTGTTGGTGGCTGTCATGAGGATTCTGTGACTCCTCCATACTGCTGGAGAAAAAAACCATATCAATGGGTTGACTCAGGTGGCTCAAAGACATGGGTCAGGGGTGGAGAGAAGGCATCTCTCAGTGGCATCTAACTCACCTGGTGTTTGGTACCATCACTTTGGAGGTAGGTAGATAAATCATGGGCAGAGGCTCCTTCTTCCCTCCCTCCTTCCCTCCCTCCCTTCCTCTCTCCCTCCCTCCCTTCCTTCCAAACCCTTCTTCCAGGGCCCATTCTTCTGGACCAGAGACTTCAGATAAAATAAGACTGTTAACCTAACCCGCTGCTCAGTCTTATAGGTTTCAGAACAGTGAATTTAGACCCCATCAAATTGACTTCTTTTATAAGGACTCTTAAAGGCTGAGCCATGAACATTCCCCAAGACTCCCTAGGTCTAAGGAAAACTGTGTCTCCCTGGAATTCTCCATGAAGCTTCTTACTGACATTTACTCTGGGAACAGGAATGCTCTAGTTAGAGTTGCTGTGGTGAAACGCCATGACCACAAACAAGTTGGGGAAGGAAAGGGTTTATTCGGCTACACTTCCACATCACTGTTCATCATCAAAGGAAGTCAGGACAAGAACTTAAACAGGTCAGGAATCAGGAGGCAGGAGCTGATGCAGAGGCCAAGGAGGGGTGCTGCTTACTGGCTTGCTCCCCATGGCTTGCTCAGCCTGCTTTCTTATAGAACCCAGGACCATCAGCACCACCCACAATGCAATGGGCTGTCTCATAGCACTCACTAGTTAAGAAAATGCCCTACAGGCTTGCACATAGCCCAGTCTTATGGAGGTGTTTTCTTAATTGAAGCTCCCTTCTCCTGATGATATTATCTTGTGTCAAGTTGACATAAAACCAGCCGGCACAAGGTAGAAACAGCACGTGGTGGCCACGGGACCACTGTGTTCTGCACCAAGAGAACCCCACTAAACTCTGATCTGCATTTATTCCCAAGAAGACAAGTCCTACATGGTCAGATTCTGGAAACCTACTCTCAGCCATGGGCTCCTGTGTATAGTCAGGATGGGTGGATACACCTGCTTACGCCATGTGCCAGGCTCCTGGAGAACAGCCACAGGCAAAGCACTCAGTTTCCCCTCAGAGACCTCATGAGCTCAGAAAGGGAAGCAGGTGCTCCCAGCAGCAAATGCGTAAGAGTTAACTATCACAGGATCACTCAACAGGGGGCTCCTGGGAAGAGAGCGGCACCTTTGATGGTGGCCCACCCCATCCCTGTTTCTTTCAGAGAAAATGCTTCCGCGATTAGGTAATATGAGCGTCCTAGCCTCCAGAGGATGCTGGCAAACGTGAGGTGACAGTCAATCACTTCCAAGGTTTTCCACAGACATTTTGCTTCTTTTAAATTTTTTTTTAAATTTTATTAATTATTTATGTGGGGTGTGTGTGTGTGTGTGTGTGTGTGTGTGTGTGTGTGTAACATATGTATGTAACGTGGTCATGAGTGTGTCACAGTGTGTACGTGGAGGTCAGAGGACAACTTTCAGGACTGAGTTATTTTCTTCCAGCATAGGTTCTAGGCACTGGACTCACATGCCATCAGAACTCACATCAGCAGGCTTGCACAGCACACACGTCTACCCGCAGAGTCACCTCGACAGCCTACATATTGCTTCCTAAACGCTGTCTGTGCTGCAGGAACATTTTTTTTTTTTCCACAGAAGAAAGTAGACCGGGTCACATGCCACTCAATTAACCAGCGACAAGAGTTCTCCATGATGGCGAGAGTTTTCGCCCACCTTTCCTATCTGACGAGTTGGGCAGCTAGAATCACCAGGAGATGAGTCTAAATGTGGACTGTATGGACGCAAGGTAAGTGTGTCGGTCAGACCTTTCATCTGCATGACGAAATACTTAAGACAGCAATTTAGGGAGAAAAGATTTATTTGTGTTCACAGTTCAGAGGTGTCGTCCTTGGTCAGCTGACTCCATTGATTTTAGGTAGTCCTTGGTCAGGTGACGCCACTGTTTTTGGTCTGTGGAAACATCACGGGACAAGGGCGCTGTGGAGAAAAGTGAAATAGAATAAGGTTGAAAAGATGGACAATTAGATGCTGATTTACTGATTTTATTTCCTCTTTTAAAGTGATTTACTTAAAACGCTGCTTACACTGCCTATTTGCCAAACATGGCTTCACCAGCTACCAGAAACAGAAAGGCCTGGAGAAATAGCTGAAACAATGGGCCATTGCCTTGAACAACCCTCTGCCAGCCATGTGTGTGTCTGTAAAATCTCCGGTGCTTGTCCACCCCTCCTTGTGGTTCTAAAGAATACAATCAGGACTTGGGACCCAAGCCTGTGGCCTACTGGTGACACTTTCTCTCTTCCACTCTCCTTGGTGTCAGAGTGCCTATTCCAGAAAGATCCCCACAACAAAAGCAACTCACCCCATGACAGCCCGGAAGCAGGAAGGGACCAGGGCCAAGCTATACCTTCCAAAGGAGTGCCTCTCACGACCCATCCTCCAGGTCACTCCAGCTTCCCCAGACCCACCACCTCCCGGTGCACATTTTGAATCCACCAATGGATTATACCATTGACCAAGGCAGAGCCTTCACAATCTAATCAATACTAGAAACACTCTCACAGACCTCCGGGAGCTGTTCTTCCCTAATCGTCTAGGCCTCTCTCAATCCAGTCAACTTAGCCTTGAGACGGTCAGTGACCTCAGGCTGCTCATATCATGTCCTGCCACCTGTACACATTTTGAACTCTAGATACTCCTGATTGTTAGTCAAAGAGAGTCACCCAGGAAAGTAAATTGTCCACAGATGAGACTTTCCCACTGGAGTCTGATTTTTCAGGAGCAACGTTAACTCTTGCTGAGTCTTCTATGGTCTGAAACAAAACATGTACCTCAGGAGAAGACCCTGAGGTGAGAATTCATGCCCAATTGGCATACTAAGGAAATGCCCCCAGGAGAAAACTGAGGCAGAAGTGGGGCATGGGACCGGAACATGTGAGCCAAGGTTTGAAGTCCCAGCTCTGCTTGATCTGCAGCAGAACAGCCTCAGAAACAGAAATTCGACTCCAGTCTATCTCGTCTGGAGGCTAGGCAGGTAGGTAGTTTTTCACACCAACTCACTCATACTTTAGCGCATACCAGGAAATCATCTACAAAAGGCCACCCCGGGGAAATGTAAGTTCCTAGACATGTAGGCAGTCCTTTGTCTCGGCAAAATGGATCTAGTATTCAAGGGCAGACTCAAGGTGAGTTACAGGTGCCATTGCCAATTAGAAGTGCAGGCACACAGACGCCTAACTCATAAAGAGCTCCAAGGAGATCTCTGGGAATGTGTAAAGAGCAGATGGAGTGCTAAGTGAATGTGTATTGTTGTCATGAGCAAGGACATGTCAAGGACGGATGCCTCAGCACCATGGGAGTGGCAAAGCCCTCCTCTGGTTTAAGTGTGAATGTTGACAGTGTATACGGAAAATACCCATCTCCCTCTAGATATTTACGGCTTGAAGACTGCTCCCTTACAGAAACTGCTCCCACTGAGGTTAGCTAATGTAGTTAGAGTTTTCCTGCCTTGCCCACAGTCAGGACAAATCTTTGTCACCCACCAGTCCCACAGCTGCTCAGACCCAACCAAATAAACACAGAGACTTATATTGCTTACAAACTGTATGACCGTGCCAGGCTTCTTGCTAACTGTTCTTACAGGTTAAATTAATCCATTTCCATAAATTTATACCTTGCCACGTGGCTCGTGGCTTACCGGCATCTTCACATGCTGCTTGTCATGGCGGCAGCTGGCAGTGACTCCTTCCGCCTTCCTGTTCTTTCTTTTCTCCTCTCTGTTAGTCCCACCTATACTTCCTGCCTAGCCACTGGCCAATCAGTGTTTTATTTATTGACCAATCAGAGCAATTTAACATACAGACCATCCCACAGCAAGCTAAACCTGCCGCCTCTTTGTTCCACTGTATGTATTAACCCTGCCTCCCTGTTTATCTATATGTAATAACTTGCCTTTCTGTTCAACTGTATGTAATAAATATGCTGAGCTTCGACGGGGCTGTGATTTCTCCATCAGACAGCCCAGTCCATCTGATTTTGGCTTTTCTCTGTGTCATGGCTGTCTGTCTTTTCTTCTTTCCCTCACTGCCCCAGTGAGGTCAGTCCCTGGAGCCAGGCAAGGACACAGCAGAAACCTGTGGGGAGCGTTGACAAGTTTGTTCCTAATATCAGTGTGGAGCCAGGGCGACTTCTGGTGGGCGACTGAGGGGATTATTTGCAATGAGAAAGAAGTTGATCAGGAAATATTAAAGCATTTTATGATGCGGACCGCAGTGTCCCCCATTTTTGTGGTCCTGAGCTCTGGTTAATTTTACTGAGCCAATATACCAGATGAGATACCAAGAAATGGAAGTTTTACTTCTGTTTCTTTCGCTCCCTAGTTGTGTGGCCTCTGATGATACAATCCAATAAACGTGTTTGGATCGCCTGTGCTTTTGTACGATAGATATATCGGAGCCAGGACTATCACACAGATAAACAAACCAACCAAACAAAGACAAGCATATCTGCCTTACATTTACAGCAGTGGTTCTCAACCTTCCTAATGCTGTGACCCTTTAATACAGTTCCTCATGTTGTGGTAACCCCCCAACCATAAAATTATTTTATTGTTACTTCATAACTGTGTTTCGCTACCGTTACGAATCATAAATATCTGTGTTTTCCCATGGTCTTAGACGACCCCTGTGAAAGGTGGTTGACCCCCAAAAGGCTCGTGACCCACATACTGAGAAATGCTGATTTATAGGCTAGAAATGGATGAGGTGCCAAAACCTAAGCGTAACAGAGGAAGAGAGGCAGAAATGGATACAAGAACAGAAGATGATAATAGAAACGGAAGTGTTGGTGGGAGGGCATTAGGAGATGCATTAGCAAGTGGTGGATGAGTTGCATCTCACAGAACGGAGCAGGGCACTAGGACATTCCCCACTGAATAGGGACAAGAAAGTGAGAATGGACCACAGTAGGCTGTGAGGCCAGAGCAGTCATGTAGGGCCATCCAGGAAGCAAACCTAGGAAAGAAATTTGGGGCCAGATTTTTGGAACTTAAGTGTCTACACAGGATGTTTCTACTGAATGTTTTCAATACTGAGTCACCACTGAAAGCTCCTGGAAAAGGGAACTAGATGGCTGGAGTCGCTTAATCCTACGACACAGTAGATTTCTGACAGATGTGAGAGGAGCTCGCTGAAAAGTTTCTTCCTTTTCTTTCTTTCTCTCCTTTCTTTCTTTCTCTCCTTTCTTTCTTTCTCTCTTTTCTTTCTTTCTCTCTTTTCTCTCTTTCTCTCTTTTCTCTCTTTCTCTCTTTTCTCTCTTTCTCTCTTTTCTCTCTTTCTCTCTTTTCTCTCTTTCTCTCTTTTCTTTCTCTCTTTTCTTTCTCTCTTTTCTTTCTCTCTTTTCTTTCTCTCTTTTCTTTCTCTCTTTCCTTTCTCTTTCCTTTCTCTTTCCTTTCTCTTTCCTTCCTTTCCTTCCTTTCCTTCCTTTCCTTCCTTTCTTCCTTTCTTCCTTCCTTCCTTTCTTTTCTTTTTTTAATAACAGGATATCTAATTTCTTTACTGTAAAAATGAAGATGACTGCCAGAGTCCAGCTCCGTCCGGATGAGGGCAGGGTCTGAAGATGGGCGGATATAAGGGCAGCTACAGAGGAATCAGACACAATAGAGGAAGCAGACACGGGACACTTCTTGGTTTCGTTTTAGGAGAAGTGGGCAGAGGGGAAGCGCATCTCGGTGTGGCTTGTCCCGCTCTGACAACCTGTATCTCTCACAGGCTTTATTTACACACCAAACCAGTTCCTCACCGGCTTTAATCATTGATGACAAAGTCTTTTCACGGTACAGACGTTCTCTAAACTCTTCCGTGATTACATAAGCATATCAAAGTAAATGGAACGAAACAGAAGCAAATTTCATGAGAACTGAAATCGAACATTATGGTAAAATCAGTTCTTTTTAGCTCACTATCCTTTTCCTTAAAATTGGTGTTGTAAAACCTTGCAGTTATAGAAAAACTAGACAGATGTCTCTATTTAAGTGTGACTAAGTTAATAGATCAGAAATTACTTCCTACTACCTATTATTCTATTAATCTGCTATAAGGAATATTTGATCTTTCTACGGAAATCTAATTCCTTGGTCCCTTGTTTAGATTCTTTCTTTTATATCTGACATATGAGCACCATCCTTCCCCTTGACTTCTGAAATATGGTCTTCTGCTCTTTATTCTTCCTACAGTCAGAGAAGTCCTGACCTGACAGGTCTGCTCAGCAGCCAGGCCATTCACTGAGCCATGATGTTTCTCTTTGTGTCTCTGCCGTAAACTCTTGTTTCAGGGTGGTCTCTGTCTTTATTACAATCCTGCAAAGAGTCAAAGAATGTCAAGATTTCTAGAACTGCTTACTTTGCCTTCAGGAGGGTACCAAAGTCTGTCGTTAATTTTATAATTAGAAATCTTTTCTTTGTCCACACTAGTTCCATGTTTCTGGGGCAAAGCATGAAAACCTAATAATTCAGTTAGAGTTTGTCAGCTTCTAAGATTTCCCTGAGTTTTGCTTCTTAAATGATGTATCCCAGATCCTATGTCTCATGCTTATTAATACCGCTTAAGTAATAAGTTCTATAAAAGACTCAATTTCTTGCATAGCTAATTCTCCCAGGGAATCACCATAAGCTTTATTCTTAACATCAGCTTCTATAAGAATTGTTACATTGTCCCAGTTCCCGCCTCCGGTGAGGGGCCCTTAACCGTAAGGAATTCAAACATTAAACATGTCAAAGTCATAGGCAAGAGTTGTGCAGCAAATTCCACCAAGGGCAGGGAAGGTCAGTCCCAGTCATCCAAACAGCGGCTCCGAAATGCTTGGCATCGCCAGACGACTAAGCAGGGCTGCTACTAAATCAAAAGTTTAGCCGGGCAGTGGTGGTGCACGCCTTTAATCCCAGCACTCGGGAGGCAGAGGCAGGCGGATCTCTGTGAGTTCGAGGCCAGCCTGGGCTACCAAGTGAGTCCCAGGAAAGGCGCAAAGCTACACAGAGAAACCCTGTCTCGAAAAACCAAAAAAAAAAAAAAAAAAAAAAAAAGTTTAGGAGTTGCTGTCTTGAAGTTTAGGAGTTGCTGTCTTGAAGTCCTGGAATGGTTTCTAATAAGAAAAACGGCAACTGTTCTGAATCCAGAGATGGCAGAGCAAATGGAAAAAAAGGCTAAAATTGCAAAGAGGTCACCTGGCACCTCAAAACAATCCAACCGTCAAACAATAAAATATAAAATAGAATTCCCATGATGTCTAATGAGAATTAGGGCTCTCTTTTGCTTTTCTGATATGGGGTTGGGGGAGCCTCATTATTCAGCCCTGGCCAGCCTGTGTTGCTAGAGTTTTCCTGCCTGGCCCACAGTCAGGACAAATCTCTCTCACCTGCCAGTCCCACAGCCACTCAGACCTGACCAAGTAAACACAGAGACTTATATTGGTTACAAACTGTATGGCCGTGGCAGGATTCTTGCTAACTGTTCTTACAGCTTAAATTAATCCATTTCCATTAATCTATACCTTGCCACATGGCTCGTGGCTTACCGGCATCTTCACATGCTGTTTGTCATCGTGGCGGCTGGCAGTGTCTCTCTGACTCAGCCTTCCACTTCCCAGCTTTATTCTCCTCCTTGTCCCGCCTATACTTCCTGCCTAGCCAATGGCCAATCAGTGTTTTAATTATTGACTAATCAGCAACACATTTGACATACAGAACATCCCACAGCACTTCCCCCCTTTTTTTAAAAAAAAAAAAAAAGGAAGGTTTTAACCTTAACAAAGTAAAATTACATATAATTTGGGAATTTGGGCATAGCTTCTCTTACTACTTCCTGCTGGAGGGGGGCGCTGTATCTTATGGGGATACAAAGAAAATTTTAGGATCATGGAAAAGTCCATGAGGGTGTATCGTCTGAGCCAGTTGCCTTCAAACCATTCTGGATGTTGGATCATCTGGGCCATGGTGTCATCGGAGACCTTTCAGGGGGTCTTGGCTGGTCAAACCTGATGTATCTTAATCTGGAACAAATCCATAGCCTTTGGCTTTCTGTGGGAACAAAAGCAGAGACTCCTTTCCAAGGCAACACATTCTTACATCCAAATTTTGAAGTCAAGTTATCTTTAAAATATACATTTTGGCATAACTCAACAGCTTTTACAATCAAATGTTTTTCTGCAGTTAAAAATCCCAAAGACAGCCGGGCGGTGGTGGCGCACGCCTTTAATCCCAGCACTCGGGAGGCAGAGCCAGGCGGATCTCTGTGAGTTCGAGGCCAGCCTGGGCTACCAAGTGAGTTCCAGGACAGGCACAAAGCTACACAGCGAAACCCTGTCTCGAAAAACCAAAAAAAAAAAAAAAAAAATCCCAAAGACAACACAATCCAGATTCTCTGTGTAATATTCATCTTTACATGGCTTATTTTTTATATTAATTTTACTGTCTCTTTAAAGACTTTATTTTTTAAAACTATGTATTTGTTTATATAACTGTATATATCACCTTTTTAGTCTCTTTCAAGCCTACGTACATTTTACACACATTTAAACTATTACATCTGAATCTGTCTTATTGTGAATCTGTTGCTTTAAACTGCAGCAGCTGTGACTGCTGGCTCCGCCCACCTCAGCTTCCCAACATGGCCGTGGGTTACCGCCAGCTCTGGGAGCTATCGTGGGTCTATGCTTTTAGCCAAGCAGCGTGTAGCCCAGAAACCTCCCCTTTTGCTCTGCACCAGCAAAGGCTAAATCCACCATGCAGCTCAAAGTGCCACTTGCAAAGGCCTCATTCCCGCCATAGGCAGGTCGAGCACGCACGCTAGGAACCCACCAGTAGCTCAAACCAGCAGCTGCCGCTCATTTGAGAGAGACAATTAGGAACTGTTTTTAGCTCCATTTTAGAATCTTTTCTCAGGTTTTAGGTGGAAACTCTTGCCACCACGTTGGACGCCATTTGTTGCTAGAGTTTTCCTGCCTGGCCCACAGTCAGGACAAATCTCTCTCACCTGCCAGTCCCACAGCCACTCAGACCTGACCAAGTAAACACAGAGACTTATATTGGTTTCAAACTGTATGGCCGTGGCAGGATTCTTGCTAACTGTTCTTACAGCTTAAATTAATCCATTTCTATTCATCTATACCTTGCCACATGGCTCGTGGCTTACCGGCATCTTCACATGCTGTTTGTCATCGTGGCGGCTGGCAGTATCTCTCTGACTCAGCCTTCCACTTCCCAGCTTTATTCTCCTCCTTGTCCCGCCTACACTTCCTGCCTAGCCAATGGCCAATCAGTGTTTTAATTATTGACTAATCAGCAACACATTTGACATACAGAACATCCCACAGCAAGCCTGGAACTCTCTATGTAGCCTAGACTGGCCTCCAAGTCATAGAAAGTTCACCAGTGCTGAGATTAAAGGCATGCACCACTCTTCCTAGGGCCTTTCTACAAAGAACTTCACAATGAAAGTCAAAGACAAAAATTCATAGAACATTCTAGAGCAGAAAAAAATTGCAGGTGATACGTTTAAAACATGATAGAGGCAGTTTCAGGACTTGAATGCAACAGAGCAAGGTTTGGGGGACTATGTGGTTGGGGAAAGTGTGGGCAGCTGCTGTTACACTTCTGCTTACTAGACCTTTGTAAGAAGCAAAAGGTCAGGAAATCTCAAAGAAGCATATCCTAGAGGTGGAAATGACTTATGCATAGTTGATGCTCAATCTCTATTGAGAAATGTTGGTGCACAGAAATGCTAGGACTCACAGGAGACGAAGCAAACAAAAGGAAAGTGCTCAAAAGAATTACCGGCTGCAAATAATTTTCCAGAAGTCTGTGGAAATCTGGTGAAGAGGAGGAGGTGTTTGGTGGGAAAACTCCATCATACTATCTTCAGAATGCCCTGAGCCCACAGACTCTGACTCAAAACGTGAGGGCAAGAAGTCTTTCTTAATATGTGCCATGTCCACATCATAGCATTCCCTACTCTGTGTATATATGTGTGGTATACCTGTGTAAAAGTTGTGTGTGTGTGTGTGTGTGTCAACATTGTCAAAAATGGTGGACTTAAACTTGTTGGCACATGCCCATGATCCCAGCTCTAAGGTGGCCATGTTGCTCTAAGTTTAAGTCCATCCAAGGCTACAGCACAGAGCTCTGTCTCTGGTAGGAGGGGGCCCCTTCCCACCCTGACGAGACTCTTCTTAGTACCTCTGCAAACTTGCTCTGTGGGTAGGGTTTTTCATTACCATTGGATACAATCTGTGGTCATTTTCAGATGGCAGGAGTCTCCTTCCCTACCATCAAGAACTGTCTGGCAATTTAGTTTTTATCAGATTTGTGTGCTTAAAGCAGACAAAGCCCTCCAATGTCAATCAAGTTAACAGCTTTTCTGCCTCCCCTCCCTCCCCAATAGGCACTCTCCAACCAAGTGTACCCACTAGACAACCTGAGCTCTGATGCATCTGGAATGGGAACAGAGGAAGGGCTCAGGAAAGGGTTCTCTTGACTGGTACCCATAGGATTCTGGTTTTTCCCAGCCTTAAAAGGTATTTAAAACAGACTCTTTGGTACTTGCTGGGTCCTTCCATCACCAGGGCTCTCTCACTTGTGGTTTGAGGACAGTAGGTCACGTGGGACTCTCACTCAGCCTGAGGTCATGGGATTATAGATCTTTAGTATCTCTCTACTAATTCTCCGCACTCTGTGAGGATACCTTAGGCAGAAACTAATAGAATAGTTCTCAGGCTCTCCTTGCTGGTCTACTAGGACCCTTTAGTTATGGGAATACAGTCCAAGGGCTTCCTAGGTAAGCTTATTGCTCTTCAGATTCATTAGGTGTGAGACAGACCCAAACACCAATCTCACCTTAGACCATGTTTCTCTGGCTTCCAGGTGACAAAGAACACTGTAACACCTCCCCTCTGGGGTCCATGACACCAGACCGTCCTCTTCACTAGAAAGCTTCTCCCTGGGGCTGCAATGGTCTCTGTCTGGCGGCCTTGGACTGACATCACTTTAATCCACGGAAGACATTTTAGTAGTGTCTGTATAGTGCAGGGTGACTAGCATCCCTGTCCCTCTCCATTGGGCCTCCTTGGTTCTTACGTGCGTTTGTCCATTTCTTCCAAGTAGATAGATCATCCCGAGATCAAGGTCTGTGCAAGGAGCTGCATCACATTATGGGCTGTGTAGCCCACAAAGCAGGCTGTGATCACCTTGTACAACGTACCATATGATGTGATATGGTGGCACTCCACATGCAGCATTCCTGACCCAGATGTCATTACATGATAGGGAGTCACGGGGAATCCATTGTCACCTACGTGTACCACCGCTGGCCTCATAAATATGCATGTGTGTTTCAAAAGGTTATTTAAGTATCTGTACCACTCACAGAAAAAACTCAGTGATATGCACCAGTGGTTCTCAGCGTTCCTAACACTGCGACTATTTAACGTTCCTTGTGTTGTCCTGATCCCCAACCATAAAATTATTCTGTTGCTACTTCATAACTGTAATTTTGCTACTGTTGTGAATTGTAATATAAATATCTATATTTTCAGATGGTCTTAGGTGACCCCTGTGAAAGGATCGTTCAATGCTGTGGGATGGTCTGTATGTCAAATGTGTTGCTGATTGGTCAATGAATAAATCACTGATTGGCAGTGGCCAGGCAGGAAGTATAGGCAGGACTAACAGAGAGGAGAATTGAGAGAACAGGAAGCTGGGTGAGAGAGACACTGCCAGCCGCCATCAGGACAAGGAAGATGTAAAGTACCGGTAAGCCACAAGCCACAAGCCACGTGGCGAGGTATAGATGAATAGAAATGGATTAATTTAAGCTGTAAGAACAGTTAGCAAGAAGCCTGCCACAGCCATACAGTTTGTAACCAATATAAGTCTCTGTGTTTATTTGGTTGGGTCTGAATGGCTATGGGACTGGCGGGTGTCAGAGATTTGTCCTGACTGTGGGCCAGGCAGGAAAACTCTAGCTACAGTTCAACCCCTCCCTCAATGAGAGTCGTGACCCAAAGGTTGAGAACTCCTGATATATACATTACTCATAATAATAATATACATACACACACGTATATATACAGATTCTTCTGCCCAGGAAAGAATAAGCTTTTACCAGTTTGTTACACTCCTCTTTCTTTGGCAGAGAACATGCTATTTGCCTCCCAAATTATTTTTGGCAGGTAATCTTGCCTTCACTGGATGGAGCATGGCGGCAATGTGAAAATTCCAACTTTGAAAGACTCAAGGTCGGTAACATAGGAGAAAGCCTGAAATGTCCAGATGGAGTTCGGCTCTGACGGAGGTTTCAAAAATATCAAAGATGACAAAGCACTGAGCCGAGGGACGTTTCTGGTGTCCCTGATGAAGAACAGCGTTTTTTTTGGCGCTTGTACCTTTTCATATCCTTTACTATTGTCCATGCGTACAATTCTTCACACTTGGCTGAAAATGTAGAGATGTTGAGAATCCAACCTAACTCCACTCTCTGGCTTTACCTCCCTTCCCAGCCTCCCTAAAACCTTCATTCCAGTGTCACAGGACAACCCGCTGTTCCTTTAGTAGGAGACATTCTACCGTGCCTTAGCACTTCTCACGAGATGTCTTACCAACAGCCTCTTCCCGCCTTCTAACTTAGAAACAAAACCTTCTTGCCTTACAGAAGGGGTTGTAAGCTGTACTCTGCCTCCTCTGAGCTCCTGTGACACTCAACGCTTAGTTAAATCATGCTGGCTTATCACACAGCATGGTGGCTCCTTGTTCACTTATCTGGTGACTCTGTTAGTTCCGGGCTCCTCAGGACAAAAACAAGATCTCATTTTCCGATGCTGCCGTGGCTCTAACAACGCCTGGCACAATCTACTCCATATCTGAACCCTCAGTGGTGTTGACTGTTGACATCACATAACTTATTTACCCCAATCTTTTCTGGTACGGTAGCCAGCTTGGCTTGGGTGTGTTCTGAGACTGAACATGGAGTTACCCAGAACACCAGGAAGCTCATCTTAATCAGGTGGTAAAGGATCAGAGGAATTTGAGGCTCACTCAACAGGCTCTGAGTGTGTGCCTTCATTGTAGAACACGGGCCTTGATCTGTAATCTCAACTCATCCCCTGGTCTGCTCTTGCATCCACCTTCATGGTTTGATAACATGCTAGGATCAATAAAAGTGAAGCTCCCCTCTCTGGAAGAAGCACTGTACCCTGACTCTTTTGATTGCAATGTGTGGAGATTTTAAGACATCAAGAAGTCAGTCAAGATCCTAGTTTCAGTATTCAGGCTGCCTGTCCTATGTATAGAGACCAAAGCTGGTAGGCTGCAGACTCTGTTGGCCTGTGACCTGCCTGTGCTGGGAGACCCATGGGGAGGGCACTGGACACCTCAGAACCAGAAACACTGGGGTTTTAACAGTCCCTCTGTGTGGCTCAAAGTGCAAGGGGAAGGAGCATGGCTGTGGTCAGTGCATTATCCAATTTCAACTGATACTGAGGTTGGAGGAAAGGCGGAGGCTCCCAGATGTCTTGAGCATGAATGGCCTAAACCAGACCAGCCAGGACAACCAACAGACATCATCTGTTTATCACCAGCCACACAGCAACTGAGGGGATGATTGAGTTAGGAAAAATATTTAATGTGAGCTCAAACCATCTTTCAGGTCTGACTGTGAAGAATAGAAACTTGGCGGGCAGTGGTGGCAAGTGTCTTTAATTCCAGCACTCGGGAGGCAGAGGCAAACAGATCTCTGTGAGTTCAAGACCAGCCTGGTCTACAGAGAGAGTTCCAGGAGAGCCAGAGCTGTTACACAGAGAAACTCTGTCTGAAAAAAGAAAAAGAAAAAGAAAAATAGAAACTTTTGGGGGGGGGGATTTCTCTAAAGTACCCACCCCTCTAATTTTGTCTGAAGCATAATGTTAGGGACACCCATTTTCATTGCTGTAAATTTTTGATGCCCTTTCTATCCAAGTCCTTATTTTGAATCTGGATAATCATGTGAGTACTGTGACCCACAGAGTAAGGTGGACATAACGCTCCATTGTTACTTCCAGGAGATCATGAAGGGCCACACAGCTTCCTCCGTTAGATCTTTGAGCCCCAAGCTCTGTCAGAATTCGTGTTGAAGCAGTCTGTGAACTGAACGTATCTTCCCCCAAATCTTAAAAGCCTAATCACTGATGCTAATTTGGAGGTAGATCTTCAGGAGGTAATTAAATCCTAAAGGTGGTTGTCTTCATGAACAGAATGAGTGTCCTTCTAAAGGAGACCCTAGCAAGATCCCTTGATCTCCTGTGAAGTTGTGGTGAGAAGATGATCATCTGTGAACCAGGAGGAATCTGCTGTGCCTTGATCTTGAGTTTCTCCAGTGCTGTGAGAAATGCATTTCTGTTGTTCTAAGCCATCCAGCCTGTGGCAGTTTGGTGTAACATCCTGCACGGGCTAGGGCAGACTATAAGCAGGACTGAGCTTCCTGGATTTGTGAGGATAATGGTTGCCACTGGCTAGAAGCATGGGTCCAGCAGTTACCATTCTTCACTTGGAAAGGGGAAATGAGCAACCGCCTGTCGAGAGTCGATATGGTTCTACATATAAAATAACTTAGGACGTGGTTGTGTATATAAAATAACTGAGAAAAGAACAGACAGTTTTACAAATATTACCTGTTGCATTTCTGAATTCACACCCTCCTTTCAACACTACTATTACATTTTTCTAATTAAGTTCCTTACCAGCAGCAAATCTTAATTAGTACCACAGTCCTCATTGTCTAAATCTTTGTCCCAGCAAGTGAGAAGTCAGGAAAGAAAGAAAAATAAAATGAAATGAAAAAGAAGCAAGGCAGGACAGGCACATGGAAGGTCCTTTTCACTCCCGGGGAACACTAGCCTTGGGGTCCTAGAGTCTCTCACTTATTAACTTGGCATGGAGAATTGTCAGAACAGTTCATCACTGTGATTTGTGTCTGTGAACAGTGAACGGAGACTAGGGGTTTGGGCTCCAATAGATAGTTTAGAATAGCCGTGGCAGGATCAAACAGAGCAGAGTGTGGCCAATGTGCCGATTTCCATGGCCCTTTACATCCCAACTGTTCCAGATCACATCCAGATTGCAGGCAGCTTCGGGGATTTGAGCGAGGAGACTGGCCAGGACAGCTGGGAAGTCTGGCAAGGGGTTGATAGGGTTTGGAATCCTGGCTCTCCACTGCACAAGACAAAGATTTTCTTTCTTTTTTTTTTTGCAATATTTAGGGAGCTCTCACTCTCTCTTAAAGGAGGCACACTTTGTATAGTTATAGACGAAAGTTTTTAAAGAATTCACAGGTCTAAGAGAATGATTTAACAGTATTGGAAAGCTGAACTTACAAGATCTGGGTGAAGTTCATCCAAATCCTCCAGAAAACTGTTTGAAGCAGAGGTCTAGATTATTTTAATATGATCCCACATCCCCAAGCTAAACTGAGTCACAGTTGAGCTCAAACACAAGGCACATCTGAACAAAGAACTATGCCATTAACTCTTCCTTCATGGCCCACTCAAGCCAGTGCTTTCACAAGAGCTGACTTAAGGGAGCAATGGAAAAGATTTGTCCCTTAACAGCAATATAGGGTGCACTTATCTCTTCCACAAAAAAAAAGGGGAGATTGTCGAAGTGTTTAATAACTGGCATAGAACCAATCTGGGCTTGCCAAGTCAAGGTGACCCATAGCGGTGTATCTACCAGTCACTGGAACCAGAGAATCCCAGTGGAATAGGAGGCTCAGCAGACAACCCACACTTCAGCCTCAATCCCAGCACTCTGGAGGCCCAGGCAGGTGGAGCTCTGCAACTCTGAGACTAGCCTGGTCTCCATAATGGGAACTGTACTGTGAGACCCTGTCTCAAAAAAAAAGTGAATCAAATGTAAGCCTGTATTAAAGAAATATCATTTAAGTTGTTCTTTTTATAAGTTTCTCATACAAACAATTTTGTTTAAAAACAAGAAATCATCACGTTAATCGTCTTATTGATTATAGTGAGTCTAGAATAAAGTTTCCCACAGATATTAGAGCCGGTCCTCTGTAGCTACAGGTTTAGCCAACTACAGTTCAAAATTATCTTTGGGAGTAGGGAGACGGCCCAGTGGTTCAGCGCACTGGTTGCTCTTCCAAAGGACCCATTTCTAGTCCCAGCCTTCACATGGCTGCTCACATCTATCTGTTACTCGAGTTCCAGGGGATCCAATGCCTTCTTCTGGCCTCTGTGGGCACCAGGCCTGAAGGAGATTCACAGACATAGATGCAAGCAAAACACCCATACATAGAAAATGAATTAATAAAAAATATGTAAGGAAAATGCGTCTATTCTGAATCCATACAGCCTTTTCCATGTTATTCCCTAAACTAGATGGTAAACAATCATTCACATGCTATTAGATATTTCAAGTAGTCTAGAGATGTTCTAAAATATACAGGAGGTGTGAATAAGTGTAGCTAGAGTTTTCCTGCCTGGCCCACAGTCAGGACAAATCTCTCTCACCTGCCAGTCCCACAGCCCCTCAGACCCGACCAAGTAAACACAGAGACTTATATTGCTTACAAACTGTATGGCCATGCCAGGCTTCTTGCTAACTGTTCTTATATCTTAAATTAATCCATTTCTATAAATCTATACCTTGCCACGTGGTTCGTTGCTTAACGGCATCTTCACATGCTGTTTCTCATCATGGCGGCTGGCAGTGTCTCTCCGCCTCAGCCTTCCACTTCCCAGCTTTATTCTCCTCCTTGTCCCGCCTATACTTCCTGCCTGGCCACTGGCCAATCAGTGATTTATTTATTGACCAATCAGCAACACATTTGCCATACAGACCATCCCACAGCACTATAAGTTTGAAGCAAATGGTGCACTATTTCATATAAGGAACATGAGCATCCACAGATCTGGGAATCTAAGGAGCATCATAGAACCAGCTGTTGGCAGATACTGAGAAACCAGAAGAACTGTAGCTTTATTTTATGTTTTAATTAATTAATTAATGTGCATGAGTGTTTTGCTTGCATATGTGTCTGTGAACCACATTCGTGCATGCCTGGTGCCTTCAGAAGCCAGAAGAGGCCACCAGATCCCCTGGAACTGGAGTTATAGATGACTGTGAGCCACTGTGGGTGCTGGGAATAGAACCTGAGTCCTCCACAAGAGCAGCCAGTTCTCTTAACTGGTGAGCCATCTCTGTAGCCCCAACTGTAGCTTTAAACAGTCATGGCAATTAAAGAAAAGACGCAAGGGCCCTTGCATATATTTTTAAAAGAGCAACTATTCATTAACTTCTCATTTTAAAAAGAATGTCTCTTCAGTATTAAAACATGGAAGAAATGAGAAAAGAGTTAAGATCACTACAGTCCATAAATAATCAGTGTGAACAGAGCAGGAGAGATTGGCTCAGTCGGTTAGCGTCTGTTATGCAAGTGCAAAGACCTGCTGTGGAATATTAGTTGAAGATATGTTACATTCGTTTACACTGTGGAATATTTGTTTAATGATGCAAAGGTGTGTTGCATTCTTTTCTGTTGCATTTGTTTAACTCTGTAAAGCTGTGTTACTGTGCCTGTCTAAAACACCTGATGGTCTAATAAAGAGCTGAATGGCCAATAGCTAGACAGGAGAGAGGGATAGGCAGGGCTGGCAGGCAGAGGAGATAAATAGAAGAAAGAGAAGAGGAGGAGCAAGAAAAGGAGAAGGAGAGGAGGAAGGCAGGGGCCAGCCACGCAGTCACACCTGTAGCTAGAGTTTTCCTGCCTGGCCCACAGTCAGGACAAATCTCTGTCACTCGCTAGTCCCACAGCCACTCAGACCCAACCAAGTAAACACAGAGACTTATATTGCTTACAAACTGTGTGGCCGTGGCAGGCTTCTTGCTAACTGTTCTTACAGCTTAAATTAATCCATTTCCATTAATCTATACCTTGCCACGTGGCTCGTGGCTTACCGGCATCTTCACATGCGGCTTGTAATGGCAGCGGCTGGCAATGTCTCTGACCCAGCCTTCCACTTCCCAGAATTCTTCTCCTCCTTGTCCTGCCTACACTTCCTCCTCCCTGATTACTGGCCAATCAGTGTTTTATTTACTAACCAATCAGAGCAACACATTTGCCATACAGAACATCCCACAGCACACACTACCAGCCATGGAGTAAGAAGGAAAGAAAGACAGATGAGTAGAGAAAGGTAAAAGCCCAGCAGCAGAGGTGAGATAATTTAAATTAAGAAAAACTGGCTAGAAATAAAACAAGCTAAGGCCAGGCACTCATAAGTAAGAATAAGTCTTCTTGTATTTTATTTGGGAGCTAGGTGGTGGGTTCCAAAGAGCAAAGAGTGGAAAAACAACAACAACTACAAAGGCCTGTTGTTTTTGTTTGTTTGTTTGTTTGTTTGTTTGCCCAGAACCCACATTAAAAAGGCCAGATATGGTGGTGCATACACGTAATGCCAGCCCTGGGAAGGTCAGAGGCAGGTGGGCTCTTGGGGCTCACTGTCCAGCCAGCCTCACTGACTAGGAAAGTTCCAGGCTGGTAAGAGCCCAGCCTCTAAACCCACATAAAACAACAGGAACAGTGGGTGGTACCCGAGACTGTCCACGGGTTTTAGTTTTTTGTTTGTTTTATTTTACTTATTTTTTTTTTAGGGGTTTTGCTGATGTTGCTCTGTACAACAGGTCTTGTTTTCTAGTTACCTCAAAACCCCTAACCAAATCTTGGAGTTTACACAGGCAAGGGGAAGAGGAAGACCCCAAACAAATGTGATTAAAAGGACAAAATAAAAATAAAAATCAAGAAAAAGAACGGCAGTGGATTCCCTGGTTGGAGAGAATCGTCTTTAAGTGCCCAGCAACACCAGGAATCGCCTCGGCTTCTCCTCACCATTACCGTGACTGTCTTACTGCCCCTCCTGCCCCCCTCACCCTTTCTGCCTCACTGGTGTCCGAGGAGTTGCCCCACAGGCTCCCCGAACTCTAACTTTGAACTCAACTCTGACTTTGAGCTTGGCTGGTGAGGAATTCTGACAAACGCAAGGGCAACGGATGTAAGAATGGGAACACTGAGCAGCGCTCCCTCCCCATCTCCTTCCTGGTGGCCTGGCTGTTTCTCTCCACTGGAAGTCACAACCCTTGTCAACAGCTCCTGTCCTTGAACTCTCTGGGCCTGGCTTCTGGCAAGCAGGCTCTCCCCTTGTCCCTTCAGACTTGGCAAGGGTGGTGGCGTTCTGATGTTACCAATTCTGGGGTACAGCACCACCCCTGTGATCTCTCTATTTTCTTAGTAAACTCTGCCCCAGGCATCCAATTTGAGGAGACCTCTGTTCCCTGCCAAGACTCTGGGTGATACAATTATCAAAACCATATGTTCCTCTTCCAAGGCTAGCATGCTTTCTTCATCTTGGGAATCAGACTATTGCCTGAGTGTCCCCAGCGTGGTCATTTTGGGCTAAAAAATGTGTAAATAACTTCTCTCTATCAAGTGGTCATTTCTTTTCTTTCTTTCTTTTTTTTTTTGGTTTTTCGAGACAGGGTTTCTCTGTGTAGCTTTACACCTTTCCTGTAACTCACTTGGTAGCCCAGGCTGGCCTCAAACACACAGAGATCTGCCTGGCTCTGCCTCCGAGTACTGGGATTAAAGGCGTGTGCCACCACCGCCCGGCAAGTGGTCATTTCTAATACTGCTGAGGAGGAGGAGGAGGAGGAGGAGGAGGAGGAGGAGGAGGAGGAGGAGGAGGCCGAGAGTAATGACAGCCATTGTCAGGCCTGAGCCAGCTCTTCAAAATCGGCCTTCATCCTCAGAACAAATCAGTGAAGTGCCTTTTGTTTCTACCTTTGTGTTTAAAACCATTTAATGTTGGAGTTACTAAGAAATTAGACAACTTTTACCCCATTTCACACAACCCAGGAGGAGAGAGATCTCTGTTTTGTTCATGGCTTGAACAGCACTTGAAACAGTTCTAGACATACCGTAGATCCTGAATAAAGCTTTGGAATGAAGAGTGAATGAGAACGTTTCAGTTCAAAGCCAGGTCTCTCTTGCTTGCAGGGCTTTGTTTGGTTTGGTTTGGTTTTGTTTTTCTACACCACCTTCCTCACTCAGCAAGTCACTATCAAGGTGAGTAGATAACAGCCCCAAAGAGGAAGGACAACAGCATTGCTTTTTTTTTTTTTTTTAACCAGACTCAACTACTACGCAGCCTGCTATGACTGCAATGTCAGAGAGCTAGTGAAAGGAAGCACAGAAGTCCCACACTTTCTGTTTTCAAATACGTCTACTGTCGAGACAGCCAGACATACGGTAAGAGCGTGTGGGCTTTGGTGGCCATGAGGCACCGTTTGGAATGCCCGGGAGAAGAATGTGGAGCCTCGGACTCTGGTGGGAAGAGAAGCCATCCGCTGTCCACTTAGCGCGGTGCTCACTGGGTGAGTGGGAGCTTTCTTCAGGATCAGGGAGACAGGTGACACAGTCACGCAGCCCCAGCACAAGGCCAACTGGGGAAGCCCAGGTTTGGAAGCCACAGATGCTCTGGAACTGAATTCCGAACGTTGCCTTTTCCTTGTTCCGAGGGAGCCCGCTGCTTCATTCCCAAGGCACGTACTTAGGAAATGCAGAAAGAAATACTGGAGGCTGAGCTGGTGGCAGGAAATAGACACAACCATGAATATACTGGGAGATATTGTCACCAGGTGACTGGAACAAGGACTGTGGCCTCAGACACAGAGGTCTCCGTCTGTTCATGCTGCTATAGTAGCATGCCACAGGCTGGTAACTTATCTAATGACAGTAAGTTTGTTTCTTATCGTTAGGGAGACTGGTAAGTTCAATATCTAGGTGCCAGCATTTGTGAGGGCTTTTTTGTTGCTGTTGTATCGTCTCTTGGTAGAAGATGGAAGAACAATAGCTTCCCGCCAAGATCTTGCTTTTGTTACAAACTTACTCCAAAGGTTTTGCTCAGCATCCATCACGGTACACGGGGTACCTGCCTACTCCACCACTCGCCTTGATCTTGAAGAGGTTACTTAACATGTCGAAGTCTCTGTTTCCTTGGTTACACAGCTGGGTGGTAACAGCAGCTACTTCATTGCTATAATCCTTATCCTGTAAGAGGTTCCTAATAAGTAAGAGCTCAGAGTGGCCGTGATGCCTGATAACTGAACATGGATAAAGTCCCCTGTTAGCTGGAGTTCATCATTTTCTTCAGTACCAGATCCCCTCTCCTTACTGGGAGGATCTCCTTACTGGGAGTGGTTTTATTTAATTTAAGAGATTTTTATTAATTCTTTGAGAATCTCATACACTGTATTTTGATCATATTCAGCCCTCCTTCAACTCTTCCCAGTCTACTCCATTTCATACCCAGCTTACTTTTTTTTTAATATCATCCGATTTTTAATATCAATTTTTTAACTTTACTACTTCATTTTTTAAAAATACCCACTGAGTTCAATTTGTGCCACCTGTATACTCTCGGGTGTGTAGTTATCCACTGGATTGTGGCCAACCTACCAGGCCATACCATTAAGGAGAACCAGCTCTCCATTTCCCATGAACTATCAATTGCCAATAGCTCCTCAGCTGGGCATGGGACTTCTCACCTACCTCCTCTCCATGCTGGGATTTTGTCTGGCTCGATCTTGTGCAGGTGTGTTGGACAGCTCTATGTCAACTCAACACAGCTCAAGTCATCCGAGAGAAGGGGGTCTCAGGTGAGAAAACACCTGCATAGGATTGGGTTGTAGGCAAACCTATAAGGCATTCTCTTAACTAATGATTGATGGGGGAGGGCCATCCCTGGGCTGGTGGTCCTGTGTTCTATGAGAAGGCAGGCTGAGCAGGCCACGGGGCAGCACCCCTTCATGGCTTCTATATCAGCTCCTGCCTCCAGGATCCTGCCCTGTTTGAGTTTCTGTCCTGACTCCCTTTGATGATGAACAGTGATGTGGAAGTGTAAGCCAAATAAACCCTTTCCTCCCCAAGTTGCTTTGGTCATGGTGTTTTGTCACAGCAATGGAAAACCTAAGACAGCACGTTTTGACCCACTATTCCAACTGCGGTGGGTTCATATGAGCAGCTGTTCTGCTGATGTAGAAAACACTGTTGCTTTATAGTTTCCAACTACCGCTGGCCCTAATAATCTTTCCGCCCCCTCTTCCACAATGATCTCTGAGCCCTGAGAGTCAGGGGCCATGACTGGGGGTGGGAGGAGCTTTCAAGGAAGGGAAGACAGACACAGTGATATAAAGGAGGAAAGGGGAATAGTGGAACAGGAAAGGGTTAAATGGGGCAAGAAGTGGGAGAGCAGGATAGAGTGGGGAATACAGAGATGGATAACAAAAATGAACGATGGTCTGAAAAAGCCACATGAAAACCTACTATTGAAGAAGCTTCCCAGAGTACAACAGACACACTACAGAGTTCAATGGAGTTACCCGATAACAGGAAGACAACGGTCCTACTAGACACCACAGACTAACAAAGAGCCCAGTGCTAGGAATGGATTATCTCTATGGAGCTGTTGGCCAGCGAGTCCCATAGACCCTCAGATATTTACAGGCTATTGCCATGGTTCTCAGTTACCTTCCAGAACTTGGCAGTGAGACCCTAGTTCCAGAGGAGTGATTTTGACCAAAGACTTCAGAAACTGAGGTTGCATAGGTTCTGGGGACTCGGTGTCACCAGGTGAGGTGTTTTTCTCTGTGTTGTTTTCATAGGGAGCAGGTAGAATTAAAAGCCTGACTTCCTTTTTCCTTCGAGACACGGTTTCTCTATGTAGCCCTGACTGTCCTGGAACTCACTGGTCCAGGCTGGCCTCGAACCTGGAGATCTGCCTGCCTCTGCCTCCCAAGTGTTAGGATTAAAAATGTGTGCCATCACCATCCAGGTGGTTTCTAGTTCTTAAGCAACAGCAGTAAGTTCTCTGGGTGTCCCTCCCCAGAAAAAGGCTCTAAGCCATCCAGCGTCTTCTTAGAGATGATCTCTGATTACATTTTACATTTCTATTAGAAATATGTTGAGACTTGCCCTTCAGTGTCCCTGATGAGATCCGAAAAATATAACTGTCACCACGGACCTACAGTTTATTTCCTGAAAGAAAATAATGAAAGGAATCAGAGGCGCTCTCTCTGAGAACATGCCGCTGGCTAGACACAGCAGACCTAGCTGTGAGGCATGAATGCTCCCTTTGTTCTATCCCCAGCAATTCTGTATGCATCTAGGTAGCATCTGGGGGTCTTCTCCCATTCCACTGCTCTCCATACTATTTTTGAGACAGGATGCCTCACTGAACATACTAGAACATACTGATTCAACCACATTGGCTGGTCAGTGGTCCCCAGGAGGGATCATCCTATCTCTGTTTCCCTCAGTGGTGATTCCAATTTACTAAAAGTCTTACAAACGGCTAAAGATGCTGCCTTTAGAATTTGTATTTTAAAATGTGTATTACTTTTGGTGCTGGGAGGAAGAAGATAATGTTGGTTCTAGGGCAGGTACAGGGTGATAAGGAGAAAGAAAGAACACTATGAGCCCCTCTGGTGCTATGGGAGCGCCTCTCCAGACATGACAGCGTGGTCCAGAGCTTTTATGTGTCGCTTTCCACTTGGAAAAACTGTTTTCCTCCCGTTCAGGGTTCCAACTTATAAATATTAATACTTCACTTTCACAAACAACAAGTTCCAGTAATCTCTTCGAAGTGTTGAGAATTTAATTAAATAATATTTTAAGCCTTTCATACTGTATTTCCAATTTTTAATACATTTGATTTAGGGGCTTTCCATGATCATCAAGCTTTATAATGTGTTTATAATTCTTATGCATCTGTCAATTAAGATGACAAAATCAATAAGCTTAAGTTCTTTAGTTGCCCATTACTGCTTACAATCCAGGCAAAATCACCTTATTCCTCTGAGATCTAAATCAATTAACTCCTTCTAACTTGTTTCTTTAACTTGTCAGATATGCTAAAATGCAAAGTTCTTAAATACTGCAGGCATAGAACCCCTCCATACAGGTATTTTTAATTTAACTTAAAAGTATAAATCATTGCCGGGCGGTGGTGGCACACGCCTTTAATCCCAGCACTTGGGAGGCAGAGGCAGGTGGATCTTTGTGTGTTCGAGGCCAGCCTGGTCTACAGAGTGAGATCCAGGACAGGCACCAAAACTACACAGAGAAACCCTGTCTTGAAAAACAAAACAAAAACCTATAAATCATTTAGGAGGTATTTCAGGGTTTATACATTAAATTACAAATCTTTTCAATGAGGAAGGCATTTTTCAGTCAGCCCAAATCAGGTTGATGTTTTTGGCCCAAAGCACTGAGTTTCTCTCTTGTGCAGAGGAGACTCCTGTCAAGGTCTCAGGATTCCATCCTTTTACTTAAACAGAAGAGGTGGTCCAAAGACTGAACCCTAATGACAACGGTCATGACAAAGTCCCATAGCTTTCCAAATCAGTTTATGTCATAGACCATCTCCCCGAGTTTGCACCATGTGATTATCTAATTCTCCCTTTGATCGATGGAAATCTGTAGCAACTTGTTCTCCAGCTGGAAGGATGGCCCAGGGGTTAGGAGCAATTGTTGCTCTTCTAGAGGACCCTGAGTTCAATTCTCAGCACCCACATGGTGGCTTACAACCATCTGTAACTCTGGATCCCAAGTTCCAGAGGATCTAGCAGCTCCTTCTAACTCAGTGTTCTCAACCTGTGGGTCAAGACCGCTTTGGGATCATATATCAGATAGCCTGCTTGTCAGATATTTACATTGAGATTTATAACAGTAGCAAAACTGCAGCTATGAAGTAGCAACGAAAATAATTTTATGGTTGTGGGGGTCACCACAACATGAGGAACCGTATTGAAGGGTCTCAGCGTTAGGAAGGTTGAGAACCACTACAGAGCATACTCTAACCCAGGACTGTTTAAACCAGGGCAGGTCATCTGTGTGGCTGTAAACATGGAACTAATGAGCAAGGAAGAGCAGAATTTAACTCTGGAGCCCCATAAATGACCAGGAACCCAGTTTTGTCAACATTGCTAAATATTTAGCCACATAAATTACAGCTCTGTCACCTGAGCCTGATTAAATCCAAACAGGAAAGTCCTCTGGGTTGTTATGAGAAAATCCAGGTCACTATTTAGAGGACAGAACATTCTGTGCTTCCGCCAGTGGCTGATGGCATTAGAAAGTCCGCATTTCGTGTCTTTAATGTGCCCATCCATTTCACTTACTCACATTTTGGAGTACATTAGTTACTGCTCTTAGCAAAAACAAGCAGTAACTTAGCACAGTACTGGAAGTTTAATTCAGCATCATGTCATGGAACAGCCCAGTGTGGGCTGAGTGGGGGTTGGGCTCTCCCCAGTGCTGTCATTTGGGGACCTAAGTTTCATACATCAGTGTCTTCCATGGAAGAAGATGCTGCCAGTAGATGGAGTAGGAACATAAAACATGGAGACCTCTAGAGGGGGGATTTAGGAGGAGGGACACACTCTTATATGGTCTTCCTGACCTCTGCCTGTACCCTATTGGCCAGAGCAGAGCTATGTGGGCTTGTCTACCCCACAGGAAGTCTACAGACCAGGGGAAGGAGTATGATGAGCACTCATCCATCTCCACATTATAGCCCAACTATAACAACATCCCGTGCTCTGTTCAATAATTCCCTGGATAAACATGACGGTCTACACACAAACTGCTGTCATTGGTGGAAAACTGGTCTCACTTGATCAGTTGTGAAGGTCACAACACAGTGGCATGGGAAGGCAATGTTGCCGCTACCCCTTTGTCACTTAACTTCCGGTATACTGTGTTTGGACCGCATTTTACACGTTGGGTTAACTGTCACCCAAAGCGCCGAAGGAGGCACTTGCTGGGTGAACCACCTGGGGGTTGGGAATACCGCCTTTGACTGAGAGAGGGCTCTCTGAGGAGAACTTGGATGGAAGAACTTGGCTTAAGCGTGTTGATTTTTTGTTTGTTTGTTTGTTTTTTGTTTTTTGTTTTTTGAGACAGGGTTTCTCTGTGTAGCTTTGCGCTTTTCCTGGAACTCGCTTTGGAGACCAGGCTGGCCTCAAACTCACAGAGCTCCGCCTGCTTCTGCCTCCCAAGTGCTGGGATTAAAGGCGTGCGCCACCACTGCCTGGCGTATGTTGATTTTGATGTGTTATTGTAACACAAGAAAGTTATAAAAGACGTGGATCTGAGGAGAGCAAGACCTGGGTTCAGATCCATGATGCTCCATGAGCTAGCATGGATACCTCGAACCCATCAACATCTCTGAGCTTCAGTTGTTTATCTGGGATGTGGCGATGATTAGACCTCGTCTCAGAGCTGCCGTGAGGATGATACATGTCTTTCTTTCATTAGAACTGAGGATTTACGGTGTTAGAGTTCTACTCACTGTCCTGGGCACAAGCTAAGTTCTCAGTGTCGGGCAGTTTTATGATAGTTTAACAACAACAACAACAAAAAATTAAAATCATCAATATCCATGAAAAAGATAGCTAGCCTGCAGATAATAACTGAAGTTTTTAGTAAGAAGCAATATTTCCAAGACCCACAAGAAGGCCTGAGTTTCAGAGTAATGCCATTCATGAGGTTGTCTAGGGACCGCTCAGGTGGCTTGTTACTTGACCTTGTAGGGTAAGGACAAAAGTTGAGAAAAAGCCTTTAAGAAACTTCTTCACCAATTTGACATGGGTGCATCAATTTACTAAGCAGGGCACGGTCTAGTTAGGGTATGGCTTGAATAGAATCATGAGTCCTACATGATGCCGCTTACCTACTGCCAGGGAGGGTAGGATAACTTTGCAACAGAAGGGCGTGTGTGTGTGTGTGTGTGTGTGTGTGTGTGTGTGTGTGTGTGTGTGTGTGTGACTGCATGTGAATGTAAAGACCAGACATTGGCACTGCATATCTTCCTCAATTGCTCTTCGCCTCATTTTTTTTGAGACAGGGTCTCCCACTAACCTGGAATTCACTGTATGGGTAGACTGAGTGGTCCACAAACCCCTAAGATTCTCCTGTCTCCCCTTCCCCATGTCACTGGGGTTACAGACATGTGCCACCACGTTCGGTTTCTACATGAGTGATGGGGATGCAAACTCAAGTCCCCAGCTTACACAGCAAGCATGTCACTGACTCACCTGTCTCCCCAGCCTCCAGCAGGTCAAACCTTAGGTTCAGTCGGCTAAAAACTAAACGTGAGTAAAAGGTGAGCCACAGGGAAGCATCTGTGTGTGTGCATTCAAAAGCATTTCTTTTTTGTAAAGACTATTTTTTAGTTTGACAAAAGAGCTAAATTGAGGAAGTAAGCTATATAGCCTTTCTTTTTAACCTTGATTGACTCAAGAAACAAGCTCTGTGATACATACATGCTTCAAAATGTGTCAGGAGGAGTAAGCCAAATCACGACAATGGAAGTTCATTTGGAAGAAATGAAAGCCAAAGAGTTCCTCATGCACCAAGTAGCAGAGGTGAGAAGGTGCTGAACCTGTAATGTGCTGCATACCTTTGGAAACATACTGACTTGTAGATGTAATTCTAAATGGTCATAGTAAATAAGAAACACAGAGCCAAATGCAGAGTTAAAAGCCCAGAGATCGAGCAGTAGCCAAGAGCTAAGACCACCTTATCTTACCACTCGCTGCCATCCTTCCCCTGAGAGAGACCTTCTTCCTGTGTCCTGTCTTTTTATTGCCTTTCTGTTCTGCCTTCTCATTGGCTGTAAACCCAACCACACAACTTTCTCGTCACTGCCTATCTATACAGACCTCCAGGTCTCTATGGTTGGTACTGGGATTAAAGGCGTGTGTCACCATGCTGGCTGTGTCCTTGAACACACAGAGACTCTGCCTGCCATGTGATCGGATTAAGGGCGTGTGCTACCACTGCCAGACTTCTGCTAAATGGTTTGCTATTAGCTCTGATCCCCAGGCAACTTTATTTATTAACATGCAAATAAAATCACATTTCAGCACAAATAAAATATCACCATACTGACTCAAATTACATGAATTTTATTTCACATTTTGCATAAAAATTTAAAATGCATAAGCCATCCAGTCAGTGCATTTCTGCAGACAGTCCCCTGCAGTTAAAGGAAATCATCAAAAATGTGAGGAGCATTTGCATACCAAATATATAAAAAAAAGTCAAAAGAATTGTTTGAAAAAAAAAAAGGAGGATTAGGTTCAGTCCCCTACAGAGGCAGATGTTAACTGCTTCACATCAAAGTGGATTTACAGGCTTCTGACACAGTAGCACTCAAGGTGGTAAAGATCAAACATTCACACCACTGCCAAGGCGTGGATGCAAGACCATGCCAAAGATGTTGACTTAAAATTTGGTGGGAGGGTTTTCCAGTGAATCTATAGCCTAGACAGAAGGGATCAGCTGATGATATGGAGACAAAAATCACGGAAAATAAAACTATCGAAGTATTGTTATGACAACTACGTGAATGCACAGATGTTATTGCAACCGATCTTGTACTTATGATTTAAATGTGATTGCCATGGGAATTCTTTCATCTTCTTGGCCTTATAGCCAATAAACACATCTGCGAACTATATAAAACCAGAAAGGATTACATTGTCCAGGAATGTGTCTGGCATTTAGGATTTTTGTGTGGGATTGTATTCTGAAGGCACAGCTGCAGGTACTGGAACGTATTCTGGGTTAGTCAGCCAGAGTAAGGACTCGGAGCCAGGGTGTAAATCAACAAGCCATTTTCTCCATTAAGAGAGAAGTCATTGGAATGTTAAAATTGGTGGATCTGAAATCGCACAGAAAGGTCATTTAAATGGCACTATAATTTTGGAGGGCTAGTCGTTGGAACTGGATATTGCTAAAGGATTAGAAGAGAATATTGCTCCATATTCTGTATAGAAAAATTAAAATGATTACCTGGCTTCCTAGGATTACTCTGAAACATCTTCTTCCATTCTCTCATGTATTTGACTACCTTACAAAGCATGAAAAGTATCCACTTTATACAATACTCCCTACAAGTGGTATGTTATCAACTCAAGCATAACTGGAGAATTAACAGATAAGTATGTTTATCACATGAAATCCCTTAACTATTAATAGAACTGATCTTCCGTGTGTGCAGGTATAATTTTTATTTAATTATGACCGTAGAACAATGTCTGCGTTCATCGTCTAATGGTGCCCCTACCTCCGGAAACAACATGTGGGTCTTCATAAATTTTTTCTTCTTTTATGTTTGACCTGATTATATTTATTGAAATGAGAGTTTATATGTAGCAATCTAATAATAAATGGATTTAATGATGAAAATATAGATTTTGTGTGTTTCGTTTTTTTTTTTTTTTTTTTGGTTTTTCGAGACAGGGTTTCTCTGTGCAGCTTTGCGCCTTTCCTGGATCTCGTACTGCAGACCAGGCTGGCCTCGAACTCACAGAGATCCGCCTGTCTCTGCCTCCCGAGTGCTGGGATTAAAGGCGTGCGCCACCACCGCCCGGCGTGTTTCGTTTTTTAATTTCAATTTTTTTCTGAAACAGGGTCTCATGTAGCCTAGGCTAGCCTAGAATTCCCTGTGTAGCCAAGGGAATTCTAACCTTGGACTTCTCCCCTCATGTCTCTACCTCCTACATGCTGGGATTAAAGGCATGGACCACACTGTCCTATTCATGAAGTACTGGGGATTGAACCCAGAGCCTTGTATATGGTAGGAAAGCACTGGATGGCTGAACTACATCCCCAGCTCCTGTTTCAATTTTGGGAATTTAATTTTATTATCCTAAAAGAAGCACTGATCTCTAACAGACTGACATAAACAAACAGAGAAAGATTCTTAGGACATCTTTGAAAAATGCTACTTTAGAGGATCAGTCTGATGATACAAGGGGTCCATGAGACCAAAGAGACATGCTTATCTAGAACCCACAGTTCTATTCACAGAGAGTCTTAGACCTAGGACAATGGGTAAGTTTAACTCAGATGGTAAGGAGAGAACTGAATGTCACACATTTTCCTCTGATCTCTAGAGAGAGAGAGAGAGGGAGAGGGAGAGGGAGAGGGAGAGGGAGAGGGAGAGGGAGAGGGAGAGAGCCCAGTAGTATGTAGGTTGTATGTGCACAAGGCTCCTCACAGTGTGAATAGTTCCAAGGACTAGGAGCCAACTCCCACAGCATAGAATTCTGAAATTCTAAATCAGAACCAGTTATTAAAAAGTTCTATTTTGCTTTTTTTTTTTCCCCTGCCGCCGCGCCGAGTTGCGCGGAGGCGGAGGGTCGGGTGCGTTCAAGATTCGGCCTCACCCGTAATCCACCGCCATGGCCAAGGAAGGCATTGCTGCTGGAGGTGTAACGGACGTCAATTCTGTGCTACAAGAGGTGCTGAAGACCGCCCTCATCCACGATGGCCTAGCACGTGGCATCCGCGAAGCTGCCAAAGCCTTAGACAAGCGCCAAGCCCATCTCTGTGTGCTCGCATCCAATTGTGATGAGCCTATGTATGTCAAGTTGGTGGAGGCACTTTGTGCTGAGCACCAAATCAACCTAATTAAGGCTGATGACAACAAGAAGCTAGGGGAATGGGTAGGCCTCTGTAAAATCGATCGAGAGGGGAAACCACGGAAAGTGGTTGGTTGCAGTTGTGTAGTGGTTAAGGACTATGGCAAAGAATCTCAGGCCAAGGATGTCATCGAGGATGTCATCGAGGAGTACTTCAAGTGCAAGAAATGAATAAATAAAAATTTTGCCTCAAAAAAAAAAAAAAAAGTTCTATTTTTCCAGGCAGGCGGATAGGATGTATGTAATGGTCGGCAGCTCTGTTGACAATGTCAACTATTTTGGACACTTGGAACAGGGGCACTTCAGCTGTTATTATGTACAGACTGAGCCCACAATCATTAGAGAAGCACCTGTCCAGATGTTTGTCCAGATGTCAGCCTCAAGCAGAGCCCGACTGGGCAGCCCACATGCAGGGGATTATGTGAGCTAAGGACAGGCCAGAGCACATGAAGGTACAGTTCTACACACAAACTCCCTGTTGGCCTCCCAGAGCAGCGTCTGCCAACAGCAGCACCTGGGCCTATCTTTCTGTATCTCGACTTCCTCCTCATCTGTCAGCGAGAGATGGTCACTCAAAGTGTTCCTCACTGAACGGCTTTGAGGATCAGATGAATTCGTCCAGGGGAAGCCTAGCGAACAAACCTGGCATACAGTGAGCTCTTAATGCCAAGAGAGTGGCCAAGTCTCTGAGGAAGGACCATGGCACAGGGAGAGACGTTGCTCCAGGAAAACTCCAAAAGCAGTCTAGAAAACATCCAAGGCACAGAGAGAGTCCTCAGCTCCCAACTCGGTGCCTGGCAAGGGGAGAGTGCTTGGCAAACATGGATGGATTTGAGAAGAACCCTGAGAGTGATACGGAAGAACACTTAATAGTCCACACAGCAGAAAGGTCAAACCTGCAAAGGACCTGTGTAAGCCTACTGGATCCCTAGGCAGGAAATACCTTTAAAGGATATTTCAGTCCATGGGAAGCTAGCTTGAGATAGAGTGAGTGGGCAGATATGACTCTCTTTAGTTTAGCTTAGTAATTCCAGTAGAAACTACTCCACCAAAAAAAAAAAAGTTGTCAGTGTAAGGAATGAGGGAGATAAAACAGTAGCTGGAGGGGATGCAAGGTGGAAAGTTCTTTCATGTTGAAGGAGACACGGGCAGACTTGTTGCTCAGAGAAAGAAACTGGTGGGGAGAAAGGGATGATTAATGGGGCAGGAATCTGGATGCATGGGAGGAGGCCCAGTTAAAATAAAAAGCCCTGGGAGTCGGTCTTAACCATGCCTGGGGTGGAAGGAAGCAGGACAGTCATGGAGGAGAGAGAGGAATTGGGGGGCACGTTAAGTTGAAGCAGTTTTAAAGTTTGTGCAGAGACTCTTGCCTCTCTCAAGCAGTTCAACAGCTCATGAGTTGGGAGCAAGCGTTTCTCCCCATTGCGGTGGAGAATCCAAATTTGCTTGCCCTGTTTGTCTAGCCTGTCGACCCACACCATGGAGCAGGCACCCAGCTATAAGCTAGAGGCCGAATCTAGCCCTGGTGTCTGTTTTTGCGCTAGAGATGGATTTCATCTTTTTTACTGAGGTGTATAATACACACAACAGTTACTATCTCAATCCCTTTCACTACCCAGGGGCGTTAAGTCCATTCACAATGATGTGAAGCCATCACCACTACCCGTCCCTAGAGTGCCACCATCTCAAACAGAAACCATGTGCCCATAAACAAGAACTCTTGGTTCCAGCTCTGCTCCAGGTCCTGGTACCCTCTGGTCTACTTTACGACTCTGTGTGTCTGGGAGTCCTGGGTTCCTTACATAGGTGGAGTGATAGTACACTGTCTGGACTTTGATGTCTGCTTATTTCACTTACTGCCATGTTTTCAAGGCTCATCCACGCTGTGGAATGTGCCAGAATCTTGTTTCTTTTGCTATAGATACATATATATATAGTATTATTATATGAGTAAATATGAGTAAGAATACTCATGTATATGAGCATATATAATCATACTCATATGCGTGTGTGTGTTCTTTTTACTCTCTTTTACTATCCAGGGTCATTAAGTACATTCACAACAGTGTGAAGTCATCACACTACCCGTCCCCAGAATACATGCCATTTCTTTCTTCATTTATTCCTTTGCTCAGAAATATTTGGACCATTTTCACTTTGATTTAATTGTGGAGAAAGCTGCTGTGAACATGGGTCAGTGACCTTTGTTTGAGTCCTTGCCTTCATTCTGTTGGCTAGAAGATGTGTGTAAGGGCCTCATCACACACTCATTCTGTTGGCCAGCAGATGTGTGTAAGGGCCACATCACACACTCATTCTATATTTAACTTTTTTTTTTGCTTCCTGCCAGCCACACATGAAGTCCTGTTTCTCTCTGTCCACACCAATGCTTGTTATTTCTGCTTTGTTTCTGGTTTCCATAGCAGCCACCCCAGTGGATGCGAAGTGGTGACCTGATGTTCTCTGATGGTGGCACATTATGATGCATATTGTGACCTTCGCCACCTGTAACGTTTGAAGACATGCAGTTCGGCAGCATTAGCACATTCAGAGACTTCCTAAAGGAATATCATCTGCCACCTCGAATGCACGCAAGCCCATGTGACTTCACAATGCCACCCGTAGCACGTATTCCAAATCGGCTCCCACATTGCAGTTCTTGTCTGGATTGCCTTCCAGATGGTCTTCTACAGGCCCGAGATCAAGTTCAGCCTAGTGGGTCTGCTTTTGTACAAACCTCTCCAGGACTCCTTCATCTTACCCATTAAACGATAACTCTCTGTTCTTGCCTACTCTCAACTCCTAGAAATACCTATTCTATCTTTTTTTTTCTGTCTTTATGAATTTGACTGCTCTACGAACTTAGAATCATGAGATCCTACGTAGTGTATCACTTATGATTGGCAATTTCACATCGGATAGTATTTTCAAACGTCATCTACCTCATAGCATGCGACACAACTTCCTTTGAGGGGTGAGTGATAATCCATCACATGTACATGCTCCGTTTGGCTTATCTGTGGAGAGGCATTATGCTGCTTCTGCCTTGGGCTGCCATGAGCATGGGGGACATGGGTGTGGGACCAAAGTTTTGCTCTCAGTTTTTCGGGGTTTGTGCCCAGCAGTAGGGTTATTGTGTGGTGTGGTGACATTATTTTTAAGTATTTGAGGAATTACTACACTTTGGTCACTGGCATGAGCAGGGCCACCCATCAACAGTCATTCCAGCCATGTGAGGTGGCATTTCACTATTATTTCCGTCTGCATTTCCCCTCTGTCTATTATACTGAGCATTTTCTCTTGTGTTTATTGATCATTTGCATATTTTCTTCAGCAAAAAAAAAAAAATGTCTACTTAAGTCCTTGGCTTATTTTTAATCAAGTTGTTTTACTGTTGCTATTACTGAATTTTAAGCATTCTTTATAGTCTGGGTATTAATATCTTACTAGCGACATCATTTGCGACTTTCTCCCATTCTGTCAGCTGCCTTTTAATTCTGTTGGCTGTACCTGTGAGAATCTATGAGCTTACATGTGCTAGATGTCTAATGCCCTTTCATAATCCTGTCCTGCTCCATGGCTAGAGGAAGCTTCTGTCATCTGCAACCAAAAAAACTGATTTCTACATGCAGTTGACAGTTATAATTAATTAATTATAATTATAATTGATGTGTCCTCCAAAGTGAGTGCTTAGAGAGACACTCTCAATTTTGTCTCTGTTTTTGTCTCAGTTTTTCTCCCGACTACATTTACTGACTGTAGACATCTAATGTCTGTAAAACTGGTTTAATAGAATCTAGATGTAGCAAGGTGGATACAAGGAAGATGATCCAAAGAGTAGACCCAGGATGTGGACACGAAAAGGAGATTGCTGGAAAATGGATGCTGGAAGAGTACGTTTCACTGTAGGAATTTCCACCCCTTACCCCCACCCTCTTCCTCCACCCCCATCCCCACCCCCACTCCAGCATTACATTGCTGTAACCAGATCATACACAGCGGAGACAGAGAAGACTTAAGACCTGGGAGTTTATCTTTGTAAAGCAGAGGTCCTAAGAGCACCTCAACAGAAGGCCTATGCCACAGAAGCGACGGTTGATCGTGGAGCTGACCAGGTTTTGGAAGCCACAGAGAAGAGGTAGAGGGTTAAGGCGGGCCTCTGCAGACCAGAAAGAGTTCAGAATTCTCATCTCAGCTATCCCGCTTTCACACTGAGTGTGTCAAGTCGCTCAGAGCTGCTCCTGCTCTTTCCAGCCTGTAATCAAACTCTTAAAAAAATAGTAATAATAAAGTTCTCTGATTAGAACGCTCGCTTTATTGTTTTGCATGCTCGATGTCATGTGGGTGACATGTGGGTGAGTAACACTGACCTCATCACAGAAACAGAACTCTGGACATGACCTCTCTTACAGGAGCACACTTGCCTCTCTGGCTCTTCCTCTCTCCCCTCTACCATTTGTCTCTCTGTGAAGGATTTTGCTCTTTTGTTCCTAATGCGAGCATACTGGTCCCATTGAGAAAGAAATTATTCCTGTCTTGTGTCCACCCCTCCCGTACAGAAAATTTTTTTTTCTTTTCAGTCTTACTCCATGTAAGGGTAGTTGAGAGAGGGACACAAAGAAAGTGATTTAAAATGGGAAAGAGTAAGCATACACCCTAAAAGCTCACGAGATGGTTCCTAAAGAGACCAGAACCAACTGAAACCACAGAGAGAACCTAAGACGTACGGAGTGAACGGTAGGCATGTGCTAAGTGCTGACTTCAGAGAAGAGTTGAGAAGGGGTTCTTCACATGGAAGTCCACACCCACTCTGTCACCTGGGCCACCGCCCTTTGTAGGCAAAGAACACCCTGTGTAATTTGTGCCAAAGCAGCTAATGACAAGCAGCATCAGACATTTGAGAAATAATTAACGACTCGCCCTTCATTTTCAGCCCACAATTAAACAAGGGCAGATGTAATTATTTGTGAATGTAATTTTTCCAACAACAAATAATTGTGGCTAAAGAACTACCTGCATTGTGAAAGGGAGGTGTAATTGGACCCCCTTTAATAAGTTGGTGCTTAAAATATAAGTTGGTATATAATTTGATTAGTGGAAAAACAGCCATGGCGTCTTTATTGCATTTTTATATTTTAACAACTGCTTTCCCTAGCCCATTTGTGGGCCTCACTGGAGCATCGTCAGCATGGCACACTCTTAATTAAGCCCTAAGCCACATCACAGAGGAGACAGCAAGGAGACCTACTCAGACCTCGTGAGTACCCTGCAGCCAGCACAGCAGAAGCACAAATAAAAGACCCAAACTTTGAAGGACGCAAATTACTATGTCCTGCTTGAAATATCAAGGTATGGCCAAAAGGAACTGAACCCAAGGCCTGGCACCAGAGGACGCCGTCAGTCACTCCTGGTTGACACGATGAACTCTTCCCTCTACACGCCCTCATCCTTGAAACATGATTTCACTTGGACGCTGGTTGCTCATGTCTTTGTTTGCTTATCTGTCTGTCTTGGCCCTGTCTTGAGGGCTGCCGGAGGAAAACGCTTATGACTTTCACACCATTTCTTTACCTTGGCACACTTGTCTCTCTGCGAATGGAAAGCCACTAAAATTAGTCCCGGCCAAACAAAATTAAACAGAGTAACTAGTCAACAGAAGGACCGCTGAGGAGATTGGGTTTCTTTCTTTTGTGTCGTGGCTTCCCCTCTTGGGTGAGCTGGCCTCCTCTCCACGGCAGAGGAATGTTCTCCAGGTAAAAGGCAATATCAGCTGCTAGCCCTCCCATTGTCCTGCCAAGGCTGGAGCTAGTCCCACTAGTTACCTAGAATAAATTGCCTAAGCTTGTGTGTGTGTGTGTGTGTGTGTGTGTGTGTGTGTGTGTGTGTGTGTGTGTGTGCATACATATTTGAGCATGCATTTGGAGGCCAGAGACAGCTTTGGGTGTTGTTTCCTTGGGAGCTGTCTATTTTCCTTGTCCCTCCCTGGCCTGAAGCTCACCAAGTAGGCCAAGCTGGCCAGTGAGCCTCCGGGATCCATGTGTCCCTGTCTCCCCAGCACTGGGATTACAAGCATAGGCCACCATGCATGGCTCTTTCACCTGGGGATTGAACTCAGGTCCTCGTAGTTTCAAGACAAGCATGTTATTGACCATGCTATCTCCATAGTCCTATGTAAACTCTTTGAGTCTTTGTTTTCTCCACTGTAAAAATGGAGACAATAACAAGAGCTACTCACTTTAATAGACTGTTATAAATAATAAACACTGTGACATACGTAAGGAATCCACAACGGGCTTGACACGTCAGGTGAGCTCATTAAAGGCAAGCTTTATTAATGCTGAAAGAAAGGCGTGACCCAGGCAACGGCAGACATCTATCAAGCCGATTTAGTGGCCCCTGAGATGGTTAGTTTTAAAAGTCAACTTGCCACAGCCTCGAATCACCTGGAAAGAGAGCCTGAAGGAAGGCTCTCTTAGCTAGGTTGGATTGGCCTGGAGGCATATCTGTGGGTGATTGTTGTCGGGGGCCGTGTGAGGGGAGCAACAGGCGGCATTGGAACTCATGGGATATGGCTGGGTGGTTGGCAAAGCCACGCCTGAGTGACCCTTGGAGAGGCAAAGCCCGGAGGACTGTGTGTCCTGAGGACCTCATGCTGTTATTGAGCACAGCTCTGATGGTCACCACATCCCTCGTAATCTATGGGTTATATGAAAACTCCCAGGGGATTCTAGCCCCTCACTGGGCAATGTTACTGGTACTTACAATAACAGTGATTGCCTTTTTCCAAGCATTGTTGCTGGGGCAGATTAACGATTCAAACACTACTTTTAGAAAGAATTTGGAAATATAGAATCCTTAGAAAGGTTAGGTTAAGGGTTTTTTTGTTAATGGCTTTAAGGTAGAAAATCTTGGGGAATAACTTAAAGTCTAGAGAGACACACTTTTAATAGTTGAACCAGGGACTCGTTGAGGTCACGGAACAGGAACAATGGCAGCCTGGCTACTGATGGCTGGCAGACCTTTCTTGCTAGGATGGATTGGTGATCAAAGGTGATGATTAATTCCTTGTGCCCATTTCTGCCCTCAGCTTTCTGATATGAAAATCTGTTGATGAGTGGGTATGCACCCTGAGGATTTAAAGTAGTGCTGACTGATTGTTTCATATGTAAAAGTTTAGATTTGTGATTCTTGTAAGATTTTTGTAAGATTACCTTTTGGGATAAATAATAAAATGAGGAGATAGGGTGAGATATCTGTAAATGATAAGGACTGTTATAATACACACAAAATCAGGAAGGTCCAATAACTATTGGAAAGCAGCACAGAACTTAGAACTCTGAAGTCTTAGTCATGCCCACATGCTTGCCTTGGGGTATCTTGCATCCTCACCATATGATGGGGAACACACCAGTGAACACAGTTTCACTCCAAGTCATTTCCTGATCCCATGGTCTAATAACTTCCCGTTGCTCAAGAGCCTATTCTTGGCCCAATCACTGATAAGAGAGAGAGAGAAATTTAAGGGGCTGGGGAGAGGTCTCAGTCAATAAAGTGCTTGATACACAGCATGAGACTCTGAGTTAGGATCCCCAGCTGCTCTGTAGACAAATCCAGCCATGGTGACATGCTCTGGTAATCCCAGCACCTAGGAAACAGAGACAGAGGGTCCCTTGGGATCCTTGCTGGCCAGCTAGTCTTCCTAACTTGGTGAGCTCTTCATTCAGTAGGAAACCCTATCTTTAAAAATAGGTGGATAGCATTGAGGAAGACAATATTGACCTTTGGCTTCCATATGCACACACACACACACACACACACACACACACACACACACACACACAACTTTTACACAGGTATACCACACACATACACACAGAGTAGGGAATGCTATGATGTGGACATGGCACATATTAAGAAAGACTTCTTGCCCTCACATTTTGAGTCAGAGTCTGTGGGCTCAGGGCATTCTGAAGATAGTATGATGGAGTTTTCCCACCAAACACCTCCTCCTCTTCACCAGATTTCCACAGACTTCTGGAAAATTATTTGCAGCCGGTAATTCTTTTGAGCACTTTTCTTTTTGTTTGCTTCTTCTCCTGTGAGTCCTAGCATTTCTGTGCACCAACATTTCTCAATAGAGATTGAGCATCAACTATGTGTAAGTCATTTCCACCTCTAGGATATGTTTCTTTGAGATTTCCTGACCTTTTGCTTCTTACAAGGTCTAGTAAGCAGAATTGCACACACCTTAAATCCCAGTATCCGGGAGGCAGAGCCCAAGGGATCTCTGTGAGTTCGAAGCCAGCATGGTCTACAGAGCAAGATCCAGGACAAGTACTAAAAGTACACAGAGAAAATCTGTCTCAAAAAAAAAAAAAAAAAAAAAAAAGCTTCATATCATGGTATGAGCACTGACAGCAAGAGGAAATTTATTCAATTTTACTGCAATAAAAGTATTGTAGCAAGGAGGGGAAAAAAATAAGGCCTAATAAAGACAGCTAGCTGTTGCTTGGAGTGAGAAGGTCATGGAAATACCAAGGGTAGGAGGATTCTTGCTGTAGTGAGTGCAGAGTGGCCAGATATCAAGGGGAGGAGGGGTTCTCAATAAATGGATATAGCACCGCGATTCTCAATCTGTGGGCCACGACCCCTGCAGAATTGAATGACCTTGTCACAGGGGTCGCATATCAGATATCCTGCGTATCAGATATTTACACTAGGATTCATAACAGTAACAAAATTGCAGTTATGAAGTAGCAACGAAATACTTTCATGGTTGGGAGTCACCACAAAGCCAGGAACAGTATTTAAGGGCCGCGGCATTAGAAAGGTTGAGAACCAGTGACGTAGTGCGATCTTGCTAGAACTGGGCTAGACAGGCAAAGACAGGTAAGAGGGGTGCCAGGGTGGAGGCCAGGTTGAGAAGAGTGTTCGGAGGAGTCCACTAAAGTCTGGGTAAGGAGGGAGTCTTGGTCACAGCGTTGTCATTTTAAAAGCGGCTCCAGGAAATGAGCAACAGAACATAGACGTGATCTGAGCCATGTGTTCACACAGGAGTTGTTCTTGAGGTGGATGCCGAACTTCCCTAGCATCTAGCTAAGGTCGACATTCGGTTGCTGTGCGACCACAGAGCACGCTACATGTTGTTCATAATGAAGGTGGTGGGCAAATTACCCTTTCTGATCTCTCCATTGCCTTCCTATCCTTCCTTGTCTTCTCTAAACCCAGACCTGAGCCATCTCCAATTGCCTACGGAATAAAACCCACCCACATCAGCGCGGCGTGTAAGCCCATCACAACGAGCTCAGTGAGTTTGAATGAATTTCCCCAAACTTGAAAACCTCAAGCTATAAACCCAGATGGTCCTTTCTGAGGTAGAATCCTGGAGTGGAATACGGAGTAGCTTAAGAAAATGGAACTCCAGGACGAGGCCCCAGAGAATTCCAGCGTGCCCCTGGGGACTGCCAGAGACCAAAAGTGATAACGTGAATCAGGTGACCAGGTAGGCGGGGCAGAAAGGAGGGGCTGAAACACTAACCACAGCTCAGCGTTTCCAGGAACTAAGAAGAGAAAGGACCAAGAGTATCAGACCTTTTGATAAGACCGATCGGCAGCCTCCAAACCTCTCATTGTCTCTCCTTGCTGGGAATATGGTGCCGTGGGTCAAGGCTCTGCGGGAGCCAGCCTCGTAAATACACAGTAACGAATACTCAACAACCCACCTCCCACACTGTTAAGTGTCTTGAGCTAGTAGTTTGCGTGACTCCACACAGAGGTCAGACGTCAATGTACTTAAGATTCTGGGATGTCCTGAGGTATCACAGGGTTGGCTATGACACCCCAGAGCAGTGGTTCTCAACCTGTGGGTCGCAACCCCTTTGGGGGTTGAACGACCCTTTCACAGGGGTCACATACCAGATATCCTGCAAATCAGATATTTACATTATGGTTCATAACAGCAGCAAAATTACAGTTATGAAGTAGCAACAAAATAATTTCATGGTTGGGGGTCACCACAGCGTGAGGAACTGTGTTAAAGGGTCACAGCGTTAGGAAGGTTGAGAACCACTGCTGTAGAGAACCCTGATACAATCCCCGGGAACCACTGATTTGGTGGGCACATCATTGATCGCTTTTATACAGTTTTCTCAAAAAACAAGAACAAACAAACAAACAAAAACTTCAAAAAAATCTTATTTTTAAAAATTTGAATATTTATTTGTTGGCTGGAATCGCTTTACTGATGGAGAATACTCAGTGAGAAAACTCCAAAAAAAAGTGGAAAATGGGAAAAAAAAAAAAAAAAAAAGATCCAATGAAACCCGAGAAAATGAAAGAAGGATCCATGGTCTTACTGAACTATTTAACATGTGAAAGTATGTCATAAAAGACGTTTTTTTTTCTTTTTCTTTATGAGTTATGGCCGATTACTATTGTTTTGCTTTGAGTGACAGCTTCTGGACCTAGTGAAACAGCAAGGAGTTGATGAAGCTCACGCTCAGGGCAAAAACGAAGATGTTTCTCTTCTTCCTCCTTCCCCTTCTCCTCCCCCTCCTCCCTGTCTCATTCTTCCTCCTACTTCCCTTCTCCCTCTTCCTCCTCCTCCTCTCCCTCTCCCTCCTCCTCCCCCTCCCTCCTCCTCCCCCTCCTCCCCCTCTCCCTCCTCCTCCTCCTCTGTTTCTTCTCTTTGAACACGGGAGAGTGAGGACAGAGAAGAGGGAAAAAGTGATTACCCTGCCCTCACATCCACAGCTATTTTTAAATATAATTACACATTTGGCAGATGTCTCTACTTCATTGCCTAGAGGCAGTCATGTTTGCATCAAACACTTCAGCGCAGGATGTTACAGACGCTCAGGGCTGGTCAGAGCGTGGGTTAAAAAGGACTAAAGCATCTTTGGACTTGCGCTCCGAGCCTTCCTTCTTCCTTGTCCTGCCCCAGCTTTTTGGTGGGGCGATGCTGTGGGTCTTTTCAGCTCTCCTTTCTACATTGAACATCTTTGTTTTTCAACCTCTGGGTCCATAGGACCAGATCACGGTGAAGTCAGCCTCCCACCAGGACCAGTTCGCTCTGGGTGTACGGACTACTAAATCTCCCGTCGTTCAGGAAGCGGGGGAGGGAGGGCACACAACTGTTGTTCCCCCAGCAGGAACCTTCACCAACCAAGCAAACAGGGCTCTCCTGGGGGTTCCCTAAAACCCCATGAGTCATAACCAAAGGGGAAGCAGATTGTGAAATCTGCCGCCGCCGTAGAGTGGTTTGAGAATCAGAGGTGCGTTTCCACATTTGCTTCCAGATTCCTGAGCTCGAGTTTCATTCTCCTGAAATCTGAGCTGGTGGTAAAAGCAGAGCGAAAGTGGATGCCGTAGGAGTCCACTGGCTCGGAATCAGCATTTTCTCTTAGAACCGGGATCAGCGGGAAGGGTTTGCGCTCGACCCACAGAGCAGCTGTGCGGACATTTCAAGCAGCTGGGTCTGATGGCGGCGGCAGGGGACGCTTAGCATTGATCATTTCTGGGGCTGAATTAACAGCTCCAGGCTCGCCCCTCCACAGCGGGAAGCAGGCTCAAAGACAACCAGCTAGTGAAAAGAACCAGGCTCCCCACCTACAGAGGTGAAAGTTTCCCCCTTTAACTAACTACCAAAAGGGGCGGGGGTGAGGGGTGGGGAGAGAGGCATTGTATTTTAAGTTAGGTATTAGTTCTTTAAAGCTGTAGCCAAGGCACTTATCTGTTGGCCCGCATTCCTCACGATAATGATTTTGTTTAATGGTGTTTGCAAAGTTCAAGTCCGCAGCGGGAAAGACTCAACCCGTTCGCGCCATCATTAGGGAATGAATGAGAGCCCTGGCATTTAGGATTGAATGCTGCACCATGAGGACGCACCCTTTGAGGTTTTTTCTTTTCCCTGAGGCCCAGGTAGAACTCCAGCTTTCAGGAACCGGGAATGATTAAGTCACTGCAACTGCCAAAGGGTGAAAAATAAAGCACCATGCAAAGCTCTCCCCAACTTTGGAAGCTGATGGTTCCACAGCAAAACCAGGGTAGGAACATTTTTTCCAAAGGCGAGGAAGAGCGAGCATTGGCCCTTAACCGTAGCATTAAACAAGGCCAGCGATGAGACCGGAGGATTGCTCAGAACTGTACAAGAGAAAGAGTGGGGAGGTGGACCCACAGACGGAGGCATCAGGAGCAGTCTAGTTCAGACTTGTGCACGACAGTTGCTTTGGGAACGGCAGAAATGGAAAAAATATAGGTCCCGTGGCTTCAAACTGTACCACAGAGGAAAAATAAAGGGGCGCACAGAACTCGTACTATCTACACAGCACAGCACTCTGACAGTCTTTGAGGGTTTGTGGAGGAAGACAGGAGCCATCGGCATTTCTTCAGGGGCCACATGAACAGTGGTCCAGATGTAGGCAGGGAAAGTTCGGCGGTAGAATCCTCAGATATGGGACCTCAGAGGCGGTGTTATGAGAAGCAATAACGGCAGTGCACACATTCTTGCCTCTCTCAGCCTCGATCCCCTGATCTGCACAGGACTGGCTACTTCTTTTCCTTCGTTATCACAGCCCATGAATCTCTTGCCGCTGTAATGCTCTTCTCAACCGCCTTCGTCTCTCTTACCACTTGACACGAGGGAAATCAGGCTTCTTAAGTATGGACAGTGTTTTTTTTTTCATCTCAGGGGAGCATGACCTGGGGGCTAGGGTTCCAGAAAGCCAACAGTCGCCAAAGCAACCCCAGGCTGGTGGCTTCTGGGTGCCTTGTCTTTCGAACTTGAAGAATGCATTTCATAGGTAATGTGAGGGTGGGTTTTCAGAAAGGAGCATTGTTATAGGTGTGTAAGGGCTGCTTAAGAGACGGGGAGAGAGCGGAGCTCCCGTACAGTGAGAGCAGGTGCTGAGAAAATAGTTAACACGGAGGGTCGGTGTCCCGGTATGGGAGGTGAGCTGGCAGTTCGGTTAGCCCGCCCACAAGGTATCCATGCGCCATAGCCGTCTAGTCTGGGGTTTCGGTCACTCCCTCTTATACAGCTTCCAGGCAGCTGTGTAAAAGACGAAAGACAAGAAGAAACAGCATCGGGAATCAGCCCTCAAACACTGCTGACGTTTCTGGACTCTGACCAGGACAGAACCAAAGACATTGCTAGCTTCGGGTCAAAGATGGAAGAAGAATCGAGGGCCCTGCCCCTTACGGATGCCTGTCTCCTGTTCTCATCACTGCAGCCTGGGTTTGTCTTAGTTACGATCGCTGATCTAGCTGTTCACGTTCTGCCTCTTGGTTTGTTTTCTTCGTTTCTTTCCTTTTTTTTTTTATTACCATACAAAGAAATGAGTGTGCGGTATACACATGTATACATATCCATGCGTGTGTGCAAACATGTGTGTGCATATGGACGCCAGGGGTCAGTGTTGAGCATCTTCTATCACTGTCCACCGTAGTGTTCGTAAAGGGGTCTCTCGCTGAACCTGGAGCTTGCGTACACTGGCTGCGCAGGAAGCCCTAAGGACCCTTCTGTCTCCATTGCCCCAGCACCAGAACTTCGGGCACACACGGCCATGCCCAGCTTTTGTGTCGGTGGTGGGACTCAGACTGGAGTTCTCGGGTCTCAGTGATAAGTCATCTCCTCAGCACTACCTCTCAATCATTTTTCTTAGAATTATTTCCTAGGACTAGAAAACACTCATGGTTAAGAACACTGGCTGTTCCTCTGGAGGACCTGGATTCGATTTTCAGCACCCACTTTGTGGCTATCAACCACCTGTAACTCCAGTTCCAGGGGATCCTACACCCTCTTCTGGCCACCACAAGTATCAGGCCCATTCATCAGTGGGTGCACGGACAAAATATCCATGCCCATAAAATGAAATAAACTTTTTCAAAACCTTAAATGATTTCCTAAACTATTCAGTCTAGTAAATGACAACTAACTACGCACCATTTACACTGTCATTTTGCATTCGAAGTGATCCAGAGGTGATTTAAAGTATTTGGGTGAAGCTGAGCACGAGGAGGTGGAGCCAGGGGGACCAAGAGGTCAAGACTATCCTTAGTTACCTGGGAAGTTTGTGGCCATCTGGGGGCTACATGGCTACATGAGACATTGGAAAAACAAAACAAAACAAATGTAGGGTCTGAGGAAACACTGCCGGAAGACCCCAAGACTCAAATAGTCTGAAAGAACAAAGAGCATTTATTATACCAAATAGGGGGTCGCTCACCTATGCAAAATGGTGACAATGACCCTGAGATGAGCGCTCGGGCTCCTTTGAAGCACAGCTAAGGGGAGGTTCGGGGTCAGTTACCTAATTGGTCAGTGTATTTCTAATTGGCCGAGGCTTAGTCTTATCGTTTTTTTGGACACAGCTGCGCAAGCTCGGAGGTGACGTAGAAGGGGGCTGCTGGGTTTGTCCTTGAGATATTGTGAGGCTGACTTAGACCCTCTGGGTTTGTCCTCTCCCCAGACCCTGAATGTAAGGGTCTTGTAGATAAACGGCCCTTTGTTGGAAAAGACACCTGTTTGCCCTTCTCAGAGAACCGGAACCTAAATTCAGTTGTGGAAGTGGAAGTTTAACCTCTTCACAAAAAAACCAAACTAAATAAATTTTAAAAAATCATAAAATTAAAAATAAAGTAGATGTAGTAAATTGTGTAGACTGAATGTGTGCTTGCAATAAGCACATATGAAAATCCACATAAAGGACTTTAGCGTCTGAAATGTTGGTGTCTTCCAGAATTAATCTCCTGAGGAGCCCCAAGGGAAGACTATTTGTGGGCAGGGTCTGAATTAATAAGGCAGAAGGCTGTTGGCTTAAATAAGAGCGATATAGAGAGGGAAAAAGAAACAGGAGAAGGGCGGGACCTCATTCATCTGTCATGGATCCGTGCACCTCCTCCAGCTTTGAAAACAACTCAGTCAACATGGCTTGTGCTCCCCGAAAGCGCTCTTCACAAAGACCCCCCCCCACCCCCAGACTAATGTCAGTCACAGAGAGAAGGCTTCCATTGCATCTGCAATTGCAAACAACCTAAAAGATTCCCCATAGGAACTTCGTCATTCACCAGCTCTGGGCTGCCATAGAATGTCACTTTCCACCCCCTGACTTTCCCACGTCCCCACTCCTCACCGTTTATCCTTTCCTTTGAGAGCAAACCAGCTCTGTCTTAAACCTTCCAACTTTGTGCAACGGCAGGTTATTTCCACCGCTGTGAAAAAGGGATAGATTCCCAAACATGCAGAAAAACCATCCATAGGCATAAAAATAAATCAGGATGAATTTCTGTTGCTTCGGGAAACAAATGATCCATCCCCAGGTGCTGGCCTCCCCTCCTTATGGGGCTGCAGGAGATCACATGCAATCCGAGCACTATGCACCAAGCAACTCTGTGAACAGACTGACTCGTTTTTGCTTCTGGTGCCAGGGTTCTGTCGTGTGACCTCCTGTAAATTCCTCATCCCTTCTAACCTTACCTCTTTGTCTATACAATGAGGTGCAGCTCCCGGTAATAAAGATTGTATCTTGGGTAGTAAAAATAGTATCCATCTTACGCACCCAGGGAGGGTCATGTTGGACATTGTATAGTGAGAACTTGCCTGATCCCAGGGCCTGGCGCTAAAGGGTTATAGTAATCATTAAATCATTCCCAATCTCAAATATTACATGTATTTGAAGGTCTACAAAATGGAACTCCAAAAACTCACTTGAAAACAGCTATTTAGCCGGGCTGTGGTGGCGCACGCCTTTAATCCTAGCACTTGGGAGGCAGAGCCAGGCGGATCTCTGTGAGTTCGAGGCCAGCCTGGGCTACCAAGTGAGTTCCAGGAAAGGCGCAAAGCTACACAGAGAAACCCTGTCTCGAAAAACCAAAAAAAAAAAAAAAAAAAAAAAAAAAAAGAAAAAGAAAACAGCTATTTAATGACTATTGTGTGCTTGGTACTTCAAAAACAAGACAAAAGGAAGAAACCCATACACAAACATCCACTGAGAGCCTCCTGCAGGCCAGGACCTTGAGTATCATATTTATTCTGCCAAATAAGTCAAGGAGTGTTCCTACTTCTCCACAGGAGGACCAAGAGCTCTGAGAACTTACATAACTCACTAAAAAGGGACAAATTGAGCACTATACCCAGATCTATGGCACCTGGGAGCCCTTCCTCACCCATGAATCTTCTCCTTCTATTCAAAAGTAGAACACATGTCTCAGATTAACCAAATCTTTCTTTCTTTCTTTCTTTCTTTCTTTCTTTCTTTCTTTCTTTCTTTCTTTCTTTCTTTCTTTCTTTTTTTTCAAGACAGGGTTTCTCTGTGTAGTTTTGGAGCCTTTCCTGGATCTCGATTTGTAGACCAGGCTGGTCTTGAACTCACAGAGATCTGGCTCTGCCTCCTGAGTGCTGGGATTAAAGGCGTGTGCCACCACCACTACCTGGCCAAATCTTATATTCTAAAGAAAAAACAAGGATGAGTATTCTTTTTTAATTTATTTATTTTGTATTTGTATTGGCATTTTGCCTGCATGTGTGTCTGCGTGAGGGTGTCAGATCTTGGAGTTAGAGACAGTTGTGAGCTGCCATGTGGATGCTGGGAATTGAACCTGGGTCCTCTGGAAGATCAGTCAGCACTCTTACCCACTGAGCATCTCCCCAGCCCAAGGATGAGTATTTTGAGGCGTGACTGCGGGAATGAGATTAGCTCATGTGAGGCAGCTGTTGAGCCTTACCTAATTTGGTAATACTGGTAATATTGCAAATTGAACAGGGAGTTGGGGGGGGGTGAGCACCATGGGACTCTCCTTGCCCATCTTAATGACCTGTCCTTATGCAATTCTGTGGCTTCCTGACAACTCCAGCCAACATCAGCTGATGTCCCCCTCTCCTTTGAGAAGTTCAAACGGCAGTATCAGAACCTGCTATCCAGTGCGACAGCTCAGTCTGTAACGTGCCTGATGGGCGAGCACAAAGATCTGAGTCCAGATACTGTGGGATGTGCTGTATGGCAAATGTGTTGCTCTGATTGGTTAGTAAATAAAACACTGATTGGCCAGTAGCCAGGCAGGAAGTATAGGCGGGACTAAGAGAAGAGAATTGGGGGAAATGGAAGGCTGAGGTGGAGAGACCTGCCAGCCACCGCCATAACAAGTGAGATGTAAGGTACCAGTAAGCCATGAGCCATGTGGCAACTTATAGATTAATAGAAATGGGTTAATTTAAGATAGAAGAAGTAGATAACAAGAAGCCTACCATGGCCATACAGTTTATAAGTAATATAAGCGTCTGAGTGATTATTTTATACGTGAGTTGTGGGACTGCGGGGGTTTGGTGGGACCTGGAGAGAAGCTCTCCAGTTACGTCCAGATTTCTAGCACACATGTAAAAGCCATGCACAGTAGCATGCATCTGTAAGCCCACTGCTCGTGAGCAGAGACCGATGGATCTCTGGAGCTCATTGGCCAGGTTCAGGTTCAGTGAGAGACCCTGTCTCAAAATATAAGGTGAAGAGTGATGGAGGAAGATGTCCAACGTTGACGTCTGGCCTCCACATGCACACACACAGCTGTGCACACCCATGCACATCTCCACGTGACCACAGGCATGTACCACATACATATGCACAAAATCAAACTCCCTGTTCAATTTGTGGTATTACCAGCGTCACCAAATTAGGTAATGCTCATTGGCTGCCTCACATGAACTAATCTCATCCCCACCGTCACACTTCAAAATACTCACTGTGCGCATTTTAGCTTACTCTTCCCTGGGGTGGTGGTCACAGGTGACGACACACTACTAAAGGTCACGCAGTGTTTCTAAGAAGCCACTCACAGAGCTGGGAGGAGGCGGTCACCAGTTGGTTGTTGGGAAAGAAAAAGTAACTTAAGAGATATTGCAAGTGTCTTGTCTATCCTATGAGGGTGGGGAGTGTCCCTTGAAGAGAACACCATCATGTCAGAGACCCTGGGAAGAGGTTATTTTTTAGAGTCCAGGATAAGGATTCTGCAAGAAGTTTAATGGCTGCCGGAGAGAGGCTTTCTTTGCTCTGGACACTTGGTGTGTCTCGGTGTTGTAGAGTTGCCTGGACCACTTCTGTTAGAGGAGGTGATGCCTTCCCTCATCTTCAGAGAGATAACCGGGGTGGGAGGGAAGGGTCAGGCCAAGGAAAGGGCCTCACCTTGGTGCTGACTCATTCTCTGTGCTATGTGTCTTTTCCCCATCTGCGGCAGCCTTAACCGGGTCAGGGAGGGATCCAACCAAAATGTGGGTCAGAATAACACAGGGGAATGCTGGTTCCTTCCTTTGGGGACAGAAGATGGGGCCGGGGAAGGATAATGTTGCCTTCAGCAAAAACACTTATAACGCGCTGCATCTCCTTCCCCATTCGTTAGAGGAGAAGAAACAATATCTGCTTCTCTGGTGTCATGAGGAGTAGAGAAAACTCATACAAAGAGACTAGAATTTGTGTAGACATCAGGGATTATTCCATTCATCCCGTGTTGCTTGTAATGAATTACATACCAAGCCGCGGGCAGATAGAATTCAGCCATGAGAAGCACGCGTCAATTGCTGCTCTCTGAAGTTCGGGTTCTTTTGAGGACAGGCCATACACAGATAAGCATGATGTCATAGCTGAGATGGCGATCTTGGGTATTCACCGAAGATGTTCTCAGGAAACACCTGCACAGGGCGAGGGGAGTGAGACGGGAGGTGAGAAGACCAGCTGGAGTGTCCTCATGCTAGATCTAGCTAGCCCTGACCTGGCCCCTGTGGCTCTGGACCGGATGCTGCACCATCAGCATCGTGCTGGAAGGTGAGAGGCTGGAGAGATGGCTGAGTGTGTAAGAGATGAGGATCCAAGTTTGAATCCCCAGCACATACCTAAAAAGCCACATGTCTGTAACCCCAGCGCTGTGAGGGACAGAGACAGGAAGACTGTTGGGGCTTCCGGGTGGCCAGCTCAGCTCCAGGTTCAATGTTAAGGAAATGGAGCAGATGGGAATTGATCAGGACCCCAACCTCCTACTGCGGCCTTTGCAGTGCATGGACCCCCACACATGCCCATACACCTCATGTACATACACCCCACACATACTCAGAGGAAGTGGCTATGGGTTTTAGCTGATCATGGTTAAAATATTACCCTATTACTGCACTCACAAAAAAACACAGAAACACAAGCATGGAATTTGATCACTGCCCGCTCCTCCAAGACTCAAAAAAAAAAAAGGATACATATAAGTGAAAGGCTCCACAATGTAAATTTCACTGGCTTCAGTTAAATCCCCCTCTGTCAGGGAGAGGCTCCGGAAGGAGTGATATATGAGCTGGGAGCATCTGTATGACACGCAGTAAGTTACTGTGAGTTGGAGACATGTTGTAAATCCACTACAATCTTTGAAGGCAGAGGCCACTGGCTCCATCCTGAGACTCAGACCAACTTGTAAAAGACAGAAATATAGCCTTTTCCCAGGAAGGCCTCTGAATAGAGACAAGCTGTGTTTGAGACCCTCCCGAAGTTACCCAACTTAGGGCCTTTGGCCACCCATGTGTACAGGCGATGAACAGTTACTGGGTATCTATGCAGCATTGGTTGGAATCAATAAAAGTGGAAATCTGGCACTTTCAGTTGTGATGGTATCTGTTCTCACTGGACTGCCTTGGGGGTCTTAGGGTGAGGGAGTCACTCCTACCTACCAGGTGCTTCCTATTAGAGTCTGGGTCTCCCAGGCTCATAATGATTTGTTTGCTTGTCTATCTCATTTGCGAAATGAGCAGCTGTCCTACCGATATTTTCCACTCAGTGCCTAGCACCCAGCTCAGTACACAGAAGGCTGCAAGATGAATAATATAACACATGACAGAAAGAAAAAAAATCCTCTTAACCATTTCTTTTTCTTCTCCTTGCTCCCTCAAATTCCCAAGGCCAGGCAAGTTACTGCCTTGTTTAATTTGCTAAAGGAACAGGGCTTCTCCCTGAGTAGTTTTGTATTTTAGGTCACGTGCAGAAAATCCACGCGAGTTTATAGAAATAATTTTCACAGTGTCATAGAAAGTAAATAAGATGAAGAAGCCATCATGGACAATACAGAGTTTTCATTCTGGCCACTCTGCACCCAAATATGGAGCCGATTGCCTTCTTTATTAGTGGAAAGGACAAGAGAGCCGCTTGTCCTGGATCACAGGATCACTGTTCCCTTTGTCAACTGTGTCTGTAAAAGTCCCTGTGTTCATAAGGACTTCACATGATGCAGTGAACAGGTCTACCTGAACCTCATCATCGAAGGGGTGGCAGAAGGAACGAGGGACCTCTGTGGTTTATTTTTGTTTTGTTTTGTTTTAAGTTCTGGATTTCTCCTTTTCTTTGGCTATCACAGGTTAAAACATGCACACTTAATTTTATACTAAAGCTGAACATTTCAAACTGATGTCCAAGCTACTAATGAAATCTGACATCAGGCTGAGTAAATATCAAAGAAACATTCCCCTTGTATTTAAGCTACCAACTGTGTAAAGGCAACTCAAACCACTGACCATCTTCAGAGTTCTCTGGTCTATAAAAGCAAGCTTCCTCAACTCCCAACGTTTTATAAGAATTAAGTAATAAAAATATTTTCTTAAAAAATGAAAATCCAAAAAAAAAATGAAAATCCAAACAAGTAAATAGAAAATTAAAGTTCCTTCTAGATATTCTAGAAAGTTCTGTGTGTATTGAGCACTCGTGAGCAACGTAAGGAAAGCGTTGTTTTCGTTAATGGGAGAGTAACAAAGATTTACGATATAACTTTATTAGGTCAAAGTCAACCTGGGCAGCCCTCTAGCCAACAGCCCTGTTTTTAAGTGTCATTTGAGATGATATTGGAAGTTTTTGCCTGATCAGACTAAACCACCTGTCTGTTACACAAAGGAAAATCCCAGCAGCCACTTCTTTCCTGAATTTGCCTCATCCTTGATGTCTTAGGCTCAACTCCCAGTTTTACGAGGAAAGAGGTGGATGTGGGGCACAGGATGAACACTTAAAACCAGCAGTGAAAGCACATCCCCTAAGAAAGAGCTGCTGTGCCCCTGGGAGGAACACACAGAACGGGGTGGTTCCCATGCCCTTCCTGTGATCAGCTCTCACACGGCAAGCCACCCTGGAATGCTTTCCAAGGAGTGAGAGGTTACTGTCTTTGAGGTCTCTGCTCTGCCTGTGGCATAATGGTGTCCAAACCTTGGCCAGAGCTTTGGTACATTTGTTGTTGTTGTTTATACATGCCTGCCTGGTTAAAATACAATTTGCAGACGACGCTGCAATCTCATCACCCCTTGCGACCCAGGTACTGCCCATGGTGCAGCCATGGTCACCGCTTTGGCTGCATGCACGGAGCCCAGCTGGAGCCGAGCATGTGGATCTACTATGGAGGACCCCGCAGTAAGGGCTCTAGCTCTCTCTGGAGGATGATTCAGGAAGGTCCCTGCAGGTGTCATACAGGGAAACGAACCCCATAAAGAGATAAGAATGAACACCCGGTGCAGATTGACTTCATCAACTTGGATCTGACTTGGGAGTCTAATGACAGAGGGTTGATTCCCAATGTATTTAAGCTCAGTATAATTTGGGGGAAAAAAGTTTCTGGTGTAATGCAATCCTCATTGCACAAGGAAGCGTAATTACATTGAAACTTAACTCAGGGTATGTGTCATTTCCTTCTAGAAGATGGGTTCTAGAGATAGACTACCTGTACTAGCTTAAGGGCCTGGCCTGGTCTCCATCATATAGATACCGTAAAGGTCATCTGGGCTATTAGCCACCTCGGGTCCTGGCTGTGGGAGCTTGGGGGAGCCTCTGGCTATACGGGTCATTTACTAGTCACCTCCAGTTCTGGTTGTAAGAGCTTGATATGCCTAGCCTAACAGATAACACAGATCACCAGGCTATTAACCACTTCCAATTCTCCACTTTCAGGATGGAGGAACAGGTTTTTCGTTTTTTCCCATTGGAAAGATAATCCTGTGTGCTTAACATTCCTGGTTTCTCTGGAGGTCTATGGGCCCAAGGACCTTCGGGGCTGTGCGCCCAATGGAGGATGATGAGCAGTACCCACACATCTCTCTGCCTCAAAGCGAGCATCCAGTGTTGGCCTTGTACATTGACCTCTACAACAGCAGAGGCTTCATGATCAAAGGAAACCGCATCTTTGGGCCACGCACATTCCTCCCACAGATGGTGGCCCAGTGGAACATGGGATCCCATTAGGATGTCACTAAAGAGAGCAGCTCCCCTTTCTGGATGCTGGAGCCTAGGACAGTCAGCACTGGAAACAAGACAGAGCAGCTGCAATCCCAAACACTATGGGCCATGAGGCTGCAGGCATGGTTGTGGAAGTGCAGGACACGCCCACTGCTTGTGCCTCTTCAGCTTCTGGTGTCATGAAGGTCAAGTGACAGGAGCTGTCCTCATTCCCCTCCTGGAGAGACTATACTCACCTCTTTGGGTCAAGCTGCAGAATGAAACGCCAGGAATTGTCAAGGATGACACTGGCCGCTTTGCAGAATTCAGGGACTCCCGATGTTTTTTCTACACTCTGCCTTTTGACACTTTCAACACGGGCCATGTTTACACAGTATAGTAATTTATTATATTTATTGTTACTTTTCTTTAAAAAAATATCACATGAGGACAAGGACTTTTTGTTCATGGATATAAGAGAAAGCTGTGCGCTTGGTAGGCTCCCCATACATACTGGGTTCTCAATATGTATTCTCAGTGGTTCTTAACATGTGGATCATGACCCTTTTGGGGTCGCCAAAGATCATCGAGAAAACGCGGATATTTACATTACAACTCATAAAAGTAACAAAATTACAGTTATGAAGTAGCAACAAAAATAATTTTATAGTTGGGGTCAGCACAACATGAGGCATCACAACATTAGAGGGTCACGGCATCAGAGAGGTTGAGAACCACTGTCCTAGATGAAAGGATGAATGAATGAATGAATGGGGAGCGAATGAGTCGGTGACGTGTTTAATCTCTCCCACACTCATTTTTTCACCTGTAAAATGAAAATATTAGATGCACTCAACACAACATCTTCACAGAAAGCAGCTAGCATCCGTGCACAGCAGACCTAGCCGGGCTTTACGCTCTTCCTGTTTCTGGAGAGCATGGGTTAGGAGTGTGCAGCTGCTCACGAGGACAAGGGATGAGGCTGCTACAAGTGGGTCCTGTTGTGTGGGGTTCAGTCCTGTGACTCAGAAACGCACCCTGCTCGTCATGGAGGTGATGGGTCATACAGGTATCCTAAGGCCTCGCGAGCATTCTGTTTTCATGAAATGGCCATTCACACTCAATGGAGCGAAAATGACTTGGATAATGTAAGACTGAGGCAGAGGGCTGGCCGCCAAACTTTCCATCTACGCTCCCCTAGCTCTCCTTCACTTGTGATCTACACAACTTGGGTGGGAAACTATTTTTAGAAGCAGGTATACTTAGTTACAAAAGAAGCATAGAAATGTGGATGTCTACATAGGGCTGTGTTCCCTTGGAAACAGCAACAACAGCAGTATTTACACAATAACACAGCTAAATATTGGACAACAGTGAATCAATTCAAGAAGGAAGATGTAGGTTTAGAGGAAGAGTCCTCTGCCACTTGACTCAAAGACAAAAGAAAACAACTGGATGAAAGATACTCTTTATTTCTGGATGAAAAAAAAAAGGCATTAAGGCAAAGGCATCAATTCCCAAATCAATTTATAAATTTAATAAAGAAAAATCCCCACATCAGCTGGGTGGTGGTGCTGCATGCCTTTAATCCCAGCACTCAGGAGGCAGAGCCAGGCAGATCTCTGTGAGTTCGAGGCCAGCCTGGTCTACAGAGCAAGATCCAGGACAGGCTCCAAAACAACACAGAGAAACCCTGTCTCAAAAAAAAAAAATCCTCACACCATATTTGGACCTATTCAGAATAATTATAAGCATCATCCAAAAGCCTGAACTTATAAAGAGCAAATTATACCACTTTTTTGAAGTCAGAAAAGCAAAGTTAAGGGAAAACTTGCCATCAGCTACTTAACAAGGCAAATTATAAAGCTGTAACAAAGTATAATAAATAAGATTACTGGCCATAATGTACTTCAATTTATTATATACTTTGCTAAGGGTCATGAGCTGAGGTTTGTGAAGCACTAGTTTATAATATTCCAAATAGACCATATTGGAGAGAAATATGTGCAGCTATTACAAAAACAATGTGTCAGAACTATATCGTTATCGCCACAGAAAGATGTTAACAATATGTTTGTGTGGTGGTTTGAATGACAGTGGCCCCTATAGGCTCATATATTTGAATACTTGGTCCCCCCCACACACCATGGGTTGAACTTTTTGGGAAGGATTAGGAAGTGTGGCCTTGTTGGAGGACGTATGACTTCTGATGGGCTTTGAGGTTTCAAAAGCTCACACCATTCCCAGTTAGCTCGCTACTTGTAGATCAAAAGGTGAGCTCTCTACTGCTCTGGGGCCATGCCTGCCGGTGCCGTGCTCTCCGCCATGATGGTCACAGACTCCAACCCCCTGAAACTGTAAGCCTCAAACAAACTCTTTTTTCTAGAAGTTGCCTTGGTCATGGTGTCTTATCACAGCAACAGAAAAATAACAAAGACAGTAACTCTTATAGTTGCTAGAATATAGTCGTCTGGGAAGAACAAAGGGTCATACATGTGTACACATAAGGAGGGAAAAAAACATGAAGAGTTTTGTGCCAATATATTAATAATAACTAGAGTCCATTTGGCTGCAGGTGCTAAGCTTCTGTATGAGTCATATCTTTTTACTCATCTATGATGAATATGTATTAGTAATTAAAATAAAAATTTCCAACATTTTAGAGTGGTCATAACACGTAGATTCCATTTATTCTTATTTTCAGCCGCATTTTCAGGGGAAAAAATGCAGATCTGGCCTTTAATGCATAGTTAATATTTATCATGATCTTCTATCAAAGATAAGCCTTCATCGAAAAAGTAATTAAATCAATTTGGTTGGATTCTCTTTAACATTAAGTTTGCAGCAGTTTGACAACCCACAAACCAAAATAATTATATTTTTGTTACAAAACTGGAAACGCTTTTTCCAATTCCTGCCACAGACTTCTCCAAGAATAATACAGCTGCTCAGCTATTTAACAGGGACAGTAGGGTCTTTTAAACCCATGCTTTGTGTGGACACTGGAGTCCAGTTGCCCCGGTTGCTAGGACACGCCACTGTGCATCTTGCGGTACAACCTTCTGGGCCTGATGGTCCAGGCTTAGGCCTGGCCCTGACCCAGCTGGGAGGATTCAGGATTTATTTATGCCGGGGCAGCAGAATAAGGCAGCTACTCATGACGACTTTTTACAGGGGACAAGTACACCCAGGAGATCTCAAAGAACAAAAGTCACAAGCAGACAGCTGAATGTGTGTGTTCGTGCTGGGAGAGGAAGACTGGTAAGAGTTCAAGCTTGCAGACTTCAGCTCACACCTTCCTCTGAGGCTGCTCTAGTTGCCTAAGTCTTCAGTTTCTTCCTTTCTCATTGCTGCCCTGAATTTGACCTTTTGTGCATGTTCCGGACACCAACCTGCCAGTGAGTCGGCTTTGACAGAATTAGACAAGGGTGAAAAAGAATGATTCTTGGGTAAATTTCATAGATTATATCTCTTCTTCAAGACCCTTATGATAAGAAATGTTTCAGTGTATCCAGCATTCCACTGGAAAATAAATTTTTAGACATCTATGAGTTGGAAGACCTAGTGAGGTTATTCTAAATAGAATCAGAGCATTTGCGAGCACATTGTCCGGCATGTGGGAAGTTTAATAGCGTGATGGGGCAGTTCTCATAGATAGTGTGTGTTGTTTCCTCATTTACCATTATACGTGGTAAATCTCATCTTAACAGCAGCCTAATATTCCAAGTTGTGACTTATATAATTATTATATAAACCCTATTTCCAAATTTTGCTGCTGATAATATTATGATCACCACATGTGAAAAAAAATTCCACATTTCAGATGATTCCCTTAGACAACTCCCAGAGTGTAATTACCATTATAAACATTTTAAGGCCACACTGAAAAATTATTTTCTAAAGGGTTGTAGCAATTTTCATCTCTGATAGTAATGTATAAAGTAGCCACTTCCTTCCGAACTCATTCATTTTTAGGATCTCTCTCTCTCTCTCTCTCTCTCTCTCTCTCCTCTCTCTCTCTCTCTCTCCCTCTCTCCCCCAGACTTAATTCACTCCTATTTCTTGCATAAAAACCCTTATGTGATCACTACAACTGGAGTGACCTGAACAGAGACTCTGGGGTGGGTTTCACTAGGTGGTCAGTGAACTCCTGATAAGGAGACTTGGTGAACACAGTTTCCCGCCAGAGGTCCGGGGTCAAGTAGCTGTAGTCTTGGAGACGGCATCAAGGGTGGCCCTGGCAAAGTTGTCCAGGGTGGCAGTGCAGCCCTCTGATGTGTAGCAGTTATCAATACTGGCCATCATCAATAGCTTCTTGGGCACAGGGACAGAGACCATGCCAGTGCTTCTGGGGACAGGGATGAGACGCACCAACACAGAGTCAAGTGGCCTGTCACCTCGAATGGAACAGTGTGGGGCTTGTCAATCCACAGGGATGACGGAAAGCTTGGCCAAGATGATGACCCCTTGGAGGGCAGTGGCTACCTCCTTGGAGGACTTATCACCAAGACCAACATGACCATAGTAGTCCCCAGTAACGACCCATGCCTTGAACCTGGTCAGCTGGCCAGTCAGCTTCTGCAATGGCATGGTCTTTAAACCTCATCCTTTAGGGATGCTCCCAGGAGAAAGTCAATAATCTCGATTCCTTAACAGGTAGGAAGAACAGGTAGAACTCCAGGAACTTGATCTTCATGTCCTTGACCAGGCAGCCCACCTTGATGACAGGAATCTACCCCTTATCTTCAGCTTTACCTCCACAGCCACAGCCTTGACCACAACTGTGGCCCCCAAGACCCCTGCCAAATCCTCCTGGGGGGGAGGGAGGAATCCTCCGAGCCTACTAAGCCTGGGACCCCGCATCCTCTAGACCCTCCCGCTGTATCAGTACCATCGCCATTTCATAACCAACACCCAATTTTTATGGAGAGCATTTGTAATTCTTTAACACACTGTGTACTTTATGTATTTCATTTAGACTTCTGTTGAACTGTAAGCTCACAGAGGATGATAATTCTATTTTCCTTACTAGGGCTCCCTACTAAGGGCAAGTTAAAAATTGATTGGAAAGTCAGTGATAGGCCTCGTCTTAGTTAGGGTTGTTATTGTGCCATTGCCAAGGCAACTTGGGGGGTGGTATCTGGCTTACATTTCCACATCAACTGCTCATCGTTGTCTTAGCCACTGTTCTATTGCCGTGCAGAGACGCCATGATCAAGGCAACTCTTACAAAAGAAAGCATTTAACCGGGGACTTGCTTACAGTTTTAGAGGTTTAGTCCACTATCATCATGGCGAGAAACATGGCGGCAGGCATGGCGGGCATGGTGCTGGAGAAGTAGCTGAGAACCGCATTGTTGTGTGATATTTTGTTTATGTTCTGACAAATAAAGCTTGGCCTGGAGATCAGGGTGTGGAGCTAAGCCACTAGTTAACCATAGAGGCCAGGTAGTGGTGGCACACACCTTTAATCCCAGCACTTGAGATGAGGAAGCAGGAAGATCAGGAGTTCAAGGCCACCCTGGGCTACACAGTATGGATCCAGTCTAAAAGAGAAACAGAGGGGGAGGTGGTGGTGCACGCCTTTAATTCCAGCACTAGGGAGGCGGAGACAGGAATATAAGGGGGTGAGTCCGAGGATTCCTAGAGACAGGATCTCTCTCCATTTGGTCTGAGATTTCATAGAGGTAAGAACTCTAGTGGCTGGCTGCTCTGCTTCTCTGATCTTTCAGCTCTCACCTTTGATATCTGACTCCAGGTTTTTATTGTTAAGACTAATTAGGATCACGCCTCACTACATCCTGGTTCAAAGGCAGAAAGATTGGGACGGGGCCTGGCATGGGCTTTTGAAACCTCAAAGCATACCCTCAGTGACATGCTTCCTCCAACGAGGCCACACCTCCTAATCCTTCTAATCCTTTCAAAGAGTTCCACTCCCTGATGACTAAGTATTCAACTATATAAGCCTATGGGGGCCATTCTTATTCAAACCACCACAGATATAGAGATTTGTTTTATTTGTTTTTTTTGTTTTTTGAGACAGGATCTTTCTGTGTAGCCCTGGCTGTTCTGGACCTCACTCTGTAGACCAGGCTGGCCTCAAACTCAGAGCTCCACCTAGTTGCTGGGATTAAAGGTGTGTGTCACTATGCCCAGTGTGGCATATAAATTTTAATCTTCACTCTCAATCCAGAGTGGACCCTGCTCATCCTTCCTCCATCCAGAACTCCATATTAGAATCTTAAACTATTTCCCCTTCAGCTGATCAGAAGTTTCTGAGGGGGGAAATCTTCTAACCTCTTGCCTGGAGGGTGGAGTCCAACAAACTGTCAGATGGTGGAGGCTGAGTGGAGAAAGAAAGGGGGTTATAGCTACCGCATCATTGGGGGCAGTGTGCAAGCAGGTCCTGTACCTTGGGGTGCCATTCCTTCAGTCTCCCAGCTCTTAATTCTGCTTTGTCTTCTGGGAGAAGACACCTCCAGTCTTCAGGGTTCCGTGGCCTCAAACACCCAGTGGCCAAGAGTGGAGCAAAGGATGGTCAGAGTTCAGAATTCCAGAACCCACCCCAACCCCCGGGGAGGGTGAAGGAAAAAAGAAATCACCCCCCAACACACACCATTAATGAATCTGACCCAGCAGGAAATGAGGTTCAGACGTATCTCTATCTTAAATTATTAATGCACACCCTACACACCCTGGCACGTCCGCTCAGCCTATGAAAGCATGGAAGCCCATTGCTTTACCATCCATTAAGGAATGCCTATGTAAACATTCATCTTTTTGATGTGCTCTTTAGGGCACACCAAATAAGAGGCCTGTAGCGAGACAGTAAATGCTAAGCTGAGCATTTCACAGGAGCCTGAGCGCATGCTCACAGAGGGGGGAGAAGGACTTTAGTTTAAAAGTTGGACATCTCAGGTTTGTACAGCATTCCACAGCACCTTGATAATTACAGTGATTGCATGTCTGATGGCACTCGGAAAGTTCTATACTATCCGTGTTTAGGAAACTATGAGTTTCAGAGGGGCATGCCGTCACTCCTGCCAACTTAGACGTTCCATGGGAAGAGGAAGGACTAAAAAGATGCCCATCCACTTAACATTCAAAGAGATGGTTCTATATAGGCTTATCTTCTCCGAGTCCTCGTCCAAATGCCTATTATTATTATTGTTGTTGTTGTTGTTGTTGTTGTTATTTACATCCTGACTGCAGTTTCCCCTCCCTCCTCTCCTCCCAGCCCTTCCCCTACCTCCCCTCTGCCCCACTCTCCACTCCTCTGTTTCTCTTCAGAAATAGGCAGGGTCTCCCAGGGATATCAACCAAACATGGCATATCAAGTTGCAGTAAGACTAGGCACCTCCCCTCATATTAAGGCTGGACAAGGCGACCCAGTATAAGGAAAAGGGTCCCAAAAACAGGCAAAAGGGTCAGAGGTAGCCCCTGCTCCCACTGTTAGGAGTCCCATAAAAGACCAACTTGAGACCCATGCCATGAGAGGGGGCCCACCCCTGACACTGCCTGGCACTTCACCGTCCCCATTCTGTATACCCCCAGCAAAGCAGCCCAGCTCCGATACTACTCATTAGCATCCCATGCGTCTATTAGGGACTTTCTGCATTGCTTTGTGGTAAGAGCACAAACTCACATTCAAATGAACTCCGTTGATCTCTGCTTCCAAGTTCTGCCTCTTCCTTTCAACAGTCTACTGCTCTCTGCTATAAATCATCAATAAATCATCAATACATTGTGTGTCTGCTCACTCCCCTTGTATCTACAAAGCGTTCCACTCCAATCTCTAACGAGTCTTTCTCGTTGTCATTTTATTCCAAATGAGTCACATCTCTCTTCTTTATTAGGACAGGTTTTATTTATTTCCCCTGCACAAACAGAGGCTTCACATAAGGACTACAGTCTCACATATTTCTAACCAAAGTGGACGATGTGAAGGAAAGGGAAGCGAAGAACTGACAGAGAAGCCAGGTGGTCCACAGAACAAGGTGCTCCTGAATCTCGCGTTGCCTCGATCACCCAGACATAAAAACGCCATCTGAACTTCATCAAACCCCATGAATTCCAAGAAGAAGTAACAAGAATTAACATGAATTAATGAGAAGACTGGGGGTGGGCAGAGATGGCTTAGCAGTTAAGGACTTAAGTTCAATAATTCCCAACACATGTCCAGTGGGTCACAAAGGCCTGTAACTGCAGTCTAGGGGGTCTGATGCCCTCTTCTGGACTCTGCAGGTACTGCATACACATGTCATACACTCACCTATACACATACACACATACAGAGAGAGAGAGAGAGAGAGAGAGAGAGAGAGAGAGAGAGAGAGAGAGAGGGAGGGAGGGAGGGAGGGAGGGAGGGAGGGAGGATAAGTCTTTAATGGTTTTTCAAAATCAAATACTTGTTTTCCAAAGCTCTCATTAACAACACTGGTTCTAAGCTGCATGCTGGAACTGAAGACAGATCAAGATCACTGTCCGCTGCATTTAGGCACCTTTCTCAATGAATGGCCATTGGCCCATTGACAAAAAAAAAGTTTATTTTGCTTTCAAAACCTATTAATATTCTGATGGTAACAATGGACAAACTCGGAAGGATTCCTTTGGAGACACCATTGTGCTTCTTTTGGGTGGAGGGAGTCTCGATGGACCTCTTCAGAAGTACTTACAAAAAAAGACGAGCAACCCAGGTGTCCATCCGTGGTTGAGTAAATTAACAAAATCTGGTAAAGGTAGGAGAACTGCAACCCCCAAATTTTGCCGCTTTGGCTTGACAATTATTCTGAGTAAAGGCCAAAGGCAGGGCAGGGCTGCACAGTAAGGTCTTGTCTCAAAAAGAAAAACAAAAAACAAAACCAAACACCAAAAACCACCCAAAACTCTGACTTCTTTCTCAACTTTTCCATCATCTCTGTGGCTTCCGATTCCACTTATAGAGAGCTGGGTGGCTGACGACGACGTCGGCTTGTGACTGGCAGTTAATTGTGTCACATTCTTCCTGTTTCTTTGTCGTGCTTTATGCCTCTCTTGAGATGAACTTGCTGTTCAGTTTTGACCTCCCCTTCTTCTGATTCTATTGGATCTGAGGGCTTCCTTTCTACAGGTCTGTATGGCAACAGGTGAAAGTGAGGTAGATGGAGAGAGGGTAGCATTCAGTGAGGACCGGGGACGGGGGACGGGCAAAAGGACAAACGGACGGACGTGAAAGGGGAAAGGAGTCTGGCAGGGCGCTGCAAGGAGGAGATAGGGTAGTGGGGGGTGGGGTGGGTAAGGAAAAGGGAGAGAACCACAAAAACCATCCCTTCAAATGTGCAACCATAGTGTCTAATACACACGCTAAGTTGAAACACGAAGACATTTAGAAGTGTTTAGTTAGTGATTATTCCACTTCCCACTGGAGACTCGATGACCTGGGTATGCAGTGGGCCCTGGGCCCTGTGCTTGTTATAACAGTCCCTGGGGTTTGTGGGGATCCCCAGGGACTGGAAGAGCAGTGTTGAAACACTTGTGCGGCCGATACAGGTCCACGAATATTTGGGGCGGGTGCTTGAAGTGATTGAGGTCCCTGCGCAAAAGAGTCTGAGTGCAAACTAGAAGGCATTAGCAGGGGATGTCCTTACACGAGGACATTGTCTTCACATTTTCTTACACTCGGCTGTTATCTTCATGTTTCCTTACACTAGGACATGTCTTCACATTTCCTTACACTAGGACATGTTTTCGTGTTTCCTTACACGAGGACATTGTCTTCACATTTCCTTACACGAGGACATTGTCTTGATGCTTCCTTACACTAGGATGTTATCACGCTCTCTCGTATCTTGCACAGGGACAGTAGATCCATGAAGACCTTGATTTCCCCCTTTGGTTGTTACAATCAGCATGAGTAACTAGAAACGGGGATTGTCTTTTCTATGTGATCTTCACACCAGCACAGGCAGGTCCACAATGGCTCCTTCCCATAAAGAAGCCATATATTTTTTTTTTTTTTTTGGTTTTTCGAGACAGGGTTTCTCTGTGTAGCTTTGCGCCTTTCCTGGGACTCGCTTGGTAGCCCAGGCTAGCCTCGAACTCACAGAGATCCACCTGGCTCTGCCTCCCGAGTGCTGGGATTAAAGGCGTGCGCCACCACCGCCCGGCAAGAAGCCATATTTTTAAAGCCTGAAATAAGGACACAGGCAGGCCAAGCTCAGGCCTGCAACGGGCACGGCCACATGGATGCTTACATGGTACCATGCTTGGTTCCACACTCTGCTGGTGCCATCTTGAAATGATTTATCTTAAACAGCGAGCTTGTCTTCTTCCTCTTCCTGATGATAACACCACCACTACACACACTGGCTAGCATGAAGAAAGGTATCTATTTGATCTCACTTTCAGAGGTTTAAGGTTGAGGGGCCCTTAATTGACAATAGCCTTCTTACATGTGGTGGTTTAAAGTGATACAGGCCCTCAGTATGCCAGTGACTGGACCAAACTGAGTCCTCTGTAAAAAAAAAAAAAAGTCACGTGAATAGGTTGGTCTACCCAAGGACACAGAGCACCAATCTCTTCTAACATCTCAGTGTGGAGACTGAATGTCAGTGAAGACAAACCGTGTGCACAGCATTGCGGGCTCTCCTGCCTTCATCTCACACTTGACCCTGTAAAGGAAGCATCCGTCCAGTGTGGCACCTGGGTCGCTGGTTCCACAGTTCGAGGATCTCTGCTCTGCAAAGGGAGGGATCACACAGATAAAGAGCATTTTCTCTTCAAGCTTCAGTGTGGTGTTGCAAAACCAAACAACCACTGTCACCCGCTGTTCAAAGAGGACAATTTCAGAAACACACAATTTCAGAAACAAATCTCCCTAGATGATATCATTTTCTCATAAATATTTACAGGGGTTCATAGATGGACATGTTACTCCATTTATCTTGGTGTTTCTTGTGAGTTAGGTCCATCCAACATCTACCTCCGACTGGGAAAAATTCATAAAGCTAATGCAGAAAGACCCAAGAAGGCCAAAAAGAAATATTTCCATCCTGAGCTGAAGAATGAGCCACTTGTGCATTCATAGGTTATAGAAAATATGGGTCTTATTTTTCCAGTTTGGCAAAGCCAACACCTATCAGAAACACAAATTCTTACTTGGGCTGATTCAGAACGGCTCTCAAGGCAGCACAATGGCTGTTCACGGGAACGAACAAAGGGCTCATTTGTGTCTTTATCTGGGAACGCCTGCCAGAGTCCATTCCAAATCAGTAAGGTAACATTTGCCTTTACAGTTGTTTATTTTGCTGAATTTCATAAGCCCAGATGTGAACAGACCTTTGCTTGTAGAGAAATAAGCTAGTATTAGGAAGGAAAGGGTATAGCAGAGCTAAAATGTTGGTGCCTCATTCCTCAACCATTTGATCTCACTGGCATCACCACAGAGTACATTTCCTCAGCTTCTCGGAGCCCGGGTTTGAGTTTCACCTCCTCATCCAGGCACCGATCAAACACTAGCGTGAGGAGGGACTCATCAACTCTCTTTCACCCCCACGATATCTCATACAATAGCAATATTTTCACACAGTGGCCAATGGGGTGAGTACGACAGTTGGAATTTCCGACTGGGAAACAGAGTTTGAAATCCTTTTCTTCATTATTCCATTTATTTATTTATTTATTTATTTATTTATTTATTTATTTATTTATTTACGTTGGGGAATAGACGTGGTGACACACATGTGGAGGTCATAGGATAACTTGAGTGAGCCAGATCTCCCCTTCTTCCATACGAATCCCAGGGATTTGACTCAGATCATCAGGCTTGGCAGCAAATGCCTTTCTTTACCTACCAAGCTATCTGTGATGGTTTAAGTGACAACGGCCCCCATAAGCTCAGATGTTTGATAGTTTGGTCTCCACTTGGTAGAACTGTTTGGGAAGGATTAGGAGGCGCAGCCTTGTTGGAGGAGTGTATTACTCGGAGAGAGCTTTGAGGTTTCAAAAGCTCACACCATCCCCAGTTCTCTCTGTCCCTCTCTCTATCTCTCTGTCTCTCTCTCTCTCCCTCCCTCCCTCCCTCCCTCCCTCCTGCTTTTGAATCAGATGTCAGCTCTTAGCCATTGCTTTGGGGCCATTTGCTTGCCTGCCTACCTATTGCCAGGCTCCCACCCTAATGGCCATGGACTAATGAACCATGAGCCCCTAAATGAAATGTTTTCTTTTATAAGTTGGCTTGGTCATGGTAATAGAAAAGTAACTAAGACTCTGTCTCACCAGCTCTGAAACACTGAGTCACTTTATGAAGGTGTGGACAGGACTGGCTTTTTCTAAAAGGTATTCTTCTGTTCCCTTGCTCAATCCTTGAACATGCATTGAGGACTTGCTTTGTGACAGGGACTCCTTGCTACAGCAAAGAGATACAACATTTTTTAAAAAATAATTTACTTATTTTTATTTTATGTGCACTGGTGTTTTGCCGTGGGTGTCGGGTCCCCTGGAACTGGGATTACAGACCGTTGTGAGCGGCCATGTGGGTGCTGGGAATTGAACCTGGGTCCTCTGGAAGAGCAGCCAGTGCTCTTAACCACTGAGTCATCTCTCCAGCCCAAGATACAACATTTAACACTATGACACAGTCCCTATTTGTCTTCTTTCTTTTTTTAATGTATATATAAGTGTTTTGCCTGCATGTATGTCTGTTTCCCATGTGCTTGCCTGGTACTTGTAGAGGCCAAAATAGGGCACTGGATCCCCTGGAACTGGAGTTCAACTGTGGACAGTTGTGAGCCACAGATCAAACTCAGGTCCTTTGGAAGAGCAGCCAGTGCTCTTAACCACCATCGCTCTTGCCCCCCAGGACCCTGCTCCAATACAGCATACATTCTAGTGCTTGAAATGAGATGCACAGACAAATCATAGGCAAGAGTTCAGGGTCTGGGGATGTAGATTCACGGTAGAGTGCTTACCTAGAATTTGAACCATACACAAAAAGTTTTTATTTTATGTGTATATGTGTGTGCTGTATGTGTTTATGTATACATGATCATGTGTATGAGCAAGAGGTTGGGTGTGGTGGAGTATGTGTGTGTGTGTGTGTGTGTGTGTGTGTGTGTGTGTGTTGGGGACACCGGATAGTTTTATGTCAACTTGGCACAAGCTAAAGTCATCTGAGAGGAAGGAACAGCAATTGAGAAAATGCCTCCATTATGATCTGGCTGTAGGCAAGCCTGTAGGGCATTTTCTTAATTAGTGATCCATGGGGAGGGCCCAGCCCATGGTGGGTGATGCCATCCCTGGGCTGATGGTCCTGGGTTCTATAAGAAAGCAGACTGAGCAAGCCATGGGGAGCAAGCCAGCAAGCAGCACCCCTCCATGGCCTCTGCATCAGCTCCTGCCTCCAGGATCCTGCCCTGACTTCCTTCAGGGATGAACAGTGATGTGGAGTGTAGGTCAAATAAACTCCTGCACCCCAGAACTTGCTTTTGGTCATGGTGTTTCATCGCAACAATAGAAACCCTAACTAAGACACCCACCAACGACACATAGGAAAGGAGGGGTGATATCTCCGTACAGTGAGAGTAGTCCAGCCACCACATGGGAAGCATCCAGAAGCTCGGTCTGATACTTACAGCTATTATGGAATATTTTAATAGCCAGAAACTTAAAAATAAACCTTGATTTGTTCTACATTTAGCTGATCTTTTTGTAATTGCTAATCTTAGACCTTAGAAACTTGAATATCATATACATTATCTTTAAAACTCATTATCTATATACCTTAAATAACTTATTTGGCTCACTGAAAAAGCCTTTAGTTTTTTTTATTTTATAGACATATATTATTCTGATCTTTATATACAAATCTTTACTTACTAAAATGATTTTTATCTTTTATCTTTATAATATTTTAATGCCATGAGACAGAATAGTCATGTAGATAGATCTTCCCCTTTCCAGTTTTTTTTTAAATGAAATTAGTTGGGAGGGCCTGTTTAACTTTTTTATTATAAAGGACTATTAATATTTAGCAAGTATTTTGTGATAGTTTTAGGCCAGCACAGATGAAGGTAGAGAGAAAGCAGTCATTCCATTTAGAAGATAGGTCAGGAGCCCTGTATTGGGTCTTAAAATTTACTTATTGGTTTGTATTTAAAGAGTCCAAAAAATATCCTTAAAGCCAGGCTGTGGTGGTGCACGCCTTTAATCCCAGCACTCGGGAGGCAGAGCCAGGTGGATCTCTGTGAGTTCGAGGCCAGCCTGGGCTACAGAGCAAGTTCCAGGAAAGGCACAAAGCTACACAGAGAAACCCTGTCTCGAAAACAACAAACAAACACAAACAAAATCCTTAAATTCCTTTAAGAGTGTGGTGTGTGTGTGTGTGTGTGTGTGTGTGTGTGTGTGTGTGTGTCATATTGAAAGGCCTATATAGGCATTATTTTTATCTAAAGGGAAGAACAGTCATCTCTTGAGAAAGTAAAACTCAGCAGAGCCGACTTGCACAGCTCTCTGCTGGCAGCAGCTCTAATTGTCCCTTGAGTTGTTGAAATGTGTCGATCTTAAAATGTTAACCGTGTGTGTGTGTGTGTGTGTGTGTGTGTGTGTGCGTGTGTGTGTGTGTGTGTGTGTGTGTTAATGTCACATGTCATGGAAACTGTCTCAAAATTAAAACAAAACAAAACATTAAAATCACAACATGAAACATCTTGTCAGCTCAAGGAAGCGGAGAGGGTGTCGGGAGAAGACAGGGAAGAGATAAAACAGGGTAGCCCTTTACGTCTCTCTAGGGAATGTCACCGGCTTCATTTTAATTTTTACCTTTTGTATTTATATCTTAGGCTGTTTTGGTCTCCTTTTTCCTGTCACACAGGCAGAGGCACCATCTGACCCAGGACATCCTGAGTCTCGTCTGGGAGGGCCAAATCCCATGTTCTAGAATCAGCTTCTTTGGCTTAAACAGCACGGGACAATTTGGCGGCAATGGCTGCACCGTTTTAACTGAGAGGGGGCTCATTACGCTATTAGCATGTCAGAGATAATTTAGGAATTAGGTTTAGAAGTTTAAGCTTGTAAAGCCTGATGTGTCGAAATGATGGACAGGAGCGAAAACAGAAAAGAGGCTTGAAGGTGGGAAACACATTAGACCTCTCGTCATCAGGAAGTTTTCCGGGTCCGACGGAGCCTCTCCAGTCACTCTGCCTGCTGCTGCTGCTGCGGCTCTGGCCATCTTTAAAACCACACACACACACACACACACACACACACACACGCACACGCACACGCACACGCACACGCACACGCTTATTACTCCAGCTGCCAGCCAGAGCTACATGGCCAATGCTGCTCTCTGACTGTGTTCTTTCTCTTACTCCATTTTTCTGTAAAATCTCCGTAGCAGTAGGGGCACAGAGCTCTGCTAAATGGGTAGAAGCCGTTGTTGGTGATTTTACAAACTGAACTACTAAAAAGGGGATCTTTTTCCTCATTCTCTGAGGTACCATGAAGTGAAAGTAATTTAAGAACTGATGCCACTTTTTCGTGGCCAGGGCCTTCTCTCTCTCTCTCTCTCTCTCTCTCTCTCTCTCTCTCTCTCTCTCCCCCCTTTATTTTTGTCTTTGATCCCCGAGTCTGTTTTGGAGTAGCCTGACCAGATTTACAGGGCTGTTGACTCACAATTGAATCAACTTTACGCTGTGGATCGAAACGATCTCTGATCCAGTTTCACAGTGCAAACCCATCAACAGGAAACCACTTGGCCCTAGTAGGTGGTATTTTTGTCTTTAAATGTTTATCTATACTTCACCATGTTTTGAAACTGACAGAACCTTTTTTTTTTTAGAAACACAGGTTTTCTTAATGAAAGTAAGCAGTTTTTCTAAGCACTTTAGCAAGACTGAGAAAGCAGAAGCAAGGGAAACATCTAAGGGAGAAAGGTCCAGTTGTCCCAATCATCCTGAGTGACGGAACCCAGACCCACAAAGACAAACATGGTATGTACTCACTCACAAGTGGATATTAGCTGTAAGTAAAGGACAACCATGCTACCTACAATCCACAGACCCAGAGAGGCTGGGTAACAAGGAGGGCCCAAGGTGGAGATGCATGGATCTCCCTGGGAAGGGGAAATAGAGAAGATCTGCTTGGACTGGGGCAGGTAGACATGAGAACTTGAGGGATCAGGTTGGGGGGTGGGTGGAGGGGCACAGTGCTGAGAGAGATGACTGGAAAGGGGGCTTTATGGAGTCAGGTAGAAGCAAGGGAAACTTCCATGAGTCTACAAGGAGGGCCCCAGCTACGACGCCCAGCAGCAGTGGATGCAAAGCCTGAACTGGCCATCCCCTGGGATCGGATTGGTGACTCACCAGGTTGTCGGTTGTCATCATCAGAGAGCTTTCATCCGGTGACTGATGGAGGCAGATTCAGAGACCCACGGCCAAACATGGGAGGCCCGCCCCTTTCTGAGCGATGTCATAAGAGGGGTGGTTTGGAGGGGGCGGCAGAGGGGAGGAGGGAGGGGAGGCTGCAGTCGGGATGTAAAATAAATAATAAATAAATAAATAAATAAGTAATAAATGAAAATGCTCCAGCTGCCCCACGTTTGACTCCCGATTCTTCTTCGCCTCTTTCTCCTGCTTGATTTTTCTCATTTGTCTATACATTGCAGCCATACTTACTCTTTCTTCCCACCCAGACACCAGCTCTATGCAGAGCAGTGACAGGGTCCTGTAGAGGAAGGTCCAGGGGATCAGAGCTAAAGATGACAGACCAGGTAAGCGCAGGAGGTCTCGCACAAGCTGCGTCTTATGCCAACTGAGCTGATTAAGAAGTACAGCTCTTATACACTATTTCCAGGGAAGAAACGGGACAAGGTCAGAAGAAACTCTCGTGGGAGGCAGTCAGTGGGGCAGCTAATCAAACAATGTTGCCTGCATCTCAGGAACCTTGCAGACTGTGTACATGGTGGCCTTGGGACCAGAGCCCCCTGTGGAGATAGAGAAGGATTCCTACTATCAGAAGCCACAGCTCTTCAAGGCCCAGGCCCCAGGCCACTACTGACCCTGCTAAGCATGTTCCAGATTTTAGAGAAGGAGCTGTATTTCTTCTCCACACATCCGGGCCTCAGGGAAAGCCTTGGACTAGCCCAGGTCTCAACAGGAAGGGGCACAAAGTGTGTCTTAGCTCCTAGGTCTGGGGTTGAGTAACTGAACACAGGGCAGGGTCATTTCTCAAGACAGGATTGGGAAAATTGGATAGAACAGATTTGGAGAGAAAAAACTTAAGAATTGACATCTTTGAAAAATGTTGCACCTGAGGTGCCCTGCAGATATCTGAGTCAAATTGTCCTGTGCACCTGTAAGTATGTGAGTCTGGGGCACAGAGAGTCAGAAGCAGAATGTGCACATGTAAGTGTCCTGGCTCCAGTCATCATCTAGAGACAGAGGAAAAGGGGGAGAACTGAAGACACCATTCCCTAGCCAAGAAGTCAACAGGGCACTCAGCACTACTGAGTTGGATGAGTTGGATGGGTGTGTGTTTCAGAAGACAGAAGAGGTAGTACTTAAAAATCAGGGAGGAAAAACTGAGCCCAGGACCAATGAGAGCAACACCAGAGGCAGACAGATGTGTGACCTTGGAGGTCTCTGTGACTGGAGCCGTTGAACAGCAAAGGAAACAGGGTGAGGGAGCTGAAGGAGCGGTTAGATCACCCTCCGCCAAATGGGGTGATTGCCCCCACCCCACCCCACCCAGTGCTGTGCCGGACCTGAAGTGAGTGATGTTCTTAGAAGTTCGTCTTTTTTTTTTTTTCCAAAACAGAATGGCACATATAGAACAGATACACAACAACAAAAAGACGCTGTAAAAATTTCATTGCCACCCACGCATCTCATAAACTGTGAAGAGCCATGAAGGAGCTGCTGAATGACCGGCATTAATAATTTTATGGGGCAGCTCTCCAAGACATCCTGAAAGAATAACTAATAAAAGCAATTGTAAAAAGCTGAACAAAAATAGAAAAACTGGCTGGGAATAAATCATGCCTGGTGAATATCTATGCTGTAATGCTACAGAAACAACCATAAACACAGGGCGATGACGTCTGTGGTTACCAAATTCCTAATATAACAAACCCCGTAACTTGCAAAACACTTGCCTAGAATTGTAGCCCCCTTTTATGGGACTTGTCCACAAGTTGCTACCGAACTTGTATCGTGTGTTCCATTTCATTCCACAAATATTTTTAAGTGAGCAGATAGGAAGGACTGTGTTTGCTGCTGGAGGAGGCAGGGATGAGTCACAAGCAATCCATGCCTTCAGAAGCTAGCAAGAAACCTTTCTGCCACCAGGCTGGCTGCTACAGTATTAAGGACAGGGACTCCTTCTGTCTGGGCCGAAGTCATCTACACACGGCGGCGGGAGAAGGCGGTCAGTGTCAGGGGATGTGTGGATAGAGTCAAAAGGAAGGTAATGAGCATATTGGGCACACAGCTAAATAAATGAATATGATAGTAAACAGACATTTTAGAATATGTTGGGATAAATAGGAAAATATGAGCAAAGGGTCATTGGGTGAATACTGTCCAAAAAAAATTTATTGAAAAATTGTGGCCTTGAAGGCTTGTTAGACAGACTTTCAGCAGGTAGAAGGAGATGGAAAAATACATTGGGCATAGAAATGAGAGGAAAGGGCTTCCATAAGGTGTTTAATGAGAAGCGTCCTTGGGTTCTTAAAAAAAAAAAAAAGCCAACTCTGTGGACAGGGGTGTCCTTTTCACCCATAAACCCATACTCTCTTGAGTTCCTTTCTTACCACTGAACCAAGTATTCCATAGGCACAGTGTGTATGTACGCCCAGCTTGGTCTGCAGCGGGAAAGGGTAGAAGTGTGGAGGGTGGAGTGGGGGAAGTGGGGGGAACTCTCTTTTCTTTCTCCTCTGACTTCTTCAGAAGGAGCAGATGGGGCTAGGTCACCTGGACATTTTGTACAAGAGTGTTCTTGCTAGGTCGCCCCAGCAAGATTCCTGCTGTAGACCTGGCCGTGACACAGGCCGAAGGCAGCTCCCTGTTCTGTTGACCTCTGTAAACACAGGGGAAGTGTTCATGGTTTACCACAGATGCCTTCCCTCCCTCCTGTGGTCTGTTGGTGGGTTTGTTTTGCCATGCTAGGTGACCAACCCGAGGCCTCGGGTATGCTGGCGAGTGACCACCAAGCCACACCCCTGGCCTCCCACTGTCCTTTCATGGGAAAACCTAGGCAAGTACCAGGGACACCTGACTAGTAATGGACCAGATGGCAGCTCCTTGGAATCTCTTCCTGTGAAATTCAGAGCAAGCAGAGACTCGGGGAGGGATGAAAAGATTATGAGCAGGAAAAACTGGAGGAAGATTCTGTGTCTCCAGCCTTCACCTGGTACTCCGCCTTAGAAATGTCCCCGTATGTGTGGGAAGGATGGGAAGGGTAGGCCGAGGGGCTACATTGGTCACATGGTGCTCAGAGCCCTGGACCAGAAAGAGCTGGTGCTTGGTTGAATGCTCTGCTGAAATCAGCTCAAAATCCTTAATGATCTCACTTTGCCTCACACACTCGGGAGATAGAAGGCAGCAAGCTCAGGCCTCACCTGGGACCGGGGCCTTTATGTGGTCTCTTGACCTTTTCCTCCCAAGTATGCCCAATGTTAGGACAAAGGGACTTGGGACTGTCTGACGTGGGTCTGAGGGAGGAGCAGGAAGGTTTAAAACTCAGATTTTTATCCTTTAGGAAAACATCACAAGGCTAGGGATTTGACTCAATGATAGAGTGCTCGCCTCGCATCCATCCGTAAAGCCCTAGGCTCAAACAAACAAGACATTAACAAATATGTGGGGCTGGAGAGATGGCTCAGCAGTTAAGAGCAGGGGTTGCTCTTCCAGAGGACCAGAGTTCAATTCCCAGCACCCACATGGCAGCTCATACCTGTCCGTAACTCCAGTTCCAGGGGATTTGACATCCTCACACTAATGTCTGTAAAGTAAAATTAAATAAATTATTTTTTAAAATATGATTTAAGGCCAGGTGTGCTGTGGGTACATACCTGTAATCCCAGCACACCTGAGGCAGAAGCAGGAGAAACCTGAGTTTGAGGCAAGAATAGGCTGTAGTTTCCAATGTGTTTTGAACTACATAGTGAAACTTTGTCTCAAAGGGCAAACCAAACCAAAGAAAAATCATGTTTATATTCTGTTCCCTGAACTATCCATCAGGCATATTTTAAAAATACGATACCACCGCAGTCCCAAAGCAGTCTTCAAGTAATGCGGATGGACCCTGAAGACACTTTCTAGTTATCCCCGGGCTAGAAAGACCTTTTGGCCCTCCGAGCTCCTTCAAGCATCGCAGTGCTGGAGGGCATGCATGCACTACAGGGCAGAGACAGAGCTCCAGTGCCACAGAAGCCCACCATGGCCACAGTCTCCTTTCCCTTCACGGGGCTCCTCCAAGGCCGTCACAGACACACACCTAACAACACAGAAGTAGCTGTTCTTTGTCTCCACCCTTCCCCCTTGCTGGAAAACAGCACTTCCTTTCCACTCAGCCCGGACTGTCTTGGGAGTCTCAGCTTCTGATTCAACTTTCTTCTCATTGCATGCACTGCTCCGCTTGCCTGGACTCTGGCCTTCTCCAGGTCTCCACCCCTACTCCCCACTTTGGACACAAGATCCACCGTGTCAGGAATGTGGCCAGCACTTGGCCCATGGGATCCGAACTGCAGCAATGATGAGAACCGCCGGGTTCCGCCCGACCTCCTGGGTTTGCACACACACATGGTCCTTTCTTGTAGAGATCTGGAAGCACCCTGCTTGCCTGGTCTCCGATCTCAGTGTGGCTGACATGGCCTCCGGGACTCTGTATTGTTAGTACTTACTGTTGTTCGACTGTGAACCAACTATCTGACGGAAATAACCCAGTGTGGGGGAGGTTTGTCTCGGCTCACTGTTTCAGAAAGATGTGGTGCAGCCTCTCAGTCTGTGGCAGCAGGAGCGTGGTGACGTAAGAACCAGGAAGCAGAGAGCAGCAGGAGTTGGGGACAAAGTAACAGAGTCCCCCAGCATCCCTGCCTCTTAAAAGCTCCTCAATCTTTCCAAAATTGCACCACCACCTGAGGAGCAGGTGCTTACCAATGGGAAGACCATTTCAGATTCAAACTAAGAAAATGCTTCTTCCATGTGCTATTCTCCCCCCTCTCCCCCTCCCCCACTCAGCACCAAGACAAAGCCACTCTATCTTCTGGCCATACAACCCAGAGTGCATTGACTGCGCTCCTGTTAACCTGCTGGTATTCCCCACTAACGCCTGTGTCGGATCAGCAGGGGAACCTTCTTGTCTTGTTCTCCGCTGACTTCCCCAAACCTGGCAAGCCAGAACGGAGAGGCAATTCTACTCTTGGAGACCAGCCATTGTTGAGTGATTTCCCTTTGTTGTATCACAATATTCCTAGAAGAAGCATGTTCTAGCATTCAGAGAAGCTGCCTAAGTTCCCACAGTGGGAAAGCATACATCCAGATGATGATCAGCTTTCCATTTCCGTGTGTTTTAACGCCCTGCTCCATCCGGGCTTCCATCTGAGAGGCAAAACCACCAGGGATGATTCCAAGTGATTTGTTTTTAAGGACTGGACTTTGTGCCATAGCAGGAACTCCTTAAATGCTCCGCACAAGTCTGTTGCTTCTTTGTCTGCTCCCAGTCAGCCTGGCAAAGAGAGCTGGGCATGAAGCAAACGTAAAGAGAAACCCCAGTCACAGGGATGAACTAGGACTCTCCATCATGGGCCAGAAACCATGTTGGCCTCTCTCCATCTCCAACCTCTGTCTGAATGCAGCTTCCAGGAGCTACAAGGCCACTTTGTCAAGAGCACACACACCTCGGCCCAGGGTCCCGGATGCTGAAGGAAGTCTGGTAGGATCTGCAGCGCTGCCACCGGACACCAACCAGGTAAGGCAGTGGTCCAGCCGCCACAGCCCCAGCACCCTTCACTGACCCTGGTAATAAAAAGAGTCGACACAGCACTCCCACTTCCCAAACCACAGGCACAGTGGGTTTTTTGTTGTTTTTTTTTTTTGTGTGTGTGTGAAGCAAACAACACAAAACTCTAAAGGGAAGGGAGTTCTGGAAACCCTAGTTCCTGTTAGCTAAAGAGATGCAGTACAAACCTACTTCATTCTCTTTTCTAGTTTTTTTTGTTTTGTTTTGTGTTTTGTGTTTGGGGTGTGTGTGTGTGTGTGTGTGTGTGTGTGTGTGTGTGTGTGTGTGTGTGATATTTGAGACATGGCCTCACTTTGTAGCCTTAGATAGTCAGGAATGTGCAAGCTAGACCAGGCTGGCCTCGAACTCACAGAGATCCACCTGCCTCTGCTTCGAGTGCTGGGATTAAAGGCGTGGGCCTTCATCCCCACGTTCCCCTTCCTAGTTTCTTTACTATTACAAATTAAAACAAGATTTCCTCTCCCTGACACCCAATTTTAGATCATTGATAGAATGTTATATAATACATTAATCTCCTCAATAACTAAATCCATGACCAGTTGCTTCCCATAATTATGAAGAAGGCAGGTTTGGACCTTTGTCAGTTTTTCTTATGTTTGCTTTTTCTGGGACCACCCAGGAAACTGTAGTTGCAGTTTGATTCAGCTAAATAGTCTGAACCAAAGAAGTTCCTGGAATTCGCCAGAGCTGAGATTTCCACAAAGAGCACTGAACTGAGAATCTGGAATGTCGACAATTTGGAGGGATGTAAGAGAATGTGACAGACACCAATTTGGTTTTTCCTGCATACAGGCATTCATTAACCTCCTGGAAACACACGCCTCAGTTTCTTTTGGCGGCACCAGATCTTCCTCCAATTGTGGTCCTTTCGGTTTAAAAGTAGCTATCTCCCTTTTTGGTCCAGAAGTTAGCAAGTCCTAAGCCAGGGAGTCCATGGTACCCACGGCCACAGCAATGGGTCCTCCACAGCCCCACCTGATCCAGCGAGTCCATGGTACCCACGGTGGGGTGGACACAAATACAGGGTCCTTGGCAGTCCCATCCAAGCCAGTGACACTTCTTCTGTTGAGGAAAGTGAGCACTCCTGGGGCTCAAGCCTAGGTCAACCTGGCTGAGAATAGAGCCAATGCAAGCTGAGCACTGCCCCCAGCCCTCCCAGAAGGCTCATCCCGAAGTCAGCTTCCCATTAGACTTCACAGTTGCTGTGTTTACCCATGTTCTCCTACCTGAGCACAATTTAACACACTTCTCAAAGCACCTGCTGCCCAACCCCTACTAATAACATTTCCTGATGGCCGAGCATATTGTTAAATGCTTTACATCACAAATGCATTTAACCGACCCCCCCCAGTACCCGTATGATATAGATGCTGTCAATCACCTAAAAACAAGACATCATAAGCTTAGATATATGCTAAGTGGTGAATACATAATTACAGCTCTGCACACCAAACCGATGGTCATGCCCCGCTCTCGTGTTTTGAATCCTTATCTACTTAACTCTACAACCTGTTCTCAAAACCAGAGTGGCTTCCATTATGCGCAAAATAATGTGTTGGCCAGATGGAGGATACGGTGATTAATAAGCCTGTTTCCTGCCCTTTGTGCCTGACCAGTTGCTAGAGGGGTGTGTACGCCCACAAACAACTACCACCTTAGCCTATCATCACTGAGACCAATATCTGACAGAAACAATGTAAGGGAGAAAGAATTCCCTCTGCTCACAACTTCAGAACCTTCCTTCTACCACGGTGGGGAGCAGGAGGTGGAGCAACCCCCATCATGATGGACAAGAGGCAGAACTAAGTAATATAGGAAGGAGCCAAGGTACTATCAAGCCCCTGGGTACCTACATCCTCCAGTTCAGCCCCATCCACTTTTCTCCATCTCAACTGTACCACCATATTTGTGGTGGTTAGTACTGTCAATTTGACAGAATCGCCGAGCATTTAGAGTAAGGAATTCTTGAAGGCAAAAACAACATCTTGATATCTCTCTTGGTAGCTACAGGGGGTGGAGGGGTGGGAGGGTTGTGCAAGCAAGCAGTTAAATACAAGCTAAGATAAGCAGTTAGTTGGAGGAGGGTGTGTTCTGCACAAGCAGGCATTTTAACAAAAGCTAAGATAAGTTATCTGGGACATCTTGACCTTGGGATCCTAGAATAGAGTTGGGTAATTTTTCACAGGACTTACAATAAAGGAGATCAAATTGTAATTAAACCTAATGGCCTCAGCAAGAATACAAGATGGAGGAATCTTTGCACTATCTTGCCCCGGCATAATGTTGATTGAGATGGGAAGGCCCATCTTATTTGTGAATGAGGATGTTTCCTGGTCAGGGGATCCTGGACTGTATGAAATAGAGTAAGTGAGCTGAGCAATAACAAGCATTTAGGGTTCTATGCTTCATCGTAACTGTGGATACAATGTGGCCAGCTTCTTCAAGGCCCTGTCCTGTAACTGGATACAATGTGGCCAGCTTCTTCAAGCCCCTGTTCTGTAACTGTGGATACAATGTGGCCAGCTTCTTCAAGGCCCTGTCCTGTGACTGTGGATACAATGTGGCCAGCTTCTTCAAGCCCCTGTTCTGTGACTATGGATACAATGTGGCCAGCTTCTTCAAGCCCCTGTCCTGTAACTGTGGATACAATGTGGCCAGCTTCTTCAAGGCCCTGTCCTGTGACTGTAGATACAATGTGGTCAGCTTCTTCAAAGCCCTGTCCTGTGACTGTGGATACAATGTAGCCAGCTTCTTCAAGCCCCCCCCAACTGTGGATACAATGTGGCCAGCTTCCTCAAGCCACTGTCCTGTAACTTCCTCGCCATGACGAACTGTAACCTGCAACTTTGGGCCAGAATAAACCTTTTGTCTTTGTAGTTGTCTTTGGCAGGGTGTTTTATCACAGTAACAGGAGAAGAAACTAGGGCAGTATTATAAACCCATGCCACAATTAATCCATAGACTAAGTCAGAGCCAGGACCTTTAAAGGGGGTGTGTTTCGATCTGCAACTCTACACAACTCACAGCAGCAGTGGAGATGCGCTGCACCTGGCAATGGTGGGTGATGACATAACCTACTGCTGCCGCTGCCGCTGCCATCACTGAAGGGCAGAATGGCTGGGTGCCAAATTTACAACAATAACAGTTTGGGAACTGTGTGATGGTTACGATATGTCAGACTGAGTCTCCTAAACTCTTTACATTAACTTATTTAATACCTGCAATACTATATGATTTCTAAGTCCTATAAAATCAATATCACAATTCACTCCATCCTATAGATAAATACCTGAAAGAACATAGAAATTAAATGACTTCTTCAAAGCCAGGCAGTTAGAAACAGAGCTGAGGTCTAGCCTATGGCAGCATGCTTCCATTGGTTTTGCTTTTAACAATGACCTAAAGGCTGTGTTAGTTAGGGTTTCTACTCATGTGAAGAGACACCATGACCACGGCAACTCTGTTAAACTCAATTGAAGGAAAACATTTAATTGGGCTGGCTTACAGTTCAGAGGTTCAGTCCATTATCATCAGAGTGAGACATGGCGGCATGCAGGCAGACACGGTGCTGGAGAAGGAGCTGGGCATCCTACATCTTGCAGGCAACAGGAAGTGGTCTGTCTGTCAAACTGAGAGAAGCTTGAGCAAAAGCCCTCCCCCACAGTGACACACTTCCTCCAATGAGGCCACACCTCCTTCAATAAGGCCACACCTCCTGACAGTGCTACTCTATTTGGGATTATGGAAGCCAGTTACATTCAAACTACCACAGTTACTATGTATAATATGTGTAACTATGCAAAGTTTTAATAATGCACCATTTGGTAACTAAGTATAATTGGGTGTCCTTTCTCAAGTAGCTGTTATAGCCCCCATGTCAGTGTGACCTCTGACAGAGAGGCTATGGAAGAAACAAAGCAACTCAGCTGCCCGGCCTTTACTCAGGCCCCCTCCAGAACTAAATTAGATTTTCTTTCAGCTGATGGGCAGATTAAACAGCATCTAAACTTGAACTTTGCTCCACTGCCAGTAGATACAATGTTGCATCTAAGTCACCCCATGCAGCATTAAATGCAGCGCAAAGTAATGAGGGTAGATGTTGAGGTAGAAACGTAATGGTAGGTCAACACACTCACCCATGAAGGACCACCAGTTTCCTAAAGCGTGCAAGGTTGTGTAAGGGAGACCTTGGCTCTTGTTGACTGTGAGCTGCTCAGAGGCAGGGATTCGGCCTGTTGTGCTTCCTAGGACCTAGTAAAATACTGGGCACAGAGTAAGTAATAAATAATTAGTGGGTGCATGAGTATAAGAGAGCCAGCGGAGCAGAAATAGGCCTACTCCCACAGTGACATAATGCTGAAGGGAAATGATAGACGGAATGATGACAATGGATGCTTTCCCAACCACTGCTATCCATCATCGTTATTATTACTGCCACTGTTATTATTTTCCTTCACAACTAAGAGTGACTTAGACAGTACTTTTAATGACTTAGACAGTACTTTTAATCCATTTACTTCTTCCTGTGGACCATCAAAAAAAAAAAAAATCCAGAAGTCCATCAGAACACAAGTGCTGTCGGAATGCCCCAGAATGCTACTGTTCCAGCAGTTGCTGACCCAAAACAGAAGAACAGCTCTGTTTGAATTTTGACAGACAATTGTATAGCAAACAGAAAACACAGTCACAGTTCTTACAGAAATCCTTCTGAAAGACACACAGCAAATAAATAAATAAGTAAAAAGACAATAAAAAATAAATGAACAACATTTTATAGTCCTATAAACGATAGAGCTCTCATCTTCAATAGAGAGGGCTTGAGTTAAACTGTGTTCTTCAAACATCTGCTTCACAGTATTTCCAGACAACACTGTGGAAGTCAGGGCAAAGACAGCCACTTGGTCTTGATGAAAACTGACTAATTTTCACTAACAACTTTCTCCCTGACCGAAAATAGCCAGCTTTCTGTCCTAGAGCATCATAAAGACACATTCTTCTTTCCTTTTTATTGAGAACTAACAGATTTGGTTTTGATGGAAGTTGAGATCTGATTTGGGGTCCTCACTTGAAAAAAAAAAAAAGCAGTACTAAGAGTGACCAGGAGAAGTGGGCTCAAGATCATTGCCCAAAAGCGCTAAAAGACCTCGGAAGTAGTAAGCTTTAGAATCATGGAAGGGCTGAAGGGATGGCTGAGGGGCTCAGTCTGGCTTGCTCTGCTAGAGGACCAGGGTTCAATTCCCAGCACCCACATGATACAGTTCACAATCACATGTGACTGCAGCTCCAGAGCATCCCAATACTCCCATCTTGCTTACGAGAGCACCAGCACCCACGTGGCATACACTCACACAGACAAACATACACACACACACACACACACACACACACACACACACACACACGTAACTAAAGATGAAAAGGCTCTGTACTTGTATGTATAGAACTTCAACAAAACTGGTCTTAATACATATAAACATATTATATAATTGTGTTGTATTGTAACACATAACAGGTATTTATAAGTTTGTTATATTTAACTCTAAGTTATATGTTAAATATATATAAATTAAATTTTCCTTGTCATGTTGGGTGATTTATTTATGAAGAATGGATTTTTTTTTTTTTTTTTTTTTTTTTTTTTTTTTTTTTGGTCAGTGGGGGATTCAGTCTTGACTGTGCCATTTGCTGGCTCAGTGACCATGCACTCAGAGCTTTGCATTCTCATTTGTAAAAAAATGGAAATAATGCCCTCTTACCTTCTAAGCTCTTTAGAAGGGTCTTGTGAGATATGTATGTAAATTATATATGCGTATAATTTGTGTACTTACATATGTAAGTGATGGCCTGGCGGTGGTGGCGTGCAAAGCGGGTGGATCTCTGTGAGTTAGGTAAATTACGTCACTAATCATCTGAAACATTCATCCAACAAGGACTGGGTAAGGGCTCCGCATCTGCTTTGTTCTCCGCCCCCCCACACACACAACCATGTGACCAGCTACTCACAGGACTCAATCCCGCAGAAACACTGGCACACACGTGACCACACTACTTCCTTGTCTGACTCTTGAGATGACTTTGTTGAAGTTAATAAGTTAGCCAGCTACTTACTGCTTCTCCAGAGTCACAGAAGGTGTGAGATTCCTGGATGAAAGGTGGAGAACACTGCCATTCCTTTCCTGAGCTATTTCCTTAACCACAGTGTCCTGCAGGGGGGCGGACCCATGTGCAGGGGGCAGTGTTACACAAATCTTAAAAGGTCTTATTAATAAAATCAAACCCAGGGCCAGGTATTAGGGTGAATGCTGGAAGATCAGAGAAACAGAACAAGCCACAGCTTCCTCATCTCGCCAGGTCCTCAGCTGATCCTGTTTCCTCAGACTGGAAGTTTCTGAGTCCTCATCCAAATGGATCTCAGCTGAACTGCTGCTCAAAAGCCTAAAAGCTTAACCAGGCTCTAGTTCCTGATCCTTATATACCTTATATACCTTTCTGCTTCCTGCTATCACTTCCTGAGATTAAGGCATGAGCCACCTTGCCTGGCTGTTTCCAGTGTGGCTTTGAACTCACAGAGATCCAGATGGATCTCTGCCTCTGGAATGCTAGGATTAAAGGCGTGTGCTACCACTGCCCAACCTCTATGTTTAATATGGCTGTTCTGTTCTCTGACCCCCAGATAAGTTTATTAGGGTGCACAATATTTTGGGGAACACAATATCACCACAGGGCGGACCCAGGGGCAGAGTGTGAACCCTGGTGCAGGTGCAGGTGCAGGGGATTTATATAACACCCCAGAGTGCTGAGCTTAGAAATTCGTGCTTATTAGCCTTGCAGACACCATGGAATACCTGTGGTGGCCAGAGGACAACCTGCCGCTCCTCTCCTTCCACCACGTGGATTCTGGGGATTGAACTCAGGTCTTCAGGCTTGGCTGCAAGCACCTTTACCTGCTGAGCCATCTCGCCAGCCCCCTCCTTACTTTTCTCTGCCTTATAAGAAACAGAGACCACATAGTTCGTTGTCCTAGAAGAAGAAGAAGAAGACATTACTTCATCTCAAGGCTGCAGCTGACAAACACAACACCAAGGAATAGCTTTTAGGGTCGAGTTCTTGGCACACTCAGCTGGGACATGCAGGAGCACTCTGGGTTTATGGGGGAACTTTCTGTAGTGACAGTTTTCATCCAGGAAGCAGGGAGAATAAGCACACATGACTCATATGGCTGCGGGGATCAAATGGGGCAATACAAACTAAAATGAGAACACTGGAAATGAGAATCCTGGAGATGAGAACGCTTCAAATAAGTTAGCAACGCCACGCACAAATGTGATTGAGAAAAGGAGTGACTGCTAATGGGAACAGCGGATGATTGGGAGCAGGTGCTGTTTCATGTTAGTGAGTTGTCATGGGGGTGCAGCACCAGCATGCTCCTACTGGGTGACAATTACCGAGATTTCACTCCGTAAGTCACTGCTTAAATGTCCTTGCATGCACTTTTTCAGGTAGTAGCCGTGTGCCGAGTCGGCCATGCAGCTCAGCGAAAGCCCTGGATTCAACCCTCCAACACAAAAGAAAAACATAAACCAAAACTACAATTTTCCTTGTTACACAGAAGAAAAAACAAAAAAAGCAAAAAACTAAGGCACTCAAGGGAGTTGTATTCCCCGAGGTTAAACAATAATGAAATCGGGATTTGACGTTTGTCTATATATGAAGACTTTAGACTGTAAGTATTTGCTGCTGTGACTGGATGTAAGAGACTGAGCTTTGAGCTTTAGCAGGAAGGTTATAGCTTTGGATGCGGATGCTCTTTCTCCTTACTTTTCTTCAGTGTGCACTGAGGATCTAGTTCGTTTGGCCACCTGACAGCTTTAGGTAACTTTGCTTCCTTCTATAGTCTAGTACGTCCCTGACATCGGAGTATAATAGTCATGCAGAATTCCCACCTCACTGACTCAGGCCAGCAAACAGGAAACAGAAATAGGGTTTGCTACCATTTTATTAAATACGAGATATGTTGGCTAGTTTATGTCAATTTGACACAAGCTAGAGTCGTTTGGGAAGAGGGATTCTTATTTGAGAAAATACTTCCAGAAGAGTGGCTTCTAGACAAGTCTGTGGGGGCATCTTCTTGATTAATGATTGATGTGGGAGGGTCCAAACAACTGTGGTTCATGCTGCCATGGGCATGTGGTCCTGGGCTGTATAAGAAAGCAGGCTGAGCAAGCAATGGGGAGCAAGCCAGTTAGTAGTGTTCCTCCACAGCCTCTGCTTCAGTTCCTGCCTCCAGGTCCGTGCCTTGAGTTCCTGCCCTGGCTTCCCTTTAAGATGGACTATAAGTTGTAAACAGAAATAAGCCGTTTCCTCCCCAAGTTGTGTTGGGTCACGGTGTTTATCACACCAATAGAAGACAAGCTTACAAAAATCAACCATCAACTACCATAGTAGTCATTAAAAGTCGCTTTCATATTACAATTGCCAAAGCCACCTACATACACAGTACAATCTCTATTAAAGTCCTAATAAATGAAGAGAAAAGAAATCATTCTAAAATCCAAATACTCAAAAAATGAACTTGAAAAAGGAAAACAAAGCTGTAGACTTGCTGGCTTCAAAACATATTACAAAACTACGGTCATCAAAACAGCATGGTAGAGTCATAAACACAAGACACGAAGTTCAGCAGAACACAACAGAGAGTTCACAAAGAAACCCTCATCAACACAGTCAAATTATCCATGACAAGGGAACAAAAGTGCCACAGTGTCCATATGAAAAAAGGAATTTATTTAGATCCATACTGTACACCATGTGCAAAAATTTACTCAAAGCAGTTGACAACCAAACTTAGGACCTAAAACCGTAAACGCAGAAGAAAGCAGGGAACGATTAGATTTGGAAAGGATTTCTTGGAAAAGATACTGAAAACACAGATAGCACAAGCAAAAAATGTCACTGGGGACAGCATTGCACTGAAGAACACATATATAGAAGCGGGGGTGAGATGGCTCAGTGCATAGAATACATGCATACACACACACACACACACACACACACACACACACACACACACATCCCTCCATATGTACACTGCAGCACATGCACACCCATGCACACGTATGCACACCAACACAAAAATCAATGGCTAGATGGAAAAAAATGAAAAAGAACCTGTCTGAAGCAAAGGAAACGGTGCCCAGAGTGAGAAAGGCAGCCTATGTGAACAGAGAGGGCGCTGGCAATCGTCTGCTCCTGAGGACAGACGACAGCTGACTAAAATCATAAGCAAAAGGCATGACTAGACAGTTCTCTAGAGAACACACCCAAATGGCCCACAAGCACACAAAGAGAAACATCATCACTAGGCACTAGGAAATCTACTCAAAACCACAAGGAGAGCCAGGCTTGATGGCACGCACCTGTGATCCAAATGCTCGGGAAGTCAAAGCAGGATGCTGTGACTATGAGGCTAGCCTGGGCTACATAGCAAGACGACACGCCCCCCCCCCCCCCCACATGCACACACTCCATCTCAACAAAACAAAAATATAAAGAGCTGTGTGGCAGTGCACACCTAGAAAGTCGGCACTTAGGAAGCTGAGGCAGGAGGATCTAAAGTTTGAGGCCAGTCTAGGCTACATCAACACCTGCTCCCCCGACCCCCATGCCCACAATGCCAATAACAGGAAAACTGTCAGAGGTGGGATGGGGCGGAAGAAAGGGGTGCGTGGGAATTCTGGGCATGTGGGAATTCTATGTACTTTCCACTCAATTTTTCTGCAAACCTGAAATTGCTCTAAAAATTTCAGTTAACTTGTTTAAATGAGACCAATGCAGAGGGAAAAAAATTAAAAAAATAAAAACAAAAAAAAAACCTAGAGGAAAATACTAATTAGTAACTAAGAAAAATAAAGAATTGGTAAGAAAACTTTCTCAAGAAGAACAGTACAGCCTGAGAGGTGGCTCGGTGGGAAAAGGCTCTTGCCGCGAAGCCTGTCCACCCCGAGTTCCATCCCCAGGACCCCACATGGTGAAGGGAAAACATCAACTCTCACAGGTTTTCCTCTCACCTCCACACTTGTGCCATGCCACACCCGCACCCACCCCCACACACATACAAATAGATAAAATAAGAAAGCAACTCAATTTTTTAAAAAGGAAAATACTAAACGTGAAAAATCGGGGAGGGGTGAATAAAAGATATGAATAAACTATTTTAAGCTAAATTTCTTTTTAAAAAAATCTGTGTGTGTGTGTGTGTGTGTGTGTGTGTGTGTGTGTGTGTGTGTGTGTGTTCAGTGGGAACACACACATATCATGGAGCACACGTAGAGATCCGAGGACACCTTTATCAGGTGTCTGCTCGTCCCTGCTACCCTGTTTTAGGCAGGGTCTCTCTTGTCTCTGCCGCTGTGCTGTGTACTCCAGGCCGGCTGGCCACACGAGCTTCCCAGTAGTTCTCTTTGCCTCTGGTCTGTCCATAGGAGCTGACATCACAGAGGAACACCACTGCGTCTGGCTTTTACTTGGCATGCAGAGCTCATGGGTCACCAGGCTTATTCAGTTAGTGCTTCTGGTCAGCAATCTCTTGGCCACCTTATACTTCCTTCTACCCCTACGTCCTATAAGTCACTCCTCGATATCCTTGTGGTTTCTTCACTAACCAATCAAAATAAAAGCTTGGCTCATGCTTACTCTGTGCTCGGATGAGAACTATTAATAGTTTTATTTTTAAAGATTTATCAGATTCATGTATGCTTGTTTTGTGTCTGTCTGTGTCTGTTCAGGTGTTTGCAGAGGCCAGGCTGGGCATCAGATCCCCTGGAGCTGGCTGGATCCACGGGCATTTGTAAGCTACCCAATGTGGGTGCTGAGATCCAAACAAGGCAGAGCAGTCAGTGTTCTGTCCAGCCCCAGCCTTTCACAGTTTGAAAATGAATTGATATTTTATAGGAATGAAATTCGGCCCAAATATTTTACGTCTTTAAAATGCATGTACTCCGGTAGCTAGAAAATCCACATTTAAGAATTCATCCTAAGGAAATAAAGATGTGCTCGAAGAGTTTGCTCCAAGAATATCAATTGCTATGTTTTGTGTGAGAATGAAATCCCAGCAGGATGTGTCCATGTTGATTGCTGAGTAGCGTCTACATGTGCTCGAGAATAGTTGTTTCAAAGCGGGTGAAAACTTTTCTAAGCATCCCTATGTACTTTGAGTCATATTTTCTTGTGACCTTTCAAAAAGCCGGAAAAGGTCACCAGTGAAGTGTCCCAGAAGCTGAAAGTGCTTGTCACCAAATCTAATGGCCTGGGTTTGATCTCCAGGCCTCATGCAATGAAAGGAGAGAGCTAACTCCTGCAAGTTGTCCTCTGGGCTCTGCGTGTGCGCACCTACACACACAAAACATGTAATTCATTGAGTGTGAACTGCAGGGAGGGAGGGATGGAGGGAGAGGTCCCAAAGTCTAGTGACACTGTTCTTTCAGTTCTGGTCAGCATCTGCTGGGGTGTTGAACCCCTGGCTGCAGTTTTTCCCTCTGCTCCAATTCCTGCTACTATTTCGGGGGACTCAGTGTCCTCTGCATGAACTCTCCAACACCTTAGCTTTCCAGTTCCTTACTATCCCACTTTTCCAGTGACCTTTTACTTCCTCTCTGGTCCTGTGACTCATCCCAGTGACATTTAGATGTCGTCTTCCTTAGGAACCGTTCATCACTAATGCTTCTGTGCTTTCTTCTCAGCTTTGATTTTATATAAAAATGCCCACTTTAAGTGAAAAGAAGAAAAAAAAGTTGTTCAGAAAATACATCATTAAAAAAAAAAAGTCCAATGAGGGGGCTCAGTGGAAAGAGGCACTTGCTGCCAAGGCCAGTGTTGACCTCAGTTCATTCCTAGGCTGGCTCCATATGGTGGGAAGTTGGCAAAGATTCCCTGCGGTCTCCACTAGTGTGATGACGTGTACATGCACACACACCCATACACAAAGAAATAAGCGGTTTTGTTGTCTTTTTAAAGAAAGGAAAGTTAAAACACTGCTGCCCGAGGGTTGCCAGTCAGCCTGCTTGAAAACTGTTCAGCATTTTGCCAGAAATGGTTTTTTTATCCGTTGTACCTCCAAAGTTCCTACTTTTTGCTTTTATCTGCCCTTTTTCCACTAAATGATCTGTCTTCCCAAGGTGATAAGCCGTAACCGTATCCTCATTGTTATGACTGAAAAATAACTTGCAGAGTGCTCGTGCTATTCTTCAGCTGACTTAAGACGCCTCACCCCCAAGTATGATTGACACTTCTGCCAGGATGGGTCTTTGCTGAGGTTCTCAACCTGTGGGTCGTGACTCCCTTTGGGACTGAATGACCCTTACACAGGGGTTGCCTAAAACCATCAGAAAACACAGATATTTACACTATGATTAATAACAGTAGCAAAACTACAGTTATAAAGTAGCAACAAAAATAATTTTACAGTTGGAGGTCACCACAACATGAGGAATTGTACTAAAGGGTTGCAGTGTTAGGAAGGTTGAGAAGCACTGCTATGGAGTCTTGATAGCAATCCCCTCCCCACCCATCGCCTCAGGACTAGGGTGAACACTTTCCCCCAAGTCATAACCATCAAAAATAGCTCCAGGTATTGTCAAGGGACTCTTTGGGAAATATTGCCCCAGAGAGAATCACTGTTGGAAGCAGCCTGCTTAGGTTAGACATTTAGGTTTTATTTACTTTGTCAGGATTTGAAAACAACACTGATTCTGAAGCTCTAACCTTCACGGTCAATACAACACATTTTGGAATGACCTTTGAAGAAGAGATCGCACCCATGAAATGTTGCTGTCTTTTCCCAGCAAGTGTAACACAATTGAAAGATCATAAATACCATTTCCTGGTATTGTCAGTCTTTTAAAAATCATGCCTAGTGATTAGCAAAACAAAATATTATCTTTCCCTTTAGATATGTGATTCTTTGATTGCTAGCCAGGTTGGTAACATTCCCTGTGTTTATTGACTGTTTATATTGCTGCTTAAGGACCTGCCCATTGTCCGTTGCCCATTCTTGATTTTGTAAGAGCTGTTAATTCTGCTTTCTGGTATGTCAATCAGCCTTTGCTGCTATGGCAAAACACCCAAGGAAAAACAACTTAGAGGAAGAAAGATTTATTTGGGTTCAAAGGTTCAGCACATAGACTCTTGGTTGTCCTGAGGCAGGTCACGGTAGGAACATAGGACAGAGCAAAGCCACTCAGCTCTTTAGAGGCAGGAAGCAGAGTGAGCAGAAAAGGCTAGAAACAAGGCATGTCCTGGAAAGGCATGAGCCCAGTGACCTACTTCCTCCAATCAGGCCCTATCTCTTAGTTTTCATCATCTTGAAATAATGCCATCAATTATGCACACACCAGTGGATCGATCCACTGATGAAGTCAGCCCTCATGATCCAATCATGACTCAGCCTTCAACACAGGAGCTTGTGGCGGACATTCCTATGCAAACCATGACATCCGGTTTTGTCCTTTTTTTTTAATTATTATTTTTTTTTTGGAAGCTTTGTGCTGGGTTTGCCTATACAGAAACCATATGCTTTTGTTTCACCAAATTATCAGCCATTACACTACGGTTTTGCTTTAAATCATTTCATGATAAGGAAGATCACCTCTGAAACCATAAACCTGAGATTTTTTTCTCTATTAGCTTAAATTCTTATTTTTCCACAGCTTTCATATTCTGACACTGAACCTTTTCTTTTTCTCTCTTTCTTTCTCTAGAGCAGTGTTTCTCAAACCGGAATGCAGGATGGATCTCTGAGCTCTGTTAAGGCTTGCAATGGGATGAGAGATCCAGAATTTTCGGCATGCTCCAGGTGACATCAGTGTCCTTAAGACCACACTCAGGGTCACTGAGTGCTAAATCTTGAGGACCTCAGGCCTCTGATTCCCCCTCCCCCATCCTCTGACTGGTCCTTCTGATCTGGTGTGAACCTCCAGGGCAGTGATTGCAACTTTTCCTCACCCCTTCATTTTCCTGGAATTGAGAGGGTAATCCATATCAGTACTGATGAAGCCACCACCTCCCAGTCTGCGCCACAGAGCCACTACAGCAGTGGTTCTCAACCTCCCTAACGCTGCCACCTTTTAATCCAGTTCCTCGTGCTGTGGTGACACCCATCCATAAAATTATTTTCGTTGCTACCTCATGACTGTGATTTTGTTATGAATCGTAATGTAAATATCTGATAAGCAGGCTATCTGATGTGCGACCCCAAGGGGCCCTGCCCCACATATTGAGAACCGCTGCTTTAAACCATTAATTCTTTTGTTATTATGTATGTGCCTGGGGGTGGGGGAGCAACAAGGATCACATTGCACCTGTGGAGGTCAGGGACACCTTGGTGGAGTCTGGTCTCTCCTTCTAACTTTACATGGGTTCTGAGGCTCAAACTCCGGGGGCCAGTTTTGCAACCCGAGGAATCTTTACCCTCTAAATCATCTCTCCCACCCTCAAGGGCCCTTTTAAGAATAACCCCCTCCTTTTGTGCTCCGGGAAGGAGATTTCACCCCATCAGGTTGGGATGGATGGCCCCTGTCGTCACTACTTTAAAAATCTGTTCACGAATGTTGTAACTAATCAGTAGCTTTTGAAGTTTGTTTTCATCAGACCCTTACAGGTCTGTATTTCTCTAACAGGGTTCTGAAAATCCACCGGACAGTGGGACAGTGCATGTGGCGTCCTGTAGAGCATGATAGTCTGTGTCACGAACTATTGCTCATTAGTCACGGTCTGTGTTCAGCGGGATGGCCAGTGTCCCGATGCACTTCTCATCATCAGTCACGACCTGTGTTCTGTTTAGTGCAAACACAGCCCACCCCATCCTCCCAGAAAGCAGCAGTTTAGGAAGAAGCGCCGGAACTGGCCTGAGGAATCCCAGTAGCGACAGCGGCTCTGCTTCTGTCCTGCGAGTTGGTCGCAAACTTAACTCTGATTTAGTCAGATCTCTTCTGCTATAGACTTTTGTTGGACATGCTCCCGTACTGCACAACTTGGCACTTAGAGCTCACAGAACACGTTCTTTCTTAAAAGCCCCCACCCCACCCCACCCCAGCCCAGCCCAGCCCAGCCCAGCCCAGCCCAGCCCCAGCTTCGCCCATTGCAGCGCAGGGCTGGAAGCCAGGTGACCCCGCACCGCCCACCGCCCACAGCCCAACCGCGGGCACCGTGTCCACCACCACCACGGCCGGCACAGCGGAGGCCGTGGGCGGCTTCTGTGCAGTGTCTCGGGGGCCGCGGTGGCCGAGGGCAGGCCGCACGTCCAACAGGGAGCCGGGACGGGTCGCGCTCCACCGCCCACGAGCAGCTCAAACACCCCGCGGGGCTCGCAGTCCCTGGAGCGAGAGTGACCCCGCCCCAAGGGGCGGGCAAGGCGCCGAGTGGGCGTGTCGGTGGGCGGGGAGTCCCGGGCCCCGCCCCTCTGGCCGGGCTATAACTCCCCGGAGCGCCCGGCGGCCGCCGGCGGGCGGAGACGCGCGCCTGGCGGTGGTGAGACGGGGCGTGCAGGAGGGTGCTGCTGCCGGGGACTCGGGCGAGCTGCGGGGCTCCGGATTGCAAGGGTCCACCCTCCTCTTACACCTCGGAAGAGGGAGCGTGGAGCTCAGGTGCCCGCCGGGTGTCCTCGGGGCCGGGAGGAGTCCCGGCGGGAGGTGCCCGCGCTTCCCCCTCGGCGGTCCTCAGCAGCTCTTTCCCTTCTCCTCCATCTCTTCTAGGACATGGACCTCGCGCGCCTGTGGCTGGGGCTTCTGCTGCCCGTGGTGACGGCCCTGGATTTCCGATACCACCACCAGGAAGGGATGGAGGCGTTCCTAAAGAGCGTTGCCCAGGACTACAGTTCGATCACGCACTTGCACAGCATCGGGAAGTCTGTGAGAGGTAGGTAGGTCGCCTCCCGCGCACGTCCCCAACCCTCAGCTCCCGTTCAAAAAAGTTCATTGAATGGCAGCGTCTGGTCCCCGGTCGGTGAAGCTCCGGGGCCGCGCTCCACAGGTAAAGCATACCTGGCCCGATCTGTGGTTTTGTTCAATTTTGTTAGATCAGGGGAGTAGTTAAGAGGAGGACATTGTTTATCTGAGAGGTGTGTTTTCGTTCCCTTTCAGGGTAAACATCTTCCTAAGAAGTCTGTTTACTCTAACTCAGTTTCCCTTTTGGTTGGCTTCCTTGCATACTTATTTGGGACTGTTCACTACTGTTTCCTCGAATTGCTTTTAAACCAGACAGTGCCATAGTTTTGCTGAGTTCTATGCGTGTGTATTTAACCCTATGGCTTAAAGTTATGAGAAAAAGCGGCTCTATGGCTAAAGGCTGCTTTTTAAATATATCCACTTAAAGGTCACGCCTGCTAGGTAATAAGTAGCGACGAATGATAGTTTTAGCAGCCTCGTGTTCATCACTTACTTTGCTTTAATTTAGAAACTATATATTCTGGGTGGAGAAAGCAGATGTGAATCGTAGAAATTAAGTATTTTGGTCAAGTCACCTAGGTGGCGATTTTCTTCATTATTTGTATTTGTTTATTTATTTATTTCACTCCTGGAGATCAAACCCAGGGCTTCATGCGTGTTAGGCAGGCACTCCATCACTGATCTAACACCCTCCTCCGTGCCCCCCCCCCCCAGCCACAGATGGTGAATTTTTAGCCAGGATTGGCACCCGATCATTTCGGGTGGGACAAATTTAGTAGGTATCATTATTCCTTCATTTTCTGTTACTACATTGATTCCTCCCAAAACGTGGTTACCGGAAAACTTAATGTTTGACGTCAAAGATTCATAAAATTCGTGCGGTTTGGATCTCAGCTTTGAAAGTTGTGTTCAGATTTTGCCTGAAGTTTTAGCTCCAGTCTTTTGACTCACTTGAGAGTCTCATAACCATATTACTAAGCAGTCACTTTTCCTAATAGTTAATATCATGATTCTTATATTATAGCAAAACATTGAAGTACAATAAAAAAAAAATCTTGGGCTGTGTGACAGAAGCTTTACTTTCAAACGACATTGCCAAGGAGTTGGTGCCAGAAATAGTCTGAAGTAATTTGGGCTCCACAAGCCCACACTACAGAGGTTAGTTATGTGAAAAATTATATCTTGAATCAGCGTCTATATCGAACCCCTTGAAATAATTTATCCCAAGGGCTGGAGTAGATCAATTTTAATAAAGGATTTAAGAATGCTAAATATATTAATAAAAGAAATGTACAACCCAACTAACTTGATGCCATTGTTCAATCATTTTGAAACTACAAGATTATGGGATGCTGTAAATACAAGGACTAAATGACTCGTGTGTTTTTACGTTTCCAAACACGAGGTGCTTGTGAAAGATGGCTGGGACTCTCTGAATGTGACATGAATCAGCCACTCTGATCTGTCCCGTCTGAAATTGAACCACAGTGACAGCCAGTAGGACTTGACTTTGACTTTAGCCTTGAGTGCACTTTTGTGGGTAAATAAACTCTGGCACCAGCATCAAACGTTTGTGTTGAGTGTGCATCTCTAAGCAGTTACTTAGATTAGAAAAAAAAATCTCGAATCTGCCATTGGGTTCCAAGTAGTAGGTTAAACTGTACACCTGTGATCAGGAGCCGGTTGCCAAGGTAGTCCTGCATTTTAGTGTGATAGGCATGGTGCTCTTCTCCACCAGCTAAGAAATTTTCCCTGGACTTTTTCCGCTCTGCTGTGGGATATGTGTACTCAGCAAGCAGGATTTACTCTAGATTTTCTTTCTTCTGTGGTCAATATGGGCAACCTCACCCAGAAGAGAACATAATGCAAAATTGGCCAAATGCATCTTGGGTTTTGTAAATATCCATCCCATTTCCATTGCTGCAATTACGAATTCAACTTTTTTCCAATTTCATGCTGTTTTATTATTTATTTTTAGTAAATATGATTTGGACTACTGATTTGAATTCTCTTGATTTTATACTGTGGTTATGTGTATTTTCTTAGTCATTTTTTTTTTTTGCCTCCTTGGGACATTGGAATACTTCCTGTATTCTTCTAGTGTAACTGAGTTTTTAAACATTATTTAATTTTATGCCATGTGTATGTGTGTTTTGCTTGCATGTTTCACTGACATGCGTGCAGTGCCCATATCATCCACAGAGAGCATCGTGTCCCCTGGAACTGGAGTTCTTGCTGTAGTGAGCCTCCATGTGGGTGCTGGGAATCGAACTCCAGTCCTCTGGAGAAGCAGCCAGTGCTCTTAACCTGTGAACCATCTTTCCAGTCACGAACTTTTATTTTTAAATAAAAATTGAAACCCGCACAATAGCTGATCACAGATTTACTTTTTAACCTAGATTGAGACATGGTAGATGAACCACATTCAACTCGAGGCTTTGAAGGAATTCTTACGACCTATTGACAGAGTGTAGAAAAATCTTAGGTTTAAACAAGAGAAGCAGCTCAAACCTGATGGTCAAGTTGGGATATTTTTAGAGGGCACAATATCCACTATCTGTAGCGTGTGGTGTGTGTGTGTGTGTGTGTGTGTGTGTGTGTGTGTGTGTGTGTGATGAACTGTATATTTGTTGAGCAAACAAAGATGTGTCCCATGTGCTGCTTGCCTTCAGGTATCCTCTTTCAGATATAGATATATTTATTATTAATTTCTCAGACTTAGCTGTCTACACCTCACCAAATCAGTTTAGGACTATTGCTTGCTCTGTGTTTGTTTGTTGTTTGTTTTTCTGAAAAAGGTTTTGGGTTTTTTGTTTGTTTGATTGTCTGTTTGTTTATTGAGACAGGGTCTCGCTATACAGCTCTGGCTGTCCTGGAATGGAACTCACTCTGTAGATCAGGCTGCCTCCCGAGTGCTAGAATTAAAGGCCTGTGCCACCCACCATGCCGTCTTGAAGCAGAGTTTTAAATGTAGCTTGGGTTGGCCTTAGCTCACTGTAGAGTACAGGCTTGCCTAATCACGTGGTCTGAGGGGCCCCTGCAGGTGTCATACAGGGAAGCAAATCGCTCAAAGAGATAAGAATGAAAAGCAGTGCAGACTGACTTGTCAACCTGGGTCAGACTTCAGGGAAGTTCAGGGGGTTGATTCCCGATGTGTTTAAGCCCAGCATATTTTGGGAGAGTGTTTCCTGGTGTTATACAATCCCCGTTGCCCAGAAAGCATAATTACATTGAAAGTCAACTCAGGGTGCATGTCATTTCTTCCAAGAAGATGGGTTCAGAGATAGGCTACCTGGACTAGCTTAAGGGCCTAAGGGCCTGGCCCGATCTCTGTCATTGTAGAGGTCATTTGGGCTGTTATCCACTTCCGGTCCTGCTTGTCCAGGTTGTGGGAGCCTCTGGCTCTAAGGGTCATTTAGATAACTAGCCACCTGTGGTCCTGGTTGTGGGGGCTTGGGAGAGCCTCTGGCTATAAGGGTCATTTAGATTACTAGCCACCTCCAGTCATGATTATAAGAGCTTGATATGGCCTGGCTCAACAGATAATGCAGATCACCGGGCTATTAACCACTTCCAATTTGCAGCTTTCTGGATGGAAGAACAGGTTTTTCATCTTTCCCATTGGAGAGACAATCCTGTGTGCTTAACATTCCTGGTTACTCTGGAGATCTGTGGACTCAAGGACCTCTGTGCCCCCAACAATGGCCCTCCTACTTCAGCTATTAAAGTATTGGAATTGTAAGCATGTGCCACCATGCCCAGCAAAGGCTGACTTCCGATAGACTACAGCAAAAGAGCCATTTCTTACATATAAAATCCCAAAGTAGCGTTTGAAATGAGTTATTCAGTATCTGAGTTGAGAATAGTCCCTTGCCTATGACCAAATCTAAGCTGCATTTTATCTGAACAAGCAGTGTTGCAAGGCAAAGGGGTAGACAGGAATTTCTGTTACCAACTACCTACCATTTACTGAGTGTTTGAATATAATAGTTCACTATCACTGACTCGATTGGCATTATCCTGCAGAATATGTTGAGTGGGTCATGGAGAACTTACATGGGTAACATCATTAGAAGATTCAAAGTCAGGGCTGGAGAGATGGTTTATTCCATGAAGTCCTTGCTATACAAGCACGAGGACCTGAGTTCAGATACCCAGCACCCATGTATACAAAAGGCTGTATGTGGTCCTTTGCACATGGAACCCCATCTGGGCACAGGAGGATTCCTGGGGCTCTTGGCCAGCTAGTCTTGCCAAATCAGGTGAGCTCCAACTTCAGTGAAACACTCCTGTCTCAACCATAAGGTGGGAAAGCAATAAAGAAAGACACTCACTGTCCCCTCTGGCCTCTCCACACAGGCATGGACACACTCATAAGCAACGATTCAAACTCATCTGCTAATCTTCCAAGCACATCTCCTTTCTCTTTAGAGAGATACGCCTTGCCACAGATGGAAATAGTTACAAGGTCTTTAGTTGATTTCTAAACTTCTCCTGTTGTGTGCCATGCTGTGGTGAACATCTTCAGAGCTAAGACAACATGGTTTGAGCGCACACAGGCTTTGGAACCCTGGTACCCAAGTTCAACTTTTAGATCCTTAATGTTGCAGCTGTGAATCCTGGGCCTGACCCAAAGTAAATGCTATGTATGTAAGAGCTGATACTGGTGAATAATAATGTCATTGTGGATATGTTTTTAAAAAGAAATTACTCAGTCTAAAGCAGTTTTAAGAACCTGATATATATTGGGCTGGTGAGATAACTGAGTGGTTAAGGGTGCTTGTCTCCAAGCCGGACCAGACTTTGATCCCTGGAACCCACAGGGTGGAAGGAAATAACTGACCCCAGCAAGGTGTCCTCCTGCCTCCACACCTCACTGGGGCATGCATGCACCCACATTCACACATCCTACACAAAAATACTAAGAACCTGATACATATTTCATATGCATGGCCAAATAATTTTGTACAAATAACAGGCAAATGCCTTTTCAAAATAATTTATTGGGCCGGTGAGATGGCTCAGCTGGCAAAGGGACTTGCTGCCAAGCCTGACCCGGCTTGAGTTTGCTCCCTGGAAGAACCACCTTCCACAAGGTGTCTTTTGGCTTCCACACATGTGCTGAGGCATACGTGCACCACACACACACACACACACACACACACACACACACACACACACACACACACATACACACACACACACAAACTTTAAAAGTAATAAAAAAATTTAACTATTATATTGATTTATAGTCTCTCAAGAAATGTATATTAAGGGGGAAATCTTCCAAAACTTACACTGTTTATAATATCTCCTATGATTAGTTGGAAAATCACTGCAGTGGCTTTTCGTCATGGTTGAAGCATGAGGAGGGATTTCTTTTTCTCACTTCTTTCTCGGGGATCTCACTTCTACGGGTTGGTTAGCGCCTGTACACCATCTCAGCTGTTCAGAAGTCTCCCCAGAATTGGCCTAGATTCTTGCCCCACAGGGAGGAGACTGTGATTACATGTGCCCTCTCTCATGCTCTCCTGCTCTGACTTGTGGACAGGTTACAGGTAGTGGTTTATCCTGGAGGGAGAATGAGTCCCGTATACAAAATGTGAACACAACAGTTGGTTTTCGTCACTTTCTGCTCACTTTTCAAACACACTCCCCAAAACCAATTTGCTTGAGCTCCTGTATAAAGCAATGAAAATAATTGACCTATCCACGCTAAACCCCAAGACAAACACTAAAAACCTTGGAATTTCGGCTCTCACTGTCCATGTGTGTGATTTAGTCAGATGCATTCAGCAAGCATTTCCTTTTTAACAAATCTAACAAATAAAGCCTTATTTTATAAGTATTCAGGCTTCTTAAGTATATACTACATTTTTCAAATGTAAGGAAGTGTGTTATATATCCTCTGCATTTTTAGTATGATATTTTAAGTGGAAATTGAAACAGAGAATATCCAAAGAGTAAGCTAGCATTTTACTCTGCTTCATTTATGGCTGTGCATTACAAATCTCAAATGCAACTAAACAGAAATACTTTAAGGCCTTTAAAAAGTAATGATGATAGCCCACATCAAGTAACTTGTTTTCCTGGCAGTGTGTGTGTGTGTGTGTGTGTGTGTGTGTGTGTGTGTGTGTGTGAGAGAGAGAGAGAGAGAGAGAGAGAGAGAGAGAGAGCGCTAATCATTCTGACAGTGATATACAGTACTATTATCACCACCTTGATTTAGTGTTTAGAGCACTTGCTGCTCTTCCAGAGGACTGGAGTCCAGAACTCACATCCTGTGCCTCACAACTGCCTGTAACTCCAACTCTAAAGGATACGATGCTCTCTTCGGGCTTCTGAGGGTACCTACACACACACACACACACACACACACACACACACACACACACACACACACTAAAATAAATCTTTTACAAATAAGAATTGAGATTAAATAACTTATCCATTCTTGGCTTAACTAAAATGAAAACCTACCTTGGCCAAGTGCTGAATCTGCAGCCTTTTGGCTATAAGGTTCCCCCAGCTATCCTTTTCTCTGTTCTTGTCCCTGCCCTGCTCTTCCATCTGTCCTCACTGGCCCCTGGACCCTACAATTCTAGGAGTTGACAAGGTTATTAAACGCTTTTCACGTGTGGAGTGATCCCCAGTGGAATTCTTTGAGCCCTTTTTGGTATTCATAGTTGCATCCAAGTACTTTGAATTCTATCTTTTGGTATAGTTAGCCTACTCTCTTAGCTCACGTGCCCACCATCTTGGATTATGAAGCAAAAGGAGGATCTGAATTCAAGGCCAGCCATCCACATATCGAGTTCCAGGCCAGCCAGGCCTACACAGTGAGACCCTGGCTCAAAACGAAGCATGCCTCTGATTTAAACCCTTTTCTTTTCTTTTTTTTTTTTGGTTTTTCGAGACAGGGTTTCTCTGTGTAGCTTTGCGCCTTTCCTGGAACTCACTTGGTAGTCCAGGCTGGCCTCGAACTCACAAAGATCCGCCTGGCTCTGCCTCCTGAGTGCTGGGATTAAAGGCGTGTGCCACCACCGCCCGGCTTAAACCCTTTTCTTAATCTTCAAATCCTCAGTAGATCTCCAGGCAGGACTTCAGTGGGTGTTTAGGGAAATGGAACTCAGGAGAAGTTTGACCGTGAACATGAACTTGGGAATCATCCTGCTCCTGATGATATTGACAGCAATGAATGTAACCAAATAACCCGGTAAGAGTTTGAGACAAATGGAAGGCTGGAGCAGAGCTGCAGGGCAGACCGACATTTACAGGCTGGGAGAGCCAGGAGCCGGCAAAGGAAGGAGAAATGAAATCAGTACTGAGACAGACGAAAGCCAAGAGTAGAGCCCCAGGAAGGAGGAGGTACCCAGGGTCCCATGACTATCCACTAGGGATTTGCTGGAAGGACTCTTTTTGTTTGGTTGGTTGGAGGTTTTTTTTGTTTTATGTTTTTTGTTTTCTTTGTTTTTGTTTTGGAATGACTCTTATAAGTCGAGATAAACTCATACTCAAGGCTGAGATTGCAGCAAGAAACAGAAACAGTAGGCTGAGGCTATAATGGCAAGAGCTAGAGAGGACCACAGAGGTTCTGTACTCCCTCCCCGCCCCTCCCACCCACCCCCCACCACCCCACCCCACCCCGCTCCCTCCAGCCAGGAGCAGTTCACATATTGCATGTTTCTTCCCAGCTGTAAACTGTAGGGACACATGCAAAATCCCCACATCCAGGGAAACCCACTCAAGCCTCAGAGTTCAGAGTTCTTCATAGCTGTGTGACCGAGCAGCAGGATTACAGACCTCTGGGTACCAGCTGCACATCACACCATTTTGGACAATGCTTTTATCCTGACCCACTGCTGTGGGTTTCAAAAATAGCGTAACTAGTGAGCATTTCAGGACTTCAGTGCTCGGTTTGGTTCAGAGTCACTGCCAGAACTGCAGGTGTTCCCAGAGATAAGCAAGAACTGAAAAAAGGAGATTAGTCTGTGTTAACCATTCCCTCTCAAGGTCACGGTTAATATTAAATGTGGCTGGAAGTCAAACCTGAGAGCCATAAACTTGAGTAATATGACCCAAACCATAGTTAATGAAATTCTATTTTTCTATAGGCAGGTTTATTTGCTTTAGCAGTTGTTCAGTGCCTAAAATAGTTGGTGGCCTGTGCTGGCCTAGGAATACGGAGGTAAAGAAGTTAGACATGACCCCCGGCCTGAAAGAGTTGGTATGAGCAGGGAGGAAGCAAGACAGCCGGTAAACATAGACATGATGAGTTCTGGGGTGGTGGGCAGAGAGGGCAGCGTGGCCAGGCTGAAGGATAGTCAGCCAGGTAGGACGGAAAAGGCAGGACAGACAGTGGGGGCCTGGGCTGAAGGAGCCCGTCGACTTAGAGATACAGAAGAAGCTGTTGTGGCTGAGGAGAGAAAGGAGGCAGGAAGGCAGACTGAGGATCTTAAATGCCTGGTCAAAGCCTTTTTGCTTCATCTAAGGAGGAGCATAACCATCCTGGGGATTGATGCCTGGTAGGAAGGCGACAGGATCATTTTCTTGATGGGAAAATTTCTAGTGATTTTATAATTGGATAGATTATTTTTTTCTTTCATTTGTATTTATCTCCCCCCTCTCTGTGTGTATCACAGTGTTAGTGTGGAGCTCAGAGGTCAACTTTTGAGGGTTCATTCTTCCTTTCCACCATATGGGTCCTAGGGACCAAACTCAGTTTGTTGGCCCTTTACAAGAATGAATATATATTATATATAAATATATACTATGAATATATATACATATATGTGTATATATGTATGTGTGTATATATATATGTGTGTGTATATATGTGTATAACTTACGAGTGTGAGCAAAGAAACACAGGAAGAAACAAACAAATCAACGACTCCAGATTAGATCTTAGTTACTGACAGATTTGGTTCATTAACCCAAATCTGCCACCTTTTAGTAATTCATTTATGAATGCATTTAACACATATTTGTTCCTTGAACCCTTCCAGGAGGATATAAAGACCAGAACCCGGGCTTTCTTCCTTTCAGCACTAGAGCTGAGGGAGCTGAAACCCTGTGGCTGTGATGGGGAAAAGCATTGTTGAAGGACCATGATTCCCAGGTCTGGCCCCTGGGATGCTTGGTAAAGCTGAAAAAAAGCTCATAAGGGAAGCTGATGCTTGACCAGTGATTCCGATGCTCCCAGGTGACTTGCAGGGAAGAGGAATTCCAGGTGATATGGATAGGCAACCTCACTTGCTTACACAGCTGGTCAGTGCTACATACTGGCCTGACGGACAGTACAAGGGGCAGCCCCCACCTTGTGTGTGCGGAAGAATTGCGACTTACCTTCTGTGAATGGTCCAGGATGAACGTTTGTTCCCGTGTGTCTTAGCATCCACACCGTCTTAACCCACACTCACTGAAAAAGACAGCCTGGGATGTTTTTGTCACTGTGTGCTTTGTTTTTGAAAACAGAATGTCCAAAGAACAGTGGTTGAGCCCGGAAAAGATCTTTGACTCCCGAAACTTCTCACTAAAACTGTCAGGCAGTATTTGTGGTCCCGGGGGAACTGTTTCCACTGGACATTCTGTTCTTTGCCCTTGGGAAACTATGTCCCTAAGAAATAAACGGGGTATGTGATGGTGAGCAATGCAGCCGGTCTGCTTCACTGAACGCTCAGCACTAGCCCTTAAATCCTCACCCTCGGGAATGAGACACTGCCATGCTCATTTTGCAGATGAGCAACCGAGGCCCAGGGAAGGTAACTTAGGAAGGAATGGAGTTTCGTCAGGATTCAGAGCTCCAGTCCCAGTTTTCAAATAGGTCTCAGGACCTGGGGGCTTCCATAGAGTTTAACTCAACTCCTTCCCAAGTGAGGAGACAGGAACACTTAGGGCTCCTCACCCCAAGCCAGAACAGCACAGCCTGGATTTCTTTCTACACTGGGTTTCCATGTGAGATCTTACTGGAATATAGGCTCTATTCCTAGTAGTGAGTATTGTGAAAAACCCTGTATTGACTTGGGAATCGTTCCAGAAGCAAACTGAGCATGCGCTATCAGGAGCAAACTGAGCATGCGCCATCCGCAAGTTAATGGTAGAGACACTCTGGAAGGTGCCCAAGTAGTATGAGCCCTTATGTTTTGGGATGCAGCATTCTAGTTGAGACATGCACGTGGGACACTTTACAAAGGTCTGGAGCCCTCCGAACTTGATCGAAACAAGATGGTTAAGAAATATTAAATGGATCCCTATATTAAGCCAAATAAAGTACATTTTACCCCTTCTCTCCAGTTGCCTGCACTCAGGAGCCTCTCAGCTCACAACCGAGCTTCCTATTTAGACAAATTATGGAGAGGGACAAGATGGAATAGAAAAGAGAAAGATCCAGGGCTGGAGAGATGGCTCAAAGGTTAAGAGCACTGGCTCCTCTTCCAGAGGTCCTGAGTTCAATTCCCAGCAACCACATGGTGGCTCACAACCATCCGTAATGAGATCTGGTGCCCTTTTCAGGTCAAAAGAACACTGTATACATAATAAATAGATCTTTAAAAAAGAGAGAAAGATCCGTCAGGGACAAGTGGCATCCCAGACACCATAGGTACTAAGAATGCTGGTCCACTGGGGCAAGAGAGTGCTGAAGTCAGCAAGCAAACAGTCTACTCAACACCTTCCCAGTCTGGGAGAAGATGCCAGTGCAGTCCTGGGCTGCGAGGAGCCACTCCTCAGCTGCTGAGGTCCTCTGCATCCTGGGAAGGGGGTTTCCATTTACACGGGTCGTTATGTCCTCGCCACTGTGGGGGTGGCATTAGCTGGAGGGAGAAAGCTTTTCCCCCCGTGCACTACAAGTGGAGACAGGAGTGAGTTGAGAGAAAAACACCAAATAACCCGTGACTGACAAAACACTGAGGCGTGCTCAGTCAGCATTTCCTCTAAGGAATGACATTACAAGCTGCTGTAAAGGTGCGTGTGATCTTGTGAGAAACTGTTCGAGGTGGAGGTGGAAGCTAGGGAAACAGAGCAAGCTGGTGGAGCGGGAGAGGTCGCAGAACCAAAGGCAACTTGCCCAGCATTTGAGTCCAAAACTACATTAGGCTCATAGGTCACAAATGACCAATGAGAACTTTTATAATGGCTTTTCTTATACTTCTTATTTTGACATCACCCTAATAACAAGTAATCGATCGGTAGTTATTGAAAAAAACATGAGGCCAGGTGGTGGCAGTGCACCCCTTTAACCCCAGCCCTTGGGAGGCAGGACAGGCGGATCTGTGAATTCGAGGCCAGCCTGGGCTACAGATCAAGTTTCAGGATAGCCAGGGCTACACAGAGAAACCCTGCCTCACAAAAACCAAACAAAGGGAGGGAGGGAGGGAGGGAGGGAGGGAGGGAGGGAGGGAGGGAAGGAAGGAAGGAAGGAAGGAAGAAAGGAAGGAAGGAAGGAAGGAAGGGAGAAGATGGGTTTTTAGGAAGTGGGAATGGTGGTGCTTGGAGTTCCAGGTTCTTAGGAAACTAAAACAGAGGTCCCCTGAGGTCAAAATTTGGGCCAGCCTGGGGTAGACAGACAGGGAAACAAGTCCCTGGGTCCTCAGAAAGAAGGAAAGGTTCCTGAACTAGGTAGGAGTATGGAAATAAACTGGCAAATTCGTCTTGATACTCTTTGCCTGCGTAGCTAACTGGGCATCAGGTTTTGTGTATGCGAGGCAGGCCCTGTACCACTGAGCTTTGCCCCCAGACTGCCATCTTGGTTTTTGAAAACTTAGACAGAGGTCTTCATCTCAGTTATAGGAACTGGGGTACTATCAAAATAAGAGGAAAACACCTATTCACGTGTTTACCCCAAACACACAGGTACGTGTAGACAATAAGGCAGTTAAGTAGTAGTAGCTTACAATACAGACCTTACAAATGGGCTGGGTTCAAATCCTGGCTCTGCGGCTGAGTGGCTGTGATCTTACCCCGGTGTCTTTCCCGCTCTCTGTGTCTGTGGCCTCCTTCACAAAGTGTGTATAATGGTCCCTGCCTCATAAACGGTTGAGAGGGCTAAACAAGTTGATGTCAGGTGCACAGAGGACAATCCGCACATGAACACGGTGGACGTGTGCATTTGTGTTGCTGTTCCATGAACTGTGCTGTTTGGCAGCTCTGGAGTGTGACACTGACTTGAACCTCAGGGTTCACCAAGGACATGTTTTTTGGTGTCAGGCACGAGGCCAGGCAGTGGCCCCACTTCATCTCCTTGAACCCTCTTTTCAGCACCCTTAGAGGCAAATACAGCTTTACAGACTGAGCTGTTGTGCTAGGGTGCCCTGAGCCACTAGGGAGCTCCTAACAGTTTGGGGCCTGCAGAACTTGGCTCTCTGTTGCTGACCGGTTTTAGGCTGACCTTGTTCCTACTGTCAAATGCCAGCACACACCGGGACCTGGGCCACACGTGTTACAACATCCTGAACAGGCTCCTCTCCTGTACCATAGGATCCTGAGGGCACAGGGTGAAGGCAGGTACCAGCGAAGTTATGATGTGTGGATTAGGAAACTAGACCTCCTACCAAAGCTGTGTCTTTAGGTAGGTTTAGGTAGGACCCAGCTGCTTGTGGATGTGTGGAGAAGAAAAGGAAAAACAAAACAAAAGCCTCAGGGAGGTAGGAGAGGTTACTCAGTAGTTAAGAGCCCTGCTGCTCTTGCAAAGACCCAAAACCTACATGGCAGCTCATAACTACCTCTAAATCCACTTCGAGGGGATCCGGATCTCTCTTCTGGCCTCTGTGAACACCAGGCATGCATGTAATGCACATGCAGACATGCAGACAAGCACTCATACCCATAAAATAAAAATAGGTCCAGATGCCGGCTTCCTTATGTACACTTCCGAGTAGCAAACCATCCTTCTCTGTCACTAGCTGTATGACTATGCACTTGACAATGATCAAACACAGGAAAATTAGCTTTTGGGCGGGGAGGGGTTAATTTTCTCCGGACTTTTACATTTGCTTTTGGAAAATCCCTATCTCGTTCAAGTGCTTAAAATCACATTCTGGAATAACGCAGCAGTCTTAGGGAAGGACCAACCCGTTTTTCTCTGCCACCCTTTGTCTTCCCCACTGTCCCTCATCGGAGGCTTTCTATCCTCAGGAAACCTTTGCACAGACTACAAAAAGGGACGGAGATTTGCTGCCTGGAGTACAACAGTAAAAAGCAAAAATGCAGCCCTTTGGTTAAAACAACCCAAAACGGCTCACGTGACAAATTTTGTTATGTGATTGGGCACAATTATCATTGTCTTGTTTTTTGAGTGTTTTTTTTTTCTCTCAGTAATTGTTTTAAGAACCTACTTTATAAGGTTATAAAAAAGCAATCTGAGAAGTCAGGTATCATGTTTGTTTTCAAATGTTCTTATGGGAACGTCTGTTTCAGTTTATTATAAATCCTTCTAATTTAGTTACTTGTGCAGATTTCAGATTCAATATTCTGTTACATGGGGCAGATGAGGTAGATTGTGGACAGGATCTAATCCTCACCATGGTCAGGCTGGGGTTTGCTACAGCTGTCCTTTTGAGACAGGGTTTTTCTCTGTGTAACAGTCCTGTCTGTCCTGGAACTCACTTTGTAGTCCAGACTGGCCTCACACTCAGAGATCTTCCTGCCTCCTGACTGCTGGTGTCACCAATACCCAACATATATTTTTATTTTTGAGACATGGTCTCAGTTCATAGCTCTGACTGGCCTGGAACTTGCTATGTAGACCAGGCTGGCCTGGAACTCACAGAGCTCCACTTGTCTCTCCCTCCCAACTGAAAACGATTCCTTAAATCACTTTTTCTAAATGGGTTAGTGTGACACATGTATTCAGTGACTAGTCATATTTCATTTCTCACACTGATTCTTAAAAATTAAGAATGAGCCGGGTGGTGGTGGCACACGCCTTTAATCCCAGCATTTGGAAGGCAGAGCCAGGTGGATCTTTGTGAGTTCGAGACCAGCCTGGTCTACAGAGCGAGATCCAGGAAAGGCGCAAAGCTACACAGAGAGACCCTGTCTCGGAAAAAAAAAAAAAAGAATGTAATACACCACACACCACTGAATTGTTACATTTTTTTTTTTTTTTTTTTTTGGTTTTTCGAGACAGGGTTTCTCTGTGTAGCTTTGCGCCTTTCCTGGAACTCACTTGGTAGCCCAGGCTGGCCTCGAACTCACAGAGATCCGCCGGCCTCTGCCTCCCGAGTGCTGGGATTAAAGGCGTGCGCCACCACCGCCCGGCGAATTGTTACATTTTAAGTTAGTAAATTGTGTGATGTGTGAATTGTATCTTAATAAAGATTTTTATTTTAAGAAAACAGAAAATTGGTAAGCATATAGCAAACCCCATCAATGGGGAATAGTATACAACTTTTATAAAAAGGATAGAGTAGACTTACTGTTTAGATCTGGCGTGATGCCCAGAACATATTGTGACGTAAAAGGGCTCAGGCACAAATGTGTTTCTGTTCAGCTACAGTTCTTGTCTATGAGCATCACCCTTACAATACCTGCCCTTCTCACCTGGTGTTGGTCGGCAGGTACCAACCTCATCCTTTTTTTTGTTTTGTTTTGTTTTGTTTTGTTTTGTTTTGTTTTTCGAGCCAGGGTTTCTCTGTGTAGTTTTGGTGCCTGTCCTGGATCTCACCCTATAGACCAGGCTGGCCTCGAACTCACAGAGATCTGCCTGACTGGGATCAAAGGCATGTGCCACCACCACCCGGCTCTGACCTCATCCTTTTAAACTGCTTCGCAATTACTCTGTGCTGTGCTTTTTTATTATCATGATCTATCTCATCCCACATCGGTGAGCATTCACATTGTTTACACCTTTTGGATATTTCAGATGGATGCTGTGATAAGGGCCTTTGAGCAAGCACGCATGCTCAATCATTCCCCAGGGTGGGCATTGCTAAAACTCCACACATGCATGTGTGCCCTTCTTGGTAGATCCTGACCCTTCCCCTTCACACGAAGACACACCGTCTGTGTTCTGATCTCCACATGAAGCATGTACATTTGACCCACACTCCTAACCAATGCCTGAACCTTACTTTTCCTATCTTAGGAATTGAAATCCCTCCACTCCACATGCCATTTTTATGACTGAAACTGAGATTGAGTTTTCTTATTATCTAGCAATAAGGAAGTGCTGGGGGACACCAGGGAGTGTGCCCAGTTGCTGCCCTTGGGGACCTGACCTTCAGTCTGTTGCCCAGGAACATTTTCTCATGCTTCTTTCCAATTTGTCTACTAACTTGTAGACTTTCTTTGGCATTCTGTTATAAAGCATTTTCATCTATTCTATGGCTCATCTACTGAATTTTGTTTTCAATATGTTTTTGCCCTGTGTAAGTTTTTTAATTTGTACAAGCCCCTATTCAGCAGGCTTTCTCTTTAAGCCATTACATTCCATGCATTATTTTAAAAATTCACCTTTACCCAAAGTTCATAAACATAGTCTAGCATTTTTATAGTTTCATTTTAGGACCTAAGTTCATCTGGAATCTCAGAGTAGAGGGCTTTGTCACCAGATTTCACATCCCATAATGTATATTTATGAATGTTCACATTCTCAAGGATCAGTAACTTTCCATAAACAGAAATAACCATGAGGAGTTTGAAAAGAAATTCAAAGAATTGTGGTGGTATTTTACTTGTACTGAAATGTGATTTTAATTGTATGTTAATAAATAAAGTTGTCTGGGGGTCAGAGCTGTTAGAGTCATAGCAAGTGCATGGCGTCGGTGGCGCACGCCTTTAAGGACCTGGAGGGCGGTACATTCAGGCAGTGACGAGGCAGTCACATGTTTGGGTTTACAACCAATGACAAGGCAGAACAGGAAGACTTTAAGGACAGACACACAGGAAGTAGGTCCCTTTCGGAGAGCTCTCTTGGCTGGAGAGGATCCCTGAATCAGGAAGGGTGAGGCTCTTAGCTCTGACCTCTTGGCTTTCTTCTCTGAATTGGCTCTGTGTTTCTTATTTTATAAGACCGTTGGTTACATCTACAAAGAATGGTGTCTAGGAGAGGAAAGGAGAAGGGATGAGGAATAGGGCCATAGCCTAAGGAGAAGACTGAGGTTTTAATGGGTCCACGTGGGAACAAGAGACCAGAAGAGCAACCCGGGCTTACTTTGTGTCCCGGGAGCTAAGGTACCTCAAGATACACAGGAAGCATAAAGAAATGTCACAGCTTTACAGGAGCCAGATGACAAGTCAGAAGGAATCAGGGTTGTAATAGAACTTTCAGTCCATCATCTGAGACAAAACCAAGCTTGAGATAATACCCTGTCCCAAAGGAGATCCCAGCCCTGGATTAACTGTTGATTATTTCCATTCTTTCTGCCTCAGAAAGGTGGTGGGCTGTGAAAGTGTTTAAAGGTATTAATTAACACTTTCTTTAGATTCTAGAACAATAATGCTCTGTAGCAGAAGAATGGATAACTAATGGACAGGATTGGGTGGATAACTATTTAAAGATGGTGGAGTCAAACTCTAGGCTCACCTGCCCAAACTGCCACAGTTCCTTTCCTCCTTTGGCATTGGACATTGACCCTTAGTGTCTGTGACACTGGGTTTAGAGGCACCAGTCGACTGACCCCACACATCTGCTCTAAGAGCCTTTGGACCCTTGGCTCCTTCTCTTCTTTTTCTTAACCTGCAAGTTATATTTATTTTCTTAAACTGATGCTTGTGTGCATTAAATAGGCAAAATGTCATTTTTCAGATCTTGACGTGTTACACTAATTCTTCCTCTCAAAGGTAAATTGCAACCTTCATTTCTCCATAGTAATGGTTTTTGAACTTTCAGTTTTTAACTTTTGGTCTTAGAGAATTTCAAGCAAGAAATATGATCACTTCCCATTCCCCCCACAACTCCCCCCTCCCCCAGAGTATGCCCTCCCCTCCCACCACCAACTTGATAAAATAAAATAATCCACACAGGCCTGCCGCTGATTAACACTATCACTGATCTGCTCGCCCCTGGCCATACACAGGGCTCTGTAAGCAAAGAATTATCCAAGAAAGACTAAACTCACGTTACAGGATGTCTGTTCACGTACCCTTTCACTCACGATTTGAAAGAAAATTGCACAACAATGCAGAAGTCCAACATGAATGCCTGCAAGCAGATTTCTTGGTCTCCTCCTCATGCCTACCACAAGGGATGTTTCAAGACCCTTCCCATCTTTTAAGTGCAAGAAGAATAAATGCCAGCCCTGACTGTATTCTATCAGATTGTATCTCCATCAGGGGAGTCAACCGTGTATACCTATCATATGATTCTTCCTCCATTTCATCTCCCTCACATTCCACATAAATGCCAAAGCTGTAGTTAAAAGTGTTCCCCTGCCTTCCCTCTGGGCCTCTTCATGCCGCTCATGCCCACTTATAAGCATGTTTGATGAGATGGTGACTTGAACATCTTACCCCTGGTTTTTAAGAGCTGGTCTCTTTCTGCGTGGTGGTTGGGCATTGCCCTATTAGTGATTCTCTTGCTAGGCCTTGCTAACTTGGAGAGCAAGGAGAAAACCCTTAACAAATCCTCTCATCTGCTCCTCCCTAAGAATCTGCCTCATTGGGGATTTAGCTCAGTGGTAGAGCACTTGCCTAGCAAGCGCAAGGTCCTGGGTTTGGTCCTCAGCTCTGGAAGAAAAAAAGAAGAATCTGCCTCATCCGTTCAGGCCACCATTTGGCTGGGTGGTGGGGTAAGTAAGTCAACGATGATGACAGCCTCATTGTGACTCGGGTCCCGCAGATTTCTTCCACTTCACTGAGGCAGGACACGCTGTCAGAGGATCAAGGCCGGCCACCAAGTGCTGCAAGGGACAGGGCAAAGTTGTGACTGCAAGCCAGGCCTGGTGGCACACACCTGTGACCTCAGAGTCAGGAGAATCATGAACTCAAGACCAGCCTGGTCTGCACCGTGAATTTGTGGCCTGGCTCAGCTACATAGTGAGACCTTGTCTCAAAAATCACAAAAGTTCTGATTATGCCAGTGAATTTGACATAAACCAGGACTCCCTTAGCCCACTATGAAAAAAAATCTAATGTGGTTAAGAGTGTCTTTGGAATGGTCCCTTATGATTTGGGGGACTTTCTACCAAGGTTTTCTGTATCATTTCAGAGACCTGGCTTGTACCAACCATGTACACATACATGTTCATTAAGTCAATAGCAGGCCTCTGGATATGGCTCGTGGCCCACTCTTTCTTGAGAATAGCTTGCCAGTGAGCCGTGTGCCGTATGACCAAGCTGCCTCCTGTCCTTTGTGAAATTTTTGGGTGTGAATTGTTAATTAAATGAGTACAAGCTAAGATGGAGATAAGACACACTTGAGTGGGCGGGAAGGCTCAGCTGCTGACTGGCGACTGCCTGCATCACGTTCCTTCTGAGGTGGTGTTTCTCAACGCTTTGGAAGGCAGAAGCCGATCTGAGATACAAGCTAATTATAGTTTGATGAAGCTACCAAATTGGGCCTTAAAACGGCAGTAGAGGTGGTCCACGTTATCTTGGATCTTCTGGCCAATGAATGGTTCGAGGCCTTAGCGTGCAACATACCTGAGCAAAAATTGTAATGGCAGGTAGATGCTGACGTCACTGACGTTCCAGTCTCCAGCTTGGGGAAGACTTGAGATCAGGTGATTTCCAGAGTAAGTTGTGGGTCTTGCCTAGTATGTCTGGGCCGACCTTACAGCTGGTGTTGACTTTCAACTGTAAGTCAGTATCCAAGCTCTCGCAGACACTAGAGAAAATAAACTAATGGCTCTCCAGGAAGCAGTGGCTTAGTGATGAGTCTGACGTTATCACCAGGACATCAGCCTTTGCTTTTGTGGGATGGGAAGAGGGATGGGAGAGGTAATGCCCTTACTCTACCATCAACTTTCCAGAGTTCGATGCCTCAAGTTCTCTGTCCTAAGAAAAGAGAGTATCTCTTCCATCTAGGGTGGAAACAGGAGGCCCTGTCTTGCATGAGAGTGATAGCGTCAACTTCAGAGAAGACAACACTTAAATTTTTCCCCTCACTGGAAGCCAAATTTGGAGGAAGAAGTGGGAAGTTGTGATAAAGTTGCCCGGCACCTATAATTTACTGATTTCTTTTTTCTTTTTTTTTTTTTTTTTTTGTTGTTGTTCTTTGGTGTTTTGTTTTTTGAAATCCAGATCTTGTCATGTTGCCCAGATGGATCTCAAACTCCTGGGGTCCTCCCACTTTGGTCTCCCAAGTGCATGGAATTGCAGACATATACCACTACACAGGGCCTCTGAATTCTTATATTAATAATTTGGCCTTTGATAAATTAATGGCTGAATAGTCACCATACTAAATGATCATATAAGTCACATAATTTAAATATGTTATTTTAAAATATTTTTGTTCTCTTTCCTGGTTATAATAAAAATTTTAAATTCCTGTCCTTTAGTTAACATTGTTATTGGTGTCTATGATCCATATTTCTGGTCAATGACATAGTGATATTTCTTTATCTGTTCTCCAGCATCATTAGTATAATTTTGTTTTTTTAGCAAGAGAAGCAGCCAGTGAATTCCTCGCCTCAGGATAGACATTCTGTCTCCCCATGGCTTTGAACATCTCAAGAAGCCAGTGGACTAGGGCATGGTTTCTTCTATTGATCTTAAAACTTTTTGTCCCCAACAGCTCTTTGGTCAAGACATGATCTTATTAGAGCAGTGTTAAGTTCACAGCAAATCTGAGAGGAAGGTACGAGAATTCTCATAAAACCTCTGTCTCCTCCTTCTGCCCATCCTCCCCGCTCTCAGCGTCCCTTCCTAGAATGCATGTTCTTTACAGCTGGTGAGCATCCCTAGACACACTGTAAGCAGCCAAGTCCAGGGCTCCCTCTACACATCATTCTGAATGCCATGAGTTCTATGTATTTACTGAGTTTTGAATAAGTGCACGATGGCATGAATCCACACACACCACCACACAGAGTACTTTTGCTTGCCTAAGATCCTGTGTTTTTGATAAAAGTCTTGGGTCAGATGTGGCTTCTGCCCGTGTCTTTTCCCAGGCTGAGGCTTATCTTCCCACCATCTTTATTCCTTCAGCTTTTTGCTTTGAAATGTTTCAACCCTATAGAAAAATGCCCAACTTCACCCAGATCTGCCTGTTGTTAATATTCTGTCACATTTACCTCATGTCTCATATGAGTTCTATTGATTTTTTTTTTTTTGAGACTGGATTTCTCTGTATATCTCTGGCTGTCCTGGAACTTACTCTGTACATCAAGCTGGCCTCAAATTCAAAGATCCACCTGTCTCTGCCTCCCAAGTGTTGGGATTAAAGGCATGTGCCACCACTGCTTGGCCAAGTTCTATTGATTTTACTGAACCATTAGAAATAGTAAGTAGTGTGCTATATCCATCTCAATACTTCAGCATGGGTCTCCTAAATATAACTTCCACCTAGTCACAACATACTATCTTTAAACTAAGAAATGTAATAGTTCCATAATATCAAGCCACATACTTCATTATTAAAGTTCTCTATGGCTCCAGCAATGCCTTCTGTAACTTTTTTCTCTCAGAATTTTTTTTTAATTTTATGTGTTTGAGTATTCTGTATATATGCATGTCTGTGTGCTGTGTGTATGCCTGGTGCCTATGGAGGTCGGAAAAGGGTGTTGGATGCCCTGGAATTGGAATTGGAGTTACAGACAGTCATGAGTTGCCATGTGGGTCTTGAGAATGGAAGTCCTTTAAAAGAGCAGCCAGTGAGTGCTCTTACCCCCGGGCCATCTGTCCAGGCTTATAATGTGGGACAATCTCTTTGCCCTGTGTTCACATACAGAGCAAATTTTCTGTAGTAGATTGATTCCTAATGAGCCAACTCCCATCTACAAGCCCTCAGCTTACCCCCCTTTGATGGTGCCTTGTAGTCTCTCCTGAGGAGCCAAACTAGAGATTCAGCCTCATTAGCATGGAGATAGTTAAAATCTGCATGGTGACCTCAATGCCTTCAGAAACAGGGCATGTGAGAAAACGTTGTGTAAAATGTTTGTGCTTAATGATCCAACACAGCCAGCAAAGGTGACTTATCTTCCGGCCCTACCCTCACGGTGGTGTGTGCATGCCACTTCCAGGCTGGGCACTGTCCTCTGGCATCATGCCCTGGGAATTATGAATGAGTTTAAAATGTAAATTCAGTCGATGCCTGATGGCGTGAGCTTTTGTGGCACGTGTTTTTGGAAGAGCGTGTTTTCTGAAGCTGTACTCCATTTTCCCCTCTGTGCACATCAGTGAGTGTTGGTCTATTCAGACTGAATGGCAGGTTTCCTGGAGCACGCGCCTCTGCTGACTGCTGGCCAAACTCTCCATCACGTGGTGTGGACACTCTTTATGTTTTGAAATGTTGCTTTAATTGCTCTAATGAAGTGCTATCCCGAAGGGCCTGAGGTTTGTCCTTTAACAAACACGTCCTTTGTAGTTGTTCGTGTTTTGTGGTGCATGGGCTCGAACCCACAGCCTCGAGCATGCTAGGGAAGTGTTATACCACTGAGCCACCTCCTCAGCTCACTGACAGTGTTTTAAGGATTGGGAGGATTAAGTGATAGGGCACAATCCCATGAAGTATCAGTCCTCTTAATCCCATGACATAGATGAGAAAAGTGATTGCTGGAAGAGATGAAACATCTTGTCCTGTGTCACATGGCTAGCGAGTTACAGGGCAGGTTCTAGAGGCTGGCGGTTCACTTTTAGAACCAGTGCACAGTATCTAAGAGATGAAAGACGCTGTTTGGGAGGCAGCTAGCATGGTGCTCAAATACAGGTTTGCTCTCCTTACCACACAAGTGATCCATTTGGAGATTTAAATGTCAGAACGGTGCTAGACATGATGGTGGCTCAGTGTCAGCACTGAGGGGGGATGGGTATGAGGATCCCAAGCTCCAGGCCAGTCTGGGCTGCATAATGAGACCATGTCTCAAAAACCAATAAGGATGGGGATGTAGCTCAGTGATAGAGTCACAAGCCTAACGTGCCCAAGACCCTGGTTCCACCCCCCCCCACCCCAGCACTGCAAATGAGATCCAGAAAAATAACAATAGTAAAAACAGTCCATCTTTGTCCACCAAATCCATCAAATGTCCTAGGCTGGTCCTTGAAAGAATTTCATGTGGGTGACTTTAGACTCTTGGCTGTTTCTGGGAGTGTGCCATCCTTCATTCAAGGCCCTGGCTTGCTTGCCATTAGAGTGAAAGATTCTCTGGCTCAGACTCAGGGTGGAAGAGCCTGCCCAAAAGTAGTCTCTCTTCTCCAGAATAGCTTCCGGGGAAACTAGCAAATTAATGACCTTTACTCCCTGTCACCGAAAGACAAGTTCTCCTAATAGAAGGACATAACAAAAAGGACAAGCAGACTGCAAACACACACTCTTTGGGGGAGGAGTCAGTGGCTCAAAATTAACCTAGTCATAAATTACGGAAGTATGCACCTATAGACACAGTATGACGTAAGAACACCATTTTGCAGCTGGCGAGATGGCCCAGCAGGTAAAAGGTCTTGCTGTGCGAGCCTGGCAGCCAGAGTGTAATCTGTGGACCTGTGTAAAGGGAAAAGGAGAGAACCAGCTCCACAACGCTGTCCTCTGAGCCCTACACATGCACTGTGGTATGCAAGTCTTTACCTCTCACTATAGAAATGGGGGGAGGGGGAGGGAGAGATGGAAGGGAGGAAGAAGAGGAAGGAGAAAGAGGAGGAAGGAGGGAGAGGAAGAAGAAGAGGAAGAGGAAGAGGAAGACAACGATGATGAGGACATTGACAACCAGTTAGGCTAGAAGGACCACAACTTCACTGTCATGGGGAGGGCCCCGGTTTTTTCCCCGCTGGTCTCAACTTCAACAGCAATCTCTCGGTTCTTGTGCTCCCCGAAGAGAAGAATTCAACAAAACACAAGCAGTGTTCCAATCAAGCAGTCGAGCGTCTAATTAAAGCAAGCAAGGAAGCAATATATCATCAGAGAGACTTCCCTTTGCAACAGATGGAGACCATTACAGAAAACCACAGCCAACCCACAATGCAGAGAACAGTGGCTGAGTGGTGCCCGGCCCCAACCAATCCATCCACAAAGCGACTCCTGCAGCTACATAGAGCTCAGGGATCCTTGTGGAAGACGGGGTGGAAAGTTTGTAAGAGCCAGCGGACCAGGAAATCTGCTGTGAGATTGCTTCTCCTTAGAAATGTCAGGGAGGCAACACCCGTGGAATCTCAACACTGTGGCTGCCTAAGCAAGACCTGGACAAGGATGACTCCGGTAGACTCGCTAAATCTCACCAAGCACCCTCCTAGACAAGGAACTACAGGCAACCAAATAATGCTGAGGATGGGAGAACTGTCTTCCCTGGGGAGGAGCCCCCTGTTGATTAGCCAATCCCCAGTGGTCAGTCTTGGGATGATAGACATCTAAGTAGTATTATAGGATTATAATAGCACTCAAAGAAAAGAGGCCATGCATGGGAGAAGATGGGGTGAGGGAACATAGAGGAGAGCTTAGAGGGTGGAAGGGGAAGGAGGAAGATGATATAATTTGTAACAAGAATTGCTAAACAGTCTTATTAATAAAAAAAAAACCCAGAACCAGATATTGGGGTGAAAGCTGAAAGATCAGAGGAATAGAACAAGCCACAGCCAACCTCACCTTACCAACTCCTCAGCCTCCAGAGAGAATTACTTCCTGTATACTCACACCTATATCCCTTTCTGTGCCCTGCCATCTTACTTCCTCTCTCTGCCCAGCTCCATCACTTCCTCTTTCCGCTCAGCTCTCACTTCCTGTCTGTCTGTACAGACCTCCAGACCTCTATGGTTCACTAGTGCTGGGATTAAAGGCGTGTGCCACCATGCCTGGCTCTGTTCCCAGTGTGGCCTTGAACTCACAGAGATCCGGATGAATCTCTGCCTCCCGAATGCTAGGATTAAAGGCATGTGTTACCACTGCCTGACCTCTATGTTTAATATACTGGCTGGCTTTGCCCTCTGATCTCCAGGTAAGCTTTATTTTTTAAGAGCACAAATAAAATATCACCACAGTAATTTGATTTTAATTCCAAAAAAAATGTTGGTTTGTTTTTTAAAAAATACTCTTTTAAAAAAAATAAATAAGAGGTCTGAGTCAACCAGTCACTGGGGCTTAGATTTTTCTTCTCTCTCTTGTCCTTCCCTTGTGCCTCTCCCAGGCCATCTTCTAGAAAAATCCCCCGTTATCCAGAATTCGGTCTGTTATAAGTAAATGTGGAGGATGCAAGACTATGTCAAAGAGCTTAAGTACACCTAACGTTGCAAAGTTCTCTAGAGGGAAGGGTAAGAGCACTTTGCCTTTGTTGCTCTGGTGGAGAGAGATCTCTAAAGTCACTTTGATCCAATCTAGGTACTGTTCACTATCACCCCTCATCCTTATTCCCGAGTTCGGAGCCCTGGGCTGGCGCAGTGACCACAGTTACTTTCGTTCTATCCTGACCACCATTATCTTTTATGCTGTGTCGGGGTCTCGAGTTGACCCACCCATTGGCCTTTATGTCATATGTTTGCAGGCCAGTTGGTTAGTACGTCCTGGGTCTAACCTGCCCAACGTCACCCCGGAACCGGAATGCTTCTGTCAATAAAACAGAAATCCCGAAGGGCAATCCATTGTAGCTTGCAATGGTGACCGCATCTTTTAAAATCCAAGACACTGGAAGTGTAGAGCATGATGGCAGAGCATATGCATAGCATGTGTGAGGCCCTGGGTTTAGCCCCAACACCAAAAACATTAAAGGGACATCTAAGACGTCTCTTTAAGGACTTGTTTGCACTTCAAGAGGATGCTCAGCTTCTCATTATGATTACTGACCTGCCCTTCAAGAGAGGCAGATTGAGTTGCTATCTCTCCCCCAAGGGACCAATAAGGGAAGCTGGGGCTTTTTATAGTATGGGACCTCTAGATGTTTTTTTTTTCCAGCTTTGGGGATTTAAAACAAATTTCCTGTCTCTGTGTGAAAAAAAAGAAAAAAGAAAAGACTAGGAAAAAAAAAACAGACATTACGATGGTTGGGACATGATGATTTATGTCTATTTTTTTTTTTTGAAAACTCATTACACATGAATAATTTTCAGTTTGTGATGTGGGGAAGGAGAAGAACTAGAGAAGGGGACCTAGAGAGTGGAGGGTAGGGGGGACGAGGAAGAGGATTCACCTTGGCTGTTCTGTTTGGTTGATGACTGCTCATTGACACGCACTCCTCTGTTCTCTAGGAGCCTTAACCATGCTGAAATCAAACAGAAGAAGAGAACACATTCTTTCCCCTTTTCAATTAAAAACGTACCGTCAGGCTGGAGGTAAAGCTCCGTGGTACAGGGCTTGCCACTAACCGCTTGTGTTCTTGGTAGAGCACACACAAATCCTGGGTTTGATGCCTGGCATTGTTTATGGCTTTGGTTTTTCCTTTTTTAATAAAAAAAAGATAAATAAAAATGGAAAGACCTTTCATTTAGGAATGAAAACTCCCCAAACCACCCCATCACCTGAGGAATAATATGAAGCCTAGCTTCGACGTTTCCATCCATGGGGACAGATGTGTGAGCAGATGAAACCCCACCCTTCAGTGTGTCCTGGCAGAGTCTAACCCAAAACCAGATGTTTGCTCTGAACTTCAGGACTCACTTACACGGAAGTGCCGCAAGACGCTCCATGTATTCTGGAACTAACTAGAAAACTGACTCCTTTCCAGAGCCCACCCCAGAAGGCATTTGGTTGGCAGGTCACAGATGTTTCCATCAATGCTGGAAAAACCAAAAACATCCAACCAATCTCTGGGCCAGGGGTGACCTCAGCTCCAACTGACCTCCTCTGATTTGCCTGTTCATTTAGCTGCTCGTCTGTTTATTCAGCATCCCTGTGCTGATCCTCTACGGTATTATGTGCCAGGACCGTACTAAATGCACAGAGAATCATGGCTCCTGGCCCGCATATAGCCTGTGGTCCCAGTAACTGTGGAGAGTTGCACGAGGAGCATCCATCCCAGCCTGGCGGGAGGTGGGGTTATGTAGGAGAAGAATAAGAAAGATGTTGGAGGCCAAGTGGCCCACGCCTCTAATCTCGGCACTCAGAGTAAGGCAGAGGCAGGATGACTATTGCCAATTCACCATCAGCTCAGTCCACATAGCAAGTTCTAGGCCAGCCAGGGCTACACAAGGAAGAGCCTGTTTCAAAAATGTACAAGGTGGGAGGGAAGGAGATGGAGAAAGGAAAGGAATAGTGGCCGGAGAGGAAGAGGAGAAGAGGAGGAGGGTGGATGGAAAAGGAATTTTTCTTGAGTGAGTAGAAGCCGGCCACTGTGGTCACACTATTCATGCATGTTGGCTCTTTAGGGGGCAACACATAATGAAGACACGCTAGAGCCTGTCCTGTGGCACTGGGGTGGGGGGATACTCAAGGCAGGAAGGAGCAGAACCTTGTCAGCCCCACTGTGCTGCTGAAGGACACGGGCTTTCTGTTGATGCCACAGGAACCATAGCAGATAAAGCAAGTGGCACATGGATCCAGTCTCGGTGACTAGTCCCCCAAGACATACTTTCCAAGAACGGAAATATCATGCTTGCTTTGGATCATTTTCTTCAACAATGGATGAAATAGAATTGAGTATGTTGCCGAACAATAGGGTCGGTTAGAGATTTGCATTTGTTTCAGCTGGCCAGATGCCGGGTTCGAGAGACGTCTATAAACATTTGTTGAGTGAATAAAAGATGGAAGTAGAGACCGAGGAGGGCGGGTGCGCACACCTTTAATCCTAGCACTGGGGAGGTAGAGGCAGGTGGATCCCTGAGTTCGAGGCCAGCCTGGTCTACAGAGTGAGTTCCAGGACAGCCAGGGGTACACAGAGAAACCCTATCTCAAAAAACCAACAACAACAACAACAACAAAAGGTGAATCTGTGTACAGGATGGTTGTTTGCATGATGAACATGTGTCTGATTTTACTCAGCTCCTCAGTGGACTCGCCATTATTCGCATGTTGCACATGATAAGCCTCTTGTGTGTGTGGTAATGGGATCGTACATAGGGGAATGCCCTTAAGGGTTGGTGTCAGATCCAAGATCTTCTTCAGGAAGAGTTAAAGGAACTCAAAACAGTCGATAACTTGTTCCTGGGCACCCTTGTAGCAGCTTTCCGGTGGGCCGATTACTCCTTCTGATCTTTGAGGAAACTGAAACCTGGTACACAGGGGGAATGCTCGCAAGCTTTGACTTAGGTCAAAGGGCGCTTGTAAGGCCACAAAGAGACACGTGGAAGTCTGGGAAACCGGAAACTGGTTTAGTAATCAGGGTACCAGATCCTACATTTGACAGACTCATGACAAACTGCATCTGCAGCTCTGCTCCAGTGACAGGGCCATTCAAGGTCCCTGCCCCTCTCTGGACGTGTCCCCTGGGACCCTCAGATTGTTACATCCACACCCACTCTGGAATGTTCCTAGAACACAGCCTCTGGTTCAGTCACTGCCAGGCAGCGAGCAGAATCCGCTCCAGGGTAAACCACAGGACATGCACTGCTTGCTGGTGGGCTTTTCCCAGGATGCACTTGGAGAATGGAGCACTCTGGTGTTGTCAAAAGAGTTTGGGAATCAGAAGGGACTGGATTTGAACTCAGTTTCCTCGGCTATAAATTGTGGAGGTTATGGGGATCAAATAGCATGAAGCGTGAACCTGGCATAGACTGACACAAAATAGCTGTGCTTAACAAATGCTCTTTTAGTATGCTGATTAATTAAAAATTTGGAAAATCAAAATGTGAAAATAAACTATTTGGTTTTCTCACCTTATTATTATCTCTGTGAGTCTGAGGCCAATCTGGTCTACAGAGTGAGTTCTGGGATAGCCAGGGCTACACAGAGAAACCCTGTCTAAAAAAAAAAAAAAAAAAAACCATGGAGTTCATTTCATGCTGGCCAACAACTCCTGGGCCTGGGGTCTGCCCTGGAGTGCAGTTGATATACCCAGTGACATTCCATTATAGAAAACTGATTTTCTTTTCCCAGCAGGTATCAATTGCAAATAGCTTCCTGGTTGGGGTGGGACTCTGTGTCCACTTCCTCTCAGTGCTGGGATGCTGTCTGCAGGCTTGAGCCTGTGTGGGTCCTGCACATGCTGCCACAGTCTCTGAGTTCATGTGGGCATCAGTCCTGTCGTGTCTGGAAGACACTGTGTCCTTGGTCGTCATCCATCCCCTCTCTTACAATCTTTCTGATTCCTCTTCCACATAGATCCCCGAGCCTTGAGAGGAAGAGTTTGAAGAAGACATCCCATTTAGGACAGCATTCAAAGTCTCTCACTATGCACACTGTCTAGCTGTGACTCTGTGTTAACTCCCATCTACTGAGAGAAGAAGCTTCTCTGATGTGGGCTGAGTGAGGCACTGATCTATGAGTATAGCCATATGTCACTAGGAGTCAATTTATGGCCATGTTCCTTTAGCAGAATAAGAGTAGTGAGTTTTCCTCTAGGCCTATGACCTATCCAGTCTCAGGTTCTTGGCCATTTTAGCAGTGGAAGGTATGGGGTTTCAACACTGAGTGGGCCTTAAATCTAATTTTTTTAAGTTGTTGGTTACATGAATAACGTTTACGCCACTATTGCACATGCAGGTCGCTGTTTTAGCTGACACCCTCTTCTGACCTCCAGGCATATACGTAATGCATATGCATACATGCAGGCAAAACTCACATACACATAACAATTATGTAACTAAATCTAGTGTACACATGCATATGTGATCTGTATATGCATGGGCACGTGTGTGCCCTGGAATCCGTGCAGAAGTGAGAGGGTAACTTTTAAGACTCAGTTCCTCCTTCCATTGTGGGTTCTGGGGACTAAACTCGGGTCACCAGGTTGGTGGCAGACACTTTACCCACTGACTCTATATTTCAGTGAATGCTTCTAAACTGTAAATCTTTTCCTGATCCCCCATACAAGCCCAGTTGAGCACCCATGTGACAAGCCCAGAATTTCCGTCAAACCCATGTCAGTAAGTCAGATATTGAAATATCTTGAATCCGAGTTTCATTTACTCAGCGGTAAGGAGAAAGCTGGTTCTTACCTTCCACCAGGACTTTGGCTCGGGCTTACACAGCAAGTGGTTTTACTTGCTGGGCTATGTTTCCCAGCTAACTCAGAGCACCCCTGTTATTTGCTACAACTTTGGGAAATAAAGTATTTTCAACCTTACTGGGGAAGGGGGGGGGGACTTGCTTAAATTTTACTTTGGCAACTATTTGGTTAAAAGCGAGTGGTTTGTCTTTTGTTTGCTTACTTGAGTCCAAGCTAGAGGGCCCAGTGTTGGTAGAAAGGGTGGTTAAAGCCCCTGAAGAGGGTCCTCATGCCAAGAGGATTATGCATTCTTCAGGTGACTGATTGCTCCTCCTTCTCAGACTTGGAGCCACTGAGGTCACTCAAGGTCAGTTTCTTATCTTGCAGTTCACTTAGAGGTCATCCACACCGAAAGTGGGATTGAGTTTCCCCTTGAAGGATCCCCCCCCCCGCCCCCGCTTACATTTGATTGATCTGATTTCCTTTATACTAAATAATATTGGGTATCCATTTCAAGCAGACTTTTGTTGTCATTCACTGCCATGTATGGGAGAAGCCAGCAACTGCAGACTTTGAATTATGAACAGCAGCTGCTGTTGCGATGGTACCGAATTTTCCCCTCGACTACGAGGAACAAGACTGTACTCAATACAAACCTGTCATGACCTATCCTTGAAAGCACTAATAATTACCAAAAAAAAAGAGTGTTTCTCAGAACAAACTCAAAGAATCATGATTAATAGCTGCCTCGTTAAAAAAAAAAAAAAACCTTTGTTTCCTATAAAAAAATGTTCACTTTGTAGAACTGAATTTCCAGATGACCAGAGAGCTCACAGTAGTGGGGAATGGAGGGGTTCCAGTTAACTAAATTCAGGTGGAGAAGTGATGGGGTGGAGCGTGTCCCTCCCCACATGGCAAAGCCAGAGTCATTCTCTGGAATCCTGTTCAGAAGCATCGAGTTTTGAGCCCTGTAGAGTGTGTTAGAGTTCCCTGCTGGGAGAAGGGTAACCCTCTCTTCTTTCCTTCTGCACACAGAGCAGCTCCCTACAGGGGCCTCTATTGTTATATATGCCACACTGGTGTGATTATGTTTGCATATTGCTTTGCTTCACTAAATCAGAAATTTAGGGGCTGCAGGCGTAATGAAGTGGGAGAACGCGGATTTAGCATGTTGGACTCAAGTCCCGGTACCCTCGTAAAAGATGTAGAGCATGACTTACTTGTACACTCTGAATTAGGGTAGATGGATGACTGGATATAGTGGTCTTCAATAAGCTGATGAATGAATGAATGAATGAATGAATGAACAAACGAGAACTCTGCATAGGGCAGGGACTATCAGCTAAACCACATTCTGGGCATTTTCTAAGAGTTCTTGCCATTTTGCTGAGTTTAAAGCATCGCTCTGTCATGGCAGAGTTCCCTAAAGTTTTATTCCAATTCATTATGAATACATGCTGAAAAAGATGAGTCCAGTGCGTGCTTCCCCTTGGTCCCTCGGGACAGTGAGCGTTCCTCAGCCCCTAGGTATCCCTGACTGAAGGAGCTAGATCTGAAAACCTGCCGACGCCTGCTCAGCATTAGCCCATTTGTTGCTGTTTCGCTCCTTTCCTAGGCTCTTAAATTCCACATATAGCACAGTTATCACAGATACATGAATTCTGTGTGTGTATATATATGTATTTGTATTTATGTATATATGCATGATATATCTACTTTATAATTATATATGTTTATATATTTATATAAATCTCTGAAACTGTACTAAAAGAGCTAAACAATTTTAAAATCAAAAGAGACTTCTTAATCTAGGTTATTGGTAGGAGAGGGGGTTAAGGCAGTGTTTTGCTATATGGCCATGGCTTGCCTGGTTCTTGCTTATGTAGCCCAAGGCTGGCCTTGAACTCATGGCAATCCTCCTACCTCAGCCTCCTGAGTGCTGGGATTACAGGCGTGCACCACCATGCCTGGCTTGACTTCTTGATCGTGTTACCAGCTTGGAAGTTTATCCCCTTGAAGAGGAGTCTTGTTGGTTGGTAGGAGGAATGCTAGAATTGCAGTTAAATAGGCCAGGATTCCGTTCTTCACTCTGGGGACCAAGTCATAGTCTCTTACTGTGTGATCATGGCAGTTTGCGTAATAGCTTCCCAGGTGTGGAGTTTGATTGGCAGTCTAGCTCAGTGGTTCACGACAAGAAAGCATTTACGATTACTTGCGGCAGAGCGCCAGCTGTACGGCCCGCCACACGCACAGCCTCGGTGACCCTGTTTCTGCCCTTGCTTGCCTGCACCACAGTCTGTGGCCAAAAGGGGACTTGCAAGCTTTTCCTTGGCACTCTTAGCTCGGGCTGTGGTTTCTGGCTTACTTGACGGAACTCAATAGACTCAAAGGCACAGCCGAAGCCAGGCATGGCAACTCATGCCTGTCACCCTGGCACTTGGGAGAGCTACACAGAAGACTTGTTAGTTGAAGGCCAGCCTGGTCTCAAAAACACCAAAGAGCAGGGCTGGAGAGATGGCTCAGCAGTTAAGAGCACTGGTTGCTCTTCCAGAAGACCAAGGTTCAACTCCTAGCACCCACATGGCAGCTCACAGCCATCTGTAACTTCAGTTCCAGGGGATCCGACAACCTCTTCTGACTTCCTAGACACCAGGCACACAGAGGTATACATACAATGCATGTATGTGTATATATACAAGAGGTATACATACATGCATGCAACGTGTATACATGCAAGAGGTATACATACATGCATGCAACGTGTATACATACAAGAGGTATACATACATGCATGCAACGTGTATACATGCAAGAGGTATACATACATGCATGCAACGTGTATACATGCAAGAGGTATACATACATGCATGCAACGTGTATACATGCAAGAGGTATACATACATGCATGCAATGTGTATACATACAAGAGGTATACATACATGCATGCAACGTGTATACATACAAGAGGTATACATACATGCATGCAACGTGTATACATGCAAGAGGTATACATACATGCATGCAACGTGTATACATGCAAGAGGTATACATACATGCATGCAACGTGTATACATGCAAGAGGTATACATACATGCATGCAATGTGTATACATACAAGCATACAAGCAAACACTCATAGACATAAAGATAAATAAAGCTTTAAAAAAAAAAAAACAAGGAGAGGGTGAGAAGAGATGTTCATCAGTGGGCAAGCACATGCCTTGCTGGTGTGCTGAGCCTTGGATTTCCCACCACTGGAGAAAACAAAACACAACACAGAAGTACAAAGGTACAGCCAAGGCCACATCAGCACTCAATACTAGACCTACAGTACAAGACAAGAATACAAGACCTTTCTTACTTTAAAAAAAAAAAATCTCCCTCCTGAATTATAAGTTTTCCTTTCTTGCTTATAAGCTATGGCACTCTTCCAGTCAACCATCAACTGCGATTTCACTGTGTAATTGTGTGTTTCAGCAAGATTGTTGCTACAAGGCTCCGGGATCCCAGAACACAGTATGTAAACATTTGGAAAAATAAGATCAACGTAACCTAATATATTGCTCTTTTAAATTACATTCTAGAATAATAAATGTTTTTATTAAGTCGAGTTTCTTTTCACTCTGATGGTAAATAATGAGCATTTGAAGCATGGAAACGTTCGTCCCATGAACATAAGTCACCATGACATTGTAAAGTCTCCAGGAGGGAGAAGCGTGCCTCCCTTCCCATTCTCTCAGAGTTCAGTTGTCATTTTATGAGATAACTTATTTTTCTCTTCTTTTTCTCTCCTTCTTCCCTGTGAAGGTAGAAACCTGTGGGTTCTCGTCGTGGGCCAGTCTCCAAAGGAACACAGAGTTGGAATTCCTGAATTCAAATACGTGGCTAATATGCACGGGGATGAGGTATGTGCCCTGGGTGAAATTGCCCTCAGGTTTCTCATGGTCTTGTGTCAACACTGACGAGAAAGCCTGGATGAGGATCACGCATCATAGTCAAGCAGCCCTGGGAGACCTGGGAGGAAATTGAGGGGGCCAGCTCAAGCAACATCAGACAATGTGGCTGTACGTTTGGTCTCTTGAGAGAGTAACCAGAGCTGCTTTTGTGTTGACTCTCTGAGCGGCCTCCAGCCCTGTCCAGCAGCTCCCTTCTGGGTTGATTTCCTATCTCCTGTCGATGTTTAGGAAACCCAGCACAGGGGTTCTGTTGTACTTGAACTCAAAGCGATGAGGAGGCACCAAACAGTCATCCAGACTCCCAGCATCTGGCATTTTTAGTTTTTTCATTTTTCATTTTAATCTTTATTTATTCATTTATGGTGCTGGGGATTGAAACCAGGTCTCGTGCTTTCTAGGCAAGTACTTCGTCCCTGAGCTGCTCCTCCAGCCCACGAACATGGCGTTCGGAGCTGTCCGTCACAGCTCCGGTGCCTTCAGGGTGCAAGCTTAGATGCACACAGCATTCCTTCCAACCACCATCCCATCACCACACTTAGACTCTTTAGTATGTTTTTTTCCAAGTGAGAGGAGATGAGCACTGTTTTTATTTTGTTCCACAAAATACCTTTTTTACCACTCTTGCAACAATGGCTGGTGCCCCAGTTTGCTCTCTTTTTCAGTGCCGAAGACCATGACCAAAAGCAACTTGGAGTGGAGGAGGGGGGAGTTTTATTCCAGGTCATTGAGGGAAGTCAGGGCAGGAGCTCAGGACAGGAACTGAAGCAGAGATCCTGAAGAAAAAGCTACTTACAGCCTCTTTCCCTAGCTCACAGTCAGCTTCCTTTCTCATATGTCCCAAGCCTAGGGGTTAGCACCGCCCACAGTGGGCTGGGCCCTCTCACATCATTCATTACTCAAGAAAATGCTGCCTACGGGCTATTCTAATGGAGGCATTTGCTCAACTCAGGTTCCCTCTTCCCACGTGACCCTAGCTTGTATCAAGTTGACAGAAAACCAACCAGGAGTTGATTTTTCCCACCTTGCTTCCTCTGGATACTTTCAATGTTTTCTGTATACCAGACTCCACACACAGCTGAGGAAGAAATGGTAGCACCCAGTTACCACAGTAAGGGAAATTGATAGGGGAATGTATGAGGTACCATATATAAAGTGCATATTTAGCCTTTAGGAATTTCAGAGTCAGTGCATATGGCAGGTAGCACAGCCTGCTGGTTACCAAATCATTCTCTGTTTGCAATAGCTGGAGTGGGATGCTCTCATCAATGCTGAACCTCGTGACCCGATTTAACCTCCTCAAGCTCTGGTTCCGTAGGACCTGGGCTCCACCCTCTATGACACACACGGCCAACCCTTGACAAGCATGTCACCCAACCCGTCCTGCTGAGAGGATGTTTCTTGCAGCCAGAGTTAAAATGCAAATACATGCTTGCAAGAAAGGAACCTGATTTGGGGTGGGTAAAGAACAATGCAACTATTTTTTTTGTTTTTGTTTTGTTTTGTTTTGCTTTTTTAATCCTAATCCTAATGGACTGTTTCTTTAAAAGACTTTATGTTGCTGGGAGTCTGCCCAAAATTGCTTTTATTGAACGGCTGTCTGTTCCACACAGCAGCCCAGACTTCCTTTTTCTATCTAGTCCATTGATCAAGGGTCCCTAGCGTCCATTTTTAATATGAGACAGGTGGCACCCATTGTCTTCAGGAAGTTATTTATTGACTTCCCGGGGATTCAGAGGTCACAGGCTGCTGCTGGGAAATTAATCCTCAGCACTGAAACTTCCAGAGAGGAGCGTGGTCTCTCTCTCCCTGCCTAGCTATGGTTGCTTGTCCTTTCTGTGTTCTTTCACGAACTCTTGGTCCTCTCTCTCCGGAGCATCACTATGTCCCATCAAACCCAGACTCTCCACTTCACCCCCAGTCTTTAAGGAACTCTGAGAATGGATTTGGGGTGGAGGGATGGCGGAGAAAGCCTTCGTGTGTTCTGAGTGGGGATCTGAAGGATTGTGAATGAATGCCTTCTATGTCCCAGTGAATGGCTGTGGCTGTGGGCTCTGCCCCCCTACTAGTGCCTCCAGGAGCTGGAGACAGGGACAACCTACCTGAAAGCAGAGGAATTACTCTGGGCATAAAATCTGAGCCCCACCATGTTCCTCTTACATCTTTTGGAATTGAAAGTATCTTCAATTCTTGCTGATTTCAGTCCTCCTAAAAATCAACGTAGCGCCGGGCGGTGGTGGCGCACGCCTTTAATCCCAGCACTCGGGAGGCAGAGCCAGGCGGATCTCTGTGAGTTCGAGGCCAGCCTGGGCTACCAAGTGAGTTCCAGGAGAGGCGCAAAGCTACACAGAGAAACCCTGTCTCGAAAAACCAAAAAAAAAAAAAAAAAAAAAAAAAAAAAAAAAAAAAAAAAATCAACGTAGCTAACATCTTGGGCAGTGACTTTATCCCTTCTTTAGAGGTATTTCTTGCTTTCCTGATATAAAGTTGAACCTCCGACCCCAGGATCTTTAGCGCTTCCAGAAGTTTAGGACCTTATAGTGAATTCCTGTAGGACGCATACATACTGAGTGGTGTGGCAGACCAAATGTACCACACAATTTTTTTGAGGACATTTCCTCTCTCCCCTAGACACCACCATATGGCGGGGAGGGGGGGTCCATAATTGGTTCTATTTGCTTGACGAGATTAGTTTGCAGCATCAGGGCCCATTTCTGTCACCTTGTGAATTTCCACTTTGTCTCTTTAGTGCCTTCTTTGAAAACCATGTATCTTTACATTAAAATAATAATGTTAAGGACCAGAGAGATGGCTCATGGGGGTAAAGGCACCTGCTGCCAAGGCTGATGACCTGAGCTTGATCCCCAGGACCCGGATTGCCAGAGAGAAGCAAGGGTAGGGACCCCTGTTCTTCCACAAGCTCTTCCCACTGTTTTGGACCTATTTTCTAGCCCATGCTTTTTAAATTTTTGTAGAAAAAAAAAACTGACACACGCAATCTCCAGTTTCATAAACCATCCATCTCTACTTGTTCTTAGGAGGAAGTACTTAGGCAGGTCACAAGTGTGCTGAAGGAGCCAGCGCCAAGCCTTCAGCTAACCCAGCAACAAAGAGGAGGTCGGAGCCGGGCACTAGCTCAGGTTCCCTTGACCTCAGGGCCCGTGTCCTGATTACCGTAGAAATAAATGAATTTCTCAGTGAATAGTTGTTAAGTTTAACTGAATTGCAGTTCTGTTTTTTTTTTTTGTTTTGTTTTGTTTTGTTTTGTTTTTTTATAGTGGTGAGGCGCTAGGATTTTTAGGGGATTTTTTTCTAAAGGTTTGTATCATACCTTCCCATAATTTATGGCAATGAAATGTTTTTTACTCTGGTTGTTTATTTGCTATAGACTTTGAAAGCTCCATCACATGTAGTAGCATTATGGATGTTATCGATGATCAATTTGGGAGGGTCCAGCACACTGTGACGGTGTCAGGTGAACCTGGGTTGTGTATAAGCACGCCAGTAAGCAGCACTCGTCCATGCCTCTGCTTCGGTTCTTGCCTCCAGGCTCCGGCCCTGGCTTCCTTCCTAGCGGACTACAAGCTGTAAGATGAGTTCAAACCTTTCTTCCCCAAGTTGCTTTTGGTCATAGAGTCTATCACAACAATAGAAAATAAACTAAGACAGCCTGGAAGGTGTGTAGTTCAATGGTCAGGGTTCCACATTTATGAAAACAAAACCCAACAGTAAAATTTGCCCTTCCAAATGTCACTTCCCAGATTTGTTTTTTTTCTTCCTATTACTGTTCTGCATTCTCATGTAGGCAGTGTGGCTTCGGATAATTCAATTCTTTGTTTGGGGATTTAGGCAGAACTAATGAGAATTCCAGGTGAAGTATCTGATTTGAAGCATGTGTTAGTTAGACTGCTCATATGATCAGCCTGTTCTCTGTCTCCCTTTGGCCTAATGTGACCAGATTCCCTGAGTTCTTGCCATTGCAGAACTATCAGCTCTCACTCTGCAAAACCTGCTCAACACCGAAAGTCTCTTGGCTAAATTTATCACGTGCACATCTCTCCCTTAGGGCCTCTTGCTTCTTCCTTAGAATAGTCCTGATCTTGTAACGTGTTTGGCAACGGTAATTTATTAGCATTTGTTTATCGGATGCCTGCTATGGCAGAAGCTCGGTAAGACCATCCAGAGGACCCGAGGGTCCAGAGGAGAACAGTCAGGATCCCTCCTCTGAAGGCCTCAGCGGAATGGGCAGGGGTGGTTAGTCCCGAGACTGTAGCCTGTTTTAGTAACAGAGATGTCCAATGTAACGGGGCCGCAGCCCGGACGCGGCGACCAGAGAAAGCACGCTAGATAGTGTAATATTTAGGCCAACATTTGAGCAAGGAGGACCACGCAATCAGACAAATGGATTAACCCTGCAACAACCCAAATGGACAGACTTATTGCTGCTACCACCACCCCCAGCTGCCTTACAGCATAGTTTTTGTTTGTTTTGTTTGTTTGTTTGTTTTTTGAGATACAGTCTCACTATGCTGTCCTGTCTAGTCTAGAACTCACTCTGTAGACCAGGTTGGCCTTGGACTCACGGAGACCTGCCTGCCTCTGCCTCGGGAGTGCTGGGATTAAAGACAGGTGCTACCACACCCAGGGAGCAGTTTAAAAACAACTCCCCCTGGTTCAAGTTTTCTCCTCCCTTCCTCTCTCTCTCTCTCTCTCTCTCTCTCTCTCTCTCTCTCTCTCTCTCTCTCTCTCTCCTTCTCTCTCTCCCTCCTCCTTTCCACTTGCTCTCTCACTGGCACCTGTCATGGAGATTCTTTCAGAATTTTCCACTACTTCTAAGCATTCTTTGTAGACTGAGACTCGGACTCATTTTTACCTGTCTGGCCAGCTTCCACTTGGCTGCGTTGAACTAAACTGATCAGGAATTTGTTTTCTGCTCTCTGAGTTGAGTAGAGAAGGGGGAGGTTGGGGAGGGTGTCCCAGAAGCTGGCGTGGCTCTCGGGCCTGCCATCATTCTTGGGGACCCTCATGAGCCGTCTGCAGTCTCCAGCAAGTCAGTGTAGAGAAAAGCTGGTTAAGCTGAGGGGCCAATTCACCACAGTCTGTCTTAAAGTTTGAGCGCCTGAGGTTTCTTACTCCAAGCCTTAAACTTAAGGAAGAAAGGGAGATTTATACATAAAACATGAATGAGTATTTGAGGCATTTATATCCAGGCTGGGAAGAATACATTTGAATAATATTTGTCATAAATCACAGGGGCAGCAAATATGGCCCCATAAAGAAAATAACAAGAGGATCTTGTTTAACTCCCTCTGAGACATCGTGTGTGTTTGCCTCAGCCTTTTAAACTAACTGGTGCCTGGTTGTTTCTTCATATTTATGAGACTTTTTTTTTTTACCTTCTGTAGTTAAGCATTAGGGATTTATTTTGGAATATTAAGACAGATACTTCTCTGGTTACAGACGGATTTCCTCTGAAAGAAACGTTATTTTATTATTTTATGAAGACAACATGGGTTTTCTCCAGTTTCAAACGTGATACTAGAAAAATAAGCATTGAGAAGCAATCCAGGAACTATCACCCAGAATGACTGTTGTTAATATTTTCAAAATCTTTCTAGAAATTCATATCTTTCAGGAGAAATGAAAATAATCTGGCAGAGGAGGCTGGAGAGATGGCTCAGCAGTTAAGAGCACTGGCCACTCTTCAAGAGGACCCGGGTTCAGTTCCCAGCACCCAAGTTCAGTTCCAGGGGACCCGATGCCCGTCTCTGGCCCCACCTGCCATGTACATGTGCACAGACATACATGCAAGAAAACAGCCATACACAGAAAAAAAATTAAAGTTAAACAAAAAGTTTAAAAATCTAGAATAAAATATGTGGCATATTCGGTATGTAAAATGCATGAAATTTAGTCAAATGTAATGTATTAACCAGAAAACAAAACTGAAGTAAAACTGGATGGGGAAGAGCTGGAGAGATGGCTCAGTGGTTAAGAGCACTGGCTGTTCTTCCAGAGGACCTGAGTTCTTGTGGCCTGCAGGGACACATGCAGGCAGAATACTGTATACATAATAAATAAAATAAATCTTAAAAAAAATGGATGGGGAGCTTAATATTCTGGATTTTTTTTTAAGTTTCTATATTATGTGTTATTTATTGGGTGTACTTGAGAGAGAGGGGGTATGTGTATGTGCATGTGTGTGTGTGTATGTGTGTGCGAGTGTTTGGGCACACACGTGTCACGGGCTTACATGTGGCGGTCAGAGGACAACCTGCTGGAATCAGTCGGTTTTGCTTTAATTTTTAATTTTTGATTATTAGTTTCATTTTATGTCTGGGTCTTTTGCCTGCCTGTATGTGCACCACATTAGTGCTTGGTGCCGACAGAGGCCAAAAGAGGGCACTGGACCCTGGCACTGGAGTTATGAGCTGCCATGTGGGAATCGAACCCGGGTCCTCTGGAAGAGCAGCCCAGTGCTCTTACCTTATTGATCCCTCTCTCCAGCCAGAAGTTTTACTTTCCATGTAAACAAGAAAGTGAGCGTATTTGAAGAAAATGTAAATAATAGCATATAACACATTCAGATGGCAAAAACTGAATGGTATGTGGATAATAAGCAAATAATAAAGTCATTATTTGCCATGGCCATAAGAATGTAAAAATCAGAAATATACAGAAAAATAGCACAGATGTACAAAAGCAGAGGCTGCCAAAGGAGACTATGGAACTCTGAAAGCCGCTTCAACCCTGAGATCAATTAATGAAATTAATCACATTAAAACCCAGTGTCCGGGCGGCAGTGGTGGCGCATGCCTTTAATCCCAGCACTCGGGAGGCAGAGCCAGGCAGGATCTCTGTGAGTTCAAGGCCAGCCTGGGCTACAGAGTGAGCTCAGGACAGCCAAGGCTATTACACGAAGAAACCCTGTCTCAGGGGAAGAGAGAGAGGGGGGGGGGGGGGAGGGAGAGGGAGAGGGAGAGGGAGAGGGAGGGAGGGAGGGAGGGAGAGAGAGAGAGGAAAAAGAAAAGGAAAGAAAACCAGTGATCTCACAAATGAATTCTGACCTAAGATAGCAAATGTGGAGACCCCCACAGAAGGAGCTGTGCTTTGGGGAACTCTTTCCTCATTGTTTCTGACTTAACAACCATAGCCCCGTGCCTCTTTTGCACACAGACCGTGGGGCGGGAGTTGCTGCTCCACCTGATTGACTATCTGGTGACCAGTCACGGGAAAGACGCCGAAATCACACACCTAATCGACAGCACCCGGATCCACATCATGCCGTCCATGAACCCCGATGGATTTGAAGCCGTCAAGAAGCCCGACTGTTACTACAGTAACGGAAGGTAAAGAGGGCTTGCTCTCCCATCAGGCACCCACCGGCCCTGGCCAGAGGGAGTCACCCCCGATAAAGCACCCCAGAGCCAGTGCTTGTCACAGGTGCCCTGAGGCGCTTCAGGCCTCCATCCTGGAGGATGATACATGGTGCCAACCTAGTCCCTCGACCTCTACTGACCACTCCCCACCCTCCCTGCTTCGTTCGGCCTCTCTCTTTCTCCTGGAACTCTTGGGTGCTTTCTCAGCTCAGGTACTGTGTCCATCCATTTCCATTCTTCACCCCCATCAACTGCCCAAATAGCATTCCCACAAAGACTCTTTCCCCAAATGTGTATTCAGTCTCCTGTGTGCCTTCCGACCCTCTGACACTATACCTTCATGGTACAATTTTTATTATGTTTATTTATTTATTTGTGGGGCATGATCGAGGGCCTGCCACGGTGGGCATCAGAGAATAACTTATGGGAGGTGATTCTTCTTTTCACCATGTGGGTGGGTCCTGGGGAGCAAATTCAGGTCCCCGGGCTTGATTGGCATCGGGCCCTTTACCTGGTAACCCATCTCACGGGCCCCTAAAGTCTAATTTCTTCTTTAATAGCTTTCTCTCCACTAACCTGCAAGCTACTAAGGGCAGTTTATCATGGTGTTTCTCATCGTTAGCTCGGCATTGGCCTCGCACAGTGGTTCTCCACCTTCCCAGTGCTGCAGCCCCTTTAATCCAGCTCCTCGTGCTGTGGTGACCCCCAACCATAAAACTATTTCGTTGAGACTTCATAGCCGTAATTTTGCTACTGTTATGAATCATAATGTAAATGTCTGATATTCAGGATATCTGATATGCAGCCCCTGTGAAAAGATTGTTTGATCTCCCCAAGTGTGTCATGGCCCACGGGTTGAGAACCAATGCCTAAGCATCATACACAGACCCTCCCAAATGACCCATTGGTTTATTAATCCAGTACCCTAAGAAGTGTGGGTGTTATGGCCCGGTCTAATAGTGTATTTTGTTTCAAAGTGCCTCAGGGAGTTTAGAGTTTCTCTGTGCTTCATAGACAACGTGTGTTTGCACGGTTTATAAATTTATCGGGTTTGCCAAAAATAAATAAGTAAACTCTCACTTCTGGAGTCCCTTCATCTTGGACTCTCCTAGCACAGCTAAGCATGGTCACGCCAGGATTCTGAGGCGTGTTTATATAAAGTGACCAGTCTCTGCCCTCCGGTGCGGGGTAAGGAGCCACTGCCAAGCGTGGTGACTGGAGCCTTTTTATGGACTGTTGGTTCCAGAAGTCCCGAATTTAAGAGGGGCAAAGCAAGATGGATGTCAGTCCCTGCTTCATCTAGGGCCTCAGCTCAGGTCTGACTGAGACAGTTAGCCTGGGGCCGTGTGTCTGGCGCCGTCGAATTCTGGCTGTCACCTGTGTTCCTCATTGTTCTGCACAGCCCACATGTGGCTACCCGTGGTGCCTCGGTGTCTAAAAGGCCGTGTTCCAAGAACAAAAAGTCCCAGAATGCAGACAATTGTCCAGCCTTCTGCTGGCGACACAGTAGCTCACGTCCCTTCGGGAAAGCAAATCACAACACAGTAGGGGACGGGAACTTTAGGTACGATTCGTGAGAGGTCCCCACATCAATCATCCGCTGCGCGCGCTTGCATGCACATCTGGGAAACACCTGGAACCCAAGTCTCAGGTCTGTGCGCAGCAAGATCCCACTCCCCCACACCCACACACCCCAATAAACAAAATCCTTTCTTTTAAAGGGAAAATTACAACAGTTATGACCTGAACAGAAACTTCCCCGATGCCTTTGAAAACAATAACGTGTCAAAGCAGCCTGAGACGCTGGCCGTCATGAAGTGGCTGAAAACGGAGACTTTTGTCCTCTCGGCGAATCTCCATGGCGGTGCCTTGGTAGCCAGCTACCCCTTCGACAATGGCGTGCAAGGTGGGTGATGTGCCCCCCCCCACCCTGCTCTGGCAGACCTGAGCTGGAAGCACTCCACCTCCCACCCCCCCACTCCCCCCACCCCCCACCCCACCCCCCGGAGCAGAATGAACCCTGCAACCCTCCCTTAACTTTCTCTGGCTGGCCGGAAAAAGAGCCTTGCTGTCCCCAGCCCTGAGCAATCCTTCCTGTCACTGGGTTTTTGTTGTTGTTTGTTCGTTTGTTGGTGGAAGAAAAGGAGTAAGAATGAATCTCATGTGCACCAACCAGGGCGCCTGAAACAGACTATGTGGCTGAGAGTGGCCTTGAACTTCTGACCCTCACAGGCATGCACCACCAGGCCTGATTTATGAAATACCGGGGCTCAAACCCAGGGCTTTGTGCATGCTAGGCAAGCACTGTGCATCCCGAACGACATGGCCAGGTCTTCGTATAATTCTTCAACAGTGGATGGGCAGTGTGGCTTGAAATGACAGCCAGTAACAAGATATCCGTGGGGGAAATCCGACAGCCAGACATAGATCGTTTCACAGACGTAGGTCAAGTGGCTAAAAGAAAATAAAACCAGAATGGTTTACCTTCTTTTTTTTTTTTTTTAAATCTCATGAACAGTGTTGACTCTGGTGGTTCTCAATCTGTGGGTGGCGACCCCTTTGCAGGTCCAACGACCTTTTCACGGGGTTGCATATCAGATGCCCTGCCTATCAAATATTCACATTATGATTCAAAACAGTAGCAAAATTACAGTTATGAAGTAGCAACAAATATAATTTTATGGTTGGGGGTCAGCACAGCATGAGGACCTGTATCAAAGGGTCGCAGCATCAGGGAGGTTGAGAACCCGGCCTTAGAGTCTGTTGCATGAGATGTGTTTTAAGTATAAGGGCCAGGTATGGTGTTACACACCTTTAATCCCAGTACTCAGGAGGCAGAGGCAGGCAGATCTCCATGAGTTCAATGCCAGCCTGGTGTACAGAGCGAGATCCAGGACAGCCAGGATTACATAGAGATACCCTGTCTCAAAAAACAAACAACTAAAAAGAATTGGAAGTGTGACAGCAGCATCCATTAACCTCTAGCAGCACCTAAGGGGAGTTGCTGAACTCCAGAAAATGACAAGTATGATGAAGAAGTGACTTCATTTTTAGACTATTTTGTGAGATGATACCCTTGTTGGTTAAAAAGTAGAAAGAAGATAGGGGGGAGGGGATGGCATATCTCAGCTAGGGTTCCTACTGCTATAAACAGACACCATAACCACAGCAACTCTTACAAAGGAAAACATTTCATTGTGGGTGGCTTACAGTTTTAGAGGTTCAGTCCATTATCACCATGGCGGGAAGCATGGCGGCATGCAGGCAGATACGGTGCTGGAGAAGGAGCTGAGAGTTCTACATCTTGACCCACAGGAAGTGAACTGAGTGTCACACAGCATATAGCTTGAGCAAAAGAAACCTCAAAGCCCACCCCCACAGTGACATACTTCCTCCAACAAGGCCACGCCTCCTAATAGTGCCACTCCCCATGAGTTTATGGAGGCCAGTTACACTCAAACTACCCCAGGGGGTGTGCAGAAGTGAGGAAGGAGGCTGTCTGCGCATCCTGTGATTGTGTCAACTGATGTGTGTTGTACGTGCCCCTTTGTCTTTCTAACACAGCAACGGGGACGCTGTTGTCCCGAAGCCTAACTCCAGATGACGACGTCTTTCAACACCTCGCGTATACCTATGCTTCCCGGAACCCCAATATGACGAAGGGAGATCAGTGTAAAAACAAAAGGAACTTCCCCAATGGAATCACTAACGGGTACTCCTGGTATCCACTGCAAGGTGAGCTCCTCTTCCTTGTCTTTGCCTTGTTGCCTTCGGCTGGCATTACCAGCTAGTGTCGAAAGATCTTTAAGGCACAAGGCAGTCCCTCAGTCGGTCTCCATCCCATAATATCACAGGAGCAGTGGAGGTGACCGGTAGTTCTGGAAGATGAGCAGACACGGGCCTCACTGCTCAGGGCCTCCTTCACGCACTCAGACGTTTGTTTGTTGACTCTGCGGCTCAGCAGTTAAGAGCACTGGCTGTTCTTCCAGAGGTCCTGAGTTCAATTCCCAGCAACCACAGGTTGGCTCACAACCATCTGTAATGAGATCTGGCGCCCTCTTCTGGCCCACAGGCATATGTGCAGGCAGAACACTGTATATATAAGGGGTCTACAGCCAAAGCTGACTGGTGCCAGGCTGCCACTGATTATGACCATGCAGTAGTGGAGCCCATGTGGCTAGTCTCTTTCCAAAGATGGCCAGACAAAGGAGGGATGATGATGGAGGAGGAGGGACTCAGAGGAAGGCTATTCCTCTTTTATTTTGTCCTGTATTGTCTTCTTGGCAGTATTGGGCAGTGAAGCCAGGGCTTTGCACGTCCAAGTGCAGATTTGAAGTGCTCTGTCGTTGAACTATCCCCAGCCCGCTTTTTACTTCTCTTTGGAGACAGGGGCTTACTAGATTGCCCAGGCTGGCTTTGAACTTTCAAATCCCCTGCCTCGGCCTCCCAAGCAACTGGAATTTACGGGCCCGCACCCTAAGGCTTAGCTCACACTTATCAGAAAGAGTGACGTCAACACGGAAGCCCAGGGGTGTATCGAAACTGGGACTAGTCTAGATACTGAGAAACTCGAGGAGGGATGTAGGGAGAGAGGGCAGGAGGAGCTTCCTCATGCTAGAGAGGAGCAGCCTTTCCTCCCAGACTACAGCCTGGTCCACCGACAGCAAGCTGCAGCCTGCATGTCTGCACACAGGCCATTTCCACAGGCGCCTTCCCCAGCTGTCACTCTGGGTACATGGGCTGTCTAGTGATCTAGCACAAACTGGTACTTTTGTGTCTGGTGGCCCACTGCCAGTTTTCCAGACGAAGTAAATAAGCATAGACCAGAATTGATGGTGTTCAGGCAGTGGGCCCCACCAGACACAGAGGCACCCTAAAATTCATCCCGCTGCTCGAGATCTGCTCCCACCCACCTCAGGTCACCAGCAGAGTCCTGGACCTCCCTCTCCGTCTCGACAAAGGACCTTCTGTTCCGTGGCACAACTGTCCTTCATGGCCACTGTGACTGCCAAGACGAAAATCCAGATGTGTGGAAATTCCCAAAGTGGTTGCGAGTTATTTGCAAGTGTGTGTGTGTGTGTGTGAATGAATTCAGAGAGGAATAAAACATCCATAAATTTTAAAAAAAGAAAATTGAAAGGACAGAGGAATTCTTTGTCAGTAGAATCTGGGTCTATATAGATTACTTGACATTTTCTTTTTGAGTTTTTAAAAAAGATTTATTTATATGTTCATTTTATGTATGTGAGTGTTTTTCCCTGCATGCGTGTCTGGGAACCACGTGTGTGCTGTGCCACAGAGGCCAGAAGAGGGTGTCAGCTCCCCAGGAGCTGGAGTTACAGAGGGTTGTGAGCTGCCTTGTAGGTGCTGGGACCCAAACCTGGGTCCTCTGTAATTGCAGACAGTACTCTTACCACGCCACACACACACACACACACACACACACACACACACACACACATACACACACCACAGCCATCTCTCCACACCTTGACCATTTTGTTGAAACTGAACTTCTCCGATACCTGGCAGAACTGAGAATGCCCTTTTGCATTTTCTCAGGCGGATACTGTAGTAATTGCTTTTATCATCACAGACAATGACAGATGCATCTTAGAGGAAGGAGGATTTCCTTCACCTCACACTGGCATGATGGGTTGAGGCGGGGGGGGGGGGGGGGGGGGGGGGGGGGCTGGGGAGCTGGGGGGGGCTATTGGCAGATCAGGAAGCAGAGGCCACTAGCCAGACCCCAGGACAGATGCCACCCTGCCTCTGCCAGGACCAAACATGAGCCTGCAGGAGGACATTTCCTATTCAAACCAGACCAGGTATCAGGTGTAAGAAGGTAAAATCCACTTCCTTCAAAGCTACCTAGAGGGCTGGTGATGTGGCTCAGTGGTGGGCCACCTACCCAGGATGATGAGGAGACTTCAGTACAGTACAGGAGAAAGAGAAGGAACAGAAAACGTGCTGCATTTCATCAACTCTAAGATGTCCATTCCTATGAAATACAACATGCCACCAGGGAAGAATACTCTTAAATCTCCTCAGTTAAATACAGGTTTTTCAGGCATAAACTTTAAGACACATAAATCCAGAGATGTCACATATGAAACTTCACGCCAAACAAAATATGCTCTAATTATAACCTTTTGAAAGTAGGGTCTCCTAATGTCAAAAAATGACAGCTGGAAGCCACAGGGACCTGAGTCTGAGCCCAACAGGGTCCTTTCTCTGAGCCTCAGAAACATTTTGCCATAACGAGGGCCAAAGCCACAAGGGTCCTGCAAAATGGCTGCACCCTGGTCTCTGCCACCCACAGGCAAGAGTCCCTGGACCTGCGTGACTTAATACCTATGGCTGCTGCCCTGAAGAAGGGACTGCTGTCCCGATTGGATGAGGTGATAGAGAGGTCTTTGGAAAGAACCGAAAACACTGAATATTCAGTAAACATTAGACATTATTATTTCCTCTAAAACTAGGGTTCTTGGATTTAGTCCATGGATTTTATAGCTTACAGAGATATTTTGTAAAGAATTTTTTAAAATTTTGTGTGTGTGTGTGTGTGTGTGTGTGTGTGTGTGTGTGTGTGTATAGTGTATGCCACATGTGTGCAGGTGTCTGAGGAGGCCAGGAGGGGTCAGATCCTTGGAGCTGGAGTTATAGCTGGTTTTAGCCACGTGATGTGGGTTCTGGGAGCTGAACTCGGGTTTTCTGGTAAAGTACCAAGTACTCTTAATTGCTGTGTGTTCTCTCCAGCTCTACAGAAATATTTTTAAGAAGGATCTTACTCCGCTGTCCTGGGCAGCCCCTTCTGCAGGCAGTAAGACTACTTACCCCACTGCCTTTTTGTGGCATAGTCAATAAATGGTTCTTTCTTTCTTTTTGTGGGATAATTTTAATTGAAAATGTTTCTGAGGACATGAATACTGGATTTACATCATCTCCTCTCCTCCCTCTCCCAAATAAGTTACTCTTTAAAAAAAAGAAGAAAGAATTCCTATTCTAGCTTGTATCCATATAAGATATAACTTCTGCCCCTCAGCCATATCCCTAGTACTTTCCAATTAAAATGCAATTTAAGGAAAAACTGTTTGAAATGTAGGATTTCTAAAAATAAAAAGGGATCTTTCTGCACCTCTCACTTAATTTTGGTGCATAGCTAAACTTCGGTCAGCTCCAACCCAGTTACCTCATGGGATTCTTTGTGTCTGTCTGGTCACGTGGTGATAAAGATGTGAAGCCCTGATGTGACATGTTAGTTAATACAGCCAACACCTCTTTTTCCATTTCTAAGCTCTTCCTTGCGACTATCTCGCTCACACACTTCCTAGGCATGCGATACTTGGCTCCTCTCCGGCGTTAGACCTTAACAAAAATCAAATGTGCTTGTTTTTAGGTGGAATGCAAGATTACAACTACATCTGGGCCCAGTGTTTTGAAATTACGTTGGAGCTGTCCTGCTGTAAATATCCTCGAGAAGAGAAGCTGCCATTGTTTTGGGATGATAACAAAGCCTCTTTGATTGAATATATAAAACAGGTGCACCTAGGTTTGTGTCTAATAATTTTTGTTAACACACACAGCATGCCTAGAACCTTTGGGTTAAGCATATACAAAACCTCTTGGGAGCTTGGGGCAGGACTTCATTTTCAGTCCCGGGACTAAGTGTTTGGATTCCCTACGTATATTTTATCTGCAGCGTGTGAGAGGTGCTGTGCCCAGCTGTTCATAAGACAGGACGGTTCGTGTTCACTTGATTTGAGGGTGTGAAAGCCCAGGGTGCCCCTAACTTTACATATTGAGTGATACGTAAATCCGGCAAAAGAGCAGGAAGACCTGACGATACGCTTTTGCAACATCTCCAATTAGAAGCCTAGTCTGAGCCCCCTAGATGACTCCACAGGTGAAGGTGTCTGCACCATGCCTGATGACCTGAGGTTAGCCTGGGAGCCCATAGGGTGGAAGGAGAGACTTGACTCCTGCAAACGGTCCTCTGACCCCCACACACTTATGCCATAGCACACGTGTGCCTCCAACACCCAGTAAATAAATCAATGTGAAATTTTTTTTACCAGCATCTGCAGAACACTGCAGACATCTTCATTGGCTCTTCCCCCTCCCTCTTATGTAATCGCTCTGTTGTTTCCTCGGCTGTCGCTCTGACATTTCAGCTTTCACCGAGTCCCCATGGGTCCTGGAATAATTTAACCGTTCCACCGGGGTTCTCCCAATATCGATCCTTCATTGTGTTACTCTGAACTCTTTTCTGAAACTCACCCTTTGTCGGTGTCATTGGGGAAGTGTGACAGACGTGACATGTCTCTGCACCTCACCGCTTTCCCTGTAGACTTCTAATCTAGCTGTGCAGATGCCGAGTCAGGGCGGGCTTGCTCGCCATGTTGATAGGATAGGACTGTGAAGGAGCTGTACAGCCTGAAAATTACCACACAAATTATAGCGTAAGTAGTGTTAGTATCAATGCAGAAGTAATAATACAAGCCCATTTAATCGTGTTGTATTGAGAATATTTGTCTGTCTGCCTGTCCCTGTAATCAGCTGGGAACTCACCTAACAGTGTGTTTATTAGCGTCTCAACCCTGCCCCCTAGTGGTTTGAGACAGAAATTTTTTTCTGATTTAAAAAAAAAAAATGAGAGCCGGGCGGTGGTGGCGCACGCCTTTAATCCCAGCACTCGGGAGGCAGAGCCAGGCGGATCTCTGTGAGTTCCAGGCCAGCCTGGGCTACCAAGTGAGTTTCAGGAAAGGCGCAAAGCTACACAGAGAAACCCTGTCTCGAAAAACCAAAAAAAAAAAAATGAAACTTTCAAATTACTGATGCGTGGTTGTTACTACTTAATAGAAAGTCTCGGTCCCTATTAGTGCCCTGCCTGAAGTCAAGGGGCACTTTTATTTGTAGGTGATGAAGGCAAGTGCCCCTTTATCGGTACTCCCTGGTCCTTGTCACACCATATTCATCCACTGATTCAGTTCACCGCGTGCTAGGAGGCTTCTGAGTCTGAGATGGTAACCCATCTGGAAGTCTCTACCTTCCCTATCTGGGATGGAAAAGCCTCCGCTGTATGTAGCACAGGGGCCTTGCCTGGAGGACAGGAACCAGTGTAGACGCCACACGGTTTGGTCACGAGGCCTCTTTGAAAGCTCAAGAAAGCACTAGACTTGGGTGTAGTCGACTGAGAGTTGGGAACAAGACATCCTCCCTGCTTCGCGCCAGCCTGTTCTATGGCTTCAGAGGGGCTGCTGGGACTCACAGGAGACCTCAGTCTGAACCTGGGCTCCATGGTTTCATGTGTCTATGTTAGAGGATGTTCTTGATGTGGGCTGGGAAAGATATCTAGAGATGGTAACACCTGAGGTCGATCAGACGGTCAGTCTGAATTCTGGGCATGCAATGTCCTGCCCTGGGAGGCAGAGTACAGTGTGACCAGCCGCTGCCCTGGCCCTCCCCTGCTCTCTAAGGCGGATCTGAACCTAGAGGCTAAGGAATGGCTTACCCCCACCACCACCATCCCCCACCCCCCCACCATCCCCCATCCTCCCCCCCCCCCACGCTCCCCTTGCCACCCTGCGATAACTAAGCAACCTGGCTCTGAGAAATTGGATAGGTACTGAGCTCCAGAACCATGTTGGACCAAGAGATGGATCTTTCATCGGATCCAGAACAGGGTGCTGCATGATCAGCAGGCTTGAAGGAGCACTTTTCTGGGGACTGTTTGGCTTCCACTCTGAATGGTGACCAGATTCCAGATTCTACCATGGAGAACTCAGGAGGCTGTGCGTGTGTGTCTCCCAGGGAAGCTCGCACCCTCCTGGCACCTTCAGGTTTGACAACAGGGCTGATTTTTTTTTTTTCCAACCGTTGGCTTTCCCTTCTCTTGCCATCGTAGGTCTTTCTGAACCTGTGGGTCTACAGGTTTCTTTTCAGTCTTCAACTTCAGTACCCTGAGTAAATAGTAAGAACAAATACAAATGGGACTTTGAATAAAAAGGCAAAAGAGGGAAAAGCCACATGAAGATGGGTTTGCGGAGCTGACCTCCACAGACACCGTGGAAAGGAAACGTGGCCTTCAATGACCTATTCCCTGGGGAATGAGCCGGGAACTGAAGGAAAGGCCTAGGCAGGTCATCTGGGTCAGAGGTTTGCTTCACGGTCGAGATAAGGACTTGGTCGCTAAATGTCAAGACCTTCACCTTTCCCCTCAATCTTTTCCAGAGGACAATGTGTGCCCGGTGGTTTTCTTCCGTGGCAAGTAATGGCTGAGTGTAGCTATTTGCAGATAGCCCAAGGTCTTGTTACCATGGTGGCTTTTCATGGATGTCATTAGGCACAAATGACTTCACTTTAAGATACCCTGGCTTGTCACTGAAGGGACAAACTGGAATATGTGGCCAGTGTGGTTCAGGGGAGAGTTTCCTGGGATGCAGGAGGCCCTAGGTTCGATCCCCAGCATGGGGGACATTGAACTCTCAGAGTGGGACAAGTCTAATAGAATGGGTTTAGTGTGGATTCCAGAGACTGGCATCTCGGGTCCAGCTTTGCCACTTAGGTGACCATAAGACTAAGGATGGGGGCTGGAGAGATGGCTCAGGGGTTAAGAGCACTGGCTGCTCTTCCAGAGGACCTGAGTTCAAGTCCCAGCACCCACATGATGGCTCACAACCATCTGTAATGAGATCTGGTGCCCTCTTCTGGCCTACAGGCATATATGCAGGCAGAACACTGTATATGTAATAAATAAACCTTTTTTTTTTTTTTTTTTTTTTTAAGACTAAGGAGGTTGTTTAGGGCAAGGATTTGGTCCCTTGAACCACAAAAAAAAAAAAGACAAAAGTTATTTTAATCACTCAAAGCCTTATTCTTCACATTTGCAATATTTTGTTTTGTTTTGCAGTCTTGGCGATTGCTTATCATGCTTTGTGGCCATTGCTTATCACGCTTCCTCCTAGACAAGAATTTTACCACTTAGTTACTCCCTTGGCCCTGTAAAAATCTGATAATAGCCTTGTCATCTTGAGGAGTTGATGTGAAGAGTCATTGAGAACATGCACCCGTAGCCCTTAGTCTACAGCTTGGAACACAGTAATTGCGCATTAAATGTGGGCTGCTCTTACTAAAAAGAAGGCCCCATCAGTCACTTCCTTGGTTCAAGCAACATTGTGGTTATAATTTTGCTTCCCGCTTAGTTTGCCTGGTGTGAAGACAAACCTCTGAAGTCCTTAAATGTTGACAACTATCTTGTGAGTGAGTAGTTTTTTGGGGGACTTTAGAGCATTCACCACCATCATGTGTCAATGCAGTGTGGTGAATAAACAAACAACTTGGAAATGACAGGAATGGGTATTCTTGTTTCTGATCTTCCGTTTTGATAGTGTGAGCTAAACACTGAATAGCCAATAACCAGCCAGTTTAGGCTATAAACCAGGCTTGTAGCTCGGCTGTGATTTACAGGCATCAAAATTACTCTCTTTTCTTAACACTGTTAAGACAGATGAATACTAGGAATATATTTCTTAAATCATTAAAGTGGAAATTTCTTCCACGTGCCATAAGAGGTTTTATTTACTTTTAAATTCTTCGATTTTATTATTATTGTGCCAGGCAGGACACATGTGGAGGTCAGTGGGCAGCTTTTTAGGGAGTCTCTTCTCTCTTTCCACTGTGGGTTCCAAGGCTTGCCCATCAAGCACTCTTACCCACAGAGCCATCTCACTGATCCCAAAATCTGATATTTATATTTAATTTTCTTTTTGTCTTGCAGGTGTAAAAGGTCAAGTGTTCGATCAGAGTGGAAATCCATTGCCGAATGTCATCGTGGAAGTCCAAGACAGAAAACACATCTGCCCGTTTCGAACCAACAAACTTGGAGAGTACTACCTGCTTCTCTTGCCGGGGTCCTACGTGATCAATGTAAGTGTGTAAGGCCAGCTAGTGTGAACAGAATGCAACCTTGGACGGCCCAAAGTAAGGGGGAAAAAAATCCTTAACTGTGGGGACAGCAAGGGAGAAAGAAAAGAGAAATCCGACCGGCGATAGGAAAGGAGTGGAGGAGGTGGGAATGATGGGAACAAACCAGAAGAAAAATCATGTGTTTTCCTCACTGGCAGATAATTCTCAATAGAAGCCAAACACTTTTTTTTTCCTTCAATTTTTCCATGTTCGTGTACATGTGCTATGGCACACATGCAGAGGTCAGACGGCGGCGGGGCGTGGGAGGGGCGGGGCGTCAATTTGTCCTTTCCGCAAACTCAGATTAAACTCAGGTTGTCGGGCTTGCACGGCAAGGGCTTTCACCTGGTGAACCATCCCACCAGCTCGAGAGGGCTGTTCTAATAAACACGTGCAACCCCATTATTCAGATCAGGAGCAAGCCGAGGTGAGCCAAGGTGCCTTGCACCACGGCGCCCTGCCAGAGAGAGGCCAGGGCAGCAAAAGGAGACGCTGTATTGTCGGGATGAATGAGGGAGAACTCGGAAGACGAGCAAAGGAGTAGTGACAGGATGGTTGGAACGGAACCCCATTGAAAAGAAGGAAGGAAGCACCTGGAAACTTCAGCCCTGCCTGGCCCCGCCCCCGGGGGAGGGGCCTGCGGGAGAACTGACAGGCAGGAAGGCAGGGGAGTGCCCGCAAGCTCCAGCGTGCCAGGAGACCAAGAATGAAAAGTCAAGCTCTAGATCCAGTCCGGGGAGCTGTTCTGAAAAGTGGCTTTCCCGTTCCAAAGAAAGCTGTCACTTCAAACTCTTCCTTGCCATTCCACAGCCACACCGGACGCCGTCTTGGCGTAGGAGCTGGTAGCCCCACCCTGGACTCTGACCGCAGCCTTGGTCCACTATACATTTCACTGAACAGAAGACAGATCCCTCAGAGCCCAGCCGCTACCGTAGCCCAAGCCCAAGTGCCATCTCCTCTGCCCTACAAGTTCTAGGGAAGGCTCTGCCAGCCACAGCCTTGGCACTGCAGCGAGCCAACGCCTCAGTCCACAGCTTCACTACACCTGTCGATCAGGAGCTTAGACAGGTGCCAGCTGAGCCCCACAGCTCCAGGGACAGAGCTACCATGTGGCTTCAGACCAACCACTCACCTGGTTCCTCCCCAACCACAGCCTTGGGACCACGGCTGCAGATGCAGACCGTCTCAGCTTCCCTGAGGTAGAAGGTACCTACCAAAGCCTGTCTGTGAAAGGCTCATAGGCAGTACCATACGGAATGGGGAAAAGCCTAAAACATTCACTCTCAGGTCAGGAACAAGGCAAATACAGGAAGTCTTAGCAAGCGCAATTAGGCAAGGAAAAAAATGGATATCGAAGTTGGAAAGTAAGAAGTTAATTATATTTACAGATGTCGTGGTTTTATGCTTAGGAAAACCTAACTTCCATCAAAGAGCAGCTGAGCCTTACAAATTAATTCCAGGGAGTTACAGGATGAAAGAATAAATTTAAAAAAAAAAAGCCAGTAGCATGTATATGTATCAGTAATAAACTTGGTGAAAAAGAAATTAAGACAGCAATTTCATTCACAATAGCTACCAAAACAAATGAGATGTTTAAAAATAAATTTAACCAAAAGATCCATACAATATAAATTATAAGCAGGATATGGTGGTACATGCCTTTAACCCCATCACTAGAGAGGCAGAGCTCCAGGGCAGCAATGAGACCCTGTCTCGAGAAAAGAAAACTGCAAACCACTAATGAAAGCATTTATTAGAGAACACACAAAACTACCCCATTCATGGACCAGAAGAGGCAACATCATCAGAATACCTTACCACCCAAAGTGATCTAGAATCAATGCAGTTCCCATCAAAAAAAGCAATGACTTCATAGAAATAGGGGGAAACACACACACACACACACACACACACACACACACACACACACACACCAAATTCATATGAAACCATGAAAGACCCAGAAGAGCCAAGCAATCCTGTTGGGGAGGGGGAGAAGGCAATGCTGGAAGTATCACAAATACTTACCTGTAAAACATACTACAAAGCTACAGTAATTAAAGCAGCATGCACAGGCATAGAAACAGACATGTAGGCCAGCAGAACAGAATAGGGAACACAGAAGTTTGTCTGTGTCCATATGGCCAGCAGATCTTTGAGTAAAACACCAAGAGCATACAGTGAAGAAAAGATAATCTCAAGAATAAATAGTGATGGACATTTGTATAAGAATCAAACTTGATCTTTAATTCTTAATATACACAAAAGTTAACTTAAGATGGACCAAAGGCCCAAATATTAAACTTGAAAACAAGGGAAACACTTCAAGACATCGTGTAAATGATGAATTTTCTTATGATAGGGCCCCAAGGTACAAAAGTTAAGATAGACAAGGAGATAAACAAATTAAGAACATGGCAAAGGAGCCAATCAGCAAATTCAAGGACAGTCTCCAGAACTGAGAGAAAAGAGGTTGGTTTCTAGGATGCATAAGGGACTCAAAAGGAAGCCTTAGGCAGGTGGATTCTCTGAGTCCATGGCCATCCTGGACTACACAGTGAGTTCTAGGCCAGCCAGGACCTCAAAACACAAAGCAAGCACAATCTAGCTGAAGATGCATAAGAACAAAGCTAGAAAAACTCAAGTTAAAGCAAAAAACCAAAAAAAAAAAAAAAAAGCCGGGCAGTGGTGGCGCACGCCTTTAATCCTAGCACTCGGGAGGCAGAGCCAGGAGGATCTCTCTGAGTTCGAGGCCAGCCCAGTCTCCAAAGCGAGTTCCAGGAAAGGTGCAAAGCTACACAGAGAAATCCTGTCTCGAAAATCAAAAAAAAAAAAAAAAGAAAGAAAAGAAAATTTCAAGTTGTTGTTTGTTTGTTTGTTATTTTTAAAAAATCCGTGGAAGGGCTCAGCAGTTAAGAAGACCCTGGCTGGAGTCCCAGAACCCACATGGCAGTTCACAACTATCTGTAACTCCAATTCTAGGAGGTCTGATGCCCTCTTCTGGTGTACGTGAGCACTGCATGCAAGTGGTACATAGATACAGGCAAAAAAAAACATGCATATTAAAAAAAATTTTTTTTAAAGGAGTAGAATTGTACACTTAGATCAATGGCAAAGAAAATGATAGCAAAATGATAGCAAACTGGGGGGAAGAGTTCCAGTAAGGATACTGAGTATAGACTCGGTACAAAGGAAACCATCCTTACCGTGGCACGCTGTGAAAATGACTGTGGTAGAATCGGCCCGCGGCTTCCTCCTTTCTCCTGACTCACACACCAGATGCTGAACCTGTCTTTGACCTAGCTTCATTTTGTAATTCTTGGTATCAGCAGACACTGGGCAAACTCAGCGGGCACCAGCCCCGCCCCCGCCCCCGCCTCCCCATCCCCCCACTCCCTGGCCTGGGAGGCTGTCACTCAAGGCGCAAAGGCTGCCTCCTCGTGGCGGAGATGACGTCTTCAGCCTTGGCCTCACACGCTTCTGAAATCACTCATGCAACTGTTTCTTGTTCCTCCTCAGGTTACAGTCCCGGGACATGACCCGTACCTCACAAAGCTGACGATCCCAGGGAAGTCCCAGACCTTCAGTGCTCTTAAAAAGGATTTTCACCTCCCGTTGCGAGGGCCGCTGGATTCCATCCTTGTATCAGATCCTTCGTGCCCAACGATTCCTCTGTACAAACTAAGGCCAAACCACTCGGCTGCGACAACGCCCAGTTTGTTCGTCTTCTTCGTGACTCTTTTGCACATATTTTTCAAATAAAGTGGAATGTGACACTCAAGCCCCATCAGCACCTGGAATCAGGGATTGGTCACTCCAGGTTATGGCAACTGTCCCTCTTTCCCCAAGAGGAACACTGGATGTTTCCAAACCCAGCAGAGAGCAACAGTACCACGATAAAAGCGATCTTCAGTCTGGATGAATGGAGGTCACTGCCTAGCAAGTGCGGCCCACATACGCTCCATCTTGAGGTAGCCCCAGAAATTTGAAAGAAACTTGAGAAGCAAAACAGACATCCCTAGAAGAAGAAAAAAAAAGTTAAATTTTGTATACAGAAATCCAAATGGATCCAAGCAGCAATGATGGACACTTCCTGATCACCTATGCACCACCTTGCCATGAGTGCTATTTGTAAAGAGCTAATACTACTACGTACGTATACATGGTTCTCCCTAAAGGAAGAAATTTCTAGATAACAGGACTAAGAACATTTACTTTTCCGGTGTTCTAAGGAGAAATGAGAGGAAATGGGCAAACATGCCTGACGTGTGTACAGAACGCAACAGACGAAGTGGCCTCCGGTGCCAGTGTCCTTGCCTCCCTGCACCTGATGCCACAGTCCTGTTAAGATGGTCCCCTCGTCGTAATCCTGGTCTCTTGCCTGAGCCCCCCGATGCAGGGCAAGCTGCTCACTAGACACACCCACCTGGATACGGCCCATATGAACTTCACCACATCCTGTTGACAGTTGAGACACCACCGTGTGAGAGCTGACCCTGCTCCGTGCGTGCTTGGTCCTTTCTTCATTGTGTGGATCCAGTCAGGCACTGAAAGCGACTGTATTGATTCAGCCCATCCTCTCCATGCCAGTTAGCTCCCCTCTCTGCTGACCCAGCTCCACTGTCTCTCGCTCCCAGGTATCTCTTTGCCAGGCCCATCTTCCACACAGCCCTGGAGGAAGGGGGCTGCCCAAAAGCCCTTCTGCTCCCTAAATGCAACACAGTGCTCGAAGTCCCAGATCTGGATGTCATTCTGACACCATGACCACATCTTGTTTCCCACTCAGTAAAACTCCACTCCAAGCATCTTCTTCAACCAGGAAGCCTTGCCATTTCTCTCCCGTGAAATTCCAAATGATCTGGGTCAAGGCCAGTCCTCTTGGACCCTTCAAACGAGCTGGTTGTCTTGGTTACTAGTTTCCAGTGCAATGGTGCTATCTACTTCATGCTGGCTTTCTCTGGTATAGCATGGGCTCTTCGAGGCCAGGATCTACTTGTTGGAAAAGTTCGCTCCTGCATCCTCGGAGCCTAGCACAAAATAGGAAAGAAATGGTTGGGGAAAGTGTTTCAGCAACCTGCTACAGACCTTCCCAGAACGGTAGAGATTTGAGCAGTTTTATGGAAGTAAGTTTTATATTTGGCAACATCCAGCTCACTGGTGTACACAGAGAGAGAGACAGAGACTTTTCATGGATACATCAAGAAAAACAATTCAAAGTGAATGCACTGTAAGGCTGGGTATGAGGGCGTTTGCTAGCTGTTAGCTGCACTATGCACTACCTTCTAGACCAGAAAAAAAAAAATCTTACAATCAGTTGGAAGTAGAAGTGTCCCTATGTGAAAGTAAATTTATTCTAACTCACCGCAAGAATTAAGAGGAGGCCAGGTGTGGTGGCACGTGCCTTTAATCCCAGCACTCAGGAGGCAGAGGCAGGTGGGTCTCTGAATTCTAGGCCAGCCTGGTCTACACAGCAAGACACTGTCTCAAAAACAGATAGGTAAATAACTAAGGATAAAGAGCAAACAGGAAAATCCATAGCAACTCTGGTGTGCAGGTTCCTGCGCGCTGTGAGTTTTCCATGGGAATTGAGTCACCTGGTTCTTCAATCACAAGCCCTGAATGGCTGTGAAACCAGGCAGGGCTTGGCACATGGTGAAGCCTTGAGACTCTAAGGGACTGAAGAGATACATGGGCACCTTGATGCCCTCTCTTGGTGCCAAACTTACTCTATATTTTAATTGATAGTATGTGTAGTTTTTTTTTTTAACCACTTCTAAATTTGAAAATAGCATGATTATCTTGATCACTGTATTTAAATAAGCATTAGCTTATATCTTGGAAAGTGTACATTAATAATAGTTCAGAAAGTGATTTGGGTACATTACATTTAAAGTATATAAGACTAAGCCAGGTGTGGTGGCTAGCACCTATAATCCCAGCTCTTGGGAGGCTGAGGCAGGAACAGCGACACAAGTTCAAGACCAGCCTGGACTGTAAGTGAGAGCCATCTTAGAAAAACAGTAGCGGTGGTCGTGGCGCACACCTTTAATCCCAGCACTTGGGAGGTAGAGGCAGGTGGATCTTTGTGAGTTCAAGGCCAGCCTAGTCTACAAAGGACAGCCAGGACTGTTAACACAGAGAAACTCTGTCTCGAAAAATTTGGTTTGCCATCGGCTGGATGGTCTGAATTCTGACCTACCTTTTTCTAGGGTAGGTTTTAAAGGAAATGGGCTGTTTTCTGAATTGGTTCCCGGACCTAACAGAAAACGTGTTACTAAAATAACTTGCACGTGGATGTGTCTTACTGGAGAGGCCCAGGGCTTTGCACGCACAGGAAGAGTGCTCTGCCATGGAGGCCCAGCTTCTCTTCTGTTTTGTCACAAGGTCTCACTAACTTGTGTGGGCCGGACATGAAACTCACCATAATCCAAGCTGGCTTTGAATCTGCCTGCCTTAGCCTCCAGAGCAGCTATGACGGTCTGGACTATGTCCTTCTTAAAATAACATTACTTATACTAGAAGTCTGTATCAAAACCCAAGGTAAACTCAATTAAACAAGGGGAGGAAGAGGTATGGCTCGGTGATAATGTGCTTAGCATGAGCAGTCTTGGGTTCAATCTCCACTAAAGTACCCCCGCCCTCAAGACAAACCATGACCGTGAAATTACTCTATGGTCTGGGTCCTCAAAAGTCCACAACCCCCATTTCTTTCTGTATGTCCCCTACCCTGGCGGATACGCTCTGAGGTTCCAAATTCAATTGTAACCCTTGTAGAGAGAACAATGTAAGCTAGATGAAGAGCCAGGCTCACAGTGGTCCTGTCGGGCAGCCGCTGCAGTGGTACAGACCACATTTTGGTGCTCCTTCGGGTAGAGAAAGCACAATGAATACTTGAGTAACTCCTTTGAAGGCAGCTCACCGTATTAAAGGTGAGCTGGTAACGAAAAGACTGGTTAGCAAGAATCATGTCATTTCCAAGGGAACGTTCACAAAGTGACCTAGCTCACTTGTGTGCCTATTCGAACTGGGATGGTTGAAATCCCAGCACTCAGGAGGGAGAGGCAGGTAGATCTCTTGAGTTTAAGGCCAGCCTGGTCTACAGAGTGAGTCCCAGGATTGTCAGAGCTACATAATAGAGACCTGTCTCAAAAAGAAAAGAAAAGAAAATACCCAGCTAAATGAACGGTGGCGGATGTTTAGACAGACGCCAAGTTGGTGCTTCGTTTTTTTCCCCTCAATAAACTGCTGAGCAAGTTAGAAATGTTTGGCCTCCTCTACTCAATTCTCAGTGTTTTTCAAGACTCAATGCCATGCTTTGTTCCAGAAGCAAATCTGCATGTGTCATTTGTCTCAAAACGGTGTACACTAGCTCTGCTTTCCAATGTATGAATGGACTCTGGGTGGAGAAGTATCTGTTTCTAGGAAATGTGTATGAATCTGCACAGCGTGGGTATTCTCCTACTGCAGCAGAAGTCTGACTCCATTCTGTGAGGCAGCAATCTAGTGGATGTTTGTGAGGTGACTTTTGCCTTCCTTGTGATCTTGTGGGTGGGGTGAGGGGGCAGGTGATGGCTAGATGAGGTAAAACCACGGTTCTGGATGCCTACAACAGACTTCACACTCCTGGATTTGTTCTAGAACTTACATCACTAATAGACACTACTGTTACTCACGGACTATTTTATCGTATCTTAGCACACAAGCCACCCCACACACACAGCCCTTCGCAAGTGGCTTCTTCCTGATTTTTTTTTTTATTACAAGCTTCTCAGTGATTCTTATCATTAAAAGACCAGTAAGCAAGATGCTCAGATTGAGCCAGGCAGTTCGAGGCCAGCCCAGTCTACAGAGTGAGTTCCAGGACAGCCAGGGCTACACAGAGAAAATATGTCTCGAAAAACAGAAAATAAAAAGTACGCTCAAATTGTCTAAGACTGTAACATTCGCTGTGGAGGGACCATGACTACCTCTGAGCTTATTAAATTTATCTGCTTATCAATAAAAAAAATATTCATTTAGTGAATGCTGTCTCTTTCCATTACTTTTTTGTTTGCAAACATAACAAAATCTACAAACCAGAAAGAAAATTGCCATCAAATATACTCTAGGAGAGACCAAATTTAAGGTCTTAGACAAGAATGTTTCAATAATATTCCCAAAGTCCAGATGGTCCTTCCAGGACCGTGTATGCTATCTGTGACATATTCTGAGTTAATTTGAATTATGTGGCTGTGTGTTCCATGGACAAGATTATGGGCAAGGGTGTCTTCTGATCAAAAATAATCTGGGGCAAAGGATGCAGCTCCGTGTGGAAGTGCTTACCAAGCTCGCACAAAGCCTGGATTCAGTCTCCAACACCACAGAAACAAAATGCTTTTGAAATATTCACATTAACATAGTAAAGGATCTGAGTAGTCATGCAGAAGAGAAGCCAAAATCTGAAGTACATTAAGCCATGGAACCATTTCTTAAATCATCAGCCTCGTATAAGCTTAGATTTCCAAACACATTTTGAGGAACCCTGACAAAAAACATTTGTCCTGAGTAACACGTTTTATTGGCTCCCAAGTCCTTTTGTTGAAACATACAGCAGAGCTGTAAACAAAGAATTTGCTTCCAGAAGGAGCTGGGAAACTTAAGGGTCCTAACCTCATCAATAAAAATCTTGTTATTGCGCCTTCTAGTCAAGGACATGTTGATCTGAGTGCACATCTATTGCCAAAACGGCTGCACAACTGGGATTTTATTTATGTGTATGGGCGTTTTGTCTACATGTATGTCCGTGGGTTATTCCAGAGCACAGAATTGTTTTCTCCCCCCATTTCCTTCATGAGTGTGAGAAGGCTGAATTCTCTCCACAGCTCAAACCCCAGCCTCCAAATTTCCCGTGTTGCTTTTATAATAGGGGAAAGAGGGAACTGGTTAGCTATGTCCAAACAAAACAAAAGGCCTCTGTCCAACAAGAAAGCCTCATATTTTGTATACACGGTGTTTTTAAAATGAAATTGGTCTCGAATTCCTTGCTCTGTCGGCCAGCAACTTTTCTTCTTGAGCTGTTCTCGTAGTAGTTAGGAGTCTCCTGCTAATGAGTGCTTAAGCTCAGCCCTCCCGACAAGCCGCTTCCAAGTCACAGTTCATGCTCTCTGGAAATCTGTTTCTATAAAAAGAAAATGTCTGGAAATGGGTATTGTGAATACATAAAATTATATAAGGGGTTTGGGGGATTCTTTCTATATTACAGTTCTAACTTGAGTCTTAAAGATCAGTCTTCATAGAACTTTTTAGGGAGGGACAATTTTTATACCAACAGTATTTTTTCATATTTTAAGAAGTTGTCTTCTTGCCGGGCGGTGGTGGCGCATGCCTTTAATCCCAGCACTTGGGAGGCAGAGCCAGGCGGATCTCTGTGAGTTCGAGGCCAGCCTGGGCTACCAAGTGAGTTCCAGGAAAGGCGCAAAGCTACACAGGAAAACCCTGTCTCGAAAAACCAAAAAAGAAAAAAAGTTGTCTTCTTTGAAATTAGGAAAAAAAACAAATGTGCGGAGCTGTTTTCATTGCCTGTCAATATCCTGAATGCCCAGTTGTCTATACAATGCATTTTATCTGATAGCTTGAGGAAGGGCACAAAAGGAAGCAACCATCTTCCCAGGAAGAGAAAATACAAAGGGACCCGTGACCACATTACCTGTGACCATGTGTCTGCACAGATGAGATCTGGGCCACCTAGTAGAGTTCTGGAAATGGCTAGTCATGAATGAATCCAAGGGAATCCTGTTAAGCTGAGGTCTGTTCTGGGTGGCTGTGCCACACCTCTCCTAGTCTCTACACTTTTAAGTCAGAGCTCACTAAAGGAGTAGCCTATCTGTGATCTTGATTTTGACCTCCCACTAAAGGAAGCTTATGAATATTAGTTTTAGAATGTGAAAAGCAACCATTTCAGAGGACTCCAGAGGATGTGGCTCAGTTGGCAGCATGCCAAGAATGTATAGTCCTGGGCTTGATGGCACACTGTGATCTCACACAGAGGTGGAGGTAGAAGGATCAGTCATTCAAAGCCATCTTTGGTTACACAGAGGTCAAGGCCATCTGGGTTACATGAGACTATCATAAAAAAACTAACCAACCAGACGTTGGAACCAGGCGTGATGGTACATACCTGTACTTTTAGCATGTGGGAAGGCAGTAAGATCAGAAGTTCAAGGCCAGCCTCTGCTACACATCAAGTTTGAAGTCACCTTAGTGGGGTGTTATTATAACCCTACATGAAGCCCCAATTAACAGGCTTGGAAAACTGTGAGCCAAAATTAGGCCAGTACAAAAATTTAACCCTATGACATCCATCCAGAATAATGGCAATAAATTTAGGTTAGTTTGGGGAATTCAGAAGGTGAGAGACTATTTTGAGGACTCCACACTGTTAGAAAGATAGTATTCTGCAGGCAGTGGAGATACTGATTGAAACAAAAAATAGTAATTAAAAATCCTGAGGGCAGCCGGGCGGTGGTGGCGCACGCCTTTAATCCCAGCACTCGGGAGGCAGAGCCAGGCGGATCTCTGTGAGTTCGAGGCCAGCCTGGGCTACCAAGTGAGTTCCAGGAGAGGCGCAAAGCTACACAGAGAAACCCTGTCTCGAAAAACCAAAAAAAAAAAAAAAAAAAAAAAAAATCCTGAGGGCAGCACTTTAGAGTTAGTGGATTATTAACAACAAAAAAAGGCAACCACCATGACATGACATCAGGAGGGAGATGTGAGGTATCTGAAAGAAACTGGGAGTGTGGATATGGTCTAAATACACTGTGCTTATGTATGAAATTAGCAAATAAAAGTGTATTATTATTATTATTATTATTATTATTATTATTATATAGCTTTCTAAAACCTTCAAAGGAGAGAGGTTTGGAAAAGCAAAGCATGGGCGGGGCTCAGGGCCTGGCTGTCAGTAGAGTGCTTGATGAAAGCATGAGGACCATTTGGATCCCATCACCCATGTAAAAAGCTGCACCGAACGGTCCACATCTAGTGATTGCAGAGACAGACAGGCACATCCCTGGGCTTGTTGGCCAGCTGGCCTAGCCCCATCTGTGAGCACTAGGTCAGCAGAGACCCTGCCTCAGGGAGGAGGACGGGAGAGACAGCTGCCTGGTTAGGAGCTCTTGCTGCTCCTGCAGAGGACAGGGTTACAGCGGCACAAATGTCTGAAACTCCAGTTCTAAGGGTCCAACACCCTCTTCTAGCCTCCTCAGGCACCGCATGCATGTGATTCAATGCACTGTATGCGTGTGATCCTTACATACACATGTAGACAAAAAAAAAAAAAATTAAGGTGGAGAGCAATGGAGGATGGTCACTATTATTAACCTGTAGCCTTCACAAGCACTTACATACATGCATGCACACCCACATCTACCAAGTGTACCTACCCAAACCTGTACACAGAGGAAAGAACATGTAATTCAAGTCTATTTCAATAGCATCCCTCTTCTTAAAAAACAAAAGCAAAGAAACTGTGATTCTCCTTTACCAAAAATAATACTGATTTTAAATATCTCAACCACCCGTAATAAAACATCAAATCAATGGACTGTCTCTCATCTACCTTCTGCTCTTTTGTTTTATTTATTTTTTGGTTTTTCCAGACAGTGTTTCTCTGTGTAGCTTTGGTGCCTGTCCTGGATCTCGCTCTGTAGACTAGGCTGGCCTTGAACTCAAGAGATTCGCTTGGCTCTGCCTCCTGAGTGCTGGGATTAAAGGCATGTGCCACCACTGCTCGGCCTTCTGCTCTTATATTCTATCACTTACCACTGGTTAAATTCAGCCCACTTTAGAACATTCAGCTCCTTCCATCAGGTGCTTTCAGGTGGATTTTTTTTTTTAAATAATTTACTATTTTATGTTCATTGTTTTGCCTGCATGTACGTCTGTGTGAGGATGCCTTGGAACTGGAGTTACCGACAGTTGTGAGCTGTCATGTGGGTGCTGGGAATTGAACCTAGCTCCTCTGAAGAACAGCCAGTGCTCTCAACTGCTGAGCCATCTCTCCAGCTCATTTTTCTTTTTAATACACTATTTATCATTGGCAAAACTCCCCACAAGGGCTGTGGATATAGCTGAGGCCTGCACTCAATCTCCAGCAGCATCTCTCTTCACATCCACATCTATTGTTAACACACACGCACAGTTGATCAAATGACAGAAAATATGGTCACAAACTTATTTGTGTGTGTGTGTTTGTGCATGTGCAGGTACAGATGCACATGCATTGTCCAGTTAACAAACAAAACAAACCCAGAATGGTCCCCCTCTATCAAGAGAAGGCATCCTCTTTGATCAAGCATACAGCTTCAGGAGAGACACACACAGGGGGCATCCACCTAGCCAGCCAGATCAGCTCAACCCTAATGATCAATGGAGGGATAAATGTCACAGATTGACTTTACATTCCCAGTAAGATTTCAAGACTTGTCTTAGTTAGGGTTCCTATTGCTGTGAAGAGACACCATGAGCACAGCAACACTTACAAAGAAAAACATTCAACTGGGCTGGCTTACAGTTCAGAGGTTCAGTCCATCATCATCATGGTGGCATGCAGGCAGACTTGATGCTGGAGAAGGAGCCAAGAGTCCTACATCTTGCTCCAAAGCAACAGGAAGCAAACTGAACTAGGCGTAGCTTGAGCATAGACAACCTCCAAAGCCCACCCCCACAGCAACACACTTCCTCCAACAAGGCCACACCCATTCCAACAAGGCCATACCTCCTAATAGTGCCACTCACTCTCTATGACTTATGGGGACCAATTACATTCAAGTACCACATACTACAAAATCAAATCCAGGAACCACCAAGGTGGCTCATCAAATGCTTACTGCTAAGCCTGATGATCTGAGCTCAACTCCCAGAACCCACATGATATAAGGAATTAACCAACTGCAAATTGTTCTTTGACTTTCATGTGTCTTGTGATACACTGTCTCACTCACAAAGTAAATTAATTGAAAAAACCTTTTACAAGTTAATTCAAACTGGGTCGTGGTGGCACCTGCCTTTAAAAAAGGAAAAAGTTAATTCAGGCCGGGTATGGTGGAGGAATATCTTTAATCCCAGTTTTGGGAAACAGAAGCTGGCAGATTTCTGAGTTCTGACTAACCTGGGCTACAAAACACTCAACCAGCAAGTACTACTATAAACTTCTCACAATACCACAAGCCTTCACATATACAGAACAGCAACATCTTTAAATAAAAACGCAAGAAATTTTGAATTTAAATAAAAATAGGGATCTAACCACTTAGCTTTGGAGTCTGGGGTCCACATGCTGCTTTTTGTGGTCAGCCTCAAGACTTGGGTCCCAAGAATGATGCAATTACTTTTTTCCTGGGATTCGGTTTGGGGGTCTTAAGTCTGCATGCTGCTATTGTGAGGCTAGTCTCAAAACCCAAGTCCCAAGACAAACAAAAACAAAAAGTTACTTTTCCCCCCAGTGCTAAAAAACTGAACTGAGGAATTCATGTGTGCACTGAGCTCAATCACCAGCCCCATCCAGTCAATTCCTGTTGAGCACCAATAAAATTGTGACAAGACTTTCCCGGCTTCCTGGGATTTAGTTTCAAAGAAAAAAAGCAATTATAAGAAGACTACACCATTCACTACAACCAAGCAAAACACTACTTGAGCCAGCCTGCCACTTGATGACCCAACAGCATTCATTCATGCCTTGCTGAACTGCAGCATTACTTCTTACTCAGTGTCCTGCGGGCTCCAGACAGCATCCAGCTCCCTCGGCAAAGTGGGAAGATACAGCCAACGTACACAGGTACGCAGAGACGTCAAGATTTGTTAGCCATGTAGACTGTTATGAAAAATATATAAGACAATGAAGCTCTTGAAACAATTCTTTAGATATTTAATAAATCATTCATTTGCAAATAAATAATGTATGTAGACCACACCTAAATAAACATTTGGAAACTGGTATTCCCCAAGGATGTCATTTCTGTATTACAAATTGATAGAGTGAAGCTTCACTGAGTCACAGGAGCCAAAGCTGAAGCAGTTGCTCCTGCCATTCTCCTACTTATGGGATAGATACTTCATCAAGGAGTGTTTCCCGTTTCTGATGCTTCCGTCAACGAGTTTAGCACAAAACTACCTTTGGTTACTCTAAACTTATAGTCCAGAGGATTTTACTTTCCTATACTTGAGCCCTTTCTATACACAGCCCTTCAAGCAAAGGGAAAGATTCTTATTATGAATCAAGAGGTTAATCTACACAGAGAAATCATTTTAAAATACTACGCATGTTTTAAAATGAGTTCTCTTTACCCATGTTCTGAATTAGTCTTTCTGCTGAATGGTTTCTACACCTAGCCTAAGTACAGCCTGAAACTTAGGCAACATCGGGAACCATGGGGCTAAGTCCAAGGAGGTGCTTCTAAGGGCCTCAGAATTCTCCACCTGAGAGATCAGTGCATCATCTGCTCTACTCCATATGACAACGCACTTGAAAATACGGTGCATGTTTTTTACTTACATACCAACAGATACAACTCGTACCTTTAAAAAAAAATTGTGTGCACATGGGGCATGTGTGGTTATCAGAGGACAACTTTGTGGAACTGGTTCCCTTCTTCCCCTTTTTGGGGGCTCCAGAGATCAAATTTACATCATCAGGCTTACACAAGCAAGTGCCTTACCAAGAGAGTCATCTCTCCAGCCCACAGCCCACAGCCACTAGAGAACTAAAGAGTTTCAGAATTTCAATAACTTAAATATTCGATCCTTCACACAGCTTCTAACTCCTTACGTGAGAGGTACTAAATAAATTAAATGTTCTTTATTAACAGAGGAAAAAAAGGAAATCAAATGCTTCTAATGTAGTCAATTCTCAGAAAGGGCCCATCATCATTTTAGCTGGAGAGGACACATTTCACTTCCAAGTGGAAATTACTTTAAACATAAGGAAAATGAAAAAGGAGCCACACAGCCAATGCAGAGTACATTAAAACCCAAATGTAAAATATAATCAAGTGAAGTTTTCCTAAAAGAAGGAAACAGTCACTATTCATACCCTCAAGGAGATCAATTATACAACAAAGTTTAAGTGGACTGAGACACTTTTCTCGCTTTAGTGTAGATAAAAATAAATGCAAATAAAAATAAAACGCATGTTGTCTGTTTTGGGGGGTTATATAGTTAGAAATATATATTTCTATTGTTATGGGCAGGGTTAGTTGAAATAAGTTAGCACAATCATTTGAATTGGTTGTCTGCACACGGGGCAGGGCTTATTTCTCTTTTTTAGCTTCTTTGCACATGTGAAACACGACATGAGATGTCCGGTTTTGCCATGAACGATGCAGCCGTTTTTAGGCCGCCCTTGGCAAATCACACATGGTTCAATGGCATTGAGAGAGAAGCCGGATTCCATGCTTTCTCCTCTGTTCTGTGTCTCCTCCTTCTCCAACTCTTTGACATCTTCTTGGCTGCTGTACACGATGCTACTGGAAGTGGATGGCTGGGAACAGTCCTCACTGTCCTGTGACTGGAAGGCTTGTCCTTCTTTATCATCACTTTCCTCAAGGCACGGCTCCTTAGGGTCACTCACTGTAGTTTTTTTCCCATCAGGCACATCTAAGCCTTCTTTTTCGGCCATCTCTCTGTTATCTTTCCCTTTCCCTTCAGGAAGCCAATTCTCACGAAGGGTCCAACATCTGTTGCAGTGGGGTGGAAGCGGGGGATTCATTTCACCACAGGAGGTGCATTTCCAATAGTCCTTCAATAAAAGAAGACATGAACCCTTTCATTACTAGTCATAACGAAGCTAGTCGCTTCAATATGCCTGAGGAAAAGTCTATCACATAGTTCAATTTTCAGCATTTCATGTTTTACATAAGACAGGAAAAAAGAACATGAGGAATATAGTTAATGCTGTATACCAGAAATTAGCTAAGAGAGTAGGTACTTTCCCCACATGTACACACACAAAAAAGGAGAACTATGTAAAATAACAGATGCTAGTTTCTTTGACTATAGGCCTGGGGATCAATCCCTAGCACTGATTTAAAAAAAAAAAAAAAAAAGAAAGAAAGAAAAGAAAAAAAAAAAGAAAGAAAGAAAAGAAAAAAACGCCAGGCGGTGGTGGCGCACGCCTTTAATCCCAGCACTCGGGAGGCAGAGCCAGGCGGATCTCTGTGAGTTCGAGGCCAGCCTGGACTACCAAGTGAGTTCCAGGAAAGGCGCAAAGCTACACAGAGAAACCCTGTCTCGAAAAACCAAAAAAAAAAAAAAAAAGAAAAGAAAAGAAAAAAACTAAAAAAAGTTATATCTCCCCGCCACTCGCCCCAAATCGGTTACTTTTTGAAAGGTTTTAGAAACAGAACCAGCTGGGCTGGGAACCAGTCCACAGGCAGACTACTTGCTGATTATGCACAAGGGCCTGGCTCCATGCTCAGCACTGAGGAAAGTCTCTTCAATGCATGACTGATTTCCATACTGGAAATCCCAAAGTTACAAACCCTCAGTGTGGTACGTGTGCCTATCAAGTCTTATCTGGCTGGGAAAACATAGCTTATCCACTTAGTTGAAGCAACCGGCACAGCATTTTCCCTATGTTTTTAAGTCTGTTCCCACTTCCTTCAAAGCTCAATCTGGAACACTGCCTAGACATTACATGATAAATCCAGATGAAATCTGCTTTTCCTAGAGAAACACTTCCAACCCACCAGTCACTAGGATTCCTTAAGACATGCTCTAAAGGCCAGTTCAGCTGAACACCCCGTTTTTATCCCTAAGAGAAGTTCTTGTCAACTACTGGAGCTACAATCTGCCGTTCTCACCATAATCCAAACTACATGCCCATCCTCGTCAGTCCTCCTGTATTCTAACTGCTCAGTGTGTCCTCCATGTGGCAACTTCTCTCTACACAACTGGCAGGGCGAACTCTCCACATCCCTGAGTCATCACTGAACATATCCTATATCCTTGCATAAACTGAAGGATGAATTTTCCCTGAGGACACTTCCCAGTGTACCCTGAATAAATAGATCCAGTTTATGTTGCCCGACAAGCAGCCTAATACAGAAGCAATGGGGGTAAAGTTTACATACCCTCCCATAGTGATTCTTTGATTCCTAAGTGTGGCTTCCACTCATCCCCAAAACCAAACATAAAGGCCTTACAAGGCAGGGATGGATGTTTCAAGGGGTCCAATATGTTCAAGTTTAAATTCCACCCCATAAAACCAAACAAATATAGCAACAGACCCCATTACAAAGAAGAAAAATGCTCTAAGTCCTAAGAGTTTAAATGTTAACTATACAAATCACCTCACTTTAAGAAGTAAATTAAGCAGTTTCCCAATTCTGACCTCAGCGCTGTGTTTTTATTTCTGTGACGTATCTGGATACTTACAGCTAAAGAAATTTCAGGATCTCCCTCAAAGGAGTCTGCATCACTTTCTCCTGTCTGATACACCGTGACTCGATAGACCTAGTAAGACAAATTCATTAGTATCAATTTACCACATTTCAACCAAAAAGGCTGAATTCTTAGTAAGTCCTAAACAAAGAACTTGAGCCACTAACTGTCCATGAGGAGTTCCGAAGGCAAAGTCAAACACAGTTCCAGTCAAGTAGGAGAGAAAACTCTTCACCCACATGGCAAGAGTTGTTAAATAACTAAGTTTATAGTAATATGAGTAATATAATAAATCATGCAATAAGAAACTATAAACTTTCGCCTTAAATCCACAAATCAAAAAGCAAGAATTTCAAGTGAATCTGAACGTATCACATCTTCAATCTTATTAAAAAGCTAATGAGCACAGAAACCCACCTCATCATCCTCATCTGAGAGCTCATGCCCTTCTTCACTCAGGCTGTAATCTTCTGAGTCAAGAGACTCAACTTCAAATTCTACACTAAATTGATCGGAAACCGAATCCTGATCCAACCAATCGCCCGAATGTTCACTTACACCATCATCAAGGTCCTATGGAGAAAGAATAAAGTGAACTTAAACACACTGCCTCTGGGCCTCAGTAAGAGCTCCCTAAACTCACCCTGTGTCACTACTTCCTCCCCCTATTCATGCGGAACAGACTGGCTCAAGGTTAAGGTTCAAGGTTATTACATGAACAGTGAATCTTCCCTGCTCAAAATTCTACTACATGAAGAAAAAAGGTCAAAGGCCCTGAGCACTGAAGTTAGCATTTTGAAATGCCCCCAGCTAAACACGCCTTCTATTCTACTCAACACCACACTCCAGCCAGATCTAGTTTCCTAATAATCCTACACTAACTTTCCCTCCCTAAGATAATTTGAGTTGCTAATTCTCTGGCTAATTCTCTGACAATACCACATTTAATGACCTTTCATAATTATACGATTATTGATTATATACACACCTACTAATTATATGAAGCATAACTGCAAGCTTCTCCTATTATATACAAGAAGGCTAAGATCGACCTTAATCACACTATTAGCATGCCAGAATGCTAGTTACGACACTAATACAAATCTGGTATTTGGGTTTTTTGAGACATGATCTTCCTATGTAGCCCTGGATGGCCTAGAACATGTTGTGTAGACCATACTTGGATGTTAACTCGGAGAGCTCTGCCTCTTTCTGCTCCTGAATGCTGGGATTAAAAGCCTGTGCTATCAGCCCAGCAATGGCATATTTGTTTTGAAATAAACTTTGAGAATAACTTGATTTGAAAAGCTTCAAGATACATTTTTAAATTAAAAAAAAAATTCTACGTATTTTCAACTAGCCTCTCATTTTAGGATTGAGTAACTCACAGCTTCAGAACCTAATGTCTGTCTATGCTAAGGGTAGGGAGCATACACCTACCAAGGCTACAATGTTCTGAATCAAGAGATTCAACTTCAAGGCTGGGAATGGTGACACACGCCTTTATTCCCAGCACTTGGGAAGCAGATGAAGAGGCAAGAGGATCTCTGTGAGTTCAAGACTAGCCTGGTCTACAGAGGACAGCCAAGAGCCAGGACTAAATAGAGAGACCCAATCTCAAAACAACATAAAAAAGAGATTCAACTTCAAATTCTACACTAAATTGATCAGAAATTGGATCCTAATCTATAACTGAGAAAAATGCATGACTCTGAGTTAGAATACAGGCATTCTCAATGTGATGCCAAAAGCTGTTGAACTTCAGACACATCATTTAACGTCTAGAGAATACAGTCCCTTGAAATACGAAAGGAGTCTGAATTAATATAATCCACAAAAATGAAGTATATTACTTTATAAATTTCTAAGTGAAGACTTAAAGTGATGTTGATAAAACAGTAGAAAAACAACTCATTAAGAACTAGCTCTAATTCCTAGGGAAATCCCACTGACACAGGTTAGGACAGTCAGTCACATCTCTAGTGACCCAACAGTGTTCCTTCACCCCACTCGACTCTCTGGTATCAGACCTACTTCCTGCAGCAGTGCTCTGCATGCTGTATCATAACACCAGTGGATCTTTATAAATGACTCTCTCCTGAACAAAGCCATGCCTGTGTGTGCTACACAGCTACGGTTGCTTTTCCACATTAAGAAGACCTAACAGGCCGGGCGGTGGTGGCGCACGCCTTTAATCCCAGCACTCAGGAGGCAGAGCCAGGTGGGATCTCTGAGTTTGAGGCCAGCCTGGTCTACAGAGTGAGATCCAGGACAGGCTCCAAAACTACAGAGAAACCCTGTCTCGAAAAACAAAACAAAACAAAAAAAAGAAGACCTAACAGGGGGCTGGAGAGATGGCTCAGAGGTTAAGAACGCTGGCTGCTCTTCCAGAGATACTAAGTTAAATTCCCAGCATCACACGGTGGCTCACAACCATCTGTAATGCAATCTGGTGCCCTCTCCTGGCCTGCAGGCATAGATGCAGACCGAACACATACATAATAAATAAATCTTTAAAAAAAAAGACAACGACCTAACAGGGACCAAAGCAGACCAGAACTAAAAGGTTACCTCTATGGTATTTGACAACCCTTTGGGTCTACAGTATCATGAAAACTGCAACACTGTTGGGAGCCAGAGACGGCCCATGGGTAACGATGCCAAGACTGAGGTGCTGAGTTCTCTATCCCTGGACCCACATGGTGAAAGAAGAAATCACTTTCCTCAAGCTGTCCTCTGTCCTCCTTACACTCTCACAAATGCACTGTGGCAGACATAAACACCCACACACATACGCAAATGTGTTTTTTTCAAATGCAATGTCGAAAGCCGTTTTGAAGCCAGGTGGTGGTGGTAGTGGTGGTGGTGGTGGTGGTGGTGGTGGTGGTGGTGGTGGTGGTGGTGGTGGTGGTGGTGGTATACACTTTTAATCTCAGTACTTGGGAGACAGAAGCAGGTGGATTTCTCTGAGTTTGAGGCCAGCCTGGTCTACAAAGAGAGTTCTAGGACAGTCAGGGCTACACAGAGAAACCCTGTCTCAAATCCACTCCCTGCCCCCACCCAAAAAAACTCAAAAACCAAAAAACAAGTTGTTTTGTAAAGTGTGAGCTAAGGGGCAACACAGAAATAAAAAGGCATCACAGAAATATGTTTTGTCAGAGCTGGAGAGATGGCTCAGCTGTGAAGAGCACGGCTGCTCTTCCATAGGACCCAGGTTCAATGCCCAGCACCCACATGGCAGCTCACAACTGTCTGTTAACTCTTAAGATTTGACACCCTCACACAGACATACATTCAAGTAAAACACCAATGCACATAAAATAAAAAAATTTTAAAAATGTTTTATTTGTCTTATTTCAAATGTGTTCAGTTGTAGGAACCTTTAACAAATTATTTAACTATAGTTTTTCCTGTAAATGGACGGTGAGACTGCTGAGATTAACATTCAAATATAAGGGAAGTTAAAACAAAGCAAAAAAATAGTCCTATTAAAAGCATTCTCATTTAAGAAATTTAAGCTTAATTAAATTTTTAACTTGATTTTTATAATACACACACACACACACACACACACACACACACACACACACACACACACAGACACACACACCCCTACAGAAAAAAAACTTCTATTTTGAGAATGGGCCATGTTGTAAGCACATAGACTCTATTAAATTAGCTAGAACACACACACACACACACAGAGAGACACTCTGAGATTGAACAACATATAGGAAGGAGGGTAGAAAGATTTTGAGAGTCAAAGGTTGGGGGGAAGAGCTCGGAACAGTGTCTCTGGACTTGACAGTCTATGCACCACGTATTGAAGACTGTGGCTGCCTGTCGAAAGTGAAGCTGGTCAACAATCCAGCATGCATGGGGTGGGAGCTTACAGGGCCTAACACCTCACTGAGGAACTACTAGCAGTCAATGGCTTCTGGGGAAAGGGCAAGAGGGTAATTGTCTTCAGGAGTGTGCTCCAATGAAAGACCCACTACCTATGTGCATATGGCTAAATAAGTTGTATCCAAAGCATGTGGGAAGAGATACGGGGACGGGTGGAGGTAAATACAGTTAAAAACACTGTATACACATATGAAAACTCTCAAAGAATTAAAAATATTAAATAAAAAAATTTTTTAAAAAAAAAGGAGCTGGAGAATAGCTCAGCTGTTAAAAGAACACAGAACACACACCAGTCTTGCAGTTCAGTTCCCATCACCCACTTTGGCATCCTCTTCTGGACTTGAGGGCACCTGCACTCACTTGTGCCTACACTCACACACAGAATTAAAAAGAGTGACCAAGAGACACTGCCATATTAACTAGTGTGGTGGTTTAGATGAGACATCTCCAACAGTCCTGGGCATTTGATTACTTGGTACCCAGTGGGTGGCACTGTTTGGGAAGGCTGAGGAGGTGCAGCCTTACTGCAAGTACGTCCTGAGGGAGAGCTTTGAGATTTAAAAAGCCTTGCCAATTTCCAGTTTAGTCTTTCTGCTTCATGCTTGTTGTTAAGGATGCAAATTCTCAACTTCCTGCTCCAAAAACCATGCCTACCTCCTGCCACACCTCCCCACCACGATGGATCCTTACCCCTCTGGAATGGTAAGCCAAAATAAGCTCCTTCTTGGGTAAGTTGCCTTAGTCATGATATTTTATCACAGCAACAAAAAAGAAACTAAAACACCAACGATGCACTTTTTTTAAAAAAAAATATTTTAAGCCGGGCGGTGGTGGCGCACGCCTTTAGTCCCAGCACTCGGGAGGCAGAGCCAGGCGGATCTCTGTGAGTTCGAGGCCAGCCTGGACTACCAAGTGAGTTCCAGGAAAGGCGCAAAGCTACACAGAGAAAGCCTGTCTCGAAAAACCGAAAAAAAAAAAAAATATATTTTAAAGGGTTAAGCATCCTTACAGCTAAATAGAGGTTTGCCCAGCATGTGGAAGGCCCTGGGTTGGGGGTATAGTTCAATGTCCAAGACTACATTTAAAAACAAAAACAAAAACAAACAAATCACTCTTTTAAAAAGTTGTCTTTGTTGTTATTTTTTGTGTATGGGTGTTTTGCCTGCACGTATGGACATGCGCCATGTGTATGCTCGGTGCCTACAGAAGTCAGACAAGGTCATCTGATCCTCTGGAACTATGGTTACAGATGATTGTTAGCCACAACATGGATGCTGGAAATTGAACTTAGGTCCTCTGGAAGAACAGCAAGTGCTCTTCACTACTGACTACCTCTCCAGTCTCCACCTCTCCCCACCCCTTGGGGGGGGCCTTTTATTGCAGCTCAACTTTGAACAAATAAATCAGCATGGTCTGAGTTTAAGGGACTTTTATTGCAGCTCAACTTTGAACAAATAAATCAGCATGGTCTGAGTTTAATATCTGTCATACACAGATCTAGAAATCAGAGGCCTATTTATTAATCAGCTCTGTGAAACATAGGCTTACACATGGACAGTGAGTACCGGAATTGTCTTTACTGGTACAGAGCTCCAACTAAGCCAAACTTCCCAACTTTGAAAGCCGTCTTTAGTGGGGCACATGAAGTTTCCACAGCAATTTCCAGGCCAGCCAGGGTTACAGTGAATCCCTGTCTTTAAATATTCAAGTAGGGTCAGGGGTATACAATGGTACAGTGCTTGCCTAGCAAGTGCTGTGTTTGATCCTTGGCAAGGAAAGCAAACTTGCCTTAGATGTCTACAGTACATGACTGAGCTGAATTTCCAGGCTCCTTCTTGTATTTAAAAAGTCACTTCTAAATGTTCAGATGACTGTATACTCCAGCACACTTAAGCTGACTACTAGACTAGTACAGGGGTCCACAAAGGTTCTCTCACATAGAGATGACATTAGTAATGATGGAACCTGTATTCATTTTTCCAGGAGCAGGGCTCCTCTAATCTCCCACCTTTATCTCCAAACCTAGAGGTACAAGCAGGGAGCTCTACGTAGCTCTAAAATTACAATTTACCACTGTGTTCAGCAACAATCTCATATCAAACATGGGCATTTGTTATTGATATATGTTTCTTTATTATAAAACTAAAGAACAACTATAAGATAAAAACCTGAAGTAGGTGGCAAGCTATTGCTGAAAAAGCCCATCACCACCGCTTCCTGGCTCAACAAGGATGAGCATCCCTCTGCTCTGCCTCCTCTCTCGGTCACATCCATCCCCAATGAATAACCCGCTGCTTGGATCAAAAGGCTCTTCTCAATTGGCTAGTGGACCAGTGACAGAATTCCTATAACAGGCATTCTATTTATAAGCTTATTAGGACTTTAAGGACTACATTTTTTAAAAACCTTTTTTTTTTCTAATTTAAAACCAAAACACAGGACTGGAGAGATGACTCAGGGTTTAGAGCATTTGTTGCTCTTGCAGATGACCCAGGTTCCATTCCCTGCACCCAGACAGGCTCACAACCATCCATACTACAGTCCAGGGGATTCAACGCCCTCTTCTGGCCTCCAGGGCACTGCATGCACGTGAAACATTCTGGCTGACAAAACCCTTACATAAAAAAATAAGCCTGGTGGTGGTGGTGGTGGTGGTGCACGCCTTAACCCCAGCACTTGGGAGGCAGAGACAGGCAGATCTCTCTAAGTTCAAGGCCAGCCTGGTCTACAAACCAAGTTCCAGGACAGCCAGAGCTGTTGCAGAGAAACTCTGTCTCCCAAAAACATACATACATAAGTAAATAAATAAAAAATAAAACAAATAAGATAACTTCTAAATCATCAACACCAGAGGCCTACCTGGTTTGAGGGGGTCTCTGTGGATTCACTGCTGCTGCTTCTTTCACAGCATATCTCCCTCAGCACACACAGAGCCAGGCTTTCATCAAAAGAGAGGGACCTGTGGCGCTTCCTCTGTCGCTCACCAGGTAGTTCATCTGCGTTTTCTTCTATATTAAGGGAAAACGGTAGTTAAATCCTTGTACCATGGCTGATTTAGAAACTGAAATGTCTTCAGTACCTATTTACCTATTTGTAACATTTGTTTGTTTGTTTTTTCAGACAGGGTTTCTCTGTGTAGTTTTGGTGCCTTTCCTGGATCTCACTCTGTAGACTAGGCTGGCCTCAAACTCACAAAGATCCACCTGGCTCTGCCTCCCAAGTGCTGCGATTAAAGGCGTGTGCCACTGCCGCCTGGCCACAAAATTTAATTTCAATTAATTTAAACAGAAAGTCAACCATTTATATTCCAAAAGTCAAATGTTCCACTGGATCTGTCCAACTAAGTACACTTCAAAGCTTCAAATCTTTGGGGCCAGAGAGATGGCTCAGTGGTTGAGAGCACTGACAGCTCTTCCAGAGGACCTGGGTTCAGTTCCCCAACACCCACATGGCAGCTCACAACTGTCTGTAACTGCAAGATCCAACACCCTCACACAGTCAAACATACAGGCAAAACACCAATAAAGTTTAAAAAAAAAAAAAAGGCGGGCTGGAGAGATGGCTCAGAGGTTAAGAGCACTGGCTGTTCTTTCTGAGGTCCTAAGTTCAATTCCCAGCAACCACATGGTGGTTCACAACCATCTGTAATGAGATCTGGTGCCCTCTTCTGGCCTGCAGGGATATGTGCAGACAGAACACTGTATACATAATAAATAAATCAATCTTAAAAAAAAAAAGAGCTTCCAATCTTTTTTCTGAACTTTACCTCCACAAGTTACAATAAATTTAATCCATCTAGAGCTTTTTCTGTCAACACTAAGCTTTAAAAATGGAACTATGCTAGGTATGGTGGCGCATACCTAATGCCTTTAATTCTTAACACCTGGGAGGCAGAGGCAGGTGAATCTGAGTTTGAGGCCAGCCTGGTCTATACAGAGATGCTGTCCAAAAAAATAATTAAAGTAAAATAGAAAATAAGAGTTCATCTCCTTTTTTATTAAAAGAACCAAAATTAGGGGTCTAGAGAAGCGGTTCTCAACCTTCCTGATGCTGCGACCCTTTAACAGCTGGTTTCCTCATGGTGTGGTGACCCCCAACCATAAAATTATTTTTGTAGCTACTTCATAACTGTAACTTTACTACTGTTAGGAATCATAACGTACACATCTGTGTTTTCCGATGGTCTTAGGTGACTGTGAAAAGGTCTGACACCCCCCCCAAGGGGTCTCGACCCATAGGTTGAGAAGCACTGCATTGGAGGAAGACACACAAACACACACACACACACCCGAACAACTGTTAAATATGTCTATACCTGTCTCACTAATTGCTCTCCTTCTGGATGAGGTAGACGGTCTGGAAACTGGATCTGAAGAGGAAGGCTTCTCTTCCGGTGGCTCCTGCACAGGGTCCTAAGCACACATGAAAACATGAAACATGAAAGCAAACACACAGCCCAGGCTTCTCCACATCCTGTTTTATACAACCCTCCAGCTCTCAAGAACTGCTTGTCATGAAGAGGGGAGATGGCTCAGAGATTAAGACCTGTGCTGCTCTTGCCTGGCTGACTTTCGGTTCCCACCACTCATGTCTGGGGCAGCTCCAGGTGACCTGACATCCTCCTCTGGCCCGAGGATGCACACGCACACACGCTCACACACTCACAGACAATACACAAATAGAAATTTTAAAAAGGAAACTTATTTAACCATTACCTTCCGATCACTGCCACCTTCAGGTTGACACCTGCTCTCACTCATGGATGTGCCGGAGTCTGCAGGCTCTAAGACAAAGTAAAAACCGACTCAACTCAAGAACAAGAACTCAACATCACCAGTCTAACACAGCCTGTACAAAATTTAACCTTTCAACAAACATTAACCATGGATGTCCCGAGTGTCATCTGCATGCTAAAACCTGGAGATGAAACTTTAAAACAAGAATTATAAAGTAAAATGAGCACCTTTTTATAATATACTAGCAGATGCTGGGCATGGTAGCGCACACCTTTAATCCCAGCACTCGGGAGGCAGAGGTAAGCAGAGTTGGCAGATCTGAGTTGGAGGCCAGCCTGATCTACAGAGTGAGTTCCAGGACAGCCAGGGCTGTACATTGAAACCCTGTCTTGGGGAGGGGCGAGGAGAGGCTGTACTAGCAGAGGAAACAAAGTATTGTTTGATAGATGTGGGGGAAAGAGACTAAAGAACTATCAGGACAGATTTTGTAATAGCCTGTGCTGAAGCTAGTGTATAAAAGACATTCCAGACAGAAAAAATACTATCTAAGAAGGAATCCAGACACACAAACAGTTCTGTGGCACAGTATTAAAAACTAATTCGTTTTTACTGGAACGGAAGCAGGGTCACTGTGCAAGGAGCCATGTGTGCTCAGTCAAACAGCACAAGATGTCCTCCTTCTGAGCAGTTATTTAAACTTGCCTAAGGCCATCTTGTAACCTCTCAACACTAAAAGGGTTTTAGTTCAAGAAATATGGCTGATTTCCTAGCTCATAGAACTATTCTCCCCAGGGAGCAATCAGAAAACTCCCAAATAAGGAGTAACAAATCACTGATAAAGTAGAATTTACAAAGAAAAAAACATAGAAACAAACAACAACAAACCATTGGGCATGACATACACCAATCATCCTCAGCTACTGGGCAGACTCAGATAGGATTACAAATTTGAGGCCAGCCCGGGCAATTCAGTGAGACTGTCAAAATAAAATGACAAGAGCTGTAGGTAATCCAGTGGAAGAGGCCTCAACTAGCATGAGTGAGGCCCTGGGCTCAATGTCCAGAAGGGGAAAACAACCGATAGAACATAGAGGCAAGCAAACAACTTGAGAAACAGTAAGGCTATAAGAACTGGTTAAGACCAGGTGTTAGAAGCTGGGCGGTGATGGCATGAACCAGGACTCCTAGGAAGCAGCCTGGTCTCCAGGACAGCCAGGGTTACACACAGAGAAACCCTGTCTTGAAAAGAAAAACAAAGACCAGGAGTTTGCTATGTAGTGTGGAAGGAGCTGATAAAGTGAATCCCAAGAGACTAACTAGATGAAAACATGTGTGGTACCACTCACCAAGAGATGATTTTAGGAAGGTGGAAGATTTAGATTGGAAAATAATGAATTTTAATGAGCCACAGGTAGACAGGTATAGTTTGCATTTAGTTTTACAGACCAATCTCTCAAAACATCAAAATTCCAGAACTGGGAAGGACAAAATTACCCCAAATCATAATCAAATACCCTTCACTGGCAGCCTGAAGCACTTCCATCACCAACAGTCATGCCTGAGCACTGACTAGGCACTCTGAAATGATGGGTTACCACAATTTAACTCTCTCACATTTTGTGGCAATAGACAGACTGTAAACTGAATACGTGCACAGACAGGCTGTGTTACCTGGGTATTTGCCTTAGTACATTTATAGATATAGGACAAATTAGTAAAGTACCAAGTGTGACAAGGTTGACAATTCTGATCTAGGATTTTCAAAATGACTCTAACTGAAACACAAAACTGAAAATGAAAATAACGTAAGTAGTTTACAGCTGACCCTTTAGTTCTTCTAGTCATCTGTCAGTTATTTAAATGAATGACGACTATAAGAAACTTGAGAAAGTTCAAAGTGCTGCCACAGATTCCATAACAATGTATTGTGCCACCATTTGACTTCATAAAGAGCCTTAGAGGTCACCAGTAATCCCAGCACATTCATGAGGCAGAAGCCAAAAGATCCCAAGTTCAAAGCCAGTCTGGCTACTCTTTCACATTTAAAAAAAAAAAAGACTCAGTTACCAAATTAATCATTACTTTGTTCTGGGTTAAGATCCTGGTGCTTTTTATAGGCATTATTTTGGTATTGAATCCCAAATCAACAATTTAATAAAATACTATACTATGCAGTATGCGATCTGAATGGGACACAGGAAGCAGACATATAGTGTAGTATACACAATAACACAACACAATAAACCCTGACTACAGAATGGAATAGTGAATCACAAGAGAGTGGTCAATTCAGTCTAGAAACCAAACAAGCTTCTGAACACAGTAGCTACAGGTTAAGGATAACCTTTATAAGTTTGATAATGTTTTGGAGCCTGTACCTACCAGTATTCAAATATACACTACTAGCCAGATATGGTGGTGCATAAACCTATAATCCTAGGGAGCTTGGGAGGCTGAAGAAGGAAGATCACCAACTCCAAAATAGTAAGAAATACAAAGTAGAATCTTGTCTCAAAACATCTTTAAAGTTGGGGAGATAATGTAAGTCTTCTCAACTCAGTGTTTATATACTGTAGAAATAAAAGTATTTATAGCATGAAAATCAGCAACCACTACAAATCAGGATTTTTTCCTTGGAAAGAAGCTTGTTAAAAATGTATTATGGGACCAGGCATAGTGGCCCACACCTTTAGTCCCAGCACTTAGGAGGCAGAGAGAGGTGGAGCTCTGTGAGTTCAAGGTCTGCCTGGTCTACATAGTGAATTCTAGCTCAGCTAGGGATGTATAGTGAGATCCTGTCTTGAAAAAAAAAGGGGGGGGGAGAAAGGGGAAGAGGGAAGAGGGGAAAGGAGGGAGGAAGAAAAGAGGAGGAGGAGGAAAAGGGGGAGGAGGAAGGAGAAGGAAGAGGGGGAGAAGGGAGGAAGGAGGGGGAGAGAGGGTGGAGGAGAAAGAAGGAGGAAGGGGGAGAGGAGAGAGGAAGGACGGGGAAGAGGGGGGAAGAAGAAGGAGGAAGACTGACCCTTCTTTTAAAAAAGTATCTATGAAAATACTTATTCCATGTATTCTGCCTTTACAGAATGAAAACCAAATGCCTTTACTAGAGTCTCAAAAAGGCTGCATCCCAAAATAATGAGTTAAGTCAGTCTGGGAATGTAGCTCAGTGTCAAGAGTGCTGGTGAACCACACATGTGGACCTATGTTCAATTCCCAGCACTACAAAAAAAGAACTGCAAGTAGAGAGCTAAACTGTTGCTTACCTAAAAAATGGAAAAGGTCTGTCTACTCAAAAACAAGAGAAAGACCAAGAATAGAAAAGATATGAGATCTCACTCTTCAAGGGCCTACGTAGGTCCCGAACACCTCAGTTCCTCAAGGTCCGACCACACTTCTACCAGGCAGCCTTTAACACCGTCTATTTTTCAAAAGACATCCTAACTGATAACTCAAGGTTTCAACAGACATAAACAGGCATTCAACTTTGTATCACACATTGTCGATTACACTTTTCATACTACAGTTTCAGTTGACATGCATTTCCTACTCAAGTTTATACACCTACTGTAATTTACATAGAGTAACTCTGGAAAAGAATCACTGAGCCTGGCAAGATGGCTCAGAAAGTAAGAATGCGGGCTGGAGAGATGGCTCAGAGGTTAAGAGCACTGGCTGCTCTTCCAGAGGTCCTGAGTTCAATTCCCAGCAACCACATGGTGGCTCACAACCACCTGTAATGAGATCTGGTGCCCTCTTCTGGCCTGCAGTCACATATGCTGTACACATAATAAATAGATAAATAAATCTTTAAAAAAAAAAAAAGAAAGTAAGAATGCTTGTCACCAAAGCCTGATGACCTGAGTTCAATATCAATACAGAGTTTGATCTCCAGGACCCACATGATGGAAAGAGAACCGACTCCTTCACGTCGTCATTTGACAATGCACATTGTAGCACATAGAAGTGCTCATACACACACAAACGTGGGTTTGCTTGTTTGTTTTGTTTTAAAGGAGTATCATGGGACTGGAGAGATGACTCGGTGGGTAAAAGCACATTCTGGAGCAGACCTAAGTTCCCTTTCTCAGCACTCACGTCACGTGGAATCCAACACCTCTGGCCTCTGTGGACACCTGCACTTATGTGCACATACAAGGACACACACATAATTTTTCTTTTTTTTTTTTTTTTTTTTTCTTTGAGATAGGCTCTCATTATATAGACTTGGCTGGACAGATCCATCTGCCTCTGCCTCCCAAGTGCTGAGATTGAAGGTATGAGTCACCATACCAGGCTCCATAATTAAATTTTTTTCAAAAGAGGGTTGGAGTGATGGCTCTGGAGGTTAAGAGCACTGGACGCTCTTCCAAGAGGTAGCAGCTCATTCACAATAGTCTAACTCCAGTCCTAGGAGATCAATGCCCTTCTTCTGGCCTCTGTGGGCACTGCACACAAGGGATGCACAGACAAACATACAGGCAAAACACCCCTACACATAACATGAAAAGAGCCGTTTTCAATTTATTTGTTTGGTTTTGGTTTTTTCAAGACAGAGTTTCTCTGTTTGACAACCCTAGCTGTCCTGGAACTTGCTCTGTAGACCAGGCTGGCCATGAACTCACAAGAGATCCACCTGCCTCTGCCTCCCAAGTGCTGGGATTAAAGACAAGTGCCACCACTGCCCAGCGTGTTTTTAATTTTTAAAAAAAGAATGAGAACAAACCACAGGGCTGCTGAGGCAGCTAACTAGTACAACACTTTCCAAGCACAGATGAGTCCCTGCGTTCAATTCCCAGCAGTCCTGAATAAATAAATGAATGCCATAGGGGCTCTAATCCCAGCTACTTGGAGGGGAGCAGGAAGACTGAGTTCCAAACCAGCCTGGATAATTTACAGGGAGATCTAATCTCAAAACAAAAAAGTAAATAGAGGCTGGAAATATGGCTCTGGTTAAGAGCACTGGTTACTATTCCAGAGAATCTGGATCCAATTCCCAGCACCGACACAGCAGCTCACAACCATCTCTAATCCAGTTCCAGGAGATCTGATGGTCCCTTCTGTCCTCAGAGGCACTGCACACAGATGGTACACAGACATACAAAATACTTACACATATGAAAGTAAGCAATAATTTACAAAAAAAAATTAGTGGGCACTGAAAGAGCTGACTAAAAAAATCAGAGAACCAGATATATGAAACACAAAATCCACATCAGTAACAATGTCTCTGATGTTTTGCTTTGCATTTTTACTTTACAGTGCTAAGGATTCGAGCTAGAACTGCACACACGGCAGGAAAGCACTCTATCACTAAGTGTACCTCAAGTCCTCAAACTGTTGTAAGAACTGGCAAGGCGGTTCACAAGGTCGAAGGGTGTGCATGTATGCCTCAAAATCTGAGCTGGATCTCTAGAACCCACATGAAGAGAACTCTGCAAAATTGTTATGTGCATCATGGTACCTGTGTCCCACCCAGACACATAGCACATATACACACATTTAAAAGCTCCAGGGTTCTCAGCTACATAGTGAGTTTGAGGTTAGACTAGGATACACGAGACCCTGAATCAAAAAGAATTGTCTTTAAAATTACAGTATTTTCATATTATTCAAAATTAACTTACCTTGCTGACTTACGACCACCAAGTTTCTGTAGATCATTGTATATATTTTCCTTGTAAGAAAAAGAAAAATTATAACTAGAGAACCTATGACTGGAAGAAGTTAGATCCACTTACACACCCACACAACTTGACTGGACTGCTCTCAAAAAGAAGTCAGGCCTGGAGACCCGAGTTTGACTCCTCAATGCTGTCTCTGGAACCCCCCACTCACAGTGAGTGGCACATGCACAATTAAAAACAAACAAACACAACAGATTTTTAAGATTCCAGAGTTCAGGTTCCCAAACAACATACCTGCTCCCACCAAAAAACAAACAAACGTCAGGGCCAGGAGTGTTACCGGCAGTAGAGCATTTTGTAAACACGGCTACAGTTTGTCTCTGACAGAGGGACAGAGATGGAGAGGAGCTGCAGCTTTACTGATTGATTTACCTGTGCTCTTTCACAGAGAAGCTTGGCACTCCAAACAAATCTCCTAGAAGATCATTTGAACAATACACAATATGTTGCTGCTTCTCATCATATAATCGTTTAGTCATAATATACTGGCCAAGATAAAATATAATCTGAAATAGAAATAACGGTTTCTAAGTATTAAAACTAAGTATCAATTTTACATACATTGAGTAATACCCTACTTATCTAAACAACCACCATATCCACAATCATGTATAAGATCAACATTTTGTATTTAGAACCTCTTTTAAACACTTTTTTTGTTTTGAGACAGGGCTTCTCTGTGTAGTCCTGGCTGTCCTGGATTTCGCTTTGTAGGCCAGGCTGGTCTTGAACTCACAGAGATCCGCCTGCCTCTGCCTCTTAAGAGCTGGGATTAAAAGCATGTGCCACCACCACCCCATTTAAAACACTTTCCTTTTGCCGGGCAGTGGTTGCGCACTCCTATGATACTAGCACTCAGGAGGCAGATCCAGGCTGATCTGTGAGTTCGAGGCCAGCTTGGTCTATAGATCGAGATCTAGGACAGGCACCAAAACTACACAGAGAAACCCTATCTCAAAAAACCAAAACACTTTCCCTTTAAGTTGATGAAAATAGAAGTAACTGTTTCTCCACATTACTTGAATGTGTTTCTTGCTTTTCTTTTCTTTTTTTTTCATAAAAAAACTTTAATAATTCTTCCCAGAAATCTAGATACTAACATACTAGGAAAGGAAAGAGAGGCAAAAAAAAATGCAAAAAATTGAAGGAAAAAAAAATCAACTAAAACACAGTGGTAAATTAGAGCAATGACAAATGTCACAAATATATTCTTCAACAGCTCTAAAGTCATCACAGAGGATCAGGAAAATCCTCAATGACATCTCCCAATGGAGTATCCTCAAAGTTATGAATCTTTCTACACAGTCCATGGTAATATACTGTAAGTAATATTCCATGTGTGCCATTAAGTCAGCTTCAGGCACATACTTTGTTATCCCAAAAGCAGCCCATCACAACATCGGTAAGCATTCTGCAGGGCACAGCGAGTCTGTCAGTAGTCTCGTCATCCTGACAGCCCACAGAACTGAGAGCACTGTACGGAAACCGAGAGGGTGCCCCTTGGTCTGACACCTGAGGAAACCCCCTAGGACGGAGACCTATTCCAGTGCACTTTCTACTATCCCATACAGGTGTCCACTACTTTTTCAAGAGCCCCAGGATAAAGAGCTTGTAACTGAAAACTGGTACAGACAATATAAACAGCCCTAAGTCCCACCTCCATGGTCCATCCAACTCTGGGTCTAAAATACTCCAGGGGTCTGTCCTAAACATGGAAATGCTTTTCCTTGTCAATACTCCTCAAATAATACAGTATTAACAACTTTGTACTGTCATTGTTATAGGTAATCTAGAGCAACTTAAAGTATAAGGGAGGTTGTACATACATTACATAAAAAGTTTCTTTATGTACCCGGTCAGTGGTGCCGCACACCTTTAATCTCAGCACTCAAGAGGCATAGCCAGGCAGGATCTCTGTGAGTTCGAGGCTAGCCTGCTCTACAGAGCAAGATCCACGACAAGCACCAAAACTACACTGAGAAACCCTGTCTCGAAAAACAAAACAACAAAAAAAGTTTAGTTGGTTTTTTTTTTTTTTTTTGGTTTTTCGAGTCAGGGTTTCTCTGTGTAGCTTTGCGCCTTTCCTGGGACTCACTTGGTAGCCCAGGCTGGCCTCGAACTCACAGAGATCCGCCTGGCTCTGCCTCCCGAGTACTGGGATTATAGGTGTGCAACACCATCAGCCAGTAAAAGTTTCATTTTTTAAGTAAGGGACTTGGAAGGCAGGGTCCTAAAGCCAATGCCCTGCAGAGAGCAGAGGAAGACCACTGAGCCATGCATACAGCTCAGTACAAGCACCCTACATCTTTTTGATGGCCTTGATCTATTTTCTATTCTATCTACTACTAAAGCCATACTTTGTTTCCTTAACTAATTTTATAAAGGTCAATCCAAAGTTAATGTCCCTAAAAACCATCACTTAATGCTTAAGAGACTTAGTAGTGCAGCAGGAGTCAATCAATCTTAAAGGAATGTTCCTACATGTCCATGGGTCATGAACACTGCTGACAGGCAGTGGGACAAAAAGAATAGGTTCCTTCTAGAAAGTATCCTCGGACACATTTCTAACAGTATAGCTACAGACAAATTGGGAGTTTCTTCCTGTCCCACTAGCCTGTCACAAGAATAGAACTTCAGTCTTTTAAGTAAACAAGGTAATCTTGTATCTCACTCACACTGAAATTCTGTCTACAAGTGCCCAGCCACTCACTGAAGACCATACTTTTATGAACAAACTTCAAAATAAAGAAGAATACAATGTTGTATCCATGAAACAGAACACAGGTTCATGATTCAGCTCACCGGAGAATTTCAGTACAGTACTCATGTATCTTTAGAGTACAAGTTCCAATCTGGGATCCAGGGATGCCCAAGAGGTCCTTGGATAAAAATTTAGAGAATCCAACAATTTGGATGCAGCAGGTGGGGAGATCTTCATTTTCACTAAATTTGAAGTGCAATTTAGGTTTCACTTCCATTATGAATATAGGCAACAAGTTATGATATTTCTAAGTAATTCTTGTCACCAATAAACACCAAAATGCTTTTGTACTATCCTATACCTGAAGCAAACCCATCAACATATTCTTTTATTCCTCATTACATTAACATCAAATTTATTAAACTTCCTACCAGTGCTTTATTAATCTAGAAGGCGTTACACTGGGCAGGTGCCAAGGCAGATGACCCTTGTTTCATTACACAGGACTGACAGGGCAGGAAAGAAGTGATTCCCTCACAACATCCTTTAATCTCCACCAGGCACAGACACACATATACACAAAATAAATGCAGCTTTAAGAATTCAAAACTGGGCTGGAGAGATGGCTCAGCGGTTAAGAGCACTGACAGCTCTTCCAGAGGTCCTGAGTTCAATTCCCAGCAACCACATGGTGGCTCACAACCATCTGTAATGAGGTCTGGTGCCCTCTTCTGGCCTGCAGGGATACATGCAGGCAGAACACTGTATACATAATAAATAAATCTTTAAAAAAAAAAAAAGAATTCAAAACTAGCCAGGCGGTGGTGGCACACGCCTTTAATCCCAGCACTCGGGAGGCAGAGGCAGGCGGATCTCTGTGAGTTTGAGGCCAGCCTGGTCTACAGAGCGAACTCCAGGAAAGGTGCAAGGCTACACAGAGAAACCCTGTCTCGAAAAACCAAAAAAATTTCAAAACTAAGTAAAAAGTGTATCATCACAAATTTGCTTACTAATATGTATTTAAATAATTCTGAGAAGTTACAGATCTGAGACTTTAACCAGTTTGCCAAATGAGTTCACAGCACAAAAATGCCAAGAATTCTATAGTACCTCTTTCAGTTTGGGTTTCTAGTTAAAAAATGAAACACAATGCTGAGTGTGGTGACACACACCTTTAATCCCAGCACGCAGAGGCAGAGGCAGGCGGATCACTGGGAGTTCGAGGCCAGTCTGGTCTACATAGCAATTTCCAGGACAATCAAGAGCTACATAGAGAGACCTTGTCTCTAAAAAAGAAAGTCCACAAATTAGTATTTTTAGCTTCAAAACAGTTCAAATGGCCACAAAACCATGTCCCTGCTTATTACAAAATCTTTCGATATGACCAATGTCACCCACGAACTTGAAAAGCGCTGAATGTTATTACGACATCAGTTCTCCATCTCTCAGCTCTGCTTACCTCTTTCATAGTATAAGTATCTTTTTGGGCACCGACAGACTGTAACAACTTCAAAAGCAATGGTTTTGGTCTCACCTGTGAAAGAAAAGAGCTGTTGTTAACACCGGAGAAAGCATTCTACAGTAAGCCCTGCAAGTCTGTCCAGAAAGAAGCTCAATAAAGGCAGCAAATACTGTGTTTGACAATTTGTTACAAAGTCAGACCTCAAAAAGTTGGGTTTTACACCAAGTGCAATAGACTTCATAAACAGAATAGCACACATCACCAAAAAGGAGGGAAAATGCTTTGGAAAAAGCTATTATGCAATTATCATGAAATCATTAAATACTATTAGTTGTGATCAAAAAACAGTATCAAGAGGCTCAGAGATTAACAGCACTCGCTGCTTTTGCAGAGGACCCAAGTTCAGTTCCTAGCACCCACCATCAGGCACCTCACAACTGTCTAAACTCCAGTTCGTTCCAGGTGATCACGTCTTCTGCTGGCTTCTGCAGGGCCTGCACATACACGGGAGTGTGATGCTATTTTCTTCTCCAGCTCTATCATCTGTTTACTACCACAAAATCTAGTGGAGATCCAGTATGCCTAGTGTACTGTACGGAAACTTACAGAATGAAGGAAAAGAGACTACATCTCTAAGACTAAAGCCATCACCAACCTATTACACACCAGATTCCTGACTGCTACACAACAAATCCAAGCCAAAGAGGTAGGAGCACTTCAAAGACAATTCATCTCCCTCAACTACAGCTCAGTATTTTCTTCCTATGTGATTTACACCTCAAGCACCCACTTACAATCTTTTACAATGCACTCAAAAAGGCTAGACATTGACACCAAAAAAGACATAGGACCTTTATTTAAAGAGCATGCCAATAAGACCAGAAGAGCCATAAGGAATTTTTTTCCATACCCAGCCAATTTAAAGTAAAGTACTATATGAACTATAGAAGTGAATATATAATAAACTTTATTTACAAAGACAGGTCAAATTTTACCAGAAGCTACAGTTTGTCGGTCTCTAATCTAGCTTTCCCAGTGGTAAGATGATAATTGGTGGGGCTAAAGAGATAGCTTAGAGGTTAAGAGCACTTGCTGCTCTTACAGAGGCCTTGGGTTTGGTTCCCACCACCCACATGGTAGATCAAAACCATCTGTAACTTGAGTTATAAGGAATCTGACACCCTCTTCTGGCTTCTGTGGGCACCAGGCATCCATATGGTACACATACACAAATGCAGGCAAAACATCATACACATAAAATAAAAATCCTTTAAAAAAAAAAAAAAAAAAAAAGACAACTACCACCTAACTAGCAAGCTGTGAACCACAGAGCTGCTCGGGAGCCCAGCCTGGCAGCCAACACCCACCAGTGGAGTACCAGCAAGGAGCACCATGATAAAGTGGCACTGAACTCAAAGTTTCTTACCATCAGTCATGCACTACTCTGAAGATGCTCCTGCTCTTCACAGCTTTAATGGTCATGGTTCCTCTTAGCTTGTGTTCTGGAACTACTGGGTGCCAATAAGGACAGCCTTCTGTTTCATTTGGTTTTATGCATTGGATGTTTTATCTGCATGTACTTCTGTGCACCACTTGTGTCCTTCGTCCCGAGGGAGGCCAGAAAAGAGTGTCCAATTCCCTAGAACTGGAGCTACAGATGGCTGTGAGCCATCACGTGGGTGCTGGGAATAGCGGCCAGGTCCACTGAGGAGTGGCCAGTGCCCCTTGCCACTTAGCTGTCTTTCTCTAACAAGACAGCTATTTTTTTTTCTGGCTCCACTGTTGCAGATCACACTGTGCTAGCAGCCCTCTTGGTCTACATGGCCTAGAATGCAACCTCACGATGAAGCGTGAAGACAAACAGGACTGAAGTGAATACTACCTTTAGACAGCATTTAGTTTCTTTTTAAATATCGTTAAATGCTTCTAGGATAATAAATATACTGCGTCAACTAAAGTTGAAAGAAAGTTTGAAAAACCGGGATGGAGAAGGCATGTTACGTGATTATGCTTTTTATCTGCAAAACTCAACTTTTACATTTGACACTGCCACACAAACCATTATCTTTGCATATTTATTTTTGGTATTTTTTTAAAGACTTTTATTTATTTGTATTTTATATGTACTGATGTTTCGCCTGCATGTATTTCTGTACACCATGTGCATACAGTGCCCCTGGAGGCCAAAAGAGGCCAGTAGATCCTCTGGAACCAGGATTACATTCAAGAGGGTTGGTGCTGGGAATCCAACCTAGGTCCTTTGAAAGAGCAGCAAGTGCACTTAACTGCTGAGCTCTCTCTCCAGCCTCACTTTTTTGTTTTAAAGACTTTTTAGCAAAGTTTTAAATGCCCTTTTAAAAGTGCATGTATTCCTGAAGAGCACACAAATAGGTTATCAAATACCAAATGGTCAGCCCTGAAAACATACATACAAATGGCATTACTCACACAGACGAAGATGTGTGTATACATGTAACAAAAATTAATGAAAAAAAGGTCATGAATCAGAAAAAGTATACTGGAAGCTTTGGAGGATGGAAAAAGTAGGCAGAAATGGTATAATTATAATCTCAAAAACAAAGAAAAAGCTTTAAAAATGAAATGGGAACCAGCTGGGTATAGTGGCGCACGCCTTTAATCCCAGCACTCACTCAGGAGGCAAAGCCTGGCAGATCTCTGTGAGTTCAAGGCCAGTCTGATCTACAGAGCAAGTTCCAGGACAGCCAAGTCTGTTACACAGAGAAACCCTATCTCCAAAACTTGAAAAAAAAAAATTTTTCACTTAGTAAAATTTGAAAATTACTTTTTAATCCTTAATTCTCAGTCACTTATGCAGAACTCATGTTAATCTTCTCTGTAGTGTGTCAGTTTTAGCATATGTACTGCCCAAGCAAACACCTCCTAAGTTTTTTACATATTAAATTAACTCAAATCAAAACTCTACAATGGAAAGCCAGTTTCTTTTTTTTTTTTTTTGGTTTTTCGAGACAGGGTTTCTCTGTGTAGCTAGCTTTGCGCCTTTCCTGGATCTCGCGCTGTAGACCAGGCTGGCCTCGAACTCACAGAGATCCGCCTGGCTCTGCCTCCCGAGTGCTGGGATTAAAGGCGTGCGCCACCACCGCCCGACGGCGGAAAGCCAGTTTCTTATTAAGGCTTACAAGGTAAGAGCTGATTTAAAAACAAACAAAACAAACTACTATAAAAGATAACATTCTTCGTACTCTTATACTTAAGAATAAAAGAAAACTCGCCGGGCGGTGGTGGCGCACGCCTTTAATCCCAGCACTCGGGAGGCAGAGCCAGGCGGATCTCTGTGAGTTCGAGGCCAGCCTGGTCTACAGAGTGAGATCCAGGACAGACACCAAAACTACACAGAGAAACACTATCTCAAAAAACCATGAAGGAAGGAAGGAAGGAAGGAAGGAAGGAAGGAAGGAAGGAAGGAAGGAAGGAAGGAAGGAAGGAAGGAAGGAAGGAAAGAAAACTCAAAAGCCATCCAAACAGACAAATCTGACTTTATAAAAATATTCTCAGTGGGAAAGACAACATCAAGTTGCACACGGTACTATTAAGAAACCACTAAGAAAATGCAAAAGGAACTGAGGGGAAGAGGGAAAAGGGAGAGGCTAAGAAGAGGGGTTAAAGAGAGATGGATACTGGGCAAAGCTCAGGATAAACAAGTTACTTAACACATGAAAAGCTGTGTTGCCTCACCGGAGGAGATCTGGGGCATGTATACTGAAACAACAGTCCAGCAATGGTAAGAACGGGCTCATAGTAACACAACACACTCTATAAAGAACTACAAGGTGAGTTCGGAAATTTCCAACAAAGAAATGATAAATGATGAAGGGAATGGAAAGTTAATTACCTTGATTTACATGCATATAGCAAATCATCACATTATTCTTCACAAATATGTACAAAATTACATCAAAAAGAAAAGGGAAAGAAAGCTGGCAGGAGTGAAGACAATCATCACCTTTTGCTGAACCAGTTACCAGTTAGCAATCAAATGTGTTTATTCAAGTCTCAGGATTTTTATTTCCCCATCTTTCTTACAGAATAATCACATATTTTACTCAAGAACAGGAGGCAACTTTTACATCTACCAGTAGGTCATAGGGTTAAGAATGTAGCTCAACTCAGTGGGAGAGTATTTATGCACCCACACCCCAAAGGCTGGGGTCAATCCCTAACACCAAAGCAAACAAAAAAAGCTATAAAGACTTAAGAAAAATGTTCAAATGGTGTACTCATGTTATCAACTACTATGCAGCCATTAAAAGTACTTCTGTAGTTTACTGCCAAGTTATAGAACACCTTTATACGTTAATATAGAATAGGAAGTTTAAAAGACAGAGCAAAGACTGGAACTTTGAATTTTTATTTTATGCATTTCTGTAATGACTAAAACCTTCACAAAAAGCATGCATTACTTCTGTGACTTTTAGATTATCATTTAAAAAGTTAAACAGTGGTAGAACAAACTAGAAAACGCATGTCATAAGCGTCAGCATCCACCCTTGACGTAATGGAACTCATTTCTAAAACCTGTGTCAGGTGTAAGGCTATGAAAATATGGATTCTTGCTGTTAATTCTCTAATACAACAATTACAACTGAGAAACGATTTTTAGTTAAACGCACAGTTAATTTTAAGGGCTTTGCTATAGTTTGGGTTTACCTGGTAAAATAAGTTATTTCTATACACTCAAGACAAAAATACCAACCAGAGTCTCTTGTTCCGAAGCTGGAATCTGTGAGGTGCTTACAGCACCGTCAGTAGACACAGACATGTTGGTATTGCACATTGGCCTACAAGTAGGGAGAAAAAAAAACACACATACGATAAAAACTTGAAATGGTAAAATATCTGCGAAAATAAAAAGACACTTTTTATTTATTTATTTATTTATTTTTTAAAGAGGAAAGAAAACGTCTTTCACAGCGGCTTTCGAAAATCAAAAAAAAAAACAAAACGACCCGAGGCGAGCTGTTCCTTACCTGGATCGCAGGCCGGAGAGGGGCCGTCGTCGTCGTCGTCGTCGTCGGGGAGGCCACAGGTGTCCCCGTCTCCCGCTCGCCGCCGGCACCCCAGCTGCGGAGAGGAGCGGGTTTAAATAACCCCAGCTGGAGGCAAGTCAGGACTTAGCTCCTCCAACCGGCGCCGCCGAACGTGTCCCAACTTGACCAGCCCAGCAGGAAAAAGCTGAGTCAACTCCCGGGGCAGCCCTGGCTCGCCCGTCCCAGAGGGCCAGGCGACAGGCACCTGCTGGCGACCGGACCCCTGCCGCAGGGTGCCGAGAGCGACCCCGGAGACCCTCCCAACCCCCCGCCGCCGCCGCCGCCATCTGGCCGCGCGCGGGGCCTGCCGGGAGACCCCGGCTCGTCGTCCCCCCCTCTTCCCCGCGCGCCAGTCGAGACCCCGCCCTCCCAACGGGCCCGAGGACACCCGGGGCCACCCGGGGCCACCCGCCAGCCAACGGTGGCCCGGCCTCGGGCCCCGCGGCCCCGCCCGGGCTGAGAGCAGGCCACGGAGGACGCAGGAGCGGTGGACACACGGACACGGACGGACGGACGGACGGACGGACGGACACACACACACACACACACACACACACACACACACACACCGACCGACTCCGCCGCCCAGCCCGGGACGGAGCCTCGCTTCCGGCGCGTACCTGCTTCTTCTTCTCCCCGCGTGGCTCCCGCCCGACCCGATCCGACCCGACCCTTCACGGGACACGCGGAGGCCCCGCGGCCTGGCTCGGGGCCTGGGCCTGGGCGACCATTTCGCTCCGGAGCTCGAGCGACGGCGGCTCCCGACTCAGAGCGCGGCCGTCGCTCGGCTACCCCGGGGCCGCGGAGGGCCAACCCCGCCTCTCCGCCGGAGCAACAAAGCGGAGCTGGAGCTGGAGCAGCTCCGCAGGCGCGCGCGCGCGCGCGCCCCCTACCGTCCGCGGGCAGCGCGCCGGAAGCCACGGCCCATCCGGGCACCTGCGCGAGCGAGCGCGTACGCACGCGCACGCCTCCTGGACCAATAGGAGACGGGCTTGGGCGGGGCTCGGCGGCCGCGCAGTGCGCGCACGCGCAGGAGATGGGGAAAGGGGGTCGCTGTCCCGCGCAGCACGCGGGTGTGGCGCACAGTCTTTTAATGAGTTGTTTTTCGGTGGTTGTTGTTGTTGTTGATGTGTTTACACCTCAAACCGCAATGGTAACGCGGCAGATTCGTATCCAGGTGCTGCTCCTGCTGCTGCTACCAAAACGGAAGCAAGAATAACAGCTGTGTGATATTTTAAACCCGCCCCGCCAGCAGCTGGAGTTGTAGACGAGTGAGTTATTTTCAGATTTGAAAATAAAAATATGGCTGGGGAGATGGCTCAGTGGTGAAGAGTGCATACTGCTCCTTTTCCGGTTCTCATCACCCAGACGACACAATCGCGTAACTGTAGCTCCTGTAAACCTTCTGGTCTCCATGAGCAACTGCATTCGTGTGCAAAGACACATACATAATTAAAATTTAAATGAAAAAAAAAAAAGCCATAAACGTACACTCCAGTGTTTGCAAACTTCCTGGTTGGTGGTTATCGTGAGGGCTCAAGTTATAGAAGGGATTGGGCCTTGAGGCTGAAACCAGGTGTAGCGGTGTGTGTTTGTAATCCCAGACAGGGAGCAACACGGCTGGCTGGATCTACTTTTTAAGATACATTTAAAAATGTAGGCTGTGGTAAGGCTTTTGTTGGGGAGGTCCCGCATTGTTCAGTCCTCGGCACCAAAAGCAAAAGCCCCCAGATCTTAAATCTTAAAAACAAAATAACAGTGTGGTGACAGTTTGTGCCATCAAAGATAATCAGGAAGGTGAGACAGGAGGATAGCTGGAGATGAGCAATGTAAACTAACTTGGACAACATTGATAACCCATCTCAAGAAGAGAGAGAAAGGGACTTTTGTTCTTTGGGGTTTGAGCCAGACATGATGGCATAGCCTTTAACCCCAGGACTAGGGAAGAAGAAACCGGTGAGTTCAAGGTCAGCCTGATCTATGTAGTGAGTTCCAGATCAGCCTGGTCTACACAGAGACCCTGTCTCAAAACAAACAAATGTAATATCCTTAGGAGATGAAGTCGCTCAGCTGGTAGAGAGATCACCTAGCAGGCATGAAGCCTGGGCTCCAGCCCCAGTACCACATAAACCAGGCATGATGAAGCATATGTGTCATCCCAGCACTTGGGAAGTAGAGGCAGGAGGATCAGAAGTTCAAAGTCATCCTTGGCTACAGAGTGTTTGAGGCCAGCCAGAGACAACATGAGATCCTGTGTTGAAATAAGTTCCCTCCATTATTAACCTCAGGGGCTTGGTGTGGCTTTTAAATCATGCCTTTATGAAATCAAATACAGTTAGATTTCTGACTGTCAGATTCTATACCTAACATTGGATGAGTGAAAACCTCAAGCTGGCCAGGCAGTGGTGGTACGCGCCTTTAATCCCAGTACTTGGGAGGAAGAGGCAGGTGGATTTCTTAAATTCAAGGCCGGCCTGGTTTATATAGAGTTCCAGGACAGCCAGGGCTACACAGAGAAACCCTGTCTCGAAAAAAAAGAAGAAAACCTCAAGCTGGGTATGGTGGCACATGCCTGTAATGTCAGCACTCAGGAGTCTGAGACAGGAGTTTTATGAGGCCATCCCAGGTTATTTCATAAATGATGGATGGACAGATGGATGGGAGGGAGGAAGAGAGAATAAGAAGGAAACCTCAAGTAATAGAAAATAAATATGTAAGCATAAATAATACATATTACACACTTGTAATCCCAGCATTCAAGAGACTGAGGTAAGAGGTTCTAAAGTTCAGGGTCAGCTCAGACTGAATAAAGAACAAAGACTGGCCTGGGCTATGTAATCAAAATTACATCCCAAAACAAAAGCCTGAGAGGGGGGCAGTTAATCCCCGTCAAAGGCCTGCTGGTAATAACCAGTTATGGTGAGAGCGCTCCTTCAGCATGTTCACATCCCTGGGTTTAATCTTCAGTCTTTCAAGGATTTAGTACTCGATGCTTATGGTGTATACAAGAATATACCAATACATGCCTCCCCAAAATAGACTTCATGTCCTATTTTGAGATGGCTTCTTACAGGAAGGGCAGACACAAGTATCCCTCTGAAAACCATCCCCCTTGTAACAGATGTCCATCTATCTCGATTAGTGTACGGCAGACAAGCAGGGGCATTTGCTGAGACATGTCTGCCTAAAGACAATCCACATGAGGTCATTTAGATTGCCACAGGCTGTCACCACTCTTCGGAGGGCAGTGCTAACATTCCAGAGTCTGCACAGTATAAACAACCTTTTAACTGTGCATCTCTCCCCTCCCCCTCCCCTGTTGGCCACCTGTTTCTAGAAGCCCCAACTCTCTGGAATTCAGGATATTCGACAAGTTCCTGGGCCCTTTAAGTCTTATATTCTGTGAGGTTCCCATGCTTACACACACGAGACATTTATTTGCCACTTCAAATTCCAGTCTGCCCACCATTTGCTGAATCTTCAAAGAGGGAAAACGTTTAACTCCTCAGAACTGCCACACACCAGACAAAGTACCAAGTACCAGTACCATAGGCTGAGTAGTGAACAAAAACAGACATAGCCCTCGCTGTTATGGACCCCAGCCAAACTTTCTTTCCAGCCAAAGAAAATAATGGTACTGTTGACATGGGTAATACTAGAAGGAGCAAAAAGTTGAGTTGTTAAGTGTGGAGGGAGGAAACATCCCAGAACACTCAGGAGTAGAGAACCTGGGAGTGAAGCTTGAGTTGGAGGCGGAGCTTCAAACAGCAAAAGAAGAACTAAGAGGAACAATTAGGAAGCCAACCCACTTGGGGCCAGCCAGAGAGTCACAGGATCAATACTGTATAGGTTAAGGACCCTGACGATTGAGAAATCAAACCAGATCTGCTCTCTCTAAAGCAATTGCTACAGAACTGGAGACAGAACTTGCCTGGTATGAGCAGGCCCCTGGTGGTAGACTCCACACCAGACTGCAGCTCAGGCCACACCCACCTGCAGCAGCCTCTTTCTTCCAGCTGCGGTGTGGAGGAGGAAATGGTAAGCTAGCTCCCTGCCTGTGGATCTCTAACCCCCTATTTAATAGACTTCTAGGGTGCAGGGGATTATAGAAGAGGTCAGAGGCCATTCTCACTTCCCCAACCAAGTTTACAGGCTCAGGCTACCAGACTCCAGGACATCCGAGGACTACGGGTGATAACACATCCCCCTAACCTGTATAATAGGAACACTTCAGCCAGGTGCGCTCCCTCCTTTTCCTCACTCCCCTCCCCCTTACCCTTGAAGTCACACATTCCTCCCTGGCAAGACCCTCCTTCCCGCTCCCCTGCCACCCACAGGAGAATCAGACAGACTGACCACGTGAAACCTTTCCCTTCCTCTGAGATTTACTAAAAGGGACCCCTCTACTGTTGTCTTGTGGATCCAAACTCTCATCAGAAATCACCTCCTTCCCTAGCCGTTCAATCTGCCTGTCCAGTGCATTAATAAATCTCTTACCCAAAAGGAAATCTGCCAGTGCCCCCCCCTTGCACCCCAAACCCAGGTAAACATTTCACCTGGATTCAGTCCCCAGTCCCACAAAGAAAGATGGAGGGAAGCAGGCCCACGGCTGCTGTTTGCCTACCACCCAGGGTAACCTTTTGCCACTTCGCTTGAGACTTTTCTGGGGACAAGTTGATCCTTATTTTTAAAATGTTGTTCTTTTGGTTTGGAGATTTTGGCTTTTTTGAGAAAGGATCTCACTATGTAAACCAAGCTGGCCTTGAACTCAGAAAGATCCACCTGCCTCTGGGAATGACACACACCTGGCTAGTGCCACATCCCTACTGAGAGATGAAGATAATTTGAGTGTCTTTACAGTGTGTGTGTGTGTGTGTGTTAGCACTGACCTAGATTCAGGGCCCTAAGGATTTATGGCCTGAGATTCTGGATTGTGGGAGCAATACAAATTCATTTGATAGCATTTACCATAGAAACTCTTACGGAAGTGTCTTGGTTACCTTTTATTGCTGTCAAGAGATTTGGGGATTTAGCTCAGTGGTAGAGCGCTTGCCTAGCAAGCACAAGGCCCTGGGTTCCGTCCTCAGCTCTGAAAAAAAAAAACCAGACACTATGACCAAGGCAACTTATAAAAGAAAGCACCTCACTGCTTACGCTCTCAGAGGATGAAAGCATGAGCAGTTTTGTGGGGAGCATGGAGGTAGGCAGGCAGGCACGGCACCGGAGCAGTAGCTGGGAGTTTACATCCTTGTCTATAATTTGGAGGCAGAGAGAGAGTCTGGGTCTGGCATGGGCTTTTGAAACCTCAAAGCCCACCCCCAGTGACACACCTCCTCCAACAAACTCACCTCTAAATAATCCTTTCCAAACAGTTCCACTAACTCAATGGTTTTCAATCCATGGGTCACAACCCCTTTGGGGGGTCAAACAGCCCTTTCACAGGGGTCTCCTAAGACCATCTGAAAACACAGATGTTTACATTATGATTCCTAACAGTAGCAAAATTAGAGTTATGAAGTCGTAACGAAAATAATTTGATGGTTGGGGGTCAGCACACCATGAGGAACTGTATTAAAGGGTCGCAGCTTTAGGAAAGTTGAGAACTACTCCACTAACTGGAGACCAAACACTAAATATGTGAGCCTGTGGGGGCCATTCTCATTCAAATCAGCACAGAGAGGAACAGGGACAACCGAAGCCACCTTTTAGAGGAACAACACTGGTAATCTCCTGTATACCCTATAAATCCAAGCCTTGAGAGCAGATCTCAAGAGAAAGAAGCTGAAGAAGCAGAAGCCCGCTGAAGGTGGGCAGCATCCTCACTCCTGAAGATGGAGAAGCTGCTGGAGTTTCCTCCATGCCAAGCAGGCCCTGGAGAAGAAGAAGGTGGTTGAATACAGAAAAATGAGATTTTTCTAATGAACTTGGTGCGTACACCCATATTCTCAGTTGCTGGGGAGGCTGAGTGTTGCCATATGGCATTTTTCCTCCAGAAATAACATGCTCATCCAATCACCATCTTGGACTAGAGGTCACTGTGGCCTGGTAGCCATAGTAACTAATTAAACGGAACAGTATAGAAGTAGTGAGGTCTATAAGGATGCCAGTGGACCTATCAGCACTCCTTAGTAGAAAGAGGGACAGAAGGGTCTTAAGATCCTCACCTCGGGTTCCAACCATTACCCCCTTTCCCCTCCTCAACTTGCAAGTGATTTGGTGAGAGACTAGAAGAAAAAATATATATATATATGTATATATATACACGCACATATATATATATATATATGTATATATATATAATATAGGGGCTGGAGAGATGGCTCAGAGGTTAAGAGCACCGACCGCTCTTCCAGAGGTCCTGAGTTCAATTCCCAGCACCCACATGGTAGCTCACAACCATCTGTAATGAGATCTGGCACCCTCTTCTGTATACATAATAAATAAATAAATCTTTTTAAAAAATAGAATATAATAGATATAAGAATCCTATACAGCATATAGGAAGGGATAGGTTAACTAAGAGGACTCCATGATGCAATTTTTTTTTTTTTTTTTTTTTTTTTTTTTTGGTTTTTCGAGACAGGGTTTCTCTGTGTAGCTTTGCGCCTTTCCTGGGACTCACTTGGTAGCCCAGGCTGGCCTCGATCCATGATGCAATTTTATCACGTCATTATCCACGGTGAGGTGAGGCTGTGCAGAATGCAGCTGTTTGGGGGGGAGCGTGGCACTCATTCTCCTAAAATAACCCCTCACCCGTGTTCTGTAAGCAAACCCAATAAACTCATTGTGTGGCCAAGTTGGATTTTGTGGTTTTAAATATAAAGAGGTAAAGCGGCAGTCTGCTGGTTCTGAAAGGAAGCTGGTCCATTTCTCTTCAATGAGGTTTATTAGAAGGACCTCAAGGTCGTGATTGGGCCTCTAGGAGTGGAACACATTAGAGACAATACAATATTTGGAGATCTAAATATGATAGAGACTGAAAAAGAAAAAGAGACTGAGAGGTTTCCCTTTAGAGCTTGGAGAGGATGTTCATTCAGAGTGGGGGTGGGGGGGAAGAGAGAAAGAGAGCAAGAACCTCTCCAGCAGCCCCCCCACCCCCACCCAGGAGTCTCAGCCCGATCCCCAGGACAAGGGAAAGATCTGATTTTTCATAACCTTTTAGGGATGGCAGGAGGTTTCACATCACATGATTCAGTTCAACATTGCGGATATGACAAAAAGCATGAAGAAGCCTGGTACTGGTTAGGATCATAAATCAGGGTCTGCTCTTAGGACACAGACCAGACAGCTTCTTAACCCTCTGTCCCAGAGGGAGCCGCAGGGAAGTGTGGCCTAATTCAGGTTATGGGGTCTGGCCTAAAGGTGCGGGCCTACGTTCTAATAGGTGGAATTGTGCTTTGGTCTGTCACTGGTACCCCATCTGGTCACTCATCTCCCTAGAAAAAGGTAACACAGCATGAAGGCAGAGGATTCCTTGACTCTAGGAGTTCCAGGGCAGCTCAGAATTCTGGCCCAAATATTGTGTTTCTAGCAGCTGTGTGAACAAGGGTAGCGGTAGCAAACGTACTTTGGCGTGGACATTCATTGTTTAGACTGCTTAACCTCTAACCCCCTTCTCTGTGCTTGAAGCATTCTCTTTCCATGTATGGTGGGAGGTAGCACTGTCTCCTCCCACCAATAACGCAAAAGTCCACATACTTGCTTTCCCAGTTCCAGGGCAGTTAGACAAGGAAGGGCAAGTTACCTAGACCCAGATCAGGTGCTAATAATGGAAAAGCCAAGATCTCACAAGAGATGCTGGAGCAGCGCAGGCTACTGTCCAGTGTCCCACAGACAGTAGGATGTTCTCTCTGGGAGGGCTTGGCTCATGCCTTTGGATGGGGTTCTGGCAGTGCTCGACTTTTTTCAACCTGCTCAGTTCCCAAAACTATTTCTTAGATGAATCCATGATTCATTGAGTTCATTTTTTAAACATATTTTTCTCTCCTGCATCACTCAAGGTTAGTGTTGCTTTTCTGCCGCTTACAACTAAGGATCATGACTGATGAGATGTTTCTTTTACTTTTTCTTCTTGTTTAGATTTATTCATTTTATATTCTTTTTAAAATAATTTATTTAATTTTATTTTATGTATATTGGTATGAGGGTATCAGATGCCTTGGATCTGGAGTTACAGGCGGTTGTGAGCTGCCATGTAGGTGCTAGGAATTGAACCTGGGTCCTCTGGAAGAGCAGTCAGTGCTCTTAACCACTGAGCCATCTCTCCAGCCCTGTTCATTTTATTTTATGTGTATTTTGTCTGCATGTATGGATGTGCACCACATGCATGTTTGGTGTTCTCAGAGAAGAGGGTACTGAATCCCCTGGAACTGGAGTTTACAGATGGTTGTGAACCACCATGTGGGTCCTGGGAACTGAATCCAGGTCCTTTGCAAGAGTAACAAGTGCTGTTAACTGCTGACCTGTCTATGTAGCCCTGACACTATTTTTCATTGAGGGAATTAGAGATAGCACAACCCAAAACTCAGAAAGTCTGACAGTCTAGGCAGTTAGAGCATTTTTGTTTTGCTTTGTTTTGTTTTGTTTTTTAAGACAGACAGGGTTTCTCTGTGTAACTCTGGCTGGCCTCGAACTCACAGAGATCCACTTGCCTCTGCCTCCCGAGTGCTTCGATTAAAGGCGTGAGCCACCACTGCCCAGCCTCAATTACAGTATTTTTGAAAGATAGGTTTGAATGGGCTTTAAATTAAAATCTCTCAAAAGCAGCACTGCCTCTCAGGACTGCCTGGCAATCTTAGGTTACATAAAAGTTCTCCTCCCAAGGCGAGTTTGAAATACTTCTGGCCATGCTCAGTGCGTGTCTAGAATTTCTTCCCTAGAGAGCATTAGGCTCAAAGCTAGTGGCTGATTGCTAAGAGATTTAGAAATCTCTACCCATAGCCCTGCCTAATAGCACAGACCTATAATCCCAGTTAGTGAGGAGCCTGAGGAACATGGTTCACAAGTTCAAAGCCAGCCTTAACAATTTAGTGAGCCTACGCCTCAAAGCAAAAAAAAGATAAAGAGAGCTGAGGTGATAGCTCAGTAGTAGAACTCTTGTCTAGCATGTGTGAGGGCCTAGGTTTAATCTTCAGGACAAGGGGGCTGGCTGGTAGGAATTCTAGCCACGTGCTCTGCTATGGGGCTCATAATCACGGCTTTCCACATCCTGGTAGCTTCTGATGCTACAAGCCTAGAGGTCCCAACCTTATCCCCAGGAAGGAGGTCTCCTCTCAGATTGCTTGCTCTGGAGCCTCATGGCTTCAGACATCCTTATTATTTTGACTTTAGACCTCTCTTTTTCATTTTGGATATAAAAGAAAGTATCTCTCGCCGGGCGGTGGTGGCGCACGCCTTTAATCCCAGCACTCGGGAGGCAGAGCCAGGCGGATCTCTGTGAGTTCGAGGCCAGCCTGGGCTACCAAGCGAGTCCCAGGAAAGGCGCAAAGCTACACAGAGAAACCCTGTCTCGAAAAACCAAAAAAAAAAAAAAAAAAAAAAAAAAAAGAAAAACCAAAAAAAAAAAAAAAAAAAAAAAAAAAAAAAGAAAGTATCTCTCTTGATTTCAAATTGTGTTGTCCCTCCATCTCTACATATATGACAGTTATCTATTTGGTTTATATGACAGTTACTTCTATTTGTTTATGGGGAATATGTATATTTGACCAGAAAAAAAGATGAATTAAAATTTTTAAATAAAATGTAAACAAGTAATAAGTAATGCTTTAAAATAAAAACAAAAACAGGAGAGTATTATGGATAAGGATAAAAGCCCTTTCACACTATTCAAATCACTATCTCTGGTCATCCCGGAGGAAGCAACTCAGGTTTACCAACTAAGCTGGCTCCTCCTCCTCGCTGCTCTCACGCATTTGCTCACACTTACATGTCGTCCTTACAAAATGTGTGTAAAGAAAAAAGCCCACCTGCATTAGAATCGGATCCCAAAGGCTGTTCCTGAGGACTTCAAAAGCTCACCAGAGGTCCCAGATCATGCAGACCTTGCTTCCCATCAGCTACCTGTAAACTGGAGTTCCACCATGCTCTCTGTTGGAGTTCCACCATGCTCTCTGTTGGAGTTCCACCATGCCCTCTGTTGGAGTTCCCACCATGCTCTCTGTTGGAGTTCCACCATGCCCTCTGTTGGAGTTCCCACCATGCTCTCTGTTGGAGTTCCACCATGCTCTCTGCTGGAGTTCCCACAATGCTCTCTGCTGGAGTTCCCACAATGCTCTCTATTGGGCTTGATGATTTTCTAGGATGGCCAGGGAACTCAGGGAAACAATTTATGCTTTCTGTTCTACTATAACGATATGACAAAGGGCATAGAGGAGTAGCCAGATGGCAGGGTTTGTGGGTAAACTTCCATGCTCTCTTTGGGTGATCCACAGTCCCAGGACAGAAGCTCCTCAGATCTTACCTTCAGAAGGATTTTGTTTTGTTGTGATTGAGAATCGAACCTAGGGCCTTGTGCATGCCAACACTCTACCATCTGAGCTGTATGCACAACTCCTGCTGAAGTGTTATAGAGCTTAATCTCCTGATTCCCTTTCCTGGAGGCTGGGGTTGAACTCTAATCTCTAATTTATTTGTCTTTCAAGAGACAGGACCCATCCTGAGCTATTTTGGGGTCCCAAGCTATGTCCCTTTGTTACCATGAACTCAAAAGTGTGCCAGACGGCGGTAGCAAATGTCTTTAATCCCAGCACTTGGGATGCAGAGGCAGGTGGATCTCTGTGATTTTGAGGCCAGCCTGGTCTACAGAGTTAGTTCCAGGATAGTTAGGGCTGTTACATAGAGAAATCTTGTCTAAAAAATAAAAAATTAATTAATTAATTAAAAAAATCAAAGTGTGATCAAAGAGGGCTCATTATGAATGGGGAAGACATTTCCAGCACTCTGGGATTTCTGAGGATTTTAACTACTCCGGGTCATGAAGCAGAACGTCTAATAATACATTTCCCATTACGCGCCTCACACTACCATTTCATTCTGTATTGGAGTTGGTTTTCTTTTTATGTAAATATATAATATTACATGGTTTCTCCAGCAGGATGCACGCTAGCTATTGAAGTTGGTCTAGACTTGTCCCATTCTTCTTTGTCTGTTAGACGAGGATCTCAACCATGTCATCTACATTGCCCAGGCTAAACTCTATGATCCTCTTCCCCCTCCCTCCCAAAAAGCTGATATTACAGACACGTGCCGCACCTGTCCTGACCCAATTCCTCCTTTGATTTTTGAGACACTATGTAGCTCTAGCTGTCTTGGAACTTACTATGTAGACCAGGCTGGCCTTGAAACTCATAGAAATCTGCCTGTCTCTACCTCCCAAGTGCTAGAATTTAAGGTGTCCACCACCAGGCCTGTGCTTGTCCAGTCTTTCCATGTGTGGCACCAGAACCGTGGTGCGCACATTTTGGTTGCCAGTCTAGTCACCAACCATCTCAGCATTTGCGTTGTTTTTTTTTTTTTTTTTTTTTCCGAGAAATCCTGCGATGGACATGTTTGTACATGTTCGTACATGTTTTTTTCCTGAGGGTGTTAGTCCCTTCGAGAGGCAGAGGTCACTATCTGGACTTGCTGAGTCACCCTATCAACCTAGATTGGGACACAGGCACAGCTCGTTCTGCCCCTCCCCCTCCTCGCCCCCAGGAATGTGAAGAATTCCTTTTCTTTCAGGACCAGTAGGAACTCAGACAAAACTCAGAGAAGAAATTGCAGGGTAGAACTGGGCGTGGAGGCACATAGCCTCTTTTAATGTAGATCTTAAGTGTGTGTGTGTGGGGGGGGTAATTAGAAATTAAGATGGCGGGAAGGGAGGGAGGAGGGAAGGGGGAGAGGGAGCCCATACCCATAGGATGAGTGTAGGCTTCTCCAGTTAGTCACAATTAGAACTCTCAAGTTACATCTCTAAAGACTGAAGAAAAAATACCAAATCTCCCTATAGCTTTGTTCAGAGTGTGGCTTATAAGAGTAAGGTTAGAGAATTCCACCACCACCACCCCTTTTTTTTTTTTTTTTTTTGGTTTTTTGAGACAGGGTTTCTCTGTGTAGTTTTGGTACCTGTCCTGGATCTCACTCTGTAGACCAGGCTGGCCTCGAACTCACAGAGATCCGCCTGGCTCTGCCTCCCTAGTGCTGGGATTAAAGGCATGCACCACCACCGCCTGGCTAAAGAATTTTCTCTTGTGTTAAATGTTTTATTCCATTGGTGTGTGTGTGTGTGAGAGAGAGAGAGACAGACACAGAGACAGAGACAGAGACAGAGGTCAGAAGACAAATGCAGGAGTTGGGGCTCTCCTTCCACCAACTGCGTTCTGGGGGTGGGGGATGGAACTCACATAGCCAGCCTTGGCAGCAAGTGCCTTTTACTTACTGGGGCATCTTGGTGGCCCCAAATTGTCCTCTGACCTCCACAGGAGGGCCATAGCACACATTCCCACACACATACTCAAACAACAGCACATACATGCACACACAATAAATAAACAAAAGAAATGTGACTGCCATGCCTAGCTTTCTTTTTATGAGTGTGTGTGTGTGTGTGTGTGTGTGTGTGTGTGTATGTATGTGTGTGTGTGTGTGTGTTCAGATGGTCAAGCTTAAGTGGCTAGCACTTTACCAACCAGTACAGAGCCAGCTTGGTCTACAGAGTGAGTTCCAGGACAACCAGGGCCACACAGAGTAAATCAATAAAAGCATGCACCACCACCCACCATACCCAACCCCCTATGTTTTCCTTAATTTCTTTTCATTAAAAATATTTACATTAAAATCTAGTTAGGGAAGCCGGGCGGTGGTGGCGCACGCCTTTAATCCCAGCACTCGGGAGGCAGAGCCAGGCGGATCTCTGTGAGTTCGAGGCCAGCCTGGGCTACCAAGTGAGTTCCAGGAAAGGCGCAAAGCTACACAGAGAAACCCTGTCTCGAAAAACCAAAAAAAAAAAAAAAAAAAAAAAAAAATCTAGTTAGTCGGGGTCTGGAGAGATGGCTCAGAGGTTAAGAGCACTGGCTGCTCTTCCAGAGGTCCTGAGTTCAATTCCCAGCAACCACATGGTGGCTCACAACCACCTGTAATGAGATCTGGTGCCCTCTTCTGGCCTGCAGTCATACATGCTGTATACATAATAAATAAATCTTTAAAAAAAAAAAATCTAGTTAGTCATTTCCCTCCTTCCTAGCCCTCCCTCCAGCTCCTCCCATATCTACCTTGCGTCAAGTTGGCACAAACACGAGCCAGCACATCCCCCTTGACACCTGTCTGGTACTTTGAAAGCTACACCCAGGAAAGAGGCTTTCAGGTTGGATGGAGCCTGCCCCTTCCGAGTCCTATGTCTTGTATGTACTTGGTGTCTTCAGCGATAGGTAGTGTTTTCAGCCACCGAGAGGTAACCAAGGGCAGCAGCAACATCGTATGTTGTTTTGGTAACCACTTGGATCACCATGACCAGCAACGTGAACAAAGGAGCTGAGGACCGAACCCAGGGCCTTGCGCTTGCTAGGCAAGTGCTCTACCACTGAGCTAAATCCCCAACCCCGGTTTCTTGTGCCTGGTAATGGGGTTTTTGTTAACTAGTCTATGGCTCTTGTGGGGAAGACTGTCAGTCCAAGTGGCATAACTTCATTTTACACACACACACACACACACACACACACACACACTCTTAAGAAGTGTATTGTGTCTAATTTTAGGTATATAAAAAGTGTGATTCCTTGAAGCTTCAGTTTTCTTTATTATTATTCCAGGTTTTCCAAGTGCCTGATACACAGAAGGTACGTTTGTTGAATGAATGGGTGACCAAAAATTGAATTTGTGTTTATGATCTGGAGAAACGGCTTATCAGCTAAGCACATTTGTTGGTCTTACAGTGGACGCAGGTTCAGTTCCCGGCACTCACATGGTACTTCGTAACCAACTGTAACTCCAGTCTCAGCAGATCTGATGCCTTCTCCTGACCTCCACGGGCACGAGGCATGCACATGGTAACAGATATAAATGCAGGCAAACATTCATACACATAAAGTAATGTAATTCTAAAAATTAAGACAGATTTTTTTTTTTTTTCTGTAGCAGGGCCTCGCGCATCCTGAGCAAGTAAGTCCTTTACTACTGAGCTGTACCCCCCCCCCCCCCCCCCCCCCCCCCCCCCGCTCCGGTCAGCCATTTTCTCTCCACGAGGTTATTGCTGCATAAATGCTTTCTTTGTGCAGAAAAAAAATTAAGCCTACAGCTTAAATAGATTGTGAACACTCAATTCGATTACTCAAAGCATTTTAAGGATTCATCTCATCTATTGGGGGAGCGTGGTAGGTGGGTGCACTTGTTGAGGTCAGATGAGGGCATTAGGGGTCCTCCTTTATCATTCTCTGACTTCTCCTCTGAGGAAAGTTCTCTCCCTGAACCTGGGGCTGTGTGTACTGGATGAACCAGAAACCAGCAAGCCCCAGCTGTCTTTCTGTCTGATCTCCTAGGATACAGGCGTGTACAGGATGCTCGGTTTGTTAGCTGGATGCTGGTATCCACACTCCAGTCCCCATGCTTGCTCAACAAGCGCTCTTCACCACCGAATCATCTCTCTAGCCTTCAAGACCCTTTTGCTAAGTTCCTATTAACCACAATATGCTGTTGGTGTGTGTTACAATATAATAATTGTTTTAAAGATCACTTTTCTTTTACTTAATTTATTATTGTTGCTTATAGACATGATGAGGTCTGTGTGGGTGCGCATGCCATGGTGCACATTTGGCTGTTAGAAGGCTCTGGGATGTTCATTTTCTCCTGCTACCTTTATACAGGTTCTGGGGGTTGAACTTACCCTGCAAGCACCCTTACCCACTGATCCATCTCACTGGCTCTCAAAGATCACATTTTTGTCGGTAACCACAGAGGAAGTTTGAAGGGTTGCAACGGAAAGTACACTAGTTGGGGTTTTTAAGTAGAATACTGGGGAAACCACACCGTTTATACTATAAAAGTAAGATTAGCAATCATTACCTAGAGAGATCACAGATGGCCAGGGTCCTGATCATCCAGCTGAGGTTTAGGTGACAATACAAGTTAAAAATACCAGGTCTTGGACTGTGTTGTAGTGGTGCACACCTTTAATCCCAGCACTCTGTGAGTTCGAGGCCAGCCTGGTCTACAAAGCAAGTTCCCAGACAGCCAGGACTACACAGAGAAACTCTGTCTCAAACAAAAGAAGCAAGTAAAATTTCTAGGTCTTTCCAGAACACTGGGGGAACACCTGGGCATTCTGGTGCTTTCCAATACTGCTGTGCTAAACTTCCTCTCACACAATTCCCTGTGCACATCTCTGCTTTCTTAGGATAAGCCCCTGCACGTGGATCTTTCGGTTTAAAAAGGGCATGACATCTTTGTGGCTTTGCAGAAATGTGTTCCATGAAGCTATGCCTTTAGAGTCTCATGATTGTTGTTAAGGGAGTACTTCCTCCCCCCCCCCCCCCCCCCCCCCGCCCCGCGCCCCCAACTCCACTCTTAGCAAGACTAAATTCAGAAAGACATACATGCAGGTCTCTATGAAAACAAAATGTCTGCCAGTTTTGTTTGATTTCTATTTCATTTTCATTCAAGAACAATTTCAGTCACTTGGAAAGACTTTCATGTTGCCTTTATAGAAAAAGGAATTTTCTTTTCTGTCTTAAGATGTATGTATTTTTATTTCATGCGTGTTTTTATTTTATGAGTGTTTTTGCTTGCATGTGTGTCGTGTGTGGGCAGTGCCCAGGGAGGCCAGAAGAGAACATTAGTAGAACTAGAATTACAGATGTTTGTGAACCACCACATGGGGGTTAGGACTCGAACCTAGGTCCTCTGGAAGAGCAGTCAGTGCTTTTAACCACTGAGCCATCTCTCCGGCTCAGAAATGGGAATTTTCTTTCCATTACACTGTAGTGGCTGGTGTGATTGTGGGTTTTGTAGCAGCATTCCAGAACCGGGGTGGAAGTGTTTGTTGGGCTTAGAGTGGGAAGAGGCGTTGGGAAAGGCTAAGAAGCATGTAATGTGACAAGAAATGATGAAAAGAATAAAAGTGAGAAAAAAAATGGAAGCCAGACAGCAAGAGGGCCCAGGCTCTTCCACCGGGACTCTGCCAGAGCCGGCTCCCTTTCCTTTGTGGTTGTGCTAATGTTTTCTTCAAATACTTAGCAACTGAGGCTCCCATTCTCCTTAGAGGAGGAAATGGGAGCAAGCAGAGTCACAGGCAGAGGGGCAGCCCTGGAGCCAGGAGGAGAAAGCCGCACAGGATGTTTTCTGTTTGGACGGGATAATTCGTGTGTTACCGTCGGCTACATCACCCAGATCTTAATGTTCTGACCCTCAGATGTCAGTCTTTCCTTCCTCCTGAACTGTCTCCTCCCTAGGTTTCTGGAGTTGACTGTTTTTACTCTTTGCTCTTTTGGGGGCCCCACCACCCAGCTCCCAAATAAATGCACAGAGGCTTATTCTTTCTTATCAATGTCCAGCCTTAGCTTGGCTTGTTTCTAGACGGCTTTTCTTAACTAATTACCCCATCTATCTTTTGCCTCTGGGCTTTTATCTTCCTCTATTCTACATACCTTTCTTTCTTCCTTCCTTCCTTCCTTTCTTTCTTTCTTCCTTCCTTTCTTTCTTACTCTGTTGCTGGTTGTATAACTGGGTGGCTGGACCCTAATGTCCTCCTCTCCTTCTCCTTTCCTTGCTCCTTGATCTCCCTCTCCCCAGATTTCTCCTCCTATTTATTCTGTCTGCCAGCCCCGCCTATCCTTTTTCCTGCCTAGCTATTGGCCGTTCAGCTCTTTATTAGACCAATCAGGTGTTTTAGACAGGCAAAGTAACACAGAATGCAACACATCTTTGCATCATTAAACAAATGTTCTACAGCATAAACAAATGTAACACATCTTAAAATAATATTCTATGCTGGGTGGTGGTGGCAGCGCATGCCTTTAATCCCAGCACTCGGGAGGCAGAGCCGGGAGGATCTCTGTGAGTTCGAGGCCAGCCTGATTTCCAGAGCGAGATCCAGGACAGGCACCAAAACTACCCAGAAAAACCCTGTCTCGTAAAAACTAAAAAAATAAAAATGAAAGTAAAAATAATAATAATACTCTACAACAGGTTTCTAACTGGTCACTGTGCTAAAACCATCAGGGCCCCTCCAACCTCTCAGGTGAGTCTGAGAGTGAGCTTAAATCTGAAGGAACAGCATTTCTGTCTATATATGTTATGTATTTCTTCCTCTCAGTTCTTTCCGATTTAAGAGAATTCACTGAGCTACAAAGTCATGCTGATTACTGTTAAAATTTGTGGGAGTTTATAGATTTGGTCTGGGCACCTGCCTTGAGCCCAAGAGACCAAACCAACAGAGAATGTAATGCCTGTCACTGAACTTCCCTGGGATGTAGAGACCCTGTAACCAATTAACTGGGTGACCGGCCAGGCTGTGGCCAATACTTTTGCTGTCTGTGTCTTTTTTTTTTTTTTCCTCCAAATGTTGTCTATTGATGTGTGTGTGTGTGTGTGTGTGTGTGTGTGTGTGTGTGTGTGTGTGTGTGTGTGTGATTGTCTTGGCAGCAATGAATACAGTCTAAAGAGACTCTTGTGTCTTTCTCTCAGGCTACCAGCCATTGCAACTGGAGTTTCCCCAGGAGTTACAAGCTGGAGAAAGAAAAGGGAAGCCTGGTGCAGCCGGAGGAGGAGCTTGTCTCCAGGAAAGAAATTTCACAGTCCTGAAGGGTGGGACAGGGACTCAGGCAGTGATGGGTGGGTGATGAGCAGGGCTCCGTCTTGACCAGGACTGCTTAGCTCTCTCTGCATACCTCTTGCCCTCTATTCAAATCTAAACTTCATCTCAGGACCTCAGAGATGGACTTGGGGGGGGTCACTGGGCCTCTTGTTCCTCTTTCTTTTTTCTTTTTTTTTTTGGTTTTTCGAGACAGGGTTTTTCTGTGTAGCTTTGCGCCTTTCCTGGAACTCGCTTTGGAGACCAGGCTGGCCTCGAACTCACAGAGATCCGCCTGGCTCTGCCTCCCGAGTGCTGGGATTAAAGGCGTGCGCCACCACCCGCCCGGCTTGTTCCTCTTTCTAATGTAGCCATATTGAACGAAGTCCCCCCACCCCCACCCCTTTCTGGTTTTCAATGCTACTTGTCTCTTTGTCTCTTCAGTTGGCCCACTGAGGATGTCTAGCTTGTTAGGACTTCCCAGGCTCTGACTTTTTTTTTTTCTGAGACAGGGTTTCTCTGTGTAGCTTTGTGCCATTCCTGGATCTCGCTCTGTAGACCAGGCTGGGCTTGAACTCACAAAGATCTGCCTGGCTCTGCCTCCCGAGTGCTGAGATTAAAGGCGTGCGCCACCACCGCCCAGCTCCAGGCTCTGACTTTAATTAACAATATCAGTGACGTTGGGCTGAAGTTCTCACTGAACTTTGCTCTGGTTCTGGGGACTCTCTAGTTCACCAGTCCTTTCTGCTTTGTTTTACTTTGCTGGAATAAACTTAATTAAATTTAATCACAGAGAAACCCTGTCTCGAAAAACCAAAAAAAAAAAAAAAAAAAAAAAATAGCACTCAACACAGAGCTGGTGTGACAATGAAAACCTGTATTCCCAGCTACTCAGGAGTATTGTGTGACCCTGGGGTTCAGTGCCAACCTGGGCAGTACAGTGGGGCTGTCTCAAAGCAGGAGAGAGAAGAAGGTGGGGGAAGGGAGGGGAGAGGAGGGGAGAGGAGAGGGGAGAGCGAGAGACACTTTGGTTGTAAAATGACTAAGTGAGAGGAAGTTTGTAGTTTCTCTGTCAGTAGGTTTAGATTTAGAAAGTAATGAGTTCACCTAATGACCATAAAAGCCTACCTAGGGTTTTGTTCTCAAGCTTGGGGACTTTTGTGTGATTTGAAAACTATCTCCATGTGATTAAAAAATAATAATAATAACTTCTGAAAAGCTACGCATTCCTCATCTCCACTCACATTTCCTAAACATGTCTTGTCGGGTTTATGATGTCTAAAGGCTTACACCCAAATGCATCACATAAAAACATGAATGAATATCACTGAATGGCTGTCTGCTTTAATAGTCACCGTGAGTTTTCACCAGAGTTGAAATAAAGTTAAGCCTGGCAGTGGTGGCGCACGCCTTTAGTCCCAGCACTCAGGAGGCAGAGGCAGGCGGATCTCTGTGAGTTCAAGGCCAGCCTGGTCTACAAAGTGAGTTCTAGGAAAGCTGGGGCTACACAGAAAAACCCTACCTTGAGAAACCAAGAGAGAGAGTCTGGATTTGAGTTTTACTCTGTAAAAATAACAGCAGTTATTTGCCTGGGTATGACCACATATAGCCTCTGTGGCCAGTCAATGAGTACTGTGCACACCCTTATCTAGGTTCTTAAATGGCTACTGCAATCCTGCCCAGGAAGGAAACATTTTAAGAAGGAATTTGGCCATGACCTTTAATTCATACACTGTTTGCATTTTCAGTACAGTGCAGGCATTTGGACTGTAGCTTGATCAATATATATATATATGTATATATATATACATATATATATGTATATATATATATTTGTATGTATATATAGAGAGAGATACAGTCTTTCAGGCTTGCAGTGTCGTGAGGGGGAAAATGACATCTGATTGCTATCCAATCACAGACTGTGATGAGGCATTTGAAGACAAGGAGCTTGGTTCCTAAGAGACCAGCCAGGATAATGAACGCTCTGATGGAGACACTATGAGTACCGATCCCTGGTGACTCAGAGCCACGGCATTTGGTACAGTCAGTATCATGCTCTTGTGTGTGTCATCCTGTAACATTTCAGCGGTTGCCTTTGTTCTGGTCAGTAAACCAAGAGCACCCCTTCCACTTTTCTGGGTGTGGTACAATGTGCTGCGTGGAGGAAATACTTTTTGTTGTGTTTCTCTCTCTCATTTTTCTTTTTTTTTTTATTTTTTCTTTTCTTTCTTTTTTTTTTTTTGTGTGTGTGTGTGTGTGTGTGTGTGTGTGTGTGTGTGTGTGTGTTTTGTTATTGGGTCTCACTATGTAGTCTTGGCTAGCCTGAATTCAGTATACAGAATAGAACTCACAGAAACCCACCTGCTTTTGCCTCCTGAGAGCCTTGCAGGAAACTCTTAATCCATGCTGTTGACAGCATAAAGAACTGAGAATGTAGCTTAGTGGTTGACTAGCACATGCAGGTCCCTGGGTTTGATCCCCAGTACTATCAGAAGGAAGGAAGGAAGGAAGAAAGGAAGGGAGGGAGGGAGGGAGGGAGGGAGGGAGGGAGGGAGGAAGGAAGGAAGGAAGGAAGGAAGGAAGGAAGGAAGGAAGGAAGGAAGGAAGGAAGGAAGGAAGACAAACGAACCAACAAAAAACAACTGTTATTAGTTGGGAAACTCTCTTGATTGGTCAACCAGTTCACTTCATGTGTTTCTAACATCTTAATGAGCTGGAGATGTGGCTACATGGGAGAGCCTAGCATTTGTGAGGACTTGAGTTCAGTCTCTCTCTCTCTCTCTCTCTCTCTCTCTCTCTCTCTCTCTCTCTCTCTCTCTCTCTCACACACACACACACACACACATACACACACACACACACACACACACACTAGTGGATCCATTTTCACTACCCGGATATGTGTCCAGTTAAAGCTCTCATTGACCCCTCCAATCCTTCCTCAATCACTGGACACATATCTGAGCCACGCTATAGGCCAGCACTGGCTGCGAGGATGAACAGACACGGACCAGGCTATGCCCTCATAAAGCTGACCATCCAGTAGGTACTGAAGAGGTCAGAGATGGAGAGAATACTGATCTAGCAGATCCTGAATCCTTTCTTTGGACAGGAGAGAAAGGGCAGGTGATGGTCACAGCTTAACCGTGGAATTCCAGGGGAAGCCTTTCGGGTGTACACAAGCTAGTCCATTCGTTACTAGGCTAACCCTGGGCACGCTGGTCTCTTAGAGGCAACAGTGCTCAATGTTTCCCTATAGTCCACGGGACAGCATGGCTTCACGTAAGGTCTGAATCTGACCTCGACTGATAACGGCCTTTCCAGCTGTTCCTTCCCTGGGTGCCTATGGGCTGACAGGGGGATAGGCTGACAGGGGGATGGGCTGACAGGAAGCAAAGCAGAGAAGATTCCATGAAGGGGAGACTAGACAGAAGGTCTCCACCGGCACAACCATCTCCAGAACGGCACAGGGGACTGACTGCTCTTGTTTGGAAGATGTTGCTTTTCTGCCAAAGGTGACAAAGGTCCCTGGACCTGGTGTGTCACGGAGGCTTGCCCCACAGAGGGAACTCAACCTCTCTCCTCTCTGAATGGAGCCGCCATGGACTCAGGCATTGTTGTTGGGCCAAAAAGAGCTGGAAAAAAAAAAATGACTCAGTGAACCAGGCTCTAGAATGGAGCTGATCACAGGGTAGACTGCGCGGTCCCACCGCTCACGGTCCTTTGTTCAGAGCTCAAGATTAGGCATCTGTGACTGTGTGAGCAGAAACTTCTGGAAAATTACTTGGAAGAATGACTTGCCAGAGTTTATGGCTACTGTTCCTCACATGGTTGATTTTAGTGACATGTCAGGGTGGTTCTGACGGCTTCTGACCCAGGACAAAGTGCTCGCTCTCTCTCTCTCTCTCTCTCTCTCTCTCTCTCTCTCTCTCTCTCTCTCTCTCTCACCTCTCCACCCTACCCATTTTCTCCCCTTTCCTCCCTGTCCTTGGAGCCCAATGCCCCCTGCATGCTAAGTAAGTACTCTTTCATTGCACCCCCAGCTTGAAGATCGACACTTTAAACCCTCCTGGGTCCAAGGAGATGCCTCAGCAGTTAGGAGCACACACTGTCTCGAAGAGGACCAGGGTTCAGTTCCCAGCACCCACTGGGTAGCTCACAACTGCCTGTAACTCCAGCTTCAGGGGAATTCGGTGTTTTGTTCTGGACTCCCCTGGTATACTCACATGTATACAGATCTACATACACATACACAAACACACAGGGGTACACATAAATTAAAAAATACATCTTTGTTTTATTTTGGTTGTCCTGGAATTAACTCTTTGACCAGGCCGGCCTCAAACTCAGACGTCTGCCTGCCTCTGCCTCTCAAGTGCTATGTTTAAAAGTGTGCGCCACCACCACCCAGCCTCAAAAATACATCTTTGTTTAAAAGGGATTTTAAAGTCTCCTGTCAGAAGCAACCTGAAGTTTGTAAACTTGCTTAATAGGCTAACTGGCCCCTGAACACAACAAGCCCAGCACACCCATTCTTTATAAGTGGACCAAGGACACTGTGAAGACAAACAGATACATAAATAGTTGATAGATTCTGCTTTTTTTTTCCCCCCAAGAGACAGGGTCTCACTATGTAGCTCTGGCTGTCCTGGAACTGAATTATGTAGGCCAGGCTGGCCTTGAATTTGAATTGAGATCCACCTGTCTCTGTATCCCAAGTGCTGGGACTAAAGGTGTGTGCCACCACACTACTATTAAGAGTGTATGTGTGCGTGTGTGTCCATAGAAACCAGAGGTGTGGAATCCCTTGGAGCTGAGTTACAGGTAGTTGTGAGCCACCTGACTTGGTTGCTGGGAACTGAACTTGGGCCTTATACAAGAGCAGTACATGTTCCTAACCACTGAGCCATCTCTCCATCTCCACTGGTAGCTTTTATTTTTTTATTTCATTATTTTATGTATTTATTTTTTGGTTTTTCGAGACAGGGTTTCTCTGTTTAGCTTTGCGCCTTTCCTGGATCTCGCTCTGTAGCCCAGGCTGGCCTCAAACTCACAGAGATCCGCCTGGCTCTGCCTCCCGAGTGCTGGGATTAAAGGCGTGCGCCACCACCGCCCGGCTGAGAAGCTGACATTCTATTGTGGGGTGAGGGAGGGTGGGACAATGAACAATATGAATACATTTAAAAAGCACGTGATAAAGTTATCGATTCTGTGGGGAAAAAAATGACGGACTAGGGCAGCGTAAGTAGACCAGAGTACTGTGAGTGGGGCTGAGGTAGCTGCAGCCGCGAAGATGGGAGAGCCGGGAGCTGTGACTCTGTGACATAGTCTGCCTGACATGTGTCCCGGTGAGACCAGGAGGGGTGACATTCCCTAAGGACTATAAGGAAGTGAGAACTAGCCAAAGGGCAACCCGGGGAAGAGCCTCCAGGCAGAGACAGAGCAAACGTCCTAAGACGGCCTACCACACTCCGGAGCTAGCAGCAAGGCCACCATGGCTGGGGCAAAGGAGACTACGTGAGAAAAGACACTGATGTCATCGGTCCCTGAGGGAATGTAGCCGAGTCAGAAGGGGCTGCTGTGGCAGGGCTTCAAGGGGTGACTTGACGGGCTCGTTCTGGCTGTGGAGAACTGGTGGTTTGAAGACAGGCTGTGGGGAGCAAGGGAGAATGTGGGGAGATCCTTGTGGGGGGGGGTCGCTGCAATAGGTGGGTTCTGGATGTTTGGAAGAGTCAGCCAAGTACCCTCCCATATTAGAAAGGCAAGAGGAAGAAGCATCAATAATGACCTCAGGATATGCCACACGTGAGCAAATGGGAACACAATGTGGGGCTGAGTGACGACTGGTCGTTTCAGACATAGGGAGTTCACGGGGTCTCCTGGAGTCCTCTGGATGAGTGAGTTATGTATGTAGTGACCATAAAGAGTTCACAAGATCTCCTGGAATCCTCTGGATGAGTGAGTTATGTATGTAGTGGTCCAATCTTTCCTTTCTAAGTCTGAGTTCTTTCACTACACTCCAAGGTAGCTAAGAAAACAAGCCTGGAAATTCAAATCCCCTAACATGAAGACCCACCTTAAACCCAGCACACAAGGCCAGGCTGAGTCAACCACTGGGCTCCCCAAGCCACTCACCGTGTGCTCAGAACTTTGGCTGTCTCTCCACGTGGGTGGGCCAGTCCTCCTTAGGTGTGTGAGAAGGACCACTGTCCAACCTCTTTATATAGTAGTATACCATAGACACTACTTTGATTCACATGTGTCTATGTGGTGGCCTGGAGTTCCAACAACTCAGGAAACTAATAAGAAGGATTCTAAGTCAGAGGCTAGCCTGGGACCTGAGCCAGACCCTGCTTCAAAACAATAAATAAAAATGGAGGAACTAAGGATATAGCTTAGTGACAGAGCCCTGGCAGGCCCCCTCCCTGTCACGCTACGAAAAAGAAAAAAAAAAAAGAAAGAAACGTTTGTAAACTATAAAATCAGGAACTGGGACTTGGTTTGACTCACTGACTCTGTGGGTAGGAAAATCACTGTAAGGTTTGGAAACTCAGACTGCTGTGCGCATCTCCACCAGGGGAGGCCAGTGTTGGGAAGGGACAAAGTAAGTGTGATGACATGGAGAAACCTCATGGTGGCAGGCCCTGTCAAAGTTCTCCAGAGCCACAGTGCAATGTCAGGGGATGGGTGGAGCTGTGTGGCTCAGGGATTCCTAGGCCTTTCAGTGTAGGGAGCAGAGGGAACCCGGAGTGAGTGCAGCCCAGAGTGAGGGCCTCTGTGAACTGCACTGTGGACATGCACATGGCCAATCCAAGGACTCCCAGGCCCAGACCCAAACCCTTTCCCACGTGGCCCAGGCTCAAGGAAAAGCAGAGTTTTCTCAGGAGTCCATGAGTGACTGAGCAGTGTGTGTAAGGCCTATAACTATGGCTTCCTCCTCCTGGATGTTTACAACCTAGACGAACACACACACACACACACACACACACACACACACACACACACACCCATGCTGTATGTAACAAACACCCTGAGGTTCTGGGTTGCAATGGTTTAGAAAACTCTCACCCAAACGGGCTTTATTGTACAAGCGTCTGCACTTTCTTTATTCCGTGCTCACTCCTACTCAGAGTTCCAGGACATAAGCTGCTGGGGTCTCGGCATTCCAGACGTTATTCAACTACTGGGAATGAGACAGTCTCAGGCTCGCCATCCCTGAGAGGAGCATTGAGTCCAAGCCCTGGAAGTCCGCCGCATAATGTTCTTCATGAATTCAAAAAATGGCTTTGTATGTGGCTGAAGAGCTTTGTATGTGGCTGTCTATTTGGTCACCCCACAAGAAAGCAGGACCCACAGGACCTCCCCACCCCATCCCTTATAGTTTCTTACCCATGCCTCCAGATGTGTGGTGTGTGAATTCTAAAGAAAATGGGCCTTGTATGTGAGAACCGGTACAAGGCATCATGGGATGTAAGGGGCAGATGGGTATATATAGATGGGTTGAAAGAAAGGACTTCTGTATTAGTCAGGACAAAAGCGATTCTTATCTGAGCCAGAGTTTGCCCAGCTCATCTGGAGGCAACATCAAAGTCCACAGGCACATCCCTGGTGCGGACTGTACTAGGGTCTGCTCAGAAGACCAACATCCCACTCTGACGGCTGTCTGTGCATAGTATGCTAGGAAACTATGCACATGGAGTGGGAGAGGCGGACCAGGATGACTTGGGGACAGTCAATGGTTGACTCAAGATGGCTTTGTTCGGGTCAAGCTGGAACCCACAGTCTCCTTATGCAGCTCTCTCCTCCTATGGTGTTACAGGCGTCTGGAGCTCTACTACTGTAGGTTTCCTCTAGAGCAGGGGTTCTCAACCTTCCTCACACTGCGACCCTTTAATACAGCTCCTCACGCTGTGCTGACCCCCAACCATACAATGAGATTTTCGTCGCTACTTCGTAACTGTGATTTTTGCTACTGCTATGAATTGTAATGTAAATATCTGAGATGCAGGATGGTCTCAGGTGACCCCTGTGAAAGGGTCATGTGACTTCAAAGGGGTCACAACCCTCTGCTGGAGATCCTCATACTTCACACGAAGCTCCTCCCTCACACTTGAGTGTGAACTCTCCCTCACTGATAAGAGTGCCTTCTTCCTACCAATTCATCTTGAAGCAAAACTGGGGAGCTGGCGGGGGTGGGGGTATGATGGAGAGGAGTTAATAGGCACAAGGACGGGACAAGGGAGAATGCGTAACTGAGCATGCGCAGTGTTGGGGAACCCAAAGAGGATGGTGAAGGACAAAGCAGGCCACTTTGCACTTGGTAGGAGTTTGCTCCCAGTTGGACCTGATTCTGTGCCCCCAAGGCTGACCTGGTAAGACCTCCGCACACTGTTGGAACCCACTGGGTTTCCTAGTGGCTGTACCCAGCAGGACTGCATAAGAGGTTGATTGGACCACGGGCCTGGCTACCAGGTGACTGTAACTAGCAAGGAGGAGGTCTTTTGCTCCACCCGTTGGCATTGTTATAAATAGCTCTTTGGAATAAAGCTCTGGACCCGGATAAGGATCCAGGCCCACCTGAGTCTATCCTGTTTTCTCTCTGTTTCTCTCCTCTCTATTTCTAACTTAAGTCTCTTATCCCCCATTCAAGAGTTCCTGGGGTAAGTAAGTGTGGGGACTGGTCCTCCACAGCACATGCCTCCTGCACGGACTGCAGGCTGCTTTCTAGCCGAGGAAAGAGGAAATGCAGAAACAGGAAACTGACTGAGGGCAGAGTCAGATACAGGAAGAGGAAAATGAAGACACATGCATGGTACAGATGATTCAGTTTGAAAGAGCAAACCTTGAAAGTTAAACATTTAGCCGGGTGTGGTGGCTCACACCTCTGCTGATATTTTGTTTGTGCTTTAACAAATAAATCTTGCCTGGAGATCAGAGTGCAGAGCCAGCCACTAGTCAACCATAGAGGCCAGGCAGTGGTGGCACACACCTTTAATCCCAGTACTAGGGAGGTGGAGACAGGAAGCGATAGAGAGGAATATAAAATGGGAGGAGAGAGGACCTCAGCTCTCTTTCAGTCTGGGGATTCCTAGAGGTCAGAAGTCTTTCTAGTGGCTGGCTCCTCTGCTTCTCTGATCTTTCAGCTCTCACCCTGATATCTGACTCTGAGTTTTTATTATTAAGACCAATTAGGATTGTGCTACACACCCCTGTAATCCCAGCACTCTGGAGCTGAAGGCAAGAGACTGCAGTATCCTTCAGTGACAGATCAAGGCCAGCCTGGCTATGTGGGACCCCGTCTCAAAACAAGCAAACTTACTGTGCTTTGAGTGACTAATGTTGCTCAGAAATAAACTTTCAAACATTGGTGATTTTAAAACAGCAAGTCAGCCGGGCGGTGGTGGCGCACGCCTTTAATCCCAGCACTCGGGAGGCAGAGCCAGGCGGATCTCTGTGAGTTCGAGGCCAGCCTGGACTACCAAGTGAGTTCCAGGAAAGGCGCAAAGCTACACAGAGAAACCCTGTCTCGAAAAACCAAAAAAAAAAAAAAAAAAAAAAAAAATAAAACAGCAAGTCGCCGGGCGGTGGTGGCGCATGCCGGGCGGTGGTGGCCCACGCCTTTAATCCCAGCACTCGGGAGGCAGAGCCAGGTGGATCTCTGTGAGTTCGAGGCCAGCCTGGGCTACCAAGTGAGTTCCAGGAAAGGCACAAAGCTACACAGAGAAACCCTGTCTCGAAAAAAAAAAAAAAAAAAACAACAAAAAAACAAAAAACAAAAAAAAGCAAGTCTTTAGGGAGTATTTAAAAAAAAAATAAAGCAAAGAGCTGGGCAGTGGTGGCTCACGCTTTTAATCCCAGCACTTGGGAGGCAGAGGCAGGAGGATGTCTGTGAGTTTGAGGCCAGCCTGGTCTACAGAGTAAGTTCTAGGACAGGCAGGGCTACACAGATAAACCCTGTTTCAAAAAACCAAACAAAAAATAAAGCAAAGAAAGGCTGCATTTCAGAGAAGGATTTCTCAGTGTGTATTATCTGCTATTGAGATAGTATAAAACACACACACACACACACACACACACACACACACACACACACACACGCACGCACGCGCACGCCTCAGGAGCATGCTCAAAGCTGCAAATAACTAACTGCACCCTCAGCAAATAGGGCTTTCCTTTCCAACTTGGAACAGGCAGCCAGCAGCCTGCAGCCTGGGCGGGTGAGCACGCTGCTACAGCAGCCACAGTAGATAGCCCTGACTAGATCTAGAATTCTCTATATAGATCAGGCTGGCTTCCAACTCAAAAGTCCACTTCTGTCTCCTGAATGCTGGGATTAAGGGATGCACGACCACACCTGGCTCTTTCACATTATCGTAATGCTTTCTGTTTTCCTCCAGTGTTACTTATGTGCAGTGAATGGGCACTGTGTGTGTGTGTGTGTGCGTGCGTGCGCGCGCGCGCGCGCATGTGGCACATGTGTGCATGCTCACTGCTGCATGCACTTTCTGAGGAAGACTGTGGGTGTCCTGATGTCACTGCCTTGTGCCCTTGAGAGACCTCTCACAGAACCTGAAGCTAGCTAGACTGGGCCCATCAAGCCCAGGGATCCTCCTGTCCCTCCTTCCCACAATACAGTGTTAAGGGTTTCCACACAGCTGCACCTAGCTTTTATTTTTATTTTTATTTTTTTTATTTTTATTTTTTGTGCATGGAGAGGCAGGGTGGCACATGCCTTTAAAGAGGCAGAGGCAGGTAGATCTCTGAGTTCGAGGCCAGTCTGGTCTACATATTGAGTTCTACGACAGCTACAGAGAAACAAAAAAATTATGTGTGTGTCTGTGTATCACTTGCATACTTGGTGCCCGCAGAGCCGGGAAAGGGCATTGATCTCCTGGAACTGGAGTTATAGATGGCTATGAACCATTATGTGGATGCCAGGAATCAATCAGACCAGGTTCTCAGGAAGAGCAGCCAGTAAGAACCATCTCTCCAGTTCCCCAAGCCTAATTTTGTTGTTGTTGTTGTTTTTTGAGACAGGGTCTCAAGTGTGTGGCCCTGGCTGTCCTGGAACTCGCTCTGTAGACCAGGCTAGCCTCAAACTCAGAGATCCATCTGCCTCCACCTCCCAAGTACTGGGATTAAAGGTGTGCACCACCACTGCCTGGCTTTTTTTTCTTTTAATGTGGGTGCTAGGGACTAAAACTTGAGTCCTCGTGCTTGGGCAGCAAGTATTTTATCCACTGAGCTGTCTTCCTGGCGCCCCCTCCCCACCCCCCACCCAGACACACACTAGTTGAAAAGGGACTTGGAATTTTGTTGCATTAGAGCTGTGGGTCTGCACGCAGAGCAGCCCAGCACATCCACACACAGAGAAGCCTAGCTTCTTCGTGAGCTCTACAAGACAGAAGGGAAAAGAAGAGGGCCTTGTTATTTTCAGCAAGACTTGAAGTTTAGTCATTCGACAGAAGAGACAATCTAAATCCAGTTCCACAGGCACCGAAAAGACAGTCCTGTGTCTGGTCTGTGCCGTGCTTGCCAGGGCATGGGGTGCATTCTCCTCAGGAATTTTCAGTTTGACGATCATCTTCAGGGTGAAAAAATGCTGAGCATCCTGTTGTTCTAACAGAACTCAGTTTATTCGTTTATGGAAACACACCTTTACTCATCTTTCTCCAACTCTGTTACTCATTCCTACAGACACCAGCCATCGATAACAACCCCACACGCCTTCCTATCCAATCACCCTCGGTCCCCAGGTTTTATTGACACACAGCACAAATCAACTCAGTTGTTCTTAACACACAGAAACCAGATGATCTCTGGCCTGGAACATTTGTCTTCAGCTTTTAGGAAAAGGTGACATACTAACTTACATATACATAGAAAATGCCTCTTAAACGTAATACCAAAGATCCATAGAGTCAGGATGGCATGTTCTGCAATTCTTAGCTCAGGAGCTCTGTAAACTGAGAACAGTAAAAACACGGGCGCACATACACTGATAGACAACAGACCGACACAATGAAATTCTCCAAATACACGTCTTATGAGGCTTTGCATTTTAAATGGGGCAGGAAAAAAGAATCCTAAAACAGGCATATTTCCTTTCCTTTTTACTTCCTGTCAATAGGATCTCAGTAGTTAATTCAGGCTGTCCTGGAAGTCCACATGGTCTACATGGCCAAGGAACCTTCAGCCTGTTTCCTGATCATTTCAAAGTTCTGGTTTTGTTTTGGCAGTGCTCGGGATAGGACCCAGGCTTTTTTATTTGGTTAAAAAAACTTAAAAAACGTCAGGCAGTGGTGGTACACATCTTTAATCCCAGCACCCGGGAGGCAGAGGGAAGTGGAGCTATATGAGTTTGAAGCCAGTCTGGTCTACAGAGAATTCCAGTACAGCCAGGGCTACATAGAGAAACAAACCCTGTCTTGAAAAAACAAAAAACAAACAAGCAAAAAACCCCTAAACAGCCAGGTGGCAGTGGCGTATGCCTTTGATCCCAGCACTTGAGAGGCAGAGTCAGCTGGATCTCTGTGAGTTCAAGGCCAGCCTGGTCTACAGAGCGAGATCCAGGACAGGCACCAAAAACTACACAGAGAAACCCTGTCTTGAAAAAAACAAAACAGAACAACAACAACAAAAAAACCCTAGGAGATATTAAAAGTTACCTTTCTCTGTGAAAAAAAAAAATCTAAGATAAAATTTGCTGCCACAATGTAGGTACACACATGGCTCTTTGTCTTAAGCTGTTTTCTCACAGGAAAGTGTGTTTAGAAAAAGTTCCTACTCTTGTGAGGTCAATGGCTGCTTTGAATGGTGAAATGTCAAGATACTCGAAGGCAGACACACACTGTTGCAATCAGAGACCCGGCAACCCATTTGCTGGAGACCAGGTATTCATCTCAACCAAAGATACTTCTCTATTCCTCTGAAACCTCACACAACCAGCTAAATATCAGCCAGTTTTTCTTCTTTCACGCCTTCCTTAGTTTTCACCGAGTCTCGTCCTAGGATTTGGAGAGCCTTTGCTCTAGCTTTCCTCGTGGGAACGGAGGCATAATTCAACCCAGTTCCCAGTGCCGTAAGATGCTCCCTCCACAGTGCTTCCTCACGTGGAAGGCAGGCAGGGCGTGCTGGGAGGGAGGCCATGTGAGAAATCAGTGACATGAAATGTTCGAGCAAGCTGGAAAAGCAGTTGCCGGGGTAAAGAGAGACCTGCCCATTCCAGGTAGAGTCTGTCTGGTTTGGCTGTTGCTGGGAGACTGTAACCAGCGCCTCAGCATGCTAGGCAGGTACCCCACTACTGGACCATACCTGCTGGCCCTCCAGGCTTCTCTCTGAGCCATTCATTGCGGGGTTTGTTTTTTTTTTTTTTTTTCTGGAGCTGAGGACCGAACCCAGGGCCTTGCGCTTCCTAGGCAAGTGCTCTACCACTGAGCTAAATCCCCAACCCCTGGTTTTGTTTTGTTAACTCCATATACAGTAGCTAGAGCTCACTGAAAGCTCAGAGCCATCACGAGAGGACCGACGAGACCGTCATTCCCACCGACACCAGTTACTTAGAACCGCAGACACTCACCGGAGCACAGGCAGAGTCTGTCCTTGAGCTGGCCCTGCCTCACGCAGTCCTGCCCCAGTTTTCCAGACACCAGGGACTGGAGGCGCACAAGCCCTGCCCTGTTTGACAGGGCAGAGCTTCTCTTACCAAGTTTCTACTTTCAGAGCTGTGGTTTGTTTTATGATCGTGTCTATGGCGGTGTGCTTCCTATACATATTTCAATTCTACAATGAAATGATAAAAGACGTCAAAGGCCAGGTGTGGTGGCGAGGCAAGCAGATCTCTATGAGTTCAAAGCCAGTTTGGTCTACGTAGAGAATTCCAGACCAGCCAGGGCTACATAGTGAGATCCGGTCTCAGAACAGCTATCACTCTGCCCAAATGATAAAGAAGCTAACATAAACCACTCTTTGTATTTAAACCCAGACTCCAGGTCTGTGGGTGTCGCTCAGTGGTGCTGTTTGTCTGGCAAGTGCTAGACTCTGGGGTCAGTCTCCTGCACGGCATAACATAGAATAAACACTGACTAACATAGAATAAACCTCACAGGGGGAAACCAGGGATGAGTGGGCAGGAGTCCTATGTGCCCTTCCTGGGGACAGCGTGGCCACCAAGCCGGGCACACCTGCAGCACTGAGTGGCAGCCCTTTGTCATTCCTATGGACCCGAACCTTCCTACATTTTGGCTGGCAGAATGAAACCATCTCCTATGTAGCATGTATCGTTTCTTTGAAGGTGCTGGAGTTGGAGCCCGGGGCCTGATGCATGCGGAGCAGACACTCTACCGCTGAGTGACAGCTCCAGCTTCATGCAGTCTTTGAAGAGAAGCTCGAACCATTTTGGTTTTAGAAAATTAAGTCGATGAAAGGTACTAAAAACAGATTTGTGAAGAAAATACTTCTCGTAAGTCACTGAGTGAACTCTGCATGGTGGCTTCTCCAGGGACTTATCCATTTCCCAGCTTTTTGGTCAGCGTTCTTTTCTCCGTCAAAGCTCAGGGCCGCTGGACCAGCTTACTCTTACTTCCTTCCTGTTCGCTGAGTTTAAAGTGGGTATAGGTGAGGATGCCGAACAGTGTGCATAAGATGCCAAGTCCCTGGTTAAACGACAGCGGATCCTTAAATAAAATGTATCCTCCGCACAGGGTGATGCAGAACTTGAAGTGTCCGAACATGTTGTAGCTGAGGTGTTCAGGTAAGGAGACAAAGGAGCAAAGAGCCAGATGTGCGGGTCACAGAGGCACACATTGACAGTATACCCACGGCAAAGGCTACCAGGGGCCAGAAAGAACGCCATAACACACAGACTCAACAGCTGCTGGGCATTTAAAGAACAGACACTTTGGTGACATGCTTTGGCGACAATCAGACTTTCTCTGGGCATGGTTTTAGCAATTTACAGACAGATTTCAAAGTGGTGACATGGCATTAAAATTATGTATGTGTGTCTGTCTGTCTGTACATGTGAATGTGATGCCCATGGAGGTCAGAAGAGGATGTTGGATTCCCTGGAGCTGGCGTTATAGGCAGTGTTGGCCACCTGATGGGAGTGTTAACCAAACTCAGGTCCTCTGCAAGAGCTGGGTGTACTCTCAACTGCTGAGCTGTTTCAGTAGCCCCAGCACAATTTATTCTCCCAGGTTGGATATAAACTACATAGACACACACTCCAAAGTGACAAGAGACTGCCTCAAGTATAATCCCGAGGACCTCTCCAAAGAGGTACTGCAGGAGGCAGGATGTGCAGAGCAGGGCACAGAGGAGACATTGGCACAGCAGTTTGTGGTTATGCCACGGAATGGCATGCCTAATAAATGGTCGCTGGCAATGAGCTGAGATGTGCCACGTGACAGGGAGCTGAGGCAATGAAAACTTCCAGGATGCCTAAGGTTCGGAGGGCAAGGGAGAGGAGCCAGGGAGGAAGCAAGAACAGCACCAGCCACCCTGTGAGGAGCTCTACCGTAAACATCTCACCTACCTCCACTACTTCTCACCTCTCCATTTACAACTGTGGAGGCCCGGAGATTCTCGTGACTTTAAAAAATACTGTATTTATGTACTCGTGTGTGTGTGTGCATGCCAAGGCACATGTATGGAGGTCAGAGGACAATTATGGACCCACTATGTGGGCCCCGTGAACTCAGGTCATCAGGCTTGGGGCAAGGTCCACCTGCTGAGTCATCTCAGCAGACCGCCTGTAATAACCAAGTGACACACAGTTCAAGTGTTGGGAGTCTAAACAAAGGTGGACTTATTTAACTCCAAAGTTCAGGCTGTAATCTAATATACTGCCAGCAGTTCATTACTGGGCTAAAGTTTTTTCCCAAGTCATCGTTCCTATTAAAAAAAAAAAAATCAAACCACATAAACATATACATACACCCCTCAGAAATTATTCTCCTGACATTTTACACATAATTATTTTTTTTCTATCTGAACTAATATTGTATTGCTCTTCGGATGCTACAAACCTGTGTTCTTCCTAGCAACAACACCATAGAAGCAGCTACCACTCTATGCCTCAGTTTCCCTGCCTATGATATGGTAAGATGATCTTGTGTCTACCTTACACGGTTGATGTGGATTAAATAATTAACACCCACGAAGATTCCAGTCTACAGTAAGCACCATCATGTGAGCTGTAAGTTACCAAGAGTGTAATAACCGACCGTGCTTGACAGGACCGCCCAGCACTGTGGATGCTACTGCCCCTAATTTCTCTGCTGTTTCCCTCACCCCAGCTTCTTTGCAGCGATGGGGACAATGAGCTGACTAAACCCAACCCTACATCCCTCAGTTCGTAAGTGACCTCAGTGGAACCACAGGAGCTCCCACAATACAGCTCACAGGAAGTGGTAGATCTGGGCAGAGGCCTAGCTCTGTCTGACCTCTATGCTCAGGCTCTCTGCTCGGTTTCCAAAACAATGCAGCCGGGCATGGTGATGCAGCCTTGTAATCCCAGCTCTCAGGAGGCTGAAGCAGGAGGATTGAGATTAGGGTCATCCTCAGCTACATAGTAAATCTGAGACCAGCCTGGGCTACATGAGACTGTTCCATGAAACAAAAAAAGCACCAATCAAAAATCAAAACGGGACGCACGTAGCAGTGGCCCTTAGGGGAACGTGGGCAGCCACCAGAGTACCGGCTTTTTTTTTGGTTCAGTGGAGTTGGTATCTGAGAGGCAGAGGATGTGGCCAGGATGGCTATCACAATACCACAGTGAGATAGACCTTATCTCAATTATGCGCTATCTTCAAATGTACTGCTACTAACGTGTTAGCTTCAACTACTCCAGCCCTGCCAGGCAGCTCATGGCCTGTCAAGGTCACTTATGAGCAGGGAAGGCACATTTAGTGACGCTCTATGGCGGTTCTTTTCCGGAACTGAAAACCCGGAGTGCAAGCTCCACTTCTCCCCTCTGCTCCAGCCTGCCTGTGCCTCAGCCCAAAGTGCTCTGGTCAAACTGTCAGGGGCCCTGCCTCGCTAGGTCTGGGACCAACTGCCAATCTTTCTCCAACCTGACACAGTGCTCCCTACCCCTCCTCCTCCGGTGGACCCATCATCACTCTCCTCCCCTCGGGGCTCCCCTGCCTAGTCCCCTTCTCCCCTCTGGGAACTCCGAAGGTGCAGTGCCCAGGATACAGTCTTTGTGAGTCTTTCCTCTGACTGGGTAATCCAAGTCACCACTCACATCTTTACACTGACTCAGGGACTACCTGTGGCTGACACCTGGTCCCCGAACCCTGCAACGGGAACTCTACCTGCACCTCAGACCTCCTCCCTAGACAGCCACTGCAAAATATATGGGACCCGCTCTCACTGCTTCGCATTCTCCACATTCAACTGTTCAGGACACCTGTTAGTGCTGCTTGGAAATGTGTCCAGAAGCCCAGGACTTCTCACCATTCTCTGTCACTTAAAAGAGCCATTTTTGTGTGTGTGTGCATGAGTGTGTGTGTGTGTGTGTGTGTGTGTGCATGAAGTGTGTGTCTATGTGTGTAAGTACATGCAGTGTGTCTGTGTGTGTGTCGGCCAGAAGAGGACATCAGATCCCCTAGAGCAGGACTTACAAGCAATTGGGAGCTGCCTATTGTGAGTGTTGAAAACTGAACTCACGAGATCCTCTGGATAAAGAGCAAGCGCTCTGAACTGCTGGGCCACCTCTGCAGCCCCATGAGCTAGTATTCATGAATTAGGAACTTAGGTGACACTAGAAACTGATGGTCTCCCTTCTCACTCACCTTTTCCAATTTTCTTCCACCACGGGAGCAATGGCCGCAGACATTTTTGACAGGGTGGGGCTGGGGGTGTTCCTGGCATCTAGTGGCAGAGACATGTCATGCTGCTGTCCTCTTGCAGGGACAGCACAGGCCCCCAGACAAAGCAGTCTGGCCTCAGGGTGGGCGGCACGAGGTGAGAAATCCTGCTCAGCACCACAGGTATCTACAGTGCTTCCATGAGGATGTGAGGCCATGTCACATCTCTGCTCCATGCTCCTATGGCTTCTCACCTCATGCAGGTGAAAGCTCCACTTGACCTAGCTCTCCCTGCTTCTCAGGGCACTCCCGCTTTCTGTGTTCACCCTGCTCAGACTCTCCTCAGGCCCCTCATCTGCTGCCGCCAACATCTAAATGCTCTTCCCAACCTCATTTCTTTCAAAGTCACCTTCCTGAGGCCACACGACTAGTCTACTGACTCTAATCCTGTCCCCAAACATTACATGCCTGCCTTCCTGCTTTATTATATTTTCCCTGTGGCTCTTCATAGTACCCATTACTACAGATTCATAACGAATTCTTCTTCATGTTTGTAGCCTGGCCTCCTTGCTAGAATTTAAGTCCGTGAAGGAGGAGATTTTTTTCATTGCTTTGGTTCACTACCGTACCATGAGTGCTGATACATAGTATATAGTATGTATACATACAGTATATGTCCAGTATAAAGATCCATTAAATCAAGTAACGGTCTGTAGTGCTTATTCAATAGATATTGTTGAATGAATGCTTTTGTTTGTTTGTTTAATGTGTATGAATATTTTGCCTGCATGTAAGTCTCTGTACCATCTGAGTGCCTGGTGCCTCTGGAGCCAGAAGAGGGCACTGAATCCCCTTGAACTGGAGTTACAGACAGTTGTGAGCTGTGGGTGCTGGGAATTGAACTTGGGTCCTTTGGAAGAGCACTTAGTAAGTGCTCTTTACCACAGAGCCAACGCTCGAGCCCTGAATGAATGCCCTGAACCAAGGCACGTCCTTGGAGGCCTAGATTTGATGGCATGAGGCACAGCTTGTGGGCCGAGATGGCTGGGTTCAAACCTGGGCGGTGCACTTCTCAGTCACGCACTTTAGTTTCTTATTCTGTAACGTGGGTTGAACTCAGGGCTCTGCTCATGCTGGTCAGTGCTGCACCATGGAGCCATAGTCCCTTCTCCTTCACCATGTGATCTTCCAGGAGTCAAGTTATTGTACCTCTGTGGCTCTTTCCTTGGCTGTAAAATGACAGACTTTTCCTTCACAGAGTTCTGACGAGAATTAAATGATCTGTTTACACAACAGTACCAGGCACAAAATACATATTAAGTACTGGGGTTGTGAAAGAAATTATAATCATTGTTACTTATTGATATTTGGAAAAATAGGCTATTTGTACTTTTGACATCTCAGTATTTACTCACTTCTATAAATCAGCATACTTTTTTTCTCTCCAGTTTTTAATAAGTGAGATCTCAGTCTATATATAGCCCAGGCTGGCTTCAAACACATGGCAATCCTCTGCCTCAGCCTTCCAAGTCCTGAGATTACAGGCATGAAGCATCATTATACCCAGCTTTAAGTCAGTATACTCTTGAAATAAAACATTACTAAACTACTTCTTTCAGATGAGGAAATTCATTCTTCACATTTGCTTAAAAATAGGGCAAAGTGAAATGCAAGGTAGAAAGAATGGCAGGCAGGCAGCGTGGTGAAAACTGGCCATGGAATTTATCCTTCAACACATAACTTCATTTTCTAAAAATTTGGAATATTAAGAACATTTATTTATTTGGAAACAAGAACACCCATTTCCAAATAAATACAGACCCACTTCAAATCAGATGCCCAGGCTATGAAATTACCTTTCGTCACATAAGCGGACCACACCTCTACTTTATCACCACAGATACCTGAAAACGGACTCAAACGTAAGCCTCCACTCCATTATTCCTTCAATAAACATCACTTAGGCCCACTCTTGGCAAGTCATGGTGCTAAGTCAGTTTCTATAAGAGAAAAGGTCACTACTACATGAGAAAACTCAAAAGTGTTCCTTTACAGAAAGCAAGCTCATTTCCTCAGTTAATAAATTCCATAGACACTAGTGTGGAAAGACGTTCTTAAAAAATTAAGGGGCTAGAGCAATGTCTCAGCAGTTAAGCTCACTAGCTGCTCTTCCAGAGGACCGGGGTTAGATTCCCAGCACCCATGTGGCGGCTTACAGCCATCTGTAACCTCAGCTCCAGGGAATCGATGGCTTCTCTGGCCTCCAAAGGCATCAGGCATGCATGTGTGCACAGACATACATGAAGAAAAACACCCATACTAATGAACTATAACAATAAAAACAGGTTAAAATAAACCAGCCTACTTAACAAACGGTAACAAATGGGAAACAAAGGCTACCCACACTTGAAAGTACATGGAAAGGATACGTGACCGGCGATGTGTTCCCAATGATCCAATAAATCGATAAGTTCACCATGAAAGCGATTACTCCAGACAGCAGTACCATAAGCTACAAATAAACCAAGAGAATCATTATAACAAGGCACAAATATGTCTCATTAAGAATATGCAAAAATGCAATCTTCACCCATTTAAACAAGATGTCACATGCTGGTAATCCCAGCTATACACATTAAATAAAGTAGATGCAGGATCACTGCAAGTTTGAGGCCAGTAGCTTACAGAGTTCCAGGCCAGTCAGAGCTTCACAGTAAGAGCATGTCTCAAAACAAACACACAAGACAAACGAACAAACTCCCTACAAAAAAAAAAAAATGAGTTTAGAGAATCAACTTGGAGCTGGGCAGTGGTGGTACACTCCTTTAATCCTAGCACCCAGGAGGCAGCGGCAGGTGAATCTCTACAGAGGGAGTTCCAGGACTCCATAGAGAAACCCTGTCTCAATAAGCCAAAACACAAACAAACAAACCTTCTTTTTTTTTTTTTTTTTTTTTGGTTTTTTGAGACAGGGTTTCTCTGTGTAGCTTTGTGCCTTTCCTGGATCTCGCTCTGTAGACCAGGCTGGCCTCAAACTCACAAAGATCCGCCTGCCTCTGCCTCTGCCTCCCGAGTGCTGGGATTAAAGGCATGCGCCACCACCGCCCGGCCAAACAAAACTTCTAACAAGCAGTGGGAGACCACAGTGATGACCTGGTACACAGCTGTGATCCCAGCCTTTGGGAAGAAGCAGCAGGAAGGTCAAGGCAGCTTTGGCTACATAGTGAGTTTGAGGCCACCCTGGCTATATGAGATGCTTTCTAAAACAACAAAAACCCAAAACCAAAAAACATAAGGGACTAGGAGATGGCTCAGCAGTTAAGAGTGCTTCCTGTTCGTCCAAAGGACCACATCTGGTTCCCAGCACCCAGGTTTGCTTACATCCACCTTGCAACTCCAGCTCCAGGAGATGTGATACTACTGGCCTCCAAAGATACAGACACAGACTGAAAAATAAAATAAACCTTTAAAACGCAAGCCAAGGAGCCAACAAAACAAAAAATATAGTTGTGAATGTGAATTTCTAGGTTCCTTTTTTTTTCCTTATTCACTTAAGGAAGAGATATTTTCTTTCTTTTTTTTCCAGAGTCTCCCTATATTGCCCAAGTTCCCTGTATAAGACCTAAGGACTCCTCTGGCCTCAGCTTCTGAGCAGCTGAGATACAGGCATAGCTCACTGAGCTCAGCTGTAATAAGTTCTCATTAAAAACAATACATGTATATTATAGAAAAACCAGAAAATAAAGGTAAGCAAAACAGTCAATGGAATATTTATAATCCCAACCACTACCCCATCTGCTAACTGAAAGACCCTAACCCTTCAGGCTTACACCCCCCCCCCCCAAGCCCCAGGAGAATGAGGAACTAAAAAAAAGCTAGTTCCAAGGGCAACCTGACTCAGCTATTACTTAACAATGTAACACTATAAAGAGATTTCTATTAAGAGATGCGCTCAACTGTGACTGGGATAATTGCAAGTGTTCCAGGAAGGACCACTGTAACCTTTGTGTAACTCTCACTCCCACCCTGACACCCCCCTTGAGGTTTCAGGAAGAACGTGCATGCCGACGTGACTGTACCCACTCTGTGATCACACCATGATCTTGAGGAATTAGCCTCTAGACATAAATCAATCGAAACGAAATTGTATGGGAATTGTAATCTTGTGGTTTTTGTGGGTTTTCCCTTTAAAAGTACCTGTGTGGCTGCAGTGCGATGTGACTCTTGCCCTCAGGACAAGGGGAGCCCGACTGTACAGCCGCTTTAAAATAAACCTCCTGCTGTTTGCATCAACTGGACCGGAGTCTGGGTTCTTGGGGCGCCCACTTGAGAAGGTAAAACCCGAGATTTTGAGGTCTATCCCTAACACTGAGGAATGGATACTCACAGATTAAATTCTGACGAATCATTCATTTTTATTCTTACTTAAATCAAAACCAGTATCAGGCCAGGCCTTGTGAGGAATACAGTAGAGAGTTCCTGCCCTCAAAGGACTTAGAACTATTTGAAGATAATAACCATCATGATGTGGGGAGATGTCTCAGTTGGTACAGTACAAACATGAGGACCTCAGTTTAGATACCCAGAACTCATGCAAAAGCTGGGAGTGGCTGTGTGTCTGTAATCTCAACTCCACCGGGGCGGTGGAGACAGGAGGATCCCTGGGGCTCGAGAGAGAGAGAGACCCTGCTGGGGAAACAAAGGTGGAGAGTGACTGAGAGTGCAGTCTGTACATACCCACATCCATACACACACAAATCAGGATAACCCCAACGTATGTTGTACGTGCTCACACATGTTAGTTTTCACAAATGACCATGAGGCAGGTAGAGAAAACAGCACCCCTTTTTTACACCCGGGAGTACAAGAGGGTAGAGCAAATGGCCAGGGTCCCACAGCTGGTAAAGACTAGTGCTAATATTTAGACCTGCTTTGTGCTCCCCACCGACTCTGCTAGGCTATTTCTCCATCACCTAAGAGGGAGCATTAGCCAGAAAGCTTACAGCCCACGTAATGGTTCTTGAGATCTACACAGCTGGTGGGCAGCCAGACAATAGGTTCTACATGAATCTCAAGGGAGGAGACCAGAACCAAAAAATGGTAATGTGATATCTTAGGCTTCTGGGGGGGCTCCACTGTCTTCATATTTTTATGTATATTCAAAATCTATCCAATGAGAATGTTGTATTTATATGAAACAAAGCTATTTATTGTTTTTTTACAATTACATCGTAATTGTATATATATATACAAATTATAAAAATATAAAATTAAAACACAATGCCAAAATTATGTGTGGACTCTAGTTTGGCATGGACAAGATGGTAACCGGGCATTGAGAAATGTGAACCGTAACCTGGTTTCACTGTCCAGCTGTCCAGTCCAGGTAAGTCCCTTCCTTTTCCCATGCCTCAGTTTCTCCATGTGAAAATAAGCCTTGACCTGGCCTTCCTTAGACAGCAACCATGGGGTGAGATGTGAGAACAGAACTGAGGCTGTGTTCCTAAATCTAAACACCGCCTTGGGAAAGGAGTGGCCACTGCAATTCCTTAGGCACCAAAGCAATCAGGACTTACCAGAGCAGAAACCGACCAGGGACCAAATATTCCTCCCTCTCCGAACACGGGCTCAAAGAAGGGCACGGCCACCAGCAGCATGGCGGAGGACATGGGAGCCTGGTAGTACAGCAGCTGCATGGAATTCACTTGCAGTTCGTGCTGCTTGGCTCCCACCCACTGAAAATCGGGAGAGAAAACACGTCAGGTACCCAGGAGAGCATCGTTCAGTCAAAGCCGAGCAGGGTCAGGCTAGGGGAAGAGGACGCACCTCATTATTCTACAAGGTTTTAAAGAGTTGGGGGATATGGATGACCATGAGCACCTCAGATAAAGTTGCTCTATGAACATGGCATGTGCTGATCTCCTGACTTCCTGATGCCTTAGACAGGAAAGCAGCGCCCCTCTACTCTCATGGATTCTACTAAACAGCGGGAGTAAACCACCCAGGAGCCCCCATGCATCAGGACACAGAAAAAAAACGTGGAGGGAATAACAAATTAGGTGAGAAGTGTGGCTACAAACGCAATGTCAGGTCTGCTTTCCTCATAAAAACAGAAGGAAAAACGGAGAAAAACCATCGTGGCTGGACTGGATTACCACTGGCCAATGCACGAGACTCTCTCTTATTCTAAGTGGACTCCCATCTGTGGCCTTAAAGGTACGTGGACTTCAGAGACACTTTAAAACCCAACGGGGGGGGGGGGGGGTGGGCTGGAGAGATGGCTCGGCGGTTAAGAGCACAGGCTGCTCTTTCAGAGGTCCTGAGTTCAATTCCCAGCACCCACATGGTGGCTCACAACCATCTCTAGGGGGATCTGATGCCCCCCTTCTGGTGTAAATGCATACAGGCAATTAGAGCACTCATCCATAAAATAAATAAATAAAAGATCTTAGAAAAACCTATAACCAAAACAAACAAACAAATAAATAAAAATAAAACCCAATCAGTGGCTGAAAGACGTTTTCCTCTCCAGAGAACTTTTCTGTGGATCGGACTTGCCACATACCACCTGGGCGCCACGGAGTAAACAGAACCCCTACAATGCTGTTCCATTCAGTAAAAACCTCAGAACCTCACATCCCATGTCCTCAAAATACTTCACAAACATGACTACAGAGAGGCTCTGAAGAGAAGTCGGCAGTGTGAGGTAGGCCTGGCAGACACAGCCTGGCTTTTGAACCACCTCTGCAGACCGGTTTCCTAAGCCTAGCTATTCTGTGACGTAAAGCAGCTCTACAGGGATTTAGCAAGGCCGAGATGGAGACACAGGGCATTGGCAGCACACTCCCGCCAGCTTTCACGAGTCGTCTCCTGAGACTATAAAGGACAAAGAACTGATTCTTCCCCAGCCCGCTTATAGGAGCAAGGTCCTGCGGGCAGAACATGGGGCCCCCGTGCATGCTGGGTAAGCACCCTATCATTGACCTCCAACCCCATTCCCACACCCTGAGTATCTGTAACTTCTCTTCCTGGTCATTTTCACTTAGTCTGCAGGGCCGTGTTTTGTTGTTACTGGTGTGTGTTTGTTTGTTTGTTTGAGAGAGGGTTTCTGTGTAGCCTTGGCTGTCCTGGTCTGAACTTGTTCTGTAAACCAGGCTGGCTTCAAACTCATGGAGATACGCTTGCCTTGAGTGCTGGGATTAAAGGCATGCATCACCACCACCTGGCTCTGCAGGGCCATGTTTGAGACCAAGCTCCTCCTGTCTATAAACGAAGCTCTCTTGTGCTGTGTCCACACCTAATGCTAATTCTCTCCCCTAGAGACCCAGACGCTCCTGGCTCCCAGTCAGTCAGGGTCTACTAATTCTTCCTCCCATTGGGCCTCACTGTCCTATGTCCACACCCCTGCCCTAGCCCAGGTTCTTCACACTTTCCTTCCTTTCTCCTGTCCCCTCCATTGTCACTAGAGTCGTTTTTCTTAAATACAAGGCTGGGCAAAGCCTCTTCCCAATTCTTCACCGGCATCTGCAGAATAAAGACATTTCCTGAGTGACAGCAAGACTTTGCCATCCGGTACTAGCCACTCAGCATCACCCTCCCACAACAGACCTATGGTCTAGCCTCACTAAACACAGCAAGCTCTCCCCACATGCTCTGTGCTTTGACACATATCAAAGGACGCGCCTCAATACTTCAGCGGCAAGCAAACGTCTGCGCCTCCAACTTAAATTAAGTTTCCCTCTGGTCCAGCCTGGCCATTCCGGGTGCACAGCCGCCACTTCTGCCTCGGTGCTGCTGCCCAGGACTTTCCTCGGCGTGGAGGGACACTCCTGACCTGGCTATGGAATGCCGAGTCTCATATGTGTCTGGAAGGGTAGGGGGACCTTTCCTCATCCTGTCCTCAGGGTGAACATACAGGAAATGTCTGTCATACAAACAAGTCCCCCATTTCCCCAGCTAAGGGCTGAAGACGCTTCTTCCAACTTCTCTTAATGTTCCCAGCAGCAGCAGAACAAATAACTTAGAAGCCAAATAGGATACAAGAGGCAGCTATATGAAATATATAGAACATACAAATTCATAGAGACAGAAAGATTAGACGTTATCTCAAGATGGAGAAGGAAGGAATACAGAGCAATGATTTCCTAAGGACAGAGTTTCTGTTTTGTGCGATGAAAAAGCCCCACAAACGGACAGTAGAATCAGGACATAATATCATGAATGTAATAAATCAATGCAATTAATGAATATCATAAATATAGTTATTGAATGAATACTGTGAATGTAATCAATGAATACCACAAATGTAATTAATAGCATGAGTGTAATTTTAAAAAAAAGAGGCAGATATAATTTTGTTTAAAAGGAATCTGGGTGTGTATGTGTGTGTGGGGGGAAATCTACCTATTCTGGCACAGTACTTTTGCTGTTTATTGGGCCAGAACCTTTGCCCACTGTTCTTCAGTCATTCCTTGATCAACCTCTTTCCAACCTCAGGGATACAGAACCTTTTGATTCTGATCTACAGCAAGCTTGAAACTTTCGAGGACAAAAACAGCCACCCAAAAAAGGTGAGTGTTGTGAACTGAAATTAAGTATAAGGAGTAAAAGAATCTCTAATATTTAACAAGTAGACCAGGTGTGGTAACACATTCTTTCTCAAAAAGTAAAAGGAGCCGGGCGGTGGTGGCGCACGCCTTTAATCTCAGCACTCGGGAGGCAGAGCCAGGCGGATCTCTGTGAGTTCGGGGCCAGCCTGGGCTACAGAGTGAGTTCCAGGAAAGGCGCAAAGCTACACAGAGAAACCCTGTCTCAAAAGACCAAAAAAAAAAAAAAAAAAAAAAGTAAAAGGAGAGGCCAGGCACGGTGGCACATGCCTTGAATCCCAGCACCTGGAAGGCAGGCAGAGTTCTCTAAGTTCCAGGTCAGCCAGAGCAACACAGTCCTGTCTCAAAACAAAAACAAAACCACAACTGACTACAACAAAAAGTACAAAGAGGATTGATGAGATGGCTCAGTGGGTAAAGGTCCCTGCTGCCAAGCCTGACTACAAAGTTTGATCCTAGGGACCCACGTGGTAGGAGAGAACACTCCGGCCTCTAAAAGTTGCCCTCTGACCTCTATATGTACACAGTGACTGGCATGCACATATGTGTACTCGTGCATACAAACAAAATGAGTGTAAAATTAAAAAGTAAAGAGAGCTGGGGGTGTAACTGAGTGGTGGAGTGCTTGCCTAGTGTGTAAGGTCTTGAGTTCGACCCCCGGGACAACCACCACCCTAGAAGTCTTAGAAACAGTAGTAGGTAGTTGGTGAAGTTGTTAGCGGGCTGGGTGATCTTTAGCTCAGTGTACAGTGCTTGCTTAGAATGCAAGGTGGTCGTGGGTCCAATCCTCAGTGCCCGCCCCCGAGGATAGTATTTTCTGTAACACTGTTTCTGGGGCAATCACTACCATCAAAGAGTTATTTTCCCAGGGAGCAAGACAACCTAGGTGCTAGGGTGTAGTACTGAACAAACATTCCTAACCAGAATGCCTTCCTTTATCACCCGTGGATACTTGTGACAGAGGTAACACTGGTTACATTTTGGCGTAGAATCCCCATGCAGACACACCCAGAATTTCCAGACCAAGGTTTTCAGTATAGAGAGAATACTGTTTCACTGTTTCCTACCCCTGTTATTTCTCCCCACTATACAGGATACAAAAACCAGCTTGTTGGGAATTTATGGTAATGAAGGGAATTCATGAAAAAAAAATCCATGAAAAAAAACTGAATCCTGGCTACAGGAAAGGGACTGTGTTTGTACAAGAAGTTAAAAACCTAGAAACAACTCTATCTACCTAGACAAATTATTAAAAGCCAATAAGAGTACTAACACCATCACTTCTTTTAAGTTTAAAATATTTACATCTGATTTTTTTTATGTTCAAATGTTTGGAAGTATATGAATGTCTTAAGAACAGCTTTAAACTTACAGAGCAAATGACAAATATAATCAACAAACTTATGAAGCAAAGCCTTATTACTCATTTTCTAAAGACTTCCCAGGAAAAAAAAAACCCAAAACAAATTTGTCCCAAACTCTGATGCTTAAGCATGGGTATTGGGCACTTACAAACGGGCATATGGTGAACATCACACACCCAAGTTTCTCTGTCTCCTCTTCACCAGGAGTTAGATAATTTATCAATTATGCTTTCTTTCCAACAGTTTATTGTCTCTATACTGTATTTTCTAGACCTTGTGATACAGCTTCAAAATTTACGAAATCTGCTAAAAAGGCACATAAAGAAAAAAAAATTACCAACCACTTGATAAAGGGATGTGACTAACACACCAAGGGCAGCGAACACCATTCCAAGGGAATGAAACTTCACATCGTAGTAAGAATTTAGGATGACACCTACAGTTATAGGGATCTGTGAAGAGAAAGAGGCAAATGCTGTTGAGATTAAATTCAAGAACAGTGTCGTACAAAATTAATCAAAAGCATCACCAGGGAGCACTGAACTGGATGTTTTCTTCATTTGGGAAAACTGCCAATCCTACGTAAAATAGTGTGACTCTGCAGACATCCACATACAACTTACATCTGGGGGGAAATAATGAGTCCATGCATTGTGCTTTTTTTTTTTTTTTTTTTTTTTTTTTTTGGTTTTTCGAGACAGGGTTTCTCTGTGTAGCTTTGCGCCTTTCCTGGATCTCGCGCTGTAGACCAGGCTGGCCTCGAACTCACAGAGATCCACCTGCCTCTGCCTCCCGAGTGCTGCGATTAAAGGCGTGCGCCACCACCGCCCGGCGCATTGTGCTTTTAAAGGAAATATGATACGCATTTCCAGGTAAGTAAATGGACCTCCAAACCAGTACTTAACACATGCACATACACGTGTAAGAAAAGCATTAGGACCTGAAATACTAAGAACCACTAAGTGCTAACGCTATTTTAATGACTCTTTTATTTAAAGATACAGACACCCCAGCAGTATGCCGCTGAAGGCATATCCTGAGATATTTTATGCTAAACCATTTCATGGTTATCATACGTGGTTCGATTCCCCGGGGGTAGGAGGACTTTTTCCCCCCCTTTCCATGTTAAGCTTTCGCAGATATTCTGACACTTGGAACTGTACCATCTAAGGCAGCTTTCCCCGCTCACCAATCACAGCATTTAAAGATTTCCATCACATGGTAGTTCTAAAACCCACAGGAACACACCCTTTTACTAAGAGCCAGCGGAGTGCCAAATGGCTTTTTCCACCCGTCTCCAAAATAAGCCAGACGGTCACTAAATTATAGACTCGTGTGTGGAGTCAGGATGATGGGGACAAGGCCTCGGGGTGCCAGGCTATAAGCAAGGTGCATTCAATTTTCCCGGGGAGCAAGACAACCAGGTAGGTGGCCCGGGACGCGTTCGCACACGCAGCAGCAGCTGCAGCTACTCACCAGCGTGAGCTGTATTCTGACGGAGAAGCTCTTTTGGTACCAGAAGGTCTGGATGGCTATGATCACCGGCGTGGTCATGGCCTTGGCCAGCTGATAGGTGCCTATGGTGTTGTTCTGTAGAGAGAGGTTGGTGAAGACCACAAAGCCACAGAAGCTGAGGGCCAGGAGGAGGAGCTTGGAGAGCGGCAGACTTTTGGGGGCAAAGATGTCCAGTTTCTGGCAGATGTATAAGCCCAGCCAGGTGACCACGAAGTGCACCAGGGTCAGGCTCATATTGGGGAAGCCGTGGTGTACGTAGATCCATTTGTTGAGGAACACGATGCAGATGGACACCAGCAAGTTGAACAGGAGCCCCGCGGCGATGCGCCCGTTGCCCCGGACCCGGTCGGCCAGCGATGCCATGATGCCCGCCGGCGGCGCCGGAGCAGCAGCACCCTCGGCCAAACCCGGGCTGTCCAGCGTCCCCGCGGGGCGCCCGGCCGCTCTCCGGCTGCCCGGGCCCTCCACCGCCGCGTGCCGCAGCCGCCCGCCCGCCTCACGGCCCGGCCGGAGACAGGCATGCGCCAGCCAGGTCCCGGGCCGCCGCCCTCGGAGCGGGGACGCCGCCGCCGCTGCTCCTCCCGGCCCCGCCCCTCCCCGCGCGGCCACGTGATCCTGCTCGCACTTCCGCCGCGCAGGCGCGCTGGGCGCCGAACGCTGCCCGCCCGGTTGCCTAAGTCAGCCCGGAGGAGCCCTTGGCCTCTCCGGGGTGCAGGGGGTGGTTAATATCTGTGGCAGGTCACCCGACTTCCCCGACGACGTCTCTCGAGCTTGGAGACCCGGCGGCGCAGAGTCCCCGCCAAGGTTACACTCCACGGGTGCTGAACAATTTTAATCCTTTGCAGAGGGGAAAGCATTACTCTGCATACTTTTAATTATCTTTAGAAGTCTAAACATAGGGGAAGAGTGGATTGGAGTAAGTATAGCCGTCATATACTGAGAATGTAGATTTGAAAATATTTTGGCGTATTTGCCTCGAAAAATTTTAAACCACAGATACTACAAATTCTTTGTAAACCTAAGAAGCAAGTACATTTTCCTGTATGACCAAGATATTATTTGCACTCTTAAGAGGCTTATTATAGTAGCAAATATGAAGTCTGACTTCAAAGTTTTGGAGTTGGAGAGGACTTTCAAGTTTTGTGTGTATTATTATTTGGAAATAAAAATTTATATTCACTGTTTTTTCTTTTCTTTTTCTCAACTTTTATTGATTCTTTGTGAATTTCACATCATGCATTCTGATCCCTTTGGTCTGGGATAAAGTCAGAATCAAAGTTCCATTATTACCCACATGCATACTCAGTTCTGCTACAGTTTTTGAACACCATGTAAACCTTTTATCTTGACCAAAAATGTAAAGGGAAGTTGAAAGATTAGAATGATGAACACTCCTCTGCCATTTAGACTGTTCCTATTTTACCATGTTGCTTTAACTGTGAGCCACCATGTGGTTGCTGGGAATTGAACTCAGGTCCTCTGGAAGAATAGTCAATACTCTTAACTGCTGAGCCATCTCTCCAGCCCGTATTAACTGTGTAGACGTTAATTTTAAAGCTAAACTATCTCAATATAAAGTGCAGATTTTATGACTTTCAACCCTAAATATTTCAGTGTGCATCTCCTAAGGATGAGGGCAGGCACTTCCCTATACTGCCACAACTCCAATGATCACACCTAAGAAAACTAGTATTTGTTCAACAATACTACTCATTACATAACCTCTTTTCTAGAATAAGAGAAGATTTATTTCTAATCATGTATATGTGTGTGGGTATGTGCACGTAAGTGCAGGTGCTCTTGCCAGAGGGGTCAGATCATCTGAAGATGGAGCTCTACCTGATTGTGTTTTCTGCCCATGTGGGTCTAGGCTAATTTTTATTTTTATGTGGATGTTTTGCTTGAATGTATCTCTGTTCATCTTGTGTGTGCCTGGTGCCCACAGATGCCAAAAGAGGGTATTAGATCTTCTGGAACTGGAATTACAGACGGTTGTGGGCCACCATATGTATGCTGGGAAATAAATCCTGGTCCTCTGTTAGAGCAGCCAGTGCTGAGCCATCTCTCCAGCTCCATTTTAAAATATTCTTGCTAGATTCATCTTAACTTTACTATTCAGAAAAACACTAAATTTTATGATGAGAAATTACTTACCTGGCTTGAAAATTAAGCTATTCTTTATTCTCCATTTTCTTTACATTTTAATATGTCAGGGATTTATGATTACAGAAATAAATAATAAAATATTTATTCTATTACATAAGAGAAAACGAGTATTTATAGAACAAAACATTTATTTTGTATAATTTCAATAAAAAATACTTAAAGAAATACTGATATAATACAAAATTCAAATGCCTAAATTTTACATTTTCCCCCAGAATGCCAAAGGAAAAAACCCAATAATTACAAATATGTATATTTGATCGCAACCAAGCAACCCTCATGCCATGGGCATCAGAGAGTGGATGAGTTATGACTGAACTTCATATCCGAGTGGGTCAAGCCCCTGGTCTAGAAGCATCAGAGAGGATTCCCTTAACTTCTGCAGAAGTTTCCTTAGTTCTTCCTTAGAAAATACCTGACATTAAAAAATAAAAATTAAAATGCAAGAACTAAAAAAAATGTAAACAAGTATTCACAAATACCATCATGCAAGCATATCAAATTGGTAAAACTTCAACCTGCCAATGGCCTAGAACTCACCAGGTACAGTTTGTGGCGCTCGGAGGACACCATGTCGGCCAGCTGCAGGCACTCCTGATACTGGCCGGTGCTGTGCAGTATGGTGTGAAGCAGGAAGCACAGCATGGGCAGACAGAGCTTTCTTAGCAAGACCATCTGATGGGCTCTTTCAGGGTCTTCCTCAGCATCCTACGGACAGACATCGGTCATCACGTCAACAACTTTAAGCGACATACCCTTACAAACAGAAGAGTCAACAACAGCAAGGTATGGTGGCTCACACCTGCCACCCCAAACTCCAGCACTTAGGATGCCAAGGCAGGAGGGGAAGTGCACGTTCAGGGCAAGCCTGATCTGTATAGTGTGCTAGGCTGCTATGGAGACCCTGTGTCAAAATATAAAACACCACCACCTCCAAAACCAAAAAGTAAGTCACGTTAGGAACCTATAGATTTAACAACAATAAATGGAAAATACTTCAGGGGAAAGTTGCATCTCTACTAATATGTACACTTCCTGTTCTTGTTTTCATTTGCTAAGCAGTACAGTATCACAGCTGTTTATACAGCATTTATACTAAATGAGTATAGGTGATCTGAAGAATATTTACAGACCAGGAGGGGGTGTGAGGGTTACATGAAATTATCATGCATGCCACTTTATATAATGAAAGGGAGCAATCTTGTATCTACCAGGTCCTAGAATCAATACTCCAGGCATGTTGAGGGTTGACTACTGAGTCAAAACCAGGACAGAAAAACACTAAATTTCTTTTTCTAAAGCTTATTATTCCTATTTAAAAAAAAAAGTGTGTGTACATGTTTGTATGTGTGTGAGTACACGTGTGTATGGGTGCAGGCATGAGTGTGTGCCCAAATACTGAGGCCAGAGAACAACCTTGGGCATCATCCCCAGGAACACCATCTCCTCTAAGACAGGGTCTTTCCTTGGTATGGAGCTCACCACTAGGCTAGACTGCTTGGCTAGTGAGAGCCAGGGCTCCTCCTATCTTTCCCTCCTCAGTGCCAGGATTATAAGGCTAGCTTCTGGGGATCAAACACAGGACTGAGTCATTGAACGAGCCCTCATCAAGCTAGCTTCAATCATAATATTATCTAGTCTATCAAACTTGATTTGGATTTTTTTTTTTTTGAAAAAGGACTTTATGGCCAAAGCCATGAAGATGAACTTTTAAAATATACTAGAGGAGATGGTATGGAAATAAGATGCTGCTGAGTGTGTTTCTAATGCATCTAGACTAACAACTCACAAAAAAGCATCAGATTGAACAACATAAGAGTAAAAGACAGACAGAAAATAATTACTGTTTATTTCTCTCAACCCATGCAGATGTATCTAAGACCTGAGAGGACATACCAACCTGACCGCCAGGCCAGTAAGGAAGGGTCAAAATGGTAAGAGGGGCAGAGGAAGGACTTGAAGCTTCTAGGAGAATGAATATTTCTTTGTATAGTTAAAAAAAAAAAAAAGGGTGGGTGGGTGGTGGTGGTGCACACCTTTAATCCCAGCACTTGGAAACACAGGCAGGCGAATCTCTGTGAGTTCCAGGACAGCCAGGGCTACAGAGAAACTTGTCTCAAAACAAAGGAGACAGAAAGAGAGAGAGAGAGAGAGAGAGAGAGAGAGAGACAGAGACAGAGACAGAGAGAGACAGAGAGAGAGAGAGAGAGAGAGAGAGAGAGAAGATCTGAAGACACCTTGCTATAGCAAAGAAGTGTCTCCAAATATGAATGGAATCTTTTTAAAGAATTATCTGGACAGTAAAATACAGAAAAAACAGCCTTTCTATTCCTGCTACATTTTCTTATCACAAATGGGAAAACTAAACTCATTAAAATAATTTTTAAAAGGTACCCAAACACACTAAAATTCCTGAAATAATCCTTAAAACAAGATGTCTCAGAGGAGGAGAAGACACAGTGCTGTTGGAGAGGACTCATGATGGGCGGCTCACAGCACTCCAGCTCCGGGAGAGTCAAGCCCTCCACCGGCTTGCAGAGACAACTGCCCTCAAATGGGCACAGCACCATAGAGACAGAAACACACACACAGAAATTTAAATGAAAACCTTTTTTCTTTTTAAAGGAAGCACTGGCGTTAACTCAGGGATAGAGCACTTGCCCTGAGTTTAACCCTCAGCAGCGCAGGAGTAAAGCAAGGGGATCCACAGAACGTAGGATGCTAACAGTAACAGAACAGCAGTGGCCCACAAATCCAATCAACAAATTTAGGGCGGGTGCACGGTGACGGCTGAAATGGCGGCACCCCGGAGGCAGAGGGAGGCAAGAAGACCGTGACAGCAAGACCTGACTGGGCCGCACAGAGGCCCAGTGTGTGTTTGGGGGGACTCCCTTCTTGTGTAAGGCTACTAAACTACACTATGGAACATTTCTCAAGGGCAGATACTGCAGTAATGAAGCAACACAAAGGATGTGGTGGTCCACCACTAACAGACAACCCAGGCTGGGTTTCCACAGAATCACGGCCTGCCAACCCTTTAATATTGTTGCGAGGTACAGATACATAAAACCAAGTATTAAAATGTATACCTCATATACTTCTTAGCTTTAAAATGGAAGCACTTCTACTTTCTCAAGATAAGGTGTGGCTATCTCTAGATAGACTTAAAATATAATCTCAGCACCTTGAGACTTTGTTCAGCTTGGGGATTCCAAATGGAGACCCGAAGATTGATTGGCCCACTGTTTCCCGGGCCTTCCCCTGTGTGGGTTAACACAGTCTTTCCCCCTGCACAGTGCCTCTGGCTCCTAGACTCTTACTTACTGCCTCTAAGCAGCTAGCATGTAGGGATGTGCTGGTATATAAGGACAGCTGGCCACGCAGGCAGAGCAGCTGAAACCTGAGCTGTGCTCCAGTCTACAGGTCATGTGCACAGGACATGGAATCGACCTGTGTAAGGGAAGGGTGCAATTTCTAATTCATAGGTTAAGTAACATGGGCCAGCAGGCGTCCTACCAATTTCCTATTCTTAAATATCTAAGTACACTAAACTCAGGATATTTAATACTCGATTATCTGAAGGTTACAGCAAACTCTTCTGGATTAGTTCTGAGGAAGTGAAGACTGGGTAATTTTTTTTCATTTTTATATATTTTTAAAAATGGATTTTAATAATTTATTTTTATTTTATGTGTACTGGTGTTTTTGCCTGCATGTATGTCTGTGTATGTCTGTCAGATCCCGTGGAGCTAGAGTTACAGACAGTTGTGAGCTGCCATGTGGGCGCTGGGAATCAAACCCTGGTCCTCTGGAAGAGCAGTCAGTGCTCTCAACCACTGAACAGCACATTCATTTATATTTTTAAAGAGGGGTGTGTGTGTGTGTGTGTGTGTGTGTGTGTGTGTCTCATGTGTGTGGTTGCCCGAGGAGACCACAAAAGGGTGTCAGATCCCCTGGTTCTGGGTTAGAGGGGTTGAGCCTCCTGACAGGAGCGCTGAGGGCCAGGCTTGGTCTTCTGCAAGGACAGTGCCCTTAACTGCTGAACCACCTCAGTACTTGTAAAATACTTCATCATTTGTTGCTTTCCATCTCTCAACAGATTCCAGACTACTTTATGGCTTTAATTATCTAATCTAAATTAACAATTAATCAAAATTATACATCAATATTCTCTTCAAGTTTTGGTATTGCCCAACATTTGGATCTTACTTCTACACAAGCCTGAGTCAGAAGAGAAAGGTTTGGCCTAAGGAACCCACTGAACATTGAAAATTATGCTGTGGAGTTTTATTATGAACTTTAGGATTAAGAAGTACTCTGAGGGCTGAGGATTCAGTGATACCGTGCATGCCTAGCATGTGTGAGCCTAGGTTCAATCCTTCATACCACGAACAAACAAACAAAAAGTCAGAAGTGGACCCTAAAAATCTTGTTATCAGTAGCAGCATCAATCAGAGGCCCGAATCTAGCCTCGTTCTTGTCAGAAAAGAGAAGCTAGAGAGGTAGGAAAATGTAGCAACTAAGTTATTAAAGAAAAAGCATAAAAGTGCTGTGAGGGGAGCAGAGGAAGACACCAGTGCACACGCCCCGCAGAAACTGAGGAATGTCCAAAACGACACACTAATTATCCAGGGCGCAGGACTCCTGGCTCTCTTTAGGATCTGTCTGCAGATGCAAAGCTGAGTTACCATTCTGTCACGTCTCAGGATCAGGCCTGGCTGAGGTCTGAGTGTGAAATGTCCCCCAACAGGTTCCATGTGTTTGAGCACTGGGTCCCTGGAGGGTGGAGCTGTTTAGGGATGTTCTGGAAGCTTTAGGGAGGAGGGTAACAGGGTGGGTGAGAGCTTGAGGTTTTACAGCCTGACCACACTTCCTCCTTCCTAACAGCAGACAAACCAGCTGCCTCTCTCCTGCTGCCAAAGGCTGTACCCCTCCAAACTGCAAACCCAAACAACCATCCTCTGCTGAGCTGTTTCTTACTAGGCATTTGGTCACACATGAGGAATGTGACGAAATACCATGAGTGCAAACGTTAGAAGGGGAAATATTTACGTGTCCCTGAAAAGAAAAAGGTGGGAGTGCATGTATCTGCAGATGTCCTGAGGTCTAAAAGAACATGCCACCCTGACAGTAATGAACAGCAAGCAAGGAGGCTCAGCCGGGAGGGGGGTAAGAAAGGAGAGGAGATGGAGCATTTTCTTACACAATTAAAACCATGGAAAACTATAAATAGACGAGGATATGCGGATGGCAGAAGTCGTTTCTCTCCACCATTTGAACCCTGGGGATTGAACTCACGTCACCAGGCCTGGTGGCAAGTGCCTTTGCTGGCTGAGCCCCATCACCGTTTGTTAATATTGATTATTTTTAAAGCTTTACAAAACACATGACTTACCTCTCTGACATCTACCATCCATCCTCCATCAACAAACAACAAGACGTTGTACATTTTCTCCTTCACATCAGCAGTTAGGGCATCTAAATGTCCTTTCCAGATATTATAATCCATCTGCAGGGCAAACAGAGCAGCTATAATGGACTGAGCAACATTCTTCTCATTCATTCATTCATTCATTCATTCATTCATTCATTCACTTTTTTGATTTTTCTGAGACAGGGCTTCTCTGTGTAGCCCTGGCTGTCCTGGCTCTCGCTCTATAGACCAGGCTGGCCTCAAACTCACAGAGATCCACCTGCCTCCCAAGTGCTGGGATTAAAGGTATGCACTGCCACCACCCAGCGACAAGAACAGCCTTAAGAGTTGATAATTCAGACATGTATATAAAGAAAAACTATTAATAGCAGATAGATAAAATACTAAAATATTAATTTAGTAAATGAATACTACTGTCTAAAGCCTGCTTGCCTTCCTTCCTTCCTTTCTTCTTATTTTGTTTTTCTGAGACAGAATTTCACTATGTGTAGCTCTGGCTGGCCTGGAATTCAGTATATAAACCAGGCTGGCCTTGAACTCACAGAGAACTGCCTGACACCAAGTCCTGGGAGTAAATGTGTGTGCCATCATGCCTAGCAGCAAGTCTCAAGATTAATCACCTATGCAAAAGTAAACATGATTCAAGGCAAAGGTGTAACAGGAAAATCCCATTCGAATCAGAACATACATGGTAAAGGCCCCTCTAAGTACCGTATTTTTAGGATCAGAGGCTCATCTCAGCCTCACTTTCCTTAACTTACCTCGTATTTCTTTTCTTTGTGTTCAAAAGCCACTTTCTCTGTAAAAGTTGGCTGAGGTATCAACGTAGGTTTTTGTGGAGCCGAATTCATGTGCTTAAACCACTCATTGAATGTTTCATGGGCTTCCTAAAATGCCAAGTGAGACAAATGAAATACACATTTTTACATCTCGGTCTTTGTGAGACAGGGTCTTATTCTCTAGACCAGGTTAGTCTGGAACTCACTATACAGCTCAGAATGGCCTCAGATGCATGACAATCCTCCTGCCTCAGTTTCACTTTTTTTTTTTTTTTTTTTTTTTGGTTTTCCGAGACAGGGTTTCTCTGTGTAGCTTTGCGCCTTTCCTGGAACTCACTTTGGAGACCAGGCTGGCCTCGAACTCACAGAGATCCGCCTGGCTCTGCCTCCCGAGTGCTGGGATTAAAGGCGTGCGCCACCACCGCCCGGCTCAGTTTCACTTTTATTGCTCAAAAGGCGTTTAAAAGTTCGAGTTCTTAGAAACAACTCTGAGTCAAAGCTCATGAGTGAGCAAACGTTCCATGGAGTGAGAAACACCGCCAAGGCGTCTGGCGTTGTCTGGCAGCTCCTCTTAGCCCAGCCCCTCGCGCAGGTGTGCCCTGTCACAGGCACTCTATGAGGGAGGCGTGCGAACTTATCTTCTTGATCAGCCAACTGGCTTTTTCAGTCAACGACAGAACTCTGTATTCAAACTTAGCCCCACTCTGTGTCCACAGCAATCACTTGTTCACTGAATAAACCTTGACCGAGGAAGCTGTTAATTTACTCTCATACACATGGAACGCTTCGCCTCTTTTTAAGTCACTGCCAAGAGCAGCAGCACAAGGCACACACACACACACACACACACACACACACACACACACACACACACAATTGGAAAGTTGCAGGCATGGCACGTTGTCTATTCCTGCCTAGTCAGCAACGGACAGATGCATGCCGATGACAGGTCATGACATCAACCCTGGAGTAAGTCAGCACTGCGTCACAGGGGACCTGAGGTGAAACCATCACCACTTTTGGAAAAAGTTCAGAGAGATGGTTCAGTGGTTAAGAGCATTTGCTGCTCTTCCAGAGGACTCAGTTCCCAGCACCCATATCAGGCAGCTCAGGGATTCAGATGCCTCTGGCCTCCACAGGCACCTGTATTCACATGCACATACCCACCTGCAGACGTACACACCTACACATAATTAAAAAGTATACACAGTTCAAGTTCTAAGAGTGGCCCGGGAACACCACAAGACTGCAGCTCTCGGTCTCACCAGATAGGCTCTGATGCACAGATGCTCCCGGATGGCGTTGTCATCCTCAGCAGGAAGCGGGCTCTCCATGCCTTGCTCCTCCCACTGGTTATAGATTTCTGCGATGGAATCCTGAGGGATTTTCACAAACACTTCTTTTGCAGCTTCATGTTTCTTTGATGCTGTGGGAAAAAAAATTCAAAATATATGGACTTCTATGTACTGCTGATCAGACTGGCCTTGAACTTAAGAGATCTGCCTGCCTCTGCCCCCTGAATGCTGGCATTGAAGGCAAGTATCACTATACCTAGTCTGTGTACTGGCGTTTTACAGTATCAAATCACTGATTACAAGTTTTATATTTCAGTTCCCATACTTCTCCAAAGGTCTTGGGGAATCTCTCTAGTGGGCTGGCTCTTTCCCAGTGGAAGGTAACACAAAGTTACTTTCACATACATCGATGTCTTAAAGAAATCACATTTTCCAAAGTCTGAGGCTATGACATCATATACAAAGCTGATTACTACAGTGAAAATTTACTATTAAATGGGTTTGGTTTCACAATACAAAGCCTGATAGAATAGCTGGCTCTCTCCCTTTTGGTGGGACACATGTCCTGCTATACAAGCCCTCCCAGCACTGGGGAAGTCAGTCCTCTCAAGGCCTAACGAGTGATACGGCAAAGCCAGAGTTCCGACCTAGAACATCTTTTTTTTTTTTTTTTTTTTTCGAGACAGAGTTTCTCTGTGTAGCTTTGCGCCTTTCCTGGAACTCACTTGGTAGCCCAGGCTGGCCTCGAACTCACAGAGATCCGCCTGGCTCTAGAACATCTTTTAAGAACAGCATCAGAGCAAGTTTTATTCTGCTTACGGATCTGGTCATATATCTTTGATCTGTGCAACTTAGAGTTCAAGTCTACCTGTTAATGTATGTGGGGAAGCACACAGAGCTGCAGTCTCTCAGAGAAACAAAACCAGTTATCTGTGTGAGCAAGGAAGGCTTTCTTGGCTGCAGGAACCATTTTTAAGATGAGCTTAAGCAAGGGCCTGTGATTTTCAGATGCAAACCATGTTGGAAAGTCCTAATTTCTTTTCTGTTGCAGTGATAAAACAGTCCAACCGAAGGCAACACAGGGAGAAAGGTCTACTTCAGCTCACAGTTCCAAGTTACAATCCACACGACAGCAGAAGAGTCAAGGCAGAAAAACCTCACAACAGCTGGTCATATTACATCTACAGTCAGGGGCCCAGAGGAACGAATACATGCATCATGTCCACAGTCAGGAGCGCAGAGAAACAAATGCATGCATCACATGCACAGTCAGGGGTACAGAGAAAAGAGTGCATGCATCACATGCAGAGTCAGGGGTGCAGAGAAACGAGTGCATGCATCACATCCACAGTCAGGGGTGCAGAGAAACGAGTGCATGTATCACATCCACAGTCAGGGGTGCAGAGAAACAAATGCATGCATCACATGCACAGATCAGGGGAGCAGAGAAACGAATGCATGCATCACATCCAGTCAGGGGCACAGAAAAATGCATGCATACTCCACTTGCTTGCACTCAGCTCAATTTCTCTATGCCAGTACAGTTCTGGAAGCCCTGCCTAGGGAACGGTGAACTACTTTTGAAAGGTCAACTATGTAACTGCTGGATTTCTGAAGCATTATGTTTGTCTTTTTTTAGTTCCTGTTTCTAGGTTGTCACAAAATTTGGTATCAGGATTTATAAAACAGTTCTGTTTGTAAGATGCAGTTTATTTTAGGATGTTACTAAATAAGGGATTCCTTAACGATTCATAAAGTAAATTTACTTTGAGACTGAATGACATGAGGAAACCTCTATGAAGAGTATCTAGATGGGATTCCTTGCTCAGTTGTTTGTGCTAGCACATGGCCTGATAGCTGGGGTCCAATACTATGCTCCTCTTCGTGGAACTCTCAGCCTTTTCCATGCTCATGCAGTGCAGTCCCTTGGTCAACTGTTTCTGTCTGGAGATATACTTCAAAGTTTTGCTAAAGAACTACTGACTTGAGACTGTGAAAGTGGCTCAGTGGTTGGGAGCACTGGCTGCTCCTCTAGAGGATCCAGGTTCAATACCCAGCACCAACAGCAGCTCACAATTGTCTGTATCTGCAGTTTCATGGCAACAGGCACGCATGTAGTGCACATATATATGCATGCAGGCAAAATACCCATACACCTAAAGTGGAACAAATCTTAAAAAAAAAAGAACTACTGACTTGAGAGACCAAGATAACTTGTGCTTTGTAAGAGTGAGGACCTAGCTGAGGAGATGTCTCAATAGGTAAAGGTGCTTATTGCGAAGCCCAAAGACCCGAGTTCATCACTGGGACCAACATGGTGGAAGGAGAGAAGCTGTAGGAAGACTAAGTTGTCCTTTGACCTCCAGACATGTACCATGGCACATACATACTCCCCAGCTCAAAAACAAAATCAAAAACTAAACAGATACAGCAAGAACAAGCACCTGTCACCGGTGACGGACAAGGGTCAAAGCTGTAACTTTAGTATCACGGACTGAGTATGCTAGAGACAATCAGCAAGGGCCTGTCTTTATCAGGCTACTCAGTGTTTACTTGCTTATTTATTTTCTATCACATGTATGAGTGCTCTGCCTACATGTATGTATGCGTACCATGTATGGACCTGGTACTCAGAAGGGTCAGAAGACCCCCTGGACCTGGAATTATGGATGGCTGTGAGCTGCCACATAGGTGCTGGGAATTGAACTTGTTTCCTCTAAAGAGTAGCAAGCTCTCTTAACTGTGAGCCATCTCTTCAGCCCCAGGAAACAGTTATTGGATGAATGGAAGACTATATGACTGAGTGCTATAGTCACCTCAGATGGCTTCTCAATGGGTCACTGATCACTGAGGGCGCACAGGTGGAGGCAACTGAGGGCCCAAGAGCACCCTGCTCACTGGTACTGACTTAAGCTCAAAGTCCTCACCAAGTGTCCCATTTTCCCATTTATTTCAGTTAAAAACTTACGGATCTGATGAAACAGTGTAAGAGCAGGACCCACCTAAGAACTCACAGATCTGGAAACAGTGTCAGAGCAGGACCCACCTAAGAACTCACAGATCTGGTGAAACAGTGTAAGAGCAGGACCCACCTAAGAACTCACAGATCTGGAAACAGTGTCAGAGCAGGACCCACCTAAGAACTTCCTCATGATGGCGTTGCCTTGCTTCACCGCCTCTGCCCTCTGTGCTGGGTCGAATACCAGCCAGTCAATCACATCCACCTTTATCCGGTCCTCCTAGTCATCGGAAGCAGAGAAAACCCATTTGATTTCAAAGCCATTTTACAAACGAGCAGAACTTATAATGCTCTCTAAATGGAAACTGTTTTCCCCACATTATATAAAGTTATGAAAGAAGCCAACTTCCCTCAGTTTGTTCTACTTAGCAGCGCTCTACTAAATTATTGGAGAAATCTCACTGGCCTACGAATGTGGAATTATTCACTGTATGTCTCGCCAACCTAACTCATCAGATGCAGGATGCAAGAAATAACCCCAGGGGTCACAAACGCTAGGCAAGCACTCCATCACTGAGCCACACTCCCAGCCCCATGATGATGCCCTTCTGAGACTTCATCTTTCTTCCTAAAGACAGAAGTCAGCAGCTTTTGAAACATCCGGCAAAACCTGATGAGCAAAAGGAAACACTCAGGTCTGCTCTATAGGAGAACACTTTACAGAAGATTCCTACTGTAATGTCATGGTGATTGGTTTAATAAAGATGATGATTGGCCAATAGCTTGACAGGATAAGGTTAGGTGGGAGAGCCAGACTAAGGATACTGGAAGAAGGGCGGAGTCAGAGGAGTGGCCAGCCAGATGGAGAAGCAGCAGGACATGCAGGACAGGTAAAAGCCACAAGCCTCAAGGCAGCACATGGATTAATAGAAATGAGTTAATTTAAGTTGTAACAGCTAGTTAGTAACAAGCCTGAGCTATTGACCAAGCATTTATAATTCATAGTAATTCTCTGATTATTTGGGAGTGGCTGCCAGGACAGAAAAATTCCGTTTATAACCCTTCTTGAACATAATTCATTATTTCAATAAAACCTTAAAATTGCTGCCAATTTTTGTCATTTAAAAGGCCTTGGAGCCTGGAGAGATGGCTCAGTAGTTGATTCCCAGAATCCACATGGTGACTCACAACTGTCTGTAACTCCAGTTCCAAAGGATTCAGTACCCTCTTCTGGCCTCCTTGGGCACCAGACATGTACATGAGCACAGACATACAGGCATGCAAACACCCATGCACATAAAATGAAAATAAATATATTTTTTAAAATAAAAGAAATATATTTAAAAAAATTTAGAAGGCCTTTATTAACACACAGTTTTTAAAAGACAGTCAGAAGCCATTTTAAGGAAGTATTTTAAGGAAGGAGTTCACCAAGGAACAAGAAGATAGATTATAAGTTATATGAAACTCTCATCCCCCCTCACCCAAATTACCTCAGTAGTGCCAGTATCTAGGGATGGAGCCAGGTCATGATGACTAAATTCACCATTATCTTTCTTTCGAATATTCTCAACTACAGTTTTTGTTATTGTTGCAACATCCAAATCTAAGGGATTTTTGAAAATGACAAAAACAAAAGACTAATTATTAATGTGAATATTCTCTAAACAATTATAACAATTTGGTAAATTTGGAACAATTCTTTTTCATATTTTTGGCACTGAGGATTGAACCAATGGCTTTATAGACATTGGAAAAGCATTCTGCCACTCAGTTACGCCCCCAGGCCTTAAAACAACTTCCGTAAAGATGTAATACACAGGGCCGGTGAGATGGCTCAGCAGGTAAAGGGGCTTGCCACCAAGTCTGACGACCTGAGTTCAATTCCCAGGACCCACACGGTAGGAGAGCACCAGCAGGCTGTGTTCTGATCTCCACATGAGCACCATGGAACCTGAACATGTACGCACTGCTAAAATTTTATTTTAAATACAATACATACATTATAGGAAATATCATAATTTAAAAATATTTTAGGCTGGCTGTGGTGACTATGCCTGTAATCCCAGCACTTGGTGGATGAGTCAGGGGGACTACTGAACCTGAGGCTAGCCTGGGCAAGTTCCAGGCCAACATGGGCTATATAGTGAGAATTTCTTCTCTAAAAAACAAAAGCAAAACCAGAAAATTTTTACACAAGTTAAAATTATTTTCATTCTCCCAAAGAATTTCACTCTGACTTTTACTCCTGATTTTCTCCCTCTCTCCCTCAAAAGAAATAAGACTTAATACTAAGACAAATGCCACAATGAGAATCTGCCTGAAGGCCAATCGGAGCTGGCTTACGCAGCAGAAGGCAAATCAGGGAGCTGGCTTATACAGCAGGAAAACCATAGAACCTGCCTCAAAACAGGGTGGAAGGTGGAGACCCCTATCTAAGTTGTTCTTTGACTTCATACCCACTGTGGCGTGTTCATGTCCTGGCAGGTGCACATTCCCCTTTCTCTTTCATATATACACACACACACACACACACACATACAATTTTTATGTGAATAGATATAGGGGATATGTTCAAAATACCTATAAATATTCATTTAAAAACATCATAACAAGACTCATTGTTTTATACAATATACATCTAAAATGAAGTAATAGATGGAATTCTTTTTTTTTTTTTTTTTTTTTTGGTGGTTTTTCAAAACAGGGTTTCTCTATTAGCTCTGGCTGTCCTGGAACTCACAGAAATCCACCTGCCTCTGCCTCCCTGGGTGCTGGGATTAAAGGTGTGCACTACCACTGCCCACAATAGATGAAATTCTTTTTATTTATTTGTCTGTCTGTCAATTATCTGTCTATTTATTCTAGACAGGGTTTCTCTGTGTAGCTCTGGCTGTCCTAGAACTCACTCTGTAGACCAGGCTGGCCTCAATCTCACTAAGATCCGCCTGCCTCTTCCTCCCGAGTGCTGGGATTAAAGGCATGCGCCTCCACTGCTGCCTGGCAATAGACAAAACTCTTAACTACTTTTTACCTGCTTCCTTAGCCAGCTCCAGGCACTGGTGCCGTTGCTCAAATTCTGTAACACCTTCCAGAAACAATGCATACTGGGCCACAGCAAGGTCTTGAGGCAAATGAGAGGTATAAAATGCGATGAGGTTGGTGTGCTTCTCACTTATTAAAAGCTAAAAGACACAAAAATCAAAGTAGACCAGACAAGTCAGCAGTACTTTGAAAATCCAGTTTGCTTCAAAATTTCAAATATATTTAGGAAAGACCCATAGATATGTGTTTCAGATCACAATTCTTGTAAATTCTAGGAATGTATTTAGAATAATTCAAAGATCTCTATGGAGTCCGGTGGCTTCCAGACTATATGGTATTAAAATAGTATCATTTGGGGGCTGGTGAGATGACTCTGTAGTTAAGAGCACTTGTTGCTCTTGTAGAGGACCCAGGTTTAGTTCCTAGCACCTACACAGTAGTTCACAACCATCCATTACTCCTACATCCCCTTCTGACCTCTAGCACACACACACGCACGCACGCACGCACGCACGCACGCACGCACGCACGCACTCGCTCCACACACAAACATGCAGGCAAAACACTTATATACACAAATAAAAATAAATCTTATAAAACAGTACCATTTTCATTTTTGTTTTCATTAAAATAGAAAAAAATCAAATTATAGATTCTAAAAGCTTACTTGTATGTATGTCTTTAAAACTTCAATGGAAACTTCTTCCTTCATAGAAAAAAACATAATCCAGTTATTAACATAACCATTTATAGGTATAATAATAATATAATTTCTAATAAAAATTCTACTTTTAAATGGTTTAAGAAATTTAATATTTACACTAAGTGGTACCTACCCTAGCTAAATGCTTACCAAAGATCATGTACTGCCTCATTTCACCTTAACATAACTCTTTTTTTACTTTAAAACAACAACAACAACAACAACAAACTACCTCTTTTTTGAACATGTATTTATTGTGTATGTGTGTGTACAACTTGTGGGGAGTCAATTCTCTTGTTCCATTATATGAGTTCCAGGAACTGAACAAGTCATGAGCCTTGGTGGTAACTGCTTTACCTGCTGAGACAGGTCACTGCCCTCTCACCATAACTCTTTGTGGGAAGATACTGTCCACGCTTTACAGAGGAGGAAGGAGTTCTTATAGACCTAGGGTAGATTCTGTCCACGCTTTACAGAGGAGGAAGGAGTTCTTATAGACCTAGGGTAGATACTGTCCACGCTTTACAGAGGAGGAAGGAGTTCTTATAGACCTAGGGTAGATTCTGTCCACGCTTTACAGAGGAGGAAGGAGTTCTTATAGACCTAGGGTAGATACTGTCCACGCTTTACAGAGGAGGAAGGAGTTCTTATAGACCTAGGGTAGATTCTGTCCACGCTTTACAGAGGAGGAAGGAGTTCTTATAGACCTAGGGTAGATACTGTCCACGCTTCACAGAGAGAGGAAGGAGTTCTTATAGACCTAGGGTAGATACTGTCCACGCTTTACAGAGGAGGAAGGAGTTCTTATAGACCTAGGGTAGATACTGTCCACACTTTACAGAGAGAGGAAGGAGTTCTTATAGACCTAGGGTAGATACTGTCCACGCTTTACAGAGGAGGAAGGAGTTCTTAAAGACCTAGGGTAGATACTGTCCACGCTTTACAGAGGAGGAAGGAGTTCTTATAGACCTAGGGTAGATACTGTCCACGCTTCACAGAGAGAGGAAGGAGTTCTTATAGACCTAGGGTAGATACTGTCCACGCTTTACAGAGGAGGAAGGAGTTCTTATAGACCTAGGGTAGATACTGTCCACGCTTTAGAGGAGGAAGGAGCTCTTATAGACCTAGGGTAGATACTGTCCACGCTTCACAGAGAGAGGAAGGAGTTCTTATAGACCTAGGGTAGATACTGTCCACACTTTACAGAGGAGGAAGGAGTTCTTATAGACCTAGGGTAGATACTGTCCACGCTTTACAGAGGAGGAAGGAGTTCTTAGATACCTATAGGTAGATTCTGTCCACGCTTCACAGAGGAGGAAGGAGTTCTTAGACACACAGAATCACACAGCTCGAAGTTAGCGAGTAAGGATCTAAATTCAAGACTCAACTCCAAAGCCCCAGCTTTTCAACTGCTCTATCACTATGCTGTTGTAGACACTTCACCAAAATGTTATCAAGCATTTAGAAAAATGAAAAACAGAGAGGAAAAAGAGGATTTTAATTCTCACAGATTTTATTTTGGTTCTATTAGCTTAGCTGGGTACCAACTAGGACCAAATCCTTCAATACTGGGCAAGCATCAGCATTCTATGGCCACAGACTAGAACCTAACAAGTCACTCACAATGAGTTACCAATAGGTGACCACAGGAGATGGGAGATGGTCCTGATGACAGGCGGCTAACCGCAAGCATGGAGAGCTGGAAACGCAGTCCACGGTTACTTACTTTGGTCTGTAGTCCCAGGGTGCGGAAAAACAAAATAAGGTGAGTCATAAAGCGGAGGAGGTGTCCAGGTAGATTGCTTCTGCTCTTGGAAAGCCATTTGCTAAATTCATCCATCAAACCTACGAGCCATCAAAGGTTCGACAGTGAGAACACAATCAGAGAGAAAGAAGTATCCCAAGGACACCCCAGGACACCTACAGTGTCTGAGTGTCTCACTGCCAACACCCATCACGGGACGCTCTCCACCCGAGAGACCTGGGTTCAGCCCAGACTCGGCCTTACAGTAACAAGTAAACATGGCTGCACTTGAGGCGGTGGATGTCAGTAAAAGTCTAACAGATGTGGTGAGTCATGTGTACTCCATCAAGAACAGTTATTACAAAGACAACTACCCATAAATGAAGAACTCAGGCAAAGCAAAATAAAACTGCATCTTACCATCAATGTCTCCCAGGATAAGGAATTTCTGAACTATATGATAATGTTCTTGATTCTCTTCCAGAACTCTCTGAAAAAGTTTTTACATTGCCATAAGTCTTCTGTGTTCATTTTGAAGGATGTATTCATTGCTACACTGAAAATGTCAAATTTTGATGGGACATACACGAAGCTAAAAACGAAGGGCTTTAGGAAGATCAAAAACATGGAAGGATGTTGCCTTTAGAATACATTCATGACTGAACAATATCTTCCATAAGACAATCTAATATAGGGAATCTTATTCTATTTATTATCTTTGTAAAACACCCATTTATTTATCCTGTGTGTACACGCATATGTGTATGGGCATGTGTGTCACAGTGCCACTCGAGGTCAGAGGACAACTTGTGGGAGTCCACCGTGTCCATCCACCACGCAGGTCCTAGAGGAAACTCAGTGGTCAGGTCCAGCCTGGAGTCTTTACCCGCGGGGCGACTTGTGGACCCCAAACTTACTATTTTTAACATTTTATTCTGTCTACCTTGGCATACCACAGCAAACTAGAAAGAAAGGACCCATGGGTCTCAGGCAAACTAAACTACAAGACACTCTTTCCACACAGCAGCACTCCTCAAAATCATTTTGAAGGAAGCTGCTTTCTTCTACACGTCACCGAGAGACAAACACAGCGGTGGCAGACACAGACAGTGCACTTGGTCACTGGCTGTGCTCTTTTAAAAAAGTAGGTTTTTTTTTTTTTTTTTTTTTTTTTTTGCCAAATATATTTTAATGTTTTCTTATCAGTCAATCGTCTTTTACTGTTTATTCTTTGTACATTCAAAACATTTGCTCTATCTGGCACTTAGCTCAATTACATGGCATTAGTCAAGGCTGTTTCCTTCCAGATGGAAGGCCAATTCTGCCAGGACCATTATCTTATATAATCACCCCGTTTCCTGTGAAATGGAAGGTCACACCTGACGCCTTTCAGGCGCGCATGCACGCTTGCTCTAATTTAGACCTGTGGGTCACTGATCGGCTTACCCCATGCCAACTCTACACCGCACTGCTGTGTGCTCACCGAGGGAGGAAGTGCTCCTTGCTCTTGCTGCCTTTTCAGAACGTTTTGGTCATTCTTATTTATGGTTCTACTTATAATTTTATTTTCCCCAAAAACAACCTCCCCAAATTATGAGGGTCCTATGTTAATTTTAGAATGAGTGATACTTGCATGTCTTCTCATTCAGACTTATGTTTTATCTATTTTACTCATCTTTATGTCTTCCAATAAAATTTTATTGTTTTCTTTATGAGAGTCCTGAAACCCTTGGTTAATTTCATTCCTAGCCTTTTGTTTCAGTCATTCACTTAAATGAGACTCTTTGGGAGCAGGGCACTATATCCTCTCCTAAGTAGTTATAACAAGCACAGAACGCTATGCAGTCCTCTATTGTCTAGCTACTCTGACACACTAGCCTATTGATTCTGGAACTCCTTCAGTCTGAAGTAGCCAGGCTCACATCTTGCCACATGTAACATCCTCTACCCTTGAGACACTTACTTCTATTCCTGACTTGGTTTTACCTATTCATAGACTTTCCAGAATATTTATATATTGGTCATAAACCTTGGGCAGAAGAAGCATTAATTTCCTTACTGTACAAAGTATAGGCCACCTGATAATAAAGAAAAATAAAAACCAACAGAAAATAGTTATAGGATATGAACAGGAATTTATGAACAAATAGGAGCCACAGAGACGGTTCAGCAGTTAAGAGCAATGGCTGGTCTTTCAGAGAACCTGGGTTTGATTCCCAACACCAAGATGGCAGCTAATGACTGTAACAGGAGCTCTAATGGGTCTGACGCCCTCTTCTGGCCTCCACAGGCACTGTGTGCACATGAGACGCACACACAGGGAAAACATCCATAAACATAAAATAGAAAATTAAAAAAAAAAACTTGAAGAGAAATTTACAACTAGACAGTGGGAAGCATGCTCAGCCCTGCTCCCTACATTGAATGGCTGGCAAAAATACCAAGTGTGATGTTCAGGACTGGAAAAAATGCATACTTCAATAATCATTGTGGTAGTATCCATTACTACAATCTGATACTTTCCTATTTGCATGTTTCTCCTTCGTTTAACTTCAGTTTTAACTGTGTAGCTTGAAAACACACCCTATGATATCTGTGAGTAGTTTAAGAACCTGAGACATAGCAGCTGTCCCTATGAAGAGGATATTGTATTCTCTAACCTAGTGACCCTGGCCTTAAAGAGACAGCAATGGCAGGAAGCTCACGCATCTTCACATACACAGATGTTCTCTACAGCACCAGAGTCAACCTGAGTATCCTCTGAGGAAACAGAACAAAACACAAGACCTCCCCACCAGCTCTCCAGAACATTCTATATCTGTCAAAAAGACCCGTGGAGAGGAATGACTGAGAACAAAGTATAACAACATGTACATGAAGACACTATGATAAAACCCATGATAAAACCCACCACCTTCAATGTTAACTGAAAGAAAAGACACATTCTAAATAAAGAAATTCCAGCATCTGGGAATCTGAGGCAGGAGGATTACTAGGAGTCTGGGGCCAGTCTAGGCTTAATTGTAAGTACCAGGCAGTTAGAGCTATTCAGTAAGACCATATCTCTCTTAAAACATACAAACAAAACCAAACAAAAAATAAACAAAAAACTAGAAAGCTGGCTAAAATATAGCAATTAACTTGGAGAGATTATCATTAAGTGGAAAAATCAATGTGGAGCAATGTGATCTAAAAACCCCCAACACCGTACTGCAGTGTCCACACCACTTACACTTATTGGAAACCCACGGAGAAAGCTACAGGATATATGTGTTGGTGTGGTATACTGTCTGAGGAATAAGGACAAGGGGTTGAAGAGTTTACAGGTCTCACTGGCACGTGTGAGGATTGTTTTACTATTCCAAGTACATACACATTACTTTAGTTACTAGAGAAAAAAACTAAGGGAGTGTTTTTCTTTTTGTTTTGAGACACGGTCTTACTATGTAGCCCAGCCGTTCCTCGGACTCACAGCAATGTCCTGTCTCGGCCTCCCGAGTGCTGGGATTAAAGGCGTGCGCCACCACCGCCCGGTTAATAAGTACTATTTTAAGGTCTCGTGTTTTGGTAGTAGTGAAGAAAGGATGAGAATCGAGACTTCCACATTCCCCCCTTTCAGCTACAGCGCACCACTGCATGCATTAACTTCACATGCTTCATGTAACAGGGTTACAGGAACACTTACCTTTTTATCAGTGGCTTGAAGTTCTTCAAAAACCTTTTCTAAGGTCCAACTTCAAAAGAGAAAACAACAGAAGGGACAGAAATGGTGACATGAAGAGTGATGAAGGGCTTCCGAGCCGGTGTGAGCACCCTGACCCCAAAGCCGCCACACTCACTTCGCTTCCATGTACTCTCTAGGGAGCTCTTCCGGTTCGTCCAACGTCATTACCGATGTCCGAATCTCCTGTTCTACCAGGCTGTCCACCATCACCCGGAAGTAGGCCCACACTGTGTCTTCCCAGGTGTCACAGACAGGAAGAAGCTTTTCATCCATTCCAAAACACAAACACAGTCAACAAAAAAGAAAAGGAAACCAATTATATCCACTGATAAAGACTTTAAAACCATCTTCCAATGACAGAAAACAATAGAGTTAAAAATATACACCAAATAACCCTCTTTCTCCCAAATTAGATTTTTTTTTTAAAGATTTATTTATTATGTATTTAGTGTCCTGCCTGCATGTATGCCTGCACTCCAGAAGAGGGCACCAGATCTCATTACAGATGGTTGTGAGCCGCCATGTGGTTGCTGGGAATTGAACTCAGGACCTCTGGAAGAGGAAGAGCAGCCAGTGCTCTTAACCGCTGGGCCATTTCTCCAGTCCCCAAACCAGAATTTTTAAGAAGTTTGTATGATTAAGACTTTTAATTTATGGTCACATTGACTTTGCATTTCAAACTGTGACAGCATCCCTCAGAACAGCTGTTGAGATGGGAGGGCAGTGGGGTCATGAGGAACACACATATATATGGCTTAAGTCCAAGCAGGCACTGTGCCTCGGCAGTACACTTCTAAATGGATCTCTGGGTACAGAAGTCACCAGTAAATGGGTGCTGCAATTCTTCTTTAGGAATTAAAGTCTGGCTTCATTTATTTAATCATCATGTAAGAGCCGGGGACATGCCTATAATCCCAGCACTGAGGTGGCTGAGGCAGTAGGATCATGAGTTCAAGGCCAGCCTGGTCTACAAAGCAAGACCCTGGTTTCAAAAACCCAAACAAAACTAAACAGCAAAAAAGGAAATGTGAGGCTAGAATAAGCTACACATCAAGGAAAAGAACAACAAAACAAGCCAGCACTCAAAACCCCACGCAGAAACAAACAGCCGACAACCATGTGCACGTGGGGAGCGTCACAACAAGCGGGCCGTCACTGTCCCGCTTTCTGCCGAGCTCTTCACGGTGCTTTCGGAAAGCAGTCCAAGTCTGCTTCACAGAGCTGCAGGATGTTTAGGTGTCCGGCTTACTCCACAGTGAAGGTAGACACCACGGCGCTGCGTACCTGCTTCAGATTCCCACTCAGTGAAGCGTAAATCGCCCTTTCGTATTTATTAAAAAGTTCCTGAAAGACAACGAACAGAAGGAATTGAGGTGATTACTTTTCCTAGCGGGTTAGTTTTCATCATAATTCTCTAGACTGAACCTGGTCACTTAGTTCCTAAGCTTCAGGGACAGATAAAGAAGAACAAGCAGGAAGGAAGGATTTTTTAGTTTGATAAAATAACTCCAAAATCACCAGGAAAAAAAAAAAAAATCAAACATTTAAATCTCAAATGAAAGCAAGGCCAAGTCCAGTGTGCATTTTGATTACTTAGAATAAAATGGCCGATGCCGAAGCAGTTACAGCCACCACTTTATTCCATTTTATCTTCAGGGCTCTGTCAATGGCATCTCAAGACTTCTTGTCATCAAACAAGACTGGGAGACCCCTTTCCACTCCTATCAGTACCATCACAGGCAGCCCTCAGCAGGGTGAATAGCCTGACAGGCTCCTCATCACGCCTGTGACTTGAGTCCTGTCTGGTCTGCTCTGCACAGCCACGCCACTCTTCTGTATCACATGCTCTCAGCTTTCTGACACCCCACTCAACAAGCAAATCTCAGGTCTCGCCCAAAACCAAGTGCCCGGTTTACTGTATCACTATATTTACTCACTCTTCGACAGATGTGAAACTCTGTCACCACTTTTTTTTTTTTTTTTTTTTTTGGTTTTTCGAGACAGGGTTTCTCTGTAGTTTTGCGCCTTTCCTGGAACTCACTTTGTAGACCAGGCTGGCCTCGAACTCACAGAGATCCTCCTGCCTCTGCCTCCCGAGTGCTGGGATTAAAGGCGTGCGCCACCATCGCCCGGCCTCTGTCACCACTTTCATTGCGTCTTAAAAAAAACCTTTAGTTTTCATCATTAGTGTGTGGAGAATGTGTGTATGTGTGTGTGTCACACACGCCACAGTGCATGTTTGAAGGTCGGAGGACAGCTCTGTAGAGTCAATCCTCTCCTACTTTAAGTGGGTTCCAGGTACCACACAAGGCCGTCTACAGGTGCCTTTCTCTGCTGAGCCATCTCTCCAGGGTCGCATTTTTATTCACTTTTTTTGCACCACTGATGACATTTTCAAGTATTTTCTTGTAACCCCATTCTCCCATAAACTCCGAGATTTCCTGTGCGATCCTGCATTCATTCTGTAGTGACTGTAGGAATGTGTTCATCATGTTATATCAGAACTGGTACTTCCCTTGTAAGCTTTCTATCCAGCCTCATAGGCCTCCATCCCGTTAACTTCCCATTCCTTCCTATTAAGTTTTAAAAAGTTAAATGGGGATGTCTTCTGAGAGCCTGCGTTGAGCTCAGCCCACTAGTCTTCTCTAAGTTCATGTGGTTTGTCCTTTATGCTTATGCCTCACAGCAATGTTAATTCTTACTACCCAGTGTCCGAACAATTCACTACATCACCAGGCCTATTCCTAACACGACTAAAACGTCTGCGAATACGGGACTTTAGTCATGTTATGCTGAAGGTTTCACAGCTCCTCAGTACACCTTCACTGAATTAAACCGGGTGAAAGTGAGTCTCAGTGAGTCTCCTGATCTTACATCTTCAGCCATCCTCCAGCAGCTAATCTTCCAAATCCGTCGATATGGATTCCCTTCAACAGGTTCGAGCTCTGTTCCTACAAAACAGTGAAGGAAAATTCATAACTTAAGATGAGACATTTCAACCACTTCTACAAAGAAAGGCTCCCATTCCCTCAGCCTGGCACATGGAGCTAAAGCCCCCCATACCCCACTGAGAAGGAACCCTAACACACCTCCGTTAACGTTAGGGTCATGATAGAGTTTCCAGCCTTCCAGCGTCGCAGCTCGCCATGCTTGCCCACAGCGTTTGCAGAGCCTCTGCGCCTTAGGAAACAAAAAGGACAGTGACATCACTGACACAGAACTGACAAGCACTGTGCTATTAGCAAAGCACACCCGGGGTGACAAGATGTCACAGAGGATGGTGAAGACAGTGGTCACGGCATTCCACTTTACCCACGAACCTGTAGCTGCCTGGGCTGATCCTTTCTTGTGTTGGCAAGGCTGGGGATCAAACCTAAGCCCCTTATTTATTTATTTATTTATTTATTTATTTATTTATTTATTTATTTATTTATTTATTTATTCCTTTCTTTCTTCATTTTAGGCTTGCTACGAAGGTACTATGGCACTTGCTCACTAACATGGAATTTTACTAAAAATAAATGGATTTGATGACCTTTGATTTATGGAATACAAAATTATTATAAAAAGTCTATAAGTCAGGGGCTAGAAAGATGGCTCAGAGGTTAAGAGCACTGGTTGTTCTTCCAGAGGTCCCGAGTTCAATTCCCAGCAATCACATGGTGGCTCACAACCATTTGTAATGAGATCCAGTGCCCTCTTCTGGCCTGTGGGTGTACACACAGGCAGGATACTGCATACATAATAAATAAATAAATCTTATAAAAAAAGGTGTAAGTCGGGTAGTGGTGGCACATATCTTTAATCTCAGCACTCAGGAGGCAGAGGCAGGTGGATCTCTGAGTTGGAGGCCAGCATGGTCTACAGAGTGAGTTCCAGGACAGCCAGGGCTATACAGAGAAACCCTGTCTCCAAAAACCAAGAAAAAAAAAAATTAAATGTCTCTATAATGAGAAGAGAGCTATCACTCATTTAGTCATTGATGTTTCCTTCAATTCAACCTAACCAAGAGCAATGGGAGAGCCCAAGGACCTTAAGTGTGTGAGGAGCATCACCAGTGCCGTGCTTAACAATGGCAGGAGGTCAGGAGGCTGCCACTAGAGTCTGCAGTGCAGTGGGGGAGGGCAAGGCTGGGCCTGGGAAGGATTCGCTGAGAGGTCCGGAACCAGGGTGAACTGCTCTCTGTGCTTTATCCGGAAATGGCCCACGGGGCAGAGACAGCACACTGGATGGGATCCCGGCACAGAGGAAGCACAGCCATGTGCTTTATCCGGAAATGGCCCACAGGGCAGAGACAGACACTGGATGGGATCACGGCTTGGCTCTTCCAACTCTGGGTCTACGGCACGTGGACCTGAGCAAGCAGGAAATCCCATCACTTACCTCTTCTGTCATCCCAGCTCGGATTAGAGTGAAAAGGTACTTGAGTAATCTAACTTCATCTTCTCTATCCAGATCATCAAGCGGCATTTTCTGTCTAATAGGAGCATCAGGGTCCTAGAAAAAAACCACCATTAACTGTAGATATTTGGAACCTACATATATTTAAATTTTTTGTTGATTCATTTGTTCAAACCTTACTCAGTCACACATATGGTGATCAAACTCAGGGCTCTAACGCTGTGCATATAAGCTACAAAACCCTGGCCTTATATACACCTACACATTTTAAAAATCATCATGGCATGATGTATCTATATGGTATTTATGCACAGAAACAAATTCCTTTAAAATCTAGTTAATAAAGAGAATGAAGTGTCACAATAATAGGCCCATTTGTCTGCTGCCCCCACCTCATGCCGGAACAGATTTTGTTGGGCAACATGGGCATGCCTAGTGAGTGCAGAATATCACTTGCCCAGCCCGGCCCAGCCAACTCTAACACTACATTCTCTGAGCGCATTTCGTCGCTGTACTTGGAAGAGACTAGAGGATGGACAAACACAAAGGAAGAACGCAAGAGCTCCGGTCTGACTAGAAAGCATGAACTTCCTGAGAACACAGGACAAGAGATCTCACTAAGTACTCCTGTGCTCACTAAGTCCTCCTGTGCTCACTAAGTCCTCCTGTGCTCACTAAGTCCTCCTGTGCTCACTAAGTCCTCCTGTGCTCACTAAGTCCTCCTGTGCTCACTAAGTCCTCCTGTGCTCACTAAGTCCTCCTGTGCTCACTAAGTCCTCCTGTGCTCACTAAGTCCTCCTGTGCTCACTAAGTCCTCCTGTGCTCACTAAGTCCTCCTGTGCTCACTAAGTCCTCCTGTGCTCACTAAGTCCTCCTGTGCTCACTAAGTCCTCCTGTGCTCACTAAGTCCTCCTGTGCTCACTAAGTCCTCCCGTGCTCACTAAGTCCTCCTGTGCTCACTAAGTCCTCCTGTGCTCACTAAGTCCTCCTGTGCTCACTAAGTCCTCCTGTGCTCACTAAGTACTCCTCCTGTGCTCACTAAGTCCTCCTCCTGTGCTCACTAAGTACTCCTGTGCTCACTAAGTACTCCTGTGCTCACTAAGTACTCCTGTGCTCACTAAGTACTCCTGTGCTCACTAAGTCCTCCTGTGCTCACTAAGTACTCCTGTGCTCACTAAGTATTCCTGTGCTCACTAAGTACTCCTGTGCTCACTAAGTCCTCCTGTGCTCACTAAGTCCTCCTGTGCTCACTAAGTCCTCCTCCTGTGCTCACTAAGTACTCCTGTGCTCACTAAGTACTCCTGTGCTCACTAAGTACTCCTGTGCTCACTAAGTACTCCTGTGCTCACTAAGTCCTCCTGTGCTCACTAAGTACTCCTGTGCTCACTAAGTACTCACTTGTGCTTACTAAGTACTCCTTGTGATTACTAAGTACTCCCTGTAAAGCACAAAAGGAGCTGGAGGCCTAGCTCAGTGGTAGAAGCTACCCAGCATGCACATGGGCTCAGTCCTAAGTAGTGTAAAACAAAACACAACCAAACAAATGCAATATCCACCCCTTCAAAAAAACAAAACAACAAACCCAACTACACACTAGTTACTAATAAACAAGTAAAAATATCCCAGCACACTCAGAAAAGGGGGTGGGGATTGTCTCAAGTTCAAGGCCAGCCTGAGCCACACAAAGATCCTGTCTCAAAGGAAAAAAACAAAAAAACAAAAATGGGCTGCCTGTAACTCTAGGTGACCAAATGTCCTGCCTGGTCTCTGCAGGTACCTGTACTCACAATTGCATACATCCCCACACAAATACATATATTCATAAATAAAAACAAATCTTTAAAAACAAACAAAAAAAATTCCAGAAACTTCTAAAAGGCTCATTCCGACTTAACACATTTGTGTGTTTGAACATTTAGCATTAATAGTCTTCACTGTAGCAGCAAATAGCACGCACAATCACAATGAATTTCAAACAAAATGATTTTAATGTCACTTAAGAAATGATTATCACTTATCTTCAAAGACAACTTCATTTCCAAGAACAATGACTGCCCTGGTTACTTTTATCTCCACTTCACTCACACACACACACACACACACACACACACACACACACACACACACACACACACAGAGTTATGACTGCCCTGGTTACTTTTATCTCCACTTCACACACACACACACACACACACACACACACACACACACACACACACACACACACACACACACACACACACACACACACACACAGAGTTATCTGAAAGGAGGGATCCTCAATTGAGAAACGGCCTCCCTGAGATCCAGCTGTAGGGCATTTTCTTAATTAGTGACTGACCGGGGGTGGGGGGCACTGTGGGTGCGGCCATCCCTGGGCTGTCGTCCTGGGTTCAATAAGAAAGCAGGCTGAGTGAGCCATGAAAACAAGTCAGGAAGCACCCCCTCCACGGCCTCTGCATCAGCTCCTGCCCCCCGGGTCCTGCCCCCCGGGTCCTGCCCTGTCTTGAGTTCCTGCCCCAACTTCCTTTGATGATTTGGAAGTGTAAGTCAAATAAACCCACTCTCTTTGGTCATGGTGTTCCGTGGCAGACGTGGTCACCCTAACTAGGAACTTACCAGTTCAGTGACGAGAGGCCTGACACTTCCTATATAAGACAGTAGCTGCCGCTGTTTTAAGGTGTGGAGGGTATTTTCCCTGAAAGAAGAAATAGCAGTTTTCTATAGGGCTATCAGAGTACTTTCTTTTTTCTTTTTGTAGGTAACAACACCCCACTCCCCCGCCCCAAGTACACCTGTTATGTTCAAAACAAGGGAAAAAAAGACAACAAATGTAGAAAAATGCACCAAGTCCTTAACACAGAAGGCAGTTTGAGGAATGAGGATGGTGAACTTGTTTTCATGGCTTGGTGGCCAATCATAAGCCTGCATATGAGGCATATGTTTAAGTCATTTGCCTTTTACTGTGTTATTTATGTAGTCCTGGATGACCTGGAACTCATTATGTAGACCAGCTGGCCTAGAACTGGGACTTACTTGACTCTGCCTCCTGGTTGCTGAGACTAAAGGTATGTGCCATCATGCCTACCAGTTTTTACTTCTTTTGTATATGTATATGTATATGTATATGTATATGTATATGTATATGTATATGTATATGTATATGTATATGTATATGTATATGCATATGCTTGGCCGGGCGGTGATTACACATGCCTTTAATCCCAGCACCCAGGAGGCAGAGGCAGGCGGATCTCAGTGAGTTCGAGGCCAGCCTGGTCTAGAGTGAGTGCCAAGACAGCCAGGGCTATACAGAGAAACCCTGTCTCTAAATACAAAACAAAACAAAATTTAAAAAAGCAACATTTAACAGATGCCTTGAAAAACCAAAAAAAAAAAAAAAAAAAAAAAAGCTTAGTTACTCACCAATATACTGATTTTGCATAAAACTCAATATTATCAGAAAAATCTCCAATTTCATCTTTGGCAATACTTTCTAGCCAATCTACCACCAACTAGGAAAGAAAAAAATAAAGATCATTGAACTCTAAAATCTTTATTTTTAATAGTACTTCCACCCTTAATCTGGTTTCTGATATCAAATAACGACTTTTTCCAACCACTATTTTTACTTTTCAAGATAAACAAACATCCAACAATAGTATTTCCTATAGGAATAATGCTATTTTAATAGTCTGTCCCTGGAAACACAAAGGCTATTACTTAAAAGTTGAAGAACAACTTCCCGAATTTCTTTTAATTACAAAAAAAAATCAAGAAGAGAATTAAAAGAGATAAGTTAAAAGAACAAAAGTGCAGTAGTTTGTATGTCATTTGCCTTTTCGCCATGTTACTTTCCAGAAAGAATTTACAAAGTGCAGCCACACCTGACTCTGGCGGACCAGTGAGTCCCTCTGAAACAGCGCTTCCACAACCGTCTTCTCGCTGGCGTTAATAGCCTGTGACGACAGAGAACAGTTAAAGGGAGGGAGGATGGAGGGCACAGACTTCAAACCAAAGGCAAGTCACAAATCAGTGCGTTTAACACCTGTATCTGCCCTCTGCTTTATGGGGCTTTCCTTTCGTTATTTAGACAGGGTCTCTGTGTAGACCAGGCTGGCCTGGCACTCACTCTGTAGACCAGGCTGGCCTGGCACTCACAGAGACCTGACCGCCTCTGTCTCCCAAGAGCTGTATTAAGGCATGTATCAATGCCTGACTTTATATGTATTCTTAAAAATTATTATTTTTATTTTTATTTTTTGGTTTTTGAGAAAGGGTTTCTCTGTGTAGCCCTGGCTGTCCTAGAACTCACTCTGTAGACTAGGCTGACCTCAAACTCAGAAATCCACCTGCCTCTGCCTCCTGGGTGCTGGGACTAAAGGAGTGCACTACTACCTCCTGGTTCCTTAAATATTATTTATAAATAAAATTTCAACAATACACTGTTTACTTTTTACCCGACAATTTAATTTGTTATACTTGGATTTTTAAATTCTGTCTCTGAGCTGGGACACAGCTTAGTGTCTCACGGTGCTGGCCTGACACTCGCAAGGGTGAGTCCACCCTGGCACTGCATGAGAATAACATCTCCCATTTCCACAGATGGCATTTCAGAAAAAGGCACGCACGCACACACACACACATGGAAAGAAGAAGGAGGTTGCTGGTCATTCTGCTGGACGCCTATAATCTCAGCAGCCAGGAGGCGGGAGCAGGAGGCTTGCCAAGAAGTCAAGGCCTGGATTCCAGGCTCCCAAGAAAGACCTGTTCTCAAACAAAACAGCCCCCCAAACCCTCCAAATTATATAAAGCTGGTTGTAGTCATGTGCCATATTGGAAAATGAGAATTTCAGAACTCTAGAGTATTTTCATTTAAAACAGCACAAGTTAATAGGTAATGAAACCTAAGTGCTTCCTAAGGCTACTGAAACTGACTTTACAGCCAGGTCAGGGGTACACACCTGCAGTCCCACTATTCCGGAGGCTGAGGCAGGAGGATCAGAGTATGAAGCCTAGGCTACACAGTCATACCTGATTAAAAACAGAATCAGAGGCTGGAGAGATGCCTCAGCAGTTAAGAGAACCTGCTGCTCTTGCAGAGGACTGGGGTTCAATTCCAGCATCCACATGGGGCTTACTACCTAACTCCAGTTCCAGGGGATCCAACACCCTCTTCTGACCTCAGCAGGCACCAGACACACATGTGGTACACAGACATACATGCACGCAAATAAATAAAATAAGAATAAATCTCAAAATAATTTAATTGAAAGTAAATGATGACACCAAAGCAATAGACTACTTGGTTAAACTAGTAATACTATGCCTGATGAGCAGAATATTAACTTGCTTTAGAATTTAGAATACTGGGTCTGGAGAGAGGGCTTAGCAGTTAAGAGCACTGACTGCTCTTCTAGAAGACATGAGTTTGGTTTCCAGCACCCACATGGTGGCTTATAACTGTCCATAACTCCAGTTCCTGGGAATCCCCAGGCACACGTAGTGCATAGATATACATGCAGGCAAAAACATATAAAACAATAAAATCATTTTAAAAATTTGCAGCTTGGGCTACACTAACTAGATGTTATCTCAAAAGTAAAAAAAAAAAAAAAAAACAGAGGCTGGGGATGCATCTCTAGGGTAGGCACAGGAACAGCAGCAGCAGCAACAGATCGGATCACTAGAAGGCAGTGCTTCTCCAGACATCTCGACTCATCCTCCAGGGAACAAGTCATTCTGTATACTCTTCAATAGAAAACACACACACACACACACACACACACACACACACACACACACACACACACACTTTTTCTGAACTTGTTCTAAAGAACCAGCATGATACTAGACATGAAGACCAAATGAGGGTATTACAGAAAACAGACCAGACTTTATAGTCCTAAATAACATGCCTAATAAAACTTAACAGTATATTTAGGAACACTACCTGACTTAATTTACCTTATCTGAAATAATGCAATATTAGGAAAACTATCATTACAATCCATTATGATAATAAAGTTGTTACAGAAGCTAAAAAAAATAACAAAAACAAACAAAAAACAAAACCACTGACTATATCCAGTCCCCTTTCAACTAGCAAACAAAAAAACTTCCTTCTTATCAGTGACCAAGAACTTACATATTAAAATAAGATATTTTCCTCTAAAATAGAGAATTAAAGTAATCTAAAACAGTTATGATGCATTTTGATCTTCACATACAAATAAGAGGTTGGGGGACAGAAAAAAAGACAGCCCCATGTAAAATAATTATAATTGACATACAAAATGCTCACAGTAAAGAAGTCCCTAAAGTGAAACACTACAAGGCTATGGGCATGGCGGGGCACAACTGTGATTTCAACAGAAGGACGGAGACTTTGAGGCCACTTGGACTATCAAACCACACCCAGTCTTAAAAAAGGAAACCAAAAAACCAAACCAATCAGACATGAGTAGTTTGATGATGTGTGTGTATAGAGATGCATAGAAAACACCTGACAGGATGCAAACCAAGTTATTATGTTAGATAATTAAAAATAAAAAAGAACCTTGACCTTCACCCACAAATATAAATATCTGATTACTCGGATAGTCTTTTATATACTTGTAGATTTTTTCAAATGGGGAAATCCCAACTGTAAGTACCCATGGAAAAAATTAATAGAAAACTTACAGCAACTGCAAACATATTTTCCTCTTCTAATGAAGACTGTATTCTGTCTCTGGGGACAATAATATAAAATGAAAAAGCTTTATTATAAACAAATGTGTAAAACCACCTTTAAAGCTGTTCCACATTCTAGGCAGAAACAAATAAGCTGCCAATTAACTAAATCATCACATTTAATGTAAAATGTAGTACTAAATATGTGATTAATCTAATTTTGACACCAAATAAAACTGTAGTTACTACTGTAGCCTTTAATGGCATCTGCTAAGGACATATGGCAAAATTAATCATGATTTTCTTCCATTATTTCATAATAAAAACCCAAACCACCAAGTCTCTCTTTCCCACTTCCTGCAGCCCTGGCCTGCCTCAAACTTTCAATTCTTCTGCCTTGACCTCCTGAGACTATGCATGCATATTACTATGTCCGGCTAAAGACCAATTTTTTTTGTAGTTATGACCTGATAGGCCCCTCTTCTCATGACTCTTGACACCTGAAATATTAGAAATGATAAATCTCAAGATTAGCAAAGCCTACTCTAAACCTATCTCTCACTAAAATGTAAGTTAATTTGCCTAACTGGCTCGTTACCTTACGTTTATCTCACTTATGAGTTCTAGACAACTTTACCTATACAAAGACGCAAGCAGCCTCCACGTGACCATCTCTTGCTGAAGAAGCCAGAGCATGCTGGCTGTCTTTGAAAACTTCTGCAGTCCAGGGGTTGCTCGGCTTACTATCTTACTCAGTATATTCACCTAAATTAAAAACATAGACATAAAGAGGCTGTTTTCCTACAATTCCGAGTTACTAGTATCTTTGTATTCAAGTACAGAGTGCTAAGAGGAACTTTGTGCAGTACAAACACATACTTTCCCTGCCTACTTCTTATTATGTTTTTGAATAAAATGCAATGTAGCACTCTCATCAGAAATGACGCTAATTTAAGCAAAGTATGTTTATGTGAATATACATAAGAGCTTAGTATTCTTTATTTATTTATTTTTGGTTTTCAAGACAAGGTTTCTCTGTGTAAAAGCCCTGGCTGTTCTGGAACTCACTTTTGTAGACCAGGCTGGCCTTGAACCCACAGAGATCGACCTGCCTCTGTCTCCCAAGTGCTGGGATTAAAGTGTATGCAAACACGCCCAGCTAGAGCTTAATACTCTTTAAATTTCAGATCCAACAACAGTAACCACAGATATATTTTTTCTCTCCATATATATACCCAGAGGATAAGTTAAATTTATATCTTACAAAATCATATAGACTAGTAACAATGACTATCTTAAAACTATGTCTGAAAAAATTATGACATGTAACAAACCAAGAAAAAAATTTCTTAATGATTGGTACCAAAACATATTATTTCTAAACAAAACTTCAACAAAGCTCCTCCTTTCTCTAATTTGGTGACCTGAACCCTTTTTAGGACTGAGGCACAAGAGAATCTAATAAAAGTTATAGAAATATCCCTCTGAAAGACACACAAAACAGTTGAACAGGAAGGTTAAGGCCTGGAGCAAAGGCAATCTGTTTACAAGTGATGAGTAACACAGGTGAGGGACTGAGGAACAGGGTTTCCTCACTAGAGTACAATCACAACGACTTACCCACCCTGTAGGAAATGGTCTGGCTGAACCCAGTGTTTAGGAGAAGCATCACCTGCACATTATTCATTCACTGAACCCACAGCTGAGGGCTGATGAGATGGTCTACTGGGAAACGCTGTTTGACGCCAAGCACAGTGGAAGGATTGACTCCCACAAGTAGTCTCTGACCTCCACACAAACCCCCCTCTCACACAATAACAGAAGGTTTAAAAGTATTCAATGTTAAAAGATGTATTGGCTATTATTATTCTGATTTTTGGAGTGCATGTGTGTGTGTTGTGTATTTACATGTTTGAGTGGTTATGTAAAATGCTGTGTGTATACATGTGGACGTCAGGAGTTGTTTAGAGTGTCTCTAACATTCTCCACTTACTTACTGAGACAGGGTCTCAGTATGTAACCCTGACTGGTCTTGAACTCAGAGATCAGCTTGCCTCTACCTCCAAGGGCTGGAATTAAAAGAATGTGCCACCAGACCCAGTTTGCCACCATAATTTTTGAGAACATGTCTTCCTGAACCTGGAGCTCACTGCCTGGCTAGGCTGGCCAGCCAGCAAGCAATCCCCCTGTCTCTACCCTGACATCCTCTTAATACCACTCACCCGGCCACGTACTGAACTCAGGTCCTCACACTTGTGTGCCAACCACTCTATTGGCTGGGCTGTTTCCAAGTCAACACTCTGCTCTTCTGGAGTTCTTTTCCTTGTTTTATAAACAGCAGTTTGAGGGTCACAGCCAAACTGAATGAAAGCTAGAGAACCCAACACTGCTCCCACGTATGCATGGACTATCACGTTCAGTACCTGGCAATAAGGGGTGCATCTACTACCATCAGCGAACCCCGCAGCCCAGAGTTCACAGTTTGCATTAGGATTCACACATGGTGGTGACATTCCATCACGGGCTTTGAGAAATGTCTCATGAGAGGCATTCACTAGTACCACAGAAACAGCATCACTGCCCTGAAAACCCTCATCTGGCCATTTCTCCTTCCTGCCTCACTAGACCCGTGGCAGCCAACAATCCTGTCACTATCTCATTGTGCCTTTCCAGAATGCCATACAGTTCGAATCATACGTCAGAAGCTTTTCAGACTGGCTTCTTCCGTTTAACAGCATGTATTAAGGTTTCTGTGTCTCTTCACGACTTGAGAGCTCTCATTCTCCATTTCTGGATGTTTGATTCAGTCACAACTAAAGGACATCCTGGTTGCATCTACGTTTGTATGAACAGAGCTGCCTCCCGCCTGTGTGCTGGTTTTTGTGTAGGCATACTTTAAATTCACTTGAGTAAATACCAGAGACTACACCAGTGCCAGCTTATGTAGTAAGACCATGTTTAACTTTACAAGAACCCACCCGACCGTTTTCCCTCATGGCTGAGCCACTGTGCACTCCCATCAAAGACGGAGAGTCCCTGCTGCTTCACATGCTGCTGCCCGTGGGTGGTGTATTTTGGACTTTTCCGAAGACTGACTGACGTGTACGAATGTGTGTCTGTGTGAGTTTATGCACACCACCTGCAAGTAGGTGCTAACGGCGCCAGAGGCCACTGGATCCTCAGGAACTACATTACAGGCAGTTGGGAGCCACCATGTGGGTGCTGGGAAATGAACCTCAGTCCTCTAAGAGCAGCCAGTGCTCCTAACCACTGAGCCCTCTCTCCAGGCCTGTCTTCCCGAGTGTCACCATTTTAACAGGCTTGCAGCTGTCCGGCCTTCCCCTTGCTATCTGACGATGTGACACATTCTCTACGCACACTTATTTGGTGTCTGTGTACCCTCTCTGCTTAGCGGCCTGTCCCCTTCTTTTGACCAGTATTAATGTGTTTTGAGGGATGACTCATCCCTAGCAGGCTCGAGGCCCAGCCAAGTAAAAAGATACTTTCTAAGAGTCAACCTGGGTCTGCTTAATGGCCTTGGCAACAGCAGCTGAAACATGATCTGGAGATGGCCTGGACCAATGAGAGGCAGCCATGTCACAGCAGCAGATGCATATTCAGACACCCCCCAGGGTGGGATGGAGGGTATATAAGGCTTGCCTCTTCCAGAATAAATTGAGCTTGTTTCCACATTCTCCAGGAGTCTGTGTGGTTTGACTCAGCGCCTACTTGGCCCCCTCCCCCAAACGGAACAACAGCAAGGACCCTGCTACATTTCCTACAGTTGAATTTTAAGAGTTCTTTGTACATTGTAGACTTTATTTTTTGCGGGTGCACATGTATATGTGAGTGTTCTCAGCTGTGTATATGCAGCTGTGCTCGTGTGTGTGTGTGTGTGTGTGTGTGTGTGTGTGTGTGTGTGTGTGTGTGTGTGGTATCAGGTCCCTTTATTGTTCTCTACCTTATCTAGTAAGCCAGGGTCTTCCACTGGACCTGGAGCTGCTCTTCTGGCTCTACTTGCTGCCAGCAAGCCTCCTGGATCTGTCTACCTCTCCTCGCTGCTCTCCACAGCTATGTGCCACTGGGTGCCAGGGATCTGAACTCAGGCTCCGTGATTACCGCCAGCCTCTTTCTCACAGAACTGTCTCTCCAGCCTCGGACTTTCTTTTTGGCTTTTTGAGAGAGGGTTTTTCTGTGTAGCCCTGGCTGTCTTGGAACTCACATTGTAGACCAAGCTGGCCTCAATGTCCCGAGTGCTGGGATTAAAGGCGTGCGCCACCACCGCCCAGCTGGACTTTCCTTTTTCAAGAGCAGATTCCTCTTTTTCTCCAAATAAGATTCTACGGACCCAGAGTATGTAAAAAGCAGAGACCCTCTGACCAGTTCCAGTGCCCGTCTACCATGCAACTCAGTAAGCACAGAATGGGAATTAGCAGATTAACATCCAAGCACTGAACTTTACCAACCATGGATGGAATTAATTACCTGACTGCCACAGATATTTTCATACTCCTCTACAAGTTCAAACACTGTGGTTGAAGAGTGCTTCAAGAAGGACTGCAGGAAATCAGAGAACATACTCATGGAGGCTACAACACAGGAGACAAGAGGAACCAAGAGTAAGCGACATAGCTCTAGAAATCCCACTGGTTTAAAACCCACAAGAGCAGCTACAAGTCTTTTCCCTCCCGCCAACACAACTGTCTTTTTAAGAACTAGTGACTTGGGGCTGGAGAGAGATGGCTCGGTGGTCCACAGCATTTGCTGTTCTTGCAGAGGACCCAGGCTTGGTTCCCAGCACCCACATCACATAGACGCTCACAATCATCTGTAACTGCAGCTCCAGGGGACCTACTGTCCTCTTCTGAACTTAAAGAACACCAGCCCTCACATGGTACACATACACACACACACAGGCAAAACATCCATATACATAAATATTTTTTAATTTTACAAATTTTTAGCCGGGGCGGTGGTGGCACACGCCTTTAATCCCAGCACTCGGGAGACAGAGGCAGACGGATCTCTGAGTTCAAGGCCAGCCTGATATAGTGAGTTCCAGGACAGCCAAGGCTACACAGAGATCTCTGTCTCAAAACCAAACAACACAACTTTACAAATTTTTAACCGTGTTGTTCAGTGGCCTTAGGTACACTCACGTTGTGGTGTTGCCCATCCATAGAGCTCCTCCTTCTGTAAAATTTCCCTCTGTAACCAATCAGTAGCCCTCCAGCCCATATCTCCTCACCCCCTGGTAACCATCACTCTACTTTGTCTCTGTGAGTTAGGCACTTTAAGTACGTCATGAAAGTGGAGTGATGCAGTATTTCCCCGAGACAGGGTCTCCGTAGCCCAGCTGGTCTCACACACAGATAAGAATCCACCTGCTTCTACCCTGAAGTGCCAAGATCACAGGAGTGCTCTGTCGTGCCCGAGGGCCTCAGTATGTTTAGATTTCTCCATTTTTACTAGCAGTTGTTATTTCCCGAGTCTGATTCTCTCTCTCTCTCTCTCTCTCTCTCTCTCTCTCTCTCTCTCTCTCTCTCTCTCTCTCTCTCTCTCTCTCACACACACACACACACACACACACACACACACACACACACACACACACACACACACTTTTTGAGAGAGGCTCACTAGATAGCTTTGGCTGGCCTGGAACTATGTAGATCAGTTGCTGTGCACCCTTAGACTCAGATCCACCTCTGCTTCTGCCTGCTGAGTGCTGGATTAAACACCTGTGCCACCACACACAACACCGATTTATTATATTTTGCTGATGGTATTTTGTTTAAGTTTCATGTAACCCAAGCTGCCACAATTCTGCTACATAGCCAAGGTTGGCCTTGAATTCTTTTTGTTTTTGTTTTTGTTTTGAGACAGGGTTTCTCTGTGTAACTTTGCTCCTTTCCTGGAACTCACTTGGTAGCCCAGGCTGGCCTTGAACTCACAGAGATCCGCCTGGCTCTGCCTCCCGAATGCTGGGATTTAAGGCGTGTGTCACCACCACCCGGCGGCCTTGAACCCTTATTTTGCTTATACCTCCAGGTATAAACCTGCATGAGATAAAGCTGGTGCAGTGAGAAGCACACTCGTTACACTGTTTACCATCTGCGCTGGTTACGCCGATGGTAAAATGATGAAAATGCCACACAGTCGTGCACAGGTACAGACTCTAGAAGCAAATGACACTTTCCATAGGGGAGAGGATAATTAACCCAAACTCCCAAGTTACAAGACCACCTGCAAAACAGGACCATGGCCTCGGATTCAAACAAAGCGGATCAACAATGTTGTCTTCAAATCTAACCCTAAAGTAAAGAGGAGAGCTGGCTAGCAACCCAACAGTCTGCTGTCTACGTTAAATGGGAAGATACTGTTCAAAAGGAGACTGAGCAAGGTTCTCCGTCTTCTCAAGACAGCCATGGCTGGGGCCGGAGACGGCTCTTCCATAGGACCCAATTCAATTCCCAGCATCCACACAGCTGCCCACAACCATCTGTAACTCCAGTCCCAGGAGATACAAGGCCCTTTTCTGGCCTCTACAGGTACTAGGCACGCAATGGATGCACAGACATACATGTGGGCAAAACACCCAAAGACAAAATAAAATAAAATAAAATGGCCGTGACTAATTAGCTTAACAAAACTATACTGTAGGAGGAGGACCAAGCAAGATGAGGGAGGAAAGGGGTGACCTGCAAGCCAAGGAGAGAAGCAGGCCTTAAAAGATCTAACCTCACAATGCCTTCATCGTAGACTATTAGCACTAGAATTCTGAAAGATCGTATTTGTTTTTCAAGCTACCTCACTCAAATTAAAACACACACACACACACACTCTGTTATTGAGAAAGAGTTCTGCTATCTAGCCTAGTCTCAAACCCTCAGAGATCCACCTGCCTTTGCCTCCCAAGTGCTAGAATACAGGCCTGTACTACGATGCCCAGAAAAAAAGCCACATTTTGATGATGTTCAGGAACAGGTTTCCTTGATCTCAACGAAGTAATAATCCACTTAAATCCCCAAGCCAATTACCAGCCTCTCCAGGGTCGTCTTCACGCAGCATAACAGCACTTAGGTTTATGTCCTCGGTGACATTGTGGGGCTCCATGTTTGTGTAGAACCCTAAACGCTGCGATGAGAATGCAGCCGCCCAGGTACTGTCGTCCAGATTAGTTACCTTCAAATAGAAAGGAGAGCAATGGCGGGCGCCATCGTCATTAAATAAGCAAATTAATAATGATACAGTGCTTTTCCATCTTACATGTTTTTTTGTTTTTTTTTTTTGTTTTTTTTGAGACAGGGTTTCTCTGTGTAGCTTTGCGCCTCTCCTGGAACTCACATGGTAGCCCAGGCTGGCCTCGAACTCACAGAGATCCGCCTGGCTCTGCCTCCCGAGTGCTGGGATTAAAGGCGTGCGCCACTACCGCCCGGCACATGTTTTTCATTTTAAAGACTGTGATCTTGTTAAGGAAGCCACGAGTTTTGTTTTTATTTTATGTATCTGGATGTTTTGCCTGCATGTGGGTCTATGCATCACTTTTGTGCATGGTGCTCAGAGGCCAGAAGAGAACACTAGGATCCTCTAGGCTGGAGTTGGAGGTGGTTGTGAGCCAAGATGCAGGTGTTGGAAATCAAACTTGAGTCTTCTAGAAAAGCAGTCAATGCTCTTAATCACTGAGCCATCTATCTCCCCAGCCCCAATACCTGAGGATTATTCTTTTAGCTTTAAAAAATTTTTTTGTTTTACAACAGGTCTTATGTAGCCCAAGCCCACCTCCAACGCACTACGTTGCTAAGAATGACCTTGAACTTCTGATCCTCCTGCATCTATCTCCCGAATGCTGGGATACCAGGCATAGACCACCACTGAGACCCTGGCTGATTCCCAAAAAGAAAAAAAAGGAGGTGGGTTTAACCTCTAACAAATCAAAGTTAAAAGGCAAAACTACCCTTCAGGCAATACCTAGTCCAGATAACTTTATATGCAGTACATAAAAATCTCCAGGCCTGTTTAAAAAATCACAATGTCAAAGCCAGAACCATTTTGATTTTGGAATTAAACATGCCTTGAGAGTCTACTAATACAGCACAGTTTTTGTTTGTTTCTTCGACACAATGCATTCTTTTCCTCGTTGGTATATTTAATAACCAGGTGAAGCCACCGCGTGTTATAGCGTATACAACATTTCTGCTGCTGTTTTCAGTACTGTCCCATAGTGACTATGGGACTCCTAGAGACTCTCTTATCCTTTCCTGCAATGTTCTCTTCCATCTTGAGTACAAAAGCCCGGCTTAGGGTCTCCTGTACTCTTACAACACAGACGGCTCCAGTCACCAAATGTGGGGAAGAGGGTTTTCCTTACAAAAGCCAGGAATCACTTTGGAGGCAGACACAGGTGGGTCCTCTAATTCAATTCGGATCCCGCCTACCGTCAGATCCCACAGGTAGACAGTCATCTTCTTCCTTACCATGTCTCTCATCTTTTAATAGTCACTCTCGTTTATTTGTTTTGTTCTTTGAGACAGGGCTTCTCTGTGTGGCCCTGCTGTCCTGGAATTCACTCTGCAGTCCTCAGCCTCCTGAGTGCTGGCATCAAGGGCGTGAGTCACCACTGCCCAAGCCCTCACCCCATTTTCAAGACAGGGTCTCTCACTGGATCTGGAGCCCACTGCTTTAGCTAGACTGGCTGGCCAGTGAATTCCAGGTTCCGACTGTCTATGCCCATGCCCCCATACCCCAAGCCCCCAGTTCTAGGGTTACAGGGTTGCCATACCCAGCTTTTACATTACTGCTAGGGGTCTGAACTCAGGTCTTATGCTTGTGAGGCAAGCAGTTTACACCCCGAGCCATCCCTCAGCCTTCTTTGTAAAACAGCCAGGTGTGATGGTGCAGACACTCAGGAGGAAGAGGCAGGTAGATCTGTGAGTTAGAGGCCAGCCTGGTCTAGACAGTGAGACCCTGTATCGAAAAAACAAAACCACAACCAAAACCAACCAACCAACAAAAGAGGACTGGCTTTAACAGCGATCCACAGTTTTAGAATGCACTTCATTTGGTGAGCAGTCAGATTTGGAAATTTACCTGTCTCTAAATGTCACTACTGTAATGTCACTGCTGTCATTTTCCTGTGACGTGACATGCTCTAACATTTGATTTTGTTCAAATGTCTAACCAATCCTATCACTCCACACAACCCGAAATTACTTTCATGATGACTATAACTTCGGCTTTCATTAAAAGGCTTTTTTAAACATTTTTTTTAGATTTATTTATTTATTATGTATACAGCATATATGACTGCAGGCCAGAAGAGGGCACCAGATCTCACTACAGATGGTTGTGAGCCGCCATGTGGTTGCTGGGAATTGAACTCAGGACCTCTGGAAGAGCAGCCAGTGCTCTTAACCTCTGAGCCATCTCTCCAGCCCTCACTAAAAGGCTTTTAAGCCAAGTATTAAAGTGCATTTATTTATACATACCATGGATAGATTTCCCAAGAATCCAGAAGACTGTGTGTGCCAGGGAGACCTCCCTTCTGTTCCAAGAATGCAGGAAATATCTGGGTGTCTGAGTAAGCTCCGGCTTGGTGGGGTAACTACAATGAAAGGTCAGGAACCATCAACACAAAGCATGTAGGCCAACAACAAAATATATTTCCAGGGTGTGGGGGATGGGGGGGGAGCTGGCTCAGTTGGTAAAGTGATTGGGGGACAAGCACGAGGACCTGAGTTTGATCCCTAGTATCATGTAAGAAACTCTGGCACAGGGGCGCACGCTTGTAATCCCAGAGTCGGGGGAGGAGACAGGACACCAGAACTCTAGTTAGGCAGTCTAGACTAATCAGAAAGCTCTAGGCCCCAACGGGGAACCCACCTCAAAGGGCTGGATGGCTCCTGAGGAAAAATACCCAAGGTTCAACTGTAGACTTGACACGTGCACATGTATGTGCATGTGCTCCTGCATGCACATACACACAATCCCCCAGACACACACACAGAACATGCACATATACATGCTCCTACATATATAGGAACATGAAACACCCACACGTACACATACAAAAGAACAATTTCTCAGTTTCAATTATTTAGATGCAAGTCAAACACTTTAATTTTTGCTATGAAGAAATTAATTTATTTTTCTGAAATTGAGCTTATCATACTATTAAATTTTTTTAACTATAAAATATACTTTCAATATAAATATAACTGCGCAGACAAAATTTTAAAGCCAAGGCGGCACCAGTCAGCAGATCCTTCACTGACTAATTTCAGAGAGCACACTGAGGTGTGCAGTGTAGTTAGTGGGCCTGCCCTTTAGAGCAAACGGTTGCTTAAGTTCAGTTTTCACTGTCTAAACAACAGCACCCACTCATTCACACCGGCTCCTCCAAGGCTGCCTTCTTGTTTGGAAAAGCAGGTAACAGTATGTCACCATTACTATGTACTGATATAAAGTACAGTCCTTGTTCCTAAGAGTTCAGATAACTGTAATCATTATCATTTATGCTTACTTCCTAATACTGTAGCCACATATTTTATTATGTAAATTATATAAATGTTAGCTGGTATGATGACTACTACTCTATTAAATACTTTCAATGCAGAAACAAAAATCTTACAAGGATGTCGAAACGAGCTTGGAGTTCGAGGAATAATTTGGCTTCTTGGTGTAGTATTTCCAAAATTTTCATCTTGGTTGGCCTGAACTTAGGAAGAATTAAGGAAAGTTTTCCATGTAGAGAAAAAAAAAATCACTGTTAACTATAGTTTTATTACATACACAAGATACATGAATACATTTTCTTCAAGAACAAACCATTTTATCGCCACCACCTTTTCTGTGTACATAGTTGTTTATTTCTTCTGTCCTTAAATTCTCAGATCAGAATTAAGTAATATGTACTGACTACTAGTTGGCTACCGTGACATACTAGTAGGGAACCAGAACATGCTTTCAGAGACACAGACATCTTAACCTCACAGAAGTTCATTGAGAGGGTGTGTCCACCAAGTAAAACACCTGTGGAGAGGGCTGGAGAGATGGCTCAGAGGTTAAGAGTACTCGCTGCTCTTCCAGGGGACCCGGGTTCAATTCCCAGCACCCACGTGGCAGCTCACAACTGTCTGTAACTCCAGTTCCAGGGCATCTGACACCCTCACACCAATGCACATAAAATAAAGATAAATTAATTAAAAAAAAATCTGTGCGGGTAATAAACCAATTTTACCACAGTTCATGTTCAATGCCTCACCACTGATTCAAAAAAATCCTGAAATCCTGCACCACTGATTCAAAGCATTCTGCAATGTACACAATTCTTAAAACACAAAGGATACTTAAAACTCGTTTTTGAGCACTTTGCTTCCTTGCGGTCCGCGTCACTTCTGCCTCCCGGATCACAGGGGATGACATCTCCCCAAAGCTACTCCTAAAAAAAAAAAAAAAAAAACAGCATAATTCAGCTCTTAGACAGCATTTACAAAAACAAGAAACTTTATCATTACAGTTAAAGCAAAGGATCCTGAGTCGGTCGAGGACAGGTCACTACAACAGCCAAGCCTTAAATCTTTTTGCCAGGAATACCCTCTTTTTTCTAAGTCTTGCTCGCTCCCCCAAATCCCACTTGATGCTCAGCTGTGAATCACCTCTTTCACTTGTTTTGTTTCCTACACAGTTACTTCAGGACCTAAAATGTGTACTATAGCAACTATCTCCTGAAGGTAAATCTTTCCTGTAGTGGGTCAAAGAGCTGCTTAGCTGCAGAACTCCCTACAAAGACTTCTGCAGTCTCTAAAACACAGTGATGAGTGAGCTCCTTGACGATGCATAGGTGTTGGACCAGACTGGCACCTGCAATCCAAACTGAACTACATAGTAAGTTCTAGACCAACCTGGATACAGAGTGAGACCCTGCTCCAAAAATCAAACCAAATGAAAGATGAAACAGGTTCTGAGAAATTCTTCAGGTAATTTGCTTCTCATGCAAACATCATACAATATATTCATACAAACTAAGCCAGTTGTCATGTCACTAGGCAACATAATCATATGGGACCAGCGTTGTATGTATGGCCTGTTTGTTGACCAAAACATCGTTATGCAGCACCAAAACTCAAATTTGTGAGTACTATGCTGTTTGGCTTGGTAGGATGAAGGGATTCTAGTAAATTAGAGAAACAACCCTTCAAGTGATGTCCCCCCAATGTACACTAAGGATGTCTCCTATCTCAGTACTACTGAAGTCACAGTGCTCCAGACCTCCAACATTGTCACCTGAAGGTTCACAAACTAAACCATACGGATTAAGATTTTAAAACAACAAATTAACATGCTTTTCTTCCACTTGAAATCTTCAGATAACTTCCCGTGGCCTACAGAATCAATTCATACTTTCCAGCATATTATTTACAACACGATCCCAATTTAGGAGGTCAGCCTATGATGTTCACCCACAGAAAGACTGCTGTGAGCCTTCAGCCACACCAAGCGTGAACACTTTCCATAACTTTAAACCTCTGAGTATGTTTCTTCTACAGAGTGCTCTGCATGTGCTCCTTGTCACCTGGTGTACATCTACATAAATTTTCCATCAGACAGCTTTATGGAGATACAAAGTTCCATGTTGGTAATCTGGTTCTCTCTCCTGTTCTTCAGAACCTCAGGCTCGATAGGCAAGTACTCTACCACTGAGCTGTACGCCCAGCCACATAACTTGGTTCCTTAATCTCTTCCAGGCTCCCTGTTCCCCGACAAAAGGATGGCAGTATAGATCCTCAAAGGATAGGTCTAAGACTTAATGCACTATTTAAATCTTAAGGAACACACCAAAATAAACCTAGCACAATGTATTCCGTATTAATAATAATGTGATATCATTACTCAAAAGACCAGCTAGCAGGTTACCTGTGACAGGTTTCCCTGACACTCCTGTGACAGGCGGATTTTACGCCTCCTCCGTCTAATTTCCCGCAGCACAGTATATAACACTTGGCTGTCTTCATTACACAATCAATTCCGTCTATGCCAAGGGACTCGAGTAACCCATCTTCGTCGCAGGGCGAGCATAACCACCTGATCACATGAGAAAACCAACTACCTGGTGCTGGCTAGTCTAGGCTGACCACAGTGACACCCACGTATGTACCATTGATATGAATGAATAGACACACACACACACACACCCCACTTCGAAAGTCTGTACTGAGATGTCAAGTACTGCTACTGACTACTGGCTGTGTGTGACCCCGGACTGCTCAGTTAGCATTTCGAATGCCGGACCATCACCACCTACCCCGCCCACTTCGGAGAGAACGGCGGCGAGGGAGCGGAACGGAGCCCGGAGCCCGGACCCCGGAGCCCGGGCGTGGAACGCGGGGATCTGCATCCCCTGCATCCCGGCTCCACCTCCACCAAACGGCCTTTCCTCCATGAGGGGCCAAACCCCCGGCAGGGAGAAGGAAGGATTGAACGGCACCGCTCGGCTCCTGCTCCGCTCCCCGCGAAGGTACAGTGTCACCTTCGCCGTCCCGCCCACAGGCGAGAGCCCCGAGCCTTGGCCCAGGCGTCCCCGCCAGGACTGACCTGTCCATGGCTGCCACCTCCTCCACCTAGAACCTTGCGAATTTAACTGCAACCCGGTGGCCGCCGCGTTTCAGCCTTCCCGCTCTCCGGAAGCACACCCTTCGACCCGGAAGCGGGCCCTCGAGAAGCCAGCCCCCCTGCGACAAGTACTGAGAAGGGAGCAACAGGGTTCCCACTTGGCGCATGCGTGATTTTTCGCCCACAGCCGCAGGCCCAGAGAGCGCAGGCCCGGAAGTGTGCCAGAACGTGACTGCGTGGCTGGGCGGTGCCGGCCCGGCGGGAAGGGGGCGGGGGAAGGGGCGGGGCCTGGCGCGTTGCCCGGGGCGACATTCGTGGGCGTGGTCTGGGTGGAGCGTCCAGGTTAGGAAACCACAAGTCGACCTGGCGTTCTGATGGAAGGAGTCCCCCTCTGCGTTCCTGCGTGGAGTCCTGCGACACTCCACAGGAGCGGGCCTGTCTCGGGGGCTTGGGGTGTAGCCTCAGTGGACGGGTTTTGAAGTTGTTTCCTATCATTGTTATTTATGGTTCCTTTACAGAACCAGCCATCTTTTTTTAAAAATCGAAAAGCAATGCATAAACGCCACATGGGCTCACGCCTGTAACACCAGCGTTTGGGAGGCTGAGGCAGGAGGATCACCATGAGTTTGAAGCCAGGCTGGACTAAGAATAAGACCTTGACTTAAAAAATAAATTAATAATAATATAATAATAATAATAATAATAATAATAATAATAATAATATTTTAAAATTTTAGGCATGGAGACCTTACCTTTTCCAGCATCTCAGAGGTCTCAGGCCCCCCATATGTCTAGAAATGAGCTCAGGTTGAACCACAGGACTTCTGGCGGTTAGATAAAAGGCAGCATCACTCAGGAACCTCAAGATTTTCTGTCCTCAAAAGGAGTCTCGCTCCCTAGCTCTTTGTCCTCCTCATGATCCCCACCCTGCACTAATTCCTATTCTCTGTTCTCCCATCATGAGATTATTTCTCTCTTTCTTGACTACTCCGGCTTCCCTAGGCCTGGCCCTGTCTAGTCTGTTTCTCTCTTTCTCTCTCCGCTCTGGACTCTCCCAGACACCTCTGGATCTTTTCCCCCTCTTACTATAAAAAACGTTACCCCTAATGGAGCAGTCATGTCGGCAAAAAAACGCAGGAAAGTGGAGGCAGGGGGCAATGTCATCCTCAGTTCAAACCACATTAGAGGCAGGCAGATGTGTGTTACTTGAGACCTTGTCTCAAAAAAAAAAAAAAAAAAAAAAAAAAAGGAAGAAAAGAAAGAAAGTAGTGATATAGTATTCCCTTCTAATTCAAAATGCTATCTGGGTAAAAAGTAGCATTCAGGGCCTGAAGAACTCAGTTCAGTTAATTTTTTTTTCCAATTTGAAAGCAATCATTATTAAGTGACCAGATTACAAAAATAGTGTTAGAAGGGCCAGCTGGTAAGCAAGCTTGCCTCGCAGGCCTAATGATCTAAGTTCTGAAGAAGAAAACCAACTACAACTGTCTTTTTTTGGGGGGAGGGGGTTTTGAGACAGGGTTTCTCTGTGTAGCCTAAGCTGTCTTGGAACTCACTTTGTAGACAAGGTTACCCTCAAACTCACAGAGATCCCCCTGCCTCTGCCTCCCTTGTGCTGGAATTAAAGGCGTGTGCCACCACCACCCAGTGAGAAACCCTGCCTTGAAAAACAAACAACAAAAATCCAACCAAACAAACAAACCAACAGGCCAGAGGCTGCAGAGACGGCTCAGTGGTTAAGAGCACTTGCTACTCTTCCAGAGGACCTGAGTTCAGTTCCTACCACCCGTACGGGGCATCTCATAACTGACTGTAATTTCAGGGTATCTCACATCCTCTTCTGGTCTTGAAGACACCCATGGATACATACAGAGACATAAACACACATAAATAAAAATGAAAATCCTCAAAACAAAACAAAGCAGGCCAGGAGATTTACAGTGGCAGTCAGCAGTTACCCAGGCTACCTGAGCAAACAGGATAAGGTAGTCCACTCTGTTTTATCTCTGCAACAAAAGTAATTCTGAAATAGCCAATCCACTTTTCCAGTAATTATTTAATTAAATTTTGGGGTGTTTTTTGTTTTGTTTTGTTTTTTGTTTTTGTTTTTTGTTTTAGTTTGTTTGCCAAGACAGGGTTTCTCTGTGTAGCTTTGGTGCCTGTCCTGGATCTCGCTCTGTAGCCCAGGCTGGCCTCGAACTCACAGAGATCCGCCTGGCTCTGCCTCCTGAGTGCTGGGACTAAAGGTGTGTGCCTCCACGCCTGACTCCCTTTTTTTCTTTATAATTTATTTATTTTTTATATTTCTATGTGCATTGGTATTTTGCCTGCATGTATGTCTGTGTGAGGATGTCAGATCTTGGAGTTACAGACAGTTGTAAGCTTCCATGTGGATGCTGGGAATTGAACCCAGGTCCTCTGGGAGAACAATCAGTGCTCTTAACCGCTGAGCCATCTCTCCAGTGCCTCAATTAACTTTTCTATTTCTGCCCTATTCAGCCCCTTTCTGTTTATAAAGCCAGCCCCTCTGCAGGGCTTTGAGTTTCCCTGCATTTTGTGTGTGGGTTGCTGCCCAATTCATGAGTCTCTGATAAGAGTCAATTAGGTCTTTAATATTCATGTTGAAGTTTTGCTCTTTGACATTTCTAAAACAAAATGTTCACCTAGTCACAATACGCCTACATCACATCAATATTGACAGAATGGCACAATTAGAGCTGGGTTTGGTGGCACATGCCTATAATCCCAAGTGCTTGGGAGGCAGAGAACAAAAGGAATGCCTGAAGTCTGAGACCAGTCTGTTGGTCTATTTAGCAAGTCACAGGCCAGCCAGAGCTGTGCTATCTAGAGTCGTGTTCTCTCGTTCTCTCTCTCTCTCTCTCTCTCTCTCTCTCTCTCTCTCTCTCTCTCTCTCTCTCTCTCTCTCTCTCACACACACACATACACACACACACACACACACACACACACACACTACTTTTTCTGGCTTCTATAGTTCTAGTTTGCCTTGAGTGCCTTCGTGCAGCCTTTGATGTACTTTCCTGTAGGCCTGGGAAGCTTGTCCCCTGTCCAGTGATGGTTCCTGACAAGATCAGCACTGGGGAGGCCTGTATTTTCCGTGCCCAGGGCCTTCAGCAGAAGCATTTCTACCAATGAGCAAGTCATCAGTGTTATTATTCTCTCTCCTACCGACCACCTTGCCCTCCATTTTGAAGTGAGCCCCAGTTACAATGTTTTTCCTATGTAAGAGTTGCCACGTGAAAGGATGAAACGGCGCTGGCTGGTCGACGGAAGAGTCGCGGGCCGTGGTTACCAGACTTGGAATGGGCTTTATTAGAAAGAAGAGGGGATAGGAGGGAGAAGCCAGGCCTGGCGGAGGGAACAGAGCAGGGACAGAGAGAGGAAACACAGGAAGGAGAGGCACAGAGAGAGTGTGGGGTCCGTGTGTGTGTGGCTTTTTAAGGTGGGGATGCAGTCACCGCTGATGACGTAAGGCGCCAGACAAGACCCTGAGCTGCACGTGTACAGACTCCTAACACTATGGTCATGGTGTCTCTTCATAAAAATAGAAACCCGAGCCGGGCGGTGGTGGCGCACGCCTTTAATCCCAGCACTCGGGAGGCAGAGCCAGGCGGATCTCTGTGAGTTCGAGGCCAGCCTGAGCTACCAAGTGAGTTCCAGGAGAGGCGCAAAGCTACACAGAGAAACCCTGTCTCGAAAAACCAAAAAAAAAAAAAAAAAAGAAATAGAAACCCTAACTAAGACAGGTCCCCAGACCTTAGTAGGACCCCAGAACTTAGCACAACTGACTCCATGATGAAAGTGCCATTCAGGCCCTAAAACTCAGTATAAAGACAGCACCACCAGGCAAAATGAAAACCAAGACTTAATTCATCAAAATCCAGAGTTCTGGGAAAGTCTCTAGATATACTAACCTTGCTTTTTGGCTTCTGTAGTTACACTTCTGGCTAACTGTTCTTGTTAACTGAAGTACATCAACTCAGGATATGTTTTTTTTAATGTGTGCTTAAAAGCTCACCCTGAGAAAGGCTCAGGGCTACATTGGGATCTGGTAGATACCCACAACTTTGGTCTTGACAGACTGGGTAGCAAAAGATATAGGAAAAATAGTTAGATTCCAAGAAGTTTATGATCAGGAGAGGGGAAAATATTTACACACGGAATGTAAATTGTGTGTGTCCTGAAACTCAGGTGTTTTATTTGAATTTCATATGGAAGAGGGAAAGTTGACAGACTATAGCCTAGGCTGGTGTAAAACTTATAATCCTTTTATCTCAGCCTCCTGACAGTTGGGATTATAAGTATGTGCCCCCAAGCCAGGCCTTAATTACTGATAAGTAAAAACATTAAAGTTATGCATATTAATCGAGTACCATTTGATGTTTCTTTCTTTTGTGTTTTTTAGATATGGTATCACTGTATGCCAGGACAGCTAGTAAGTCCCAATGCCACCCAAGCTGGCCCTGAACTCATGGCAATCCACCTGCCTCGTCCTCCTCATCACTTGTCACTTCAGTTCCAGGGGATCCAACACTCTCTCCTGGCCTTCACAGGCATTGCACTCACCCACACACATAATTAACAAATAAAAAGTGACGTTCACCTAAAAGAGACAGTAGCTGACTGTGAGCAGCGTCCCTCCATGGTCTCCGCATCAGCTCCTGTCTGCAGGCTCTTCCCCGGCTCCCCTGGGTCATAGACTGTAAGATGAAACAAACCCTTTTGTCCTGGTTAGTTTGTGTCAACTTGATACAAGCTGGAGTTATCTGAAAGGAGGGAACCTCAACTGAGAAACTGCCTCCATAAGATCTGGCTGTAGGGCATTTTCTTAATGAGTGATTGACGGGGGAGGGCCCAGCCCACTGTGGGTGGGACCACCCCTGGGCTGGTGGTCCTAAGTTCTGTAAGGAAGCAGGCTGAGCAAAGCCATGAAAATCAAGCCAGTAAGCAGCTCCTCTCCGTGGCCTCTGCAGCAGCTCCTGCCTCCAGGTTCCTGCCCTGTTTGAGTTCCTGTCCCGACTTCCTCCAATGATGGACTATGATGTGGATGTGTGATCCAAACAAACTTTTTCCAATGTACTTTTGGTCTTGGTGTTTCATCATAGGACACCTTTCCCCCACAGTTGCTTTTTTGTTTTGTTTTTGTATTTTCGAGACAGGGTTTCTCTGTGTAGCTTTGTGCCTTTCCTGGATCTCGATCTGTAAACCAGGCTGGCCTCAAACTCACAGAGATCCACCTGGCTCTGCCTCCCGAGTTCTGGGATTAAAGGCGTGCGCCACCACTACCTGGCCTGCCCAGTTGCTTTTGATTAGTGTTTTATCACAAGGACAGAAACCAAATTAGGGCACCATCTGATAGACTTTTAACACAGAATAACAAATATGAGAACACTTCTTAGAAGTCTACCATTAAGTCAATGTAATGTTTTTCAATATAGGCACTTTTCAGTTGCGCGTGCGTGCGTGTGTGTGTGTGTGTGTGTGTGTGTGTGTGTGTGTGTGTGTGTGTGTGAATGCATGTATAAGTATGCCATGGCCCATGTGTGGAGGTCAGGGGACAACTTTCAGAGTCAGGTCTCTCCTTGCGGGTTCCTGAGATTAGATTTTGGTTATCAGAAGCACTGGGGTTGTGCTGTTGTTTCAATGTACCTTGGTACTGTGCTTGTGCCTCTGGCGCCTTAAGCACGGTGTATTTGGGGTGACATTTTCAAGGGAGTGTGAAACCTCGCCAGACAAGTAAATCATCTGCAGTGACTCCTCTTTACAGACACTGCAGCCGCCATCAATAGTGGAGATGATCTTAGGAGCAACTGAGACACTCAGATCGTTATCTCCGGTTTACACGGGACACTCTCTAGCTAAACCACAAAACCATGACTGCAAGCTCAGCACCGTGTTCTTGTCCTTGCATACTTCTCTGCAGACACAGACATCCTGTAAACCCAATGCATGGCCACATTTCTTTGGTTGACTTATCAGAATTTTAGGATGGCTTTTTTTTTTTTTTTTTTTTTTTTTTTTTTTGGTTTTTCGAGACAGGGTTTCTCTGTGTAGCTTTGCGCCTTTCCTGGATCTCCCTCTGTAGACCAGGCTGGCCTCGAACTCACAGAGATCCGCCTGCCTCTGCCTCCCGAGTGCTGGGATTAAAGGCGGGCACCACCACCGCCCGGCTAGGACGGCTTTTATTCTGTCTAGATTGTATTCTGTGAGGGTGGCTGGCATGATCTTTATACAAATTTGATCAGGAAATAAAAGAAGTCACATTCAGGTTTTTTTTTTTTCTTCTTCTCTGCTCTCCAGTGTTACCACCCCCTCATTCTGTCTGGTTTGATGGGGAGGGGAGTGGTCCCAGGGTACTTGTAGCAGAATCTTGCTCCTCTGGTACTTGTAGCAGAATCTAGCAGATGCTCCCTCGTGCTCTTAAGAACACAGGTGAAGCTGGGCATGGTGATGGACGCCTTTGATGCCAGTGTTCAAAAAGCAGAGGCAGGAGGATCTCTGTGAGTTTAAGGCCAGCCTAGACTACACTGCAAGTTCCAGGTCAGACAGGGGCACAATGAGACCCTGTCTCAAACAAACACAGGAGAGGAAAACAAAACAAAACCCTAAAACAAAAACAATGATGGCAGACAAAAACTTCAGGTGAAGCCAGAGTGGTGGCTCAGGCTTGTCAATTTCAGCCCTGAGGAGACTGAGGCAGGATGGTTACAAGTTCAAGGTCAGCCTGAGCTACATGGTGAAGGCATTTGTAAACCACCACCACTTGTGAGAAAGGTTGTTCATCTCAGGACACTCAACTCAAGTGGATTTTTTTTTCTTTCCGTTTTTCAAGATAGGGTTTGTAGTTTTGGTGTCTGTCCTGGATCTCGCTCTGTAGACTAGGCTGGCCTCGAACTCACAGAGATCCGCCTGGCTCTGCCTCCCAAGTGCTGGGATTAAAAGCGTGCGCCAAGCAGGTCTCAGAGGCACAGGTTGGGTGCGATAGATTGGGAGCAAGGTGCAAGGAGAGAGCCAACACACATTATTGCCCGAATAAGTGATATGAGAAGTTCAAAGAAGATTCTATGTGTGATGTGAATGCACATGTGTGTTCAGGTTCCTGTGGAGGCCAGAAGAGAGCGTCAGATCTCCTGGAGCTGGAGTTGCAGGTGGTTCATGGGTGTTGGGAATTGAACCTGGGTCTTCAACAAGAGCGGCCAGCTCTCTTACATGCAGAGCTATGCAATTATGGTTCCAGTAAGAAACAATGTAACAAATACTTTGAAAAGTAGATGTTACTACACACATATGGTTGTTTTTGTCAATAGTAAAATACCTTCTAGAGAACTCATGAAAGTGTATTCTTAGGGGCTCAGGGTTTAGATTATGCCTTCTAGAGAATTTGTAAGGACACACTCTTAATGGCTGAGGTCGCAGTTCAGTGGCTTAGCACAGTGCCATGCCCTGGCTCCAATCCTCAGCGCCACAGACAGAGAAAAGTCAATTTACTTTCTAAATCAGGAGCAGAAATTGACTTGAAAAATACCTTGTGAGCGTATTTTGAATTGCAAATTTATTGACATCTAACTATGTGGCTCCTAAAAATAGAAGTGTATTTCAAAGCACAAAAAGACCGGACCCGAGGCTTAGCCATTCGAAGGATGCTAAGGAAGACCCCTGTGACCATCGTCCTTGCAGACTCGGGTGGAAGCTTGAACCGCTCTCTGCAAGAGGACAGGAAGTAAAATGTGCGCCTCAACACACATCCTGGCCCCAATTTGCAATTGAAATGACTGAGTTAATCTTTTGGAAAAGCTCATACCCCTAAGGGACTATCTTTGCTTCTCCGCCCTTCACAAGATCAACTCGAGTTCTTTTTTTTTTTTCTCAGTTTTTCGGGACAGGGTTTCTCCATGTGTAGTTTTGGTGCCTGTCCTGGAACTCGCTTTGTAGACCAGGCTGGCCTCGAACTCACAGAGATCCGCCTGGCTCTGCCTCCTGAGTGCTGGGATTAAAGGCGTGCGCTGGACCAACCCGAGTTCTTTAGCTGTATAAAAAGGCTGAATTTCAGGTAATATCAGAAAGCTAAATTCTTTTGGCTTTTTGAAAGATTAAAAAAAAATATGAAGTTACAATGCTGACTTCATTCTTCGTAAAATTTAAAATTATTTTTACTTAAGGATAACATAACATTAAGAATATATTCTAGATATCCATATTACTGCTTCTACAGCTACATGTAGAAGCATGTCACTGTCCACATACCCACATCTATATTTACAGATAATAATGACATTTAGATATATATGGAGTTTATCTCAAAAAGAAAACTTGACAACACAGCTTTTAAAATATCTACATTAGCCGGGCGGTGGTGGCGCACGCCTTTAATCCCAGCACTCGGGAGGCAGAGCCAGGCGGATCTCTGTGAGTTCGAGGCCAGCCTGGTCTCCAAAGCGAGTTCCAGGAAAGGCGCAAAGCTACACAGAGAAACCCTGTCTCGAAAAACCAAAAAAAAAAAAAAAAAAAAAAAAAAAAAAAAAAAAAAAAAAAAATATCTACATTTGGGCTGGAGAGATGGCTCAGAGGTTAAGAGCACTGGCTGCTCTTCCAGAGGACCCGAGTTCAATTCCCAGCACCCACATGGCGGCTCCCAACCACCAGTAATGCCAGTTTCAGGGGACCCGACACCCATGGCAAAAAACCAATGCATATAAAATAAATAAAATTAATAATACTTACTTTAAAATAAATAAAAATAAAATATCTACATTGCAGAAAACACTTTTTCACTTGTTTTGTTTTATCCCCGCCCCCCACAGCGCCGTTGTCCTTTTCTCCCATTTGGATTTCCTTTATTTCTGCCCCCCTCTGCACCTTTTCCAGGGGTCAGGTCTCTCACACACACTCTCTCCCTCCTCCCCCACCTCCCCTCCCTCCCTCCCTCCCTCCCTCCCTCCGGAGAAAGTTTACTTTTAAACTCCCAATACTTCACGATCTCTCCTGTGAATCAATCATTCCTTTAATGACAAGGTCTTCCCAGAAACTCACTTTGTGGCCCAGACTGCCTCCATCTTAGCAGTAATTCTCTTCGGCCTCCAGAATGCTGGGGTCACAGGCATGTGCCACCACACCCTACTGTGAATCAACCTTTAAACATAACTCCCCACATCCCCCCACCCCCAGTGTGTGTGTCTGTCTGTCTGCATCTGCCTGTCTGTCTATCTTAAATCTCCAGGCTGGTCTTGAACTTACAATCAGCCCACCTCCTCCTCTGGAGTGCTGGGCTGGCAGGCAGTATGTACCAATCAATCATGATTTGTTCAATTATTCTTCCCATTGATAGGCACACAATGCCTTTCCTTCTACACGATGGCAACACTTAATCATCTTGGTATATGACTTTTTCTCTTTTGGTACAGACGTTAAGACCATCTGGCCAAATGAGTCTTCCATTTTAAATATTTGCAGATAGCTTCCGATTTCTGGCTTATCTAAGTTTCTCTCACACTCCCAACCAGGAGCGTAACTTCTTTCTTGCGTTCTAACCTTGGGGACTTCAGGAAGCAGAGTCCTGCCTTGCAGTTTTCACGCATACTTTAAGCCCCTGAGTATCCATGTTAATTTGCATTTCTGTGGCTACTAGCTAAAACACCTGTTTAGGGGCCAAATGAATTTGTTTTGTTTCTATTTTTTCGATCTACTTATGAGTGTTTTGCCTATGTGTACATGTATGCACCATGTGTGTGCCTAGTGCCCAACAGAGGCCAGAAGAGGGTGTTGGGTCCCCTCCATCTGGAGTCACAGTTGGGAGCTGCCACCTAAGTGCAGGGATTGAGCCTTGGTCCTCCAGAGGCGCAAGTACTCTTGGTTACTGAGCCATCTCTCGTTCTCTAACTCGTTTTGTGTTTTTAGAGAGGGTCTGTTTATGTAGTCCAGGTTGGTCTGAAACTCACTTGGAAGCCCAGGCTGCCTTAGCCTCCCCGGTGCTGAGGATTGTAGGTTGTATGCCCCACAAGAGATCTACATCGGTTGCCTTCAACTGTCTGGTTCTATCTTTTACATATTTCTTTTGGATTGTCAACCCTTAATAAGAACCTAAGAACTCTTAATGCTTTACAGCTACTTATCTTTTTATCTTGTAGTTTATTTCTCTAGATCTGCCTTTGCAGTACCTTTTACTTAAGATTTATGTATTTTATCTAAGCATATATTTAAATATTTTATTTCAAGAATCAGCTTGGGTTGGGGATTTAGCTCAGTGGTAGAGCGCTTGCCTAGCAAGCACAAGGCCCTGGGTTCGATCCTCAGCTCAAAAAAAAAAAAAAAAAAAGAGAGAGAGAAAGCATCAGCTAAGATTCCCTTGACCTCTAGGCTTCACTCTCAATCTCATAGACATCCAAGGTGTTTGTTGCTTAAATAAATTTGGAAAAGTCATTTTTTTTTTCACGACACAGAGGTTTTCATTTTGTGTATATGGTGCACACTTGCCACAGCCACGTGCGGTGACCAGAGGACAATTTGGTCCTCTCTCCCACAGGAGTCCAAGGCATCGAACTCGGGTCATGCAGCCTTTGCCTGCTGAACCATCTTGTCGGTCTTCAACTTTTCGGTGGTTTTTTGTGTTCGATGCCAGTGTCATATAGTAACCAAATCCACTTCTGAACTCTTGTCTTCTCTGCTGTTATTTTTTTTTTCACTTATTTCAAGATCAGAGTTGAAATGTATTACATTAATATGGAGAAACTAATGTTTTTGTCTCCGTACTAAGTATGAGTTGACTTATGCTCTTTACTGTTTCCTAACATGTTAGCTTTACAACTTGACCTTTACAGTTTGAACTACAAGGGTGGCACCCTGGCCTGAACAGGAAGTCTCAGGAAAAGGCATTGGTGGTGTGTCTGTCAGCTTCCCCTTTTTGCTGGTTTGTTCCACTGATGCAGACTCCGCTACCATCCTTTTTGACATCACAGAATCTGGCTTTTTCAGCCTTCCCCATGCATGTACTGAGGACCAGTGATTTCCCAGGAATCTCTAGGCCTGCAGCTGCAGCATCCAGCCTCAGGATCTGAGCAGCCACTGGGTTCTGGAAGCTTCTCCAGCAGAAAGTCACTGTTGGAGGAGGTACTACCCTAGTTCTACTGAGTAAGCAGTCTAATAAACCCTCACTGTCAGTTCTGGCCCTCTAAGGAACCCCAGCTGACGCAGAGGCCCATCAAGAAAATCTTTCGGTTCCTAAAATTTATTATCTTTTCTTTTCAGAGTACAGTCATGCCATCGGTGACTAACTCCACTGTTCCCCAATGAGTTTTAGGAGTAACTGAGATTAAAAACAACAACCAACAACAACAAACCCTCTAATAGCCTCGGGAAGATGGACAGTGTCCAACCGACAATCCTGACGGAGGTAGAGACGGTGGCACTGAGAACGTGTCAACTTCCCAGGGCTGACATGCTTGGCGTATGATATCCGCCGTCTGAATGACATCCTGAGACCAGTGCTTTATTTTCTCTTAAACAAGGGTCCAGAGCAACCAAGCCCATACATCTGCACCTGTCATCAGCCACATCCTGTCTAGATGCCCTGGCCAGGAGAATATCCTGTGCTGGTTCAGAGCGAGTGGGGAAATGCATGGTGGGTGGATGCCACTTCCTCCTTCCAGGACGTCCTCTAAATATTGGTGTAATACGATTAGTGAAATGTTAGTGGCTAACAGCATTAAAGTCTCTGGTTGACTTCTTCTTTAAAGACATGGTCTCACTCTGTAGTCCAGACTTGCCTCCAACTCCCAAGAGCTCAGCCTGCTTCTGCAGTGCTGGGATTAAAGGTGTACCCCAACACATCTGACTCCAGTTCAGATTTCATTAGGCCCACGCCATGTTTTCCTGGAGTCCAAATACTTAGCAAAGAAGTAAATACCTGTGTGTGTGGGGGCGGTATGCCTTTTAAGTCAGGCATGGAATAAAGAACATTAAGAAAAGGATACCTCCTCCCCTGCCCATCAATGCCTGAGGCAAGGGGAGAGCTGAACCCTGCCCACCACCAGCTGCAAGGGAGAGCAGGACTGCACCTCGCCTGGGCAGCATGATAGTCAATCCTCTTGACAGAGGTGGGAGACAGAGCATGGGAGAGCTGCCTCCTACTCCCATCAAGGCCTGAGGCAGGTGGGAGAGCTAGTCTTGCCTCTCATCAGCTGCAGCACTCACGAGAGTGGCCCCTACACCTCGCCTGGGCAACACAGTAGAGCTGGCCCTGAGAGCCAGCCCCGAGGGTGTGAAAGCCAGAGAACTGGCCCTGCCCCTGACTCATTGCTGCAAGGGGTGAGCTGGCCAGGGCAAAGCAGGAGAATGCAGGTGGTGAGGACAAGGGAGCTAGCAGGCTGACCAACCCTCCAACTAACTACCCAGGCCCAGAAACAGGTTTATGAATTGGCCCACTCCAACATCCATCCACCCCATCCGTGATCTGCTGGAGCATGTGAAGGGATGGGTCCTGCAGACCGTAATCTGCAGGATCTCAACACAGGGAACAAGAGGATATCCAAGAGGAGTCCCAGTGAGGGCCCAGCATCGACAGTGTAAGCAGAAGCCAGAGGCCTCCGACCAGACCAATGACTCTTTGCAATGAACATTTGCAAGTAAAGATACATGGATGAAAGGGTTTAGCTAGTGACTCACTGGGTCACGCTACAGCTTCTGTGACACTGATTTTTCCTTTTCCCCCCCTTCTTTTTTCTCTTAAATTTTATTTCATTTTCGGGGGGAGGTTGCAAGGGCAGAGAGCGGATATGAAGGGACAGAGAAATGAATGGGATAGAGATGCATGACGTGACCGACACAGAAGAATAAAAAAGTTTTTTTTGGCCGGGCGGTGGTGGCGCACGCCTTTAATCCCAGCACTCGGGAGGCAGAGCCAGGCGGATCTCTGTGAGTTCGAGGCCAGCCTGGACTACCAAGTGAGTTCCAGGAAAGGCGCAAAGCTACACAGAGAGACCCTGTCTCGAAAAACCAAAAAAAACCAAAAAACAAAAAAAAAGTTTTTTTTTTTTTATTATTAAGAATACTCCTAAGAATCAAAGTGAGCTGTAAGCTGAGGGAAGAGTCCAAAGCTGAGATCATCTAATTCCTTCACTCCCTCCTTTCTGGAGTATTTACAGAGGATCAATGCTATTGTCTTGAGCAAAAGCTTTACCGCGGAGCCCCATCTGTAACCCCCTTTCTCCTCTGAGACAGGTTTTGATGTTCTCAAGGCTGGTGTCCTTCTGTTTCTCCCTCCTGAGCACTAAGATTTTATGCACATGACACCATACCCAGTTTACCTCATTTCTTAAAATACCCCGCCCCCGCGCAAGCAGCAGGACAGGGTAGAATTAAAATCTTGCAAATAAACACCACCATTCAGGCTCTAAAGTTCTTTTCTACCATGGAGCGAAATGTCTGATGGGGTAGTGACTCATGGATGCCTCACCTAATCCTAGGATTGCTCAGAATACCTGCAGAGCAGTTTAGACCCAGGACTGCCTGAGGTGCTTCTGACCTTTAGGGAGGTCTGCTGACAATGGCCCCCAAAGGATATGCTGGCACCCCACATCTCAAACCTTTGATGTTACCTGCAGATGCAATGGAAGGTTTGGCAAATTATCTTGGATTACCCAGCTGGACTCTGAATGCCATCACAAATATCTTTAAATGCCCCAGAATGGGCTCTTTAGCACCCTCAGCAAGTGTGCAGGCCTGCTGACATTCTGATTTGGGAACATGACAGAACACATCTCTGGCTTCACTCACCACAGCTGTTAGAACAGCCCTCCTGTTCAGGCCACAAATACATCTTTTCCAGAGAATCAAATAGAGGTATAGTTCGTTATAAAAACCCAGTTAATAATCTAATCTCTAAAACATTTCTGACGACTTACCAAAGTATCATTTAAGAAGTGTGAGAGAAAAAGTGGGTACATGATTGGGAAGGTAAGTGGAAGAATCTTAAAATGTCACATCTGTGGCGGTGGCTTGTACGGGGGTAGCTGTGACACAGGTCAACTTGGATGTCTGCTAACACTAGCCCTGGGCACTTGGCCAGGAGAGATACACACAGGCCCGGTACCAAAAGAGGACATTTCCAAAACTGTCCTATCATTTCCTTAGATGAACAGTCAATTCCCCACCAGGAAGTATAAGAGCGCAGGAATGGCGACGTGCGGAGAGATGACATTGGTGACTGGCACCTCCTCTGCCATCAATCTACCCTTGTAATCCAACCCTTCCATCCCAAGCCTGCTTCTACCAGGTTTCCATGCTTAGTTCTTAGAAAATAAACTTGACCTACACTTACGAGTCAGGGCAACTGTTCAAATGTGGCTATCTAGAGAAGACAGGCATCACTCAACATAAAACCACCCTTCCCTGGTTTTTTGTTTTTTTTAATGTAGGCGTAACTACAGCTCCTTGCCAGCTTACTTTATCTTCATAGGTGCTCAACCCCTTAGTTCCACACCATCCTCAGACATCGCATTTCTTTCCCTGAGCCTTGAAAAATAGTTTTATGGCTGGGGCGTCACCACAACCTGAGGAACTGTATTAAAAGGTCGCAGCCTTAGGAAGGTCGAGACCCAATCGGTTAACTAATTCTCCAGTCACTCTTAGTTTTTTGGGTTTCCCCTCTATCAGAGCAATATTCCCAAGTCACCTCAGGGTGAAGTCTAAGTCAACCATCACTTTCCCGGGTATCCTCCACACAGCTGTCTAGTCTGCTGCTTGTCCCTGGGGCAACTGCGTTCTCTGTGGCGTGCTCACGTGACTATGAGCCTTCCATGTGGTAGTGGATTTGACTGATCCTACCCACCGATGAGTAACTTACTAAACTTGTCAGCAGACACCAGATCTACCTTAGCATTTATTTCTTCCCCAAACCTAGAGCACATTACAAGTTTGACAGTAATAGTTTCTTCTTCTGAAATTTGTACTCACAGGGGACACACACTACCACACTATAAATAGAAATCCGAATGGGTAATTGGCAGATGACAAGACCATGAAAGGCTTTTTGTTCTCTGCCTATTTAAAAACTGCTGTAACCTTTTAACTGAAGGAGACACGTTACTCACACGGCAATCTTCAAAGATCAGTGTGTAGTTTCCAGAGACCTCAAATGCTGAAGAGGCTGCGGAGCTGAAGGCTGCAGATGAACAGTTACCTCACTTACCAACAACAGTGAAGAAGACAAGGCTAACCCAGGTCCATCGTGGTGCACAGTAACATAACCGTAACTACAGTTTAAAATACACTTGTCCTATAAACCACAAAGTGAAAGCGCACTGACAGTTTGAGAGAGACAAACCTATAAACGATTACTGTTAAGGTAGCAGGAATATTAATTACATTTCCACTTGCCAGTCTTTGTACATGCCAGTCAAGCACACTGAGCCCCACCTCCGGCCTTGGGGTCTACACTCAATGAGGACACACAGTAAAGGAGCTAAAAAGAACACTTGTGGCAATGACATGTCTGTCATTCAATCTAAGATAAGACGATTAAAGGAAGAAAGCAAAAATTTCACAATGGAATTTTTAAAGTCACTTTATGGTAAACAGTCTATGTTTATCTATTTAATCTGAAGAAAAAAAAAAAAAAACCCTGAACTAACGTAAAAACCAAACAGCTGCTTAGGTCCGAAGAGAATGCTCAGGAGGAGGTATGGCGCTCATCATGCAGCTGTGGCTGCCAACTGTGACCTCACGTGCACGGGAGGGAGGCCGAGACAGGACCCAGACAAGAGAGCTAGCTAGACTAACAGGACTTGTGAGCTTTGGTTTCAACTGAGAGATCTTGGCATGATACAGAAGGTGGGGAGTGATTTTGGAAGACACCCAACATAGATCTCTGGCCTCCACATACCGGAACATACCGAGTGCATCCACACACATGCGAACATGCATCACATCACACCACACACACACACACACACACACACACACACACACACACACACACACACACACACACAGGCAAGAAAGCAAGACCCACAAGTTTTTAACGTTCTTACAGAAGCACAAGAGAAAATGGATTTCTCCTAGAGTCCAGCCTCCCCAACTATTCTTGGGAACACGAGTAGGGGACTCAGTCCCCTGTCCTTTCCCCATCTTCCTATTATTCCGTTTAACCCCCAGGGAAGTCCACCTGCACGTTATTTTCATACCTTGGATGCAGCTTCTACTTTCGTACAAGAGAAATGGTCTTTATATAACCACAGCCTACTGGAGTTCAGCAGCTGGATAAAGCTGATCTACAGGACTGCACGACCATTAATCCCTAGGAATGCTGTCATCACCCTCATTTAGCAGAGGGAAGGCTGGGGGTGCAGCTCAGATGGTGGAATGTGAAGCCTTGGGTTACAAGAGAAAGGGTACCTAACCATGGTCACATGGGAGGGAATGAGAGTGGCAGGATTAAAAACCCAGAAAACCTACTTCTGCCTCTTTTGTTTGTTTTTTTGAGACAGGGTTTCTCTGTGTAGCTTTGGAGCCTGTCCTGGAACTCACTCTGTAGACCATGCTGGCCTCGAACTCACAGAGATCCGCCTGCCTCTGCCTCCCCAGCGCTGGGATTAAAGGCGTGTGCCAGCACTGCCCGGCACTTAGTTCTGGTTCTTGATTCCATATTTTTACTTACTATATTAAAGTGACCATGTTGTACTCCTAATACTTGTCTGCAACTAAGGTGTTTTCTCCATCGGATCAGCTCTAAACTAGGGATTCTAGGCCAGCACAAATGAAGCACATCTGATGTGGGGAGTCATCTTTATTCACTATAAACTGGGAATGAGAGGTCTCATCGCATCTAGTGGGCACACCCAGGGATGTTAGTTAAAAATTCTACAATACGGAGGGCAGCCCTCACAATATATTACCTAGTATGAAACGTCCACAGTAGCAGGGTTAAGAAATCTTACAGATATGGACTCTAATAGGGCAGTACTTGAGTTGATCTCAGTTGTTGCTGTATCTGTAATCCCAGCAAACCCTTCGACAGTTCTTGACACTTAGGTTTTATCTGCTGGATGAGTACTTACTGCTCAACAGATGAACAGAACACAGTCAACTGAAAGGATTTCAGTGTCCCACTTCTGGAGGCGCTCTCAGTGTCCCACTTCTAGAGGCGCTCCCAAATGATTATCAAGAAAACAAGCTTTACCAAAACATGTCTCTCGGGGTGTCTACAAGAACATTTTCTTTAGGCCTCCCAGGGCATGGAACTTTGTGATTTAATACGTAACAAGTAGGACTGTCTCAACGAAAGCCTTTAATGTCCCATTTCAAACAGCATGTGGTGAGGATTGGCACACACCTGCAAATTAGAAGGTACCACTACGTAATTGCTCCAGCAGCTGGGAAAAACTATGAAAAAGTGTAAGAGCTTCTTTACAAATTTCACAAATTCAATGCACACATAAGACAAACATTATTATCTAAAAGAAAAGTAGCATGAGTCCACATAAAAAGTTTTTATAACCTTATTAATATTGTAAGCATAATTGGTGCAAACTTCTGTGTACTAGTTCCCCAAAGATTTGCATTCTGCATAAAAAAGTCCATAGTGCAGTTCCCAAAGTATCTGAGTCCTTCTTCCTTTTCCCCACCCCAAAGAACTACTGAACACTAACCAAAGGCCTTTGTTCCTAAGTAATACTGCTTGATTTACAACATTCTTTCTCAAGGAAAAGTTCAAAGGGCGGTTTTATGTGGATAGTCAAACAATTCTAGAAAAGAAAAGAAACAAGAAACAAACCAAATCCTGACATCTTTCATTCATCATTCTTGGGATTAATTAAGAGTCTGGTTTACCTGTATGTTATAAAATATGAAACCACACTGTAAAATAACACCTATCACATTTAAAAAGGTAAACCCATATTTATTTACTAGCACTGTTAAAACATTACACAAAACACATTCAAGTGGCAAGTAATTATACTGCAAGCCCTTGCACGGCAATCAAATTTATTGAACTACGGATGCTAAGTTATACAAAATTGCACCACTTTAATTAAGGCTTTTAGTTTACATTTGGCCACCTCAAAGTCGTTGTAACATCAGGTTGGTCAATTTCAATACTGTGGCTCCCTGTTGGATGGACACACAATCTTTACACCCAAACGTTAATGCATACAAAGCAACAAGGCATTGTTAAATAAAACCGCAATAGTTACTGCAATTCGGCCTTGTGACCAATTACACATGATTAAAATTACTTCCCACATTCACATCCACAGTACTCGTCCACCAGTTAACAGCTCAACCAAAACGTTACCCATGTGAAACAATCACTAACAGGCAAAGATACTAAACCTGTATATTTGGTATTGCAGACACACGTATGTATGCATGAGCAAGCAAGGGAGTCACAGTGAGAATCTACAGCTGCAGAAGCCTGGAAATGATTTACAAAAACTGTTAAATCATTAAAAAATTGTTTGAAAATATACACTTCTTGTTGTAGACCCCCACTGTACACACAACTATAAACACTGTTCCCTATGTAAACAAAAAAAGGAAACATATAATAAGGAGATTTGAAAAGCCTGGACATTTCCTTCCCAACAGATATTAAAGGCAACGTCTTTAATCTAAGACATTATACTGAAAGGACTATCATATTTTTAAAGACAAGATCACTGTCTCCACAGGTTTTTGAAAAATTAAAAAAACTATATAGCTGTGTTAATCAAAGCGCTTATTTTGTATAATACAATGATAATGACCTTGAATTTAAAAAAAAATTACAATAAGCTACAAGTATCAAAGAAGCGAAGTTATCTGGAGTAGTCTATATAGGAGCTCTTTGGACTTTCTTTTATTATGCTAAAATAGTGGTGCTTTTAGGATTTACATTATTGTACTCTCCAATACAAAGTCTGGGTGTGTTAAAGTATACAGTACACCGTTTTCATACATGTACAACATTGGTGGATGAAGAATGTCTCTTAGCAGTAATACTGGATGATGTAGCCTCTGGTTGGACCAGCTGCATACTCTACAACTATTATAGAAGTAAAAATCTCTCGGGATACTGGAAAGTGATTAGAATGTGCAAACTGATAAAGTAGCTTTCATCCGCCTCTTAAGGGTACCACCACAGGAAAGTCCATGTAAGATGTTGGTAGGTTTAACAAAGTTGGAATGCTGGCACTGTTGAATTGGGCAACAGTTCTTCAGACCTGCAGAAGGGGAAAACCAAATCATTACCAGACAATAAGGAGCTTAAGGAGCCAACGAGACAAAGGCTCTTGTTCTAGTCATTACATTAACGACAGCGAAGGCACTTCTATATCTTTATTCCAAAAAAGGTGGCAGTCTATACTGCTGCCTCCTGGACGCCAGACAAATGAAAATTCTAGGCCCAAAGGAGGAAAAAGCCCTGTGTAAATTTCTGTACATTACTTTCCAAAGATTAAAAGGGAAAAGAAAGTGGAGGCTAGAGAGACGTGGTAAAGAACATTGGCTGCTCTCCCAAGGGACCCTGGTTCCATTCCCAGCACCCACATGGCTGCTTACAACTGCCTGTAACTCCAATTCCAGGGTACCCAACACCCTCTTCTGGTTTCCTTGGATGCCGGACATACACCTGGTACTCATACATGCATGTACGCAAAATACTTATACACAAAAAACAGAAAAAAAATCTTAAAAAAAGAAATTGTTTATGATCCTAGAATTACATGTGAAATACAAAATATACGTCTAACCAGGGTTTCTAGCACCTATTAGAAAATGAAGACCTTGGTTTCCCATTTCCAGCAGAGGTCGAAAAGCTGGTTCAGTGAACTCAACAAAATGAATTTATTTCATGACAGTTCTATACTACTTTATAGTTGATAAGTTATATTTCCTAAATCCACATTTATACAAATTCAATCAAATTGTAGATGTAAAAAATAAAAAGCTGGTTCAACACTAAAATTACATGTAATCATGTTTTTTGAAGGAAAATTAAAACTTAAAAATATTGTAGCAGCCAGGCAGTGGTGGTACACACCTGTAATCCCAGCACTCGGGAGGCAGAGGCAGGCAGATCTCTGTGAGTTCAAGGCCAGCCTGGTCTACAGAGCGAGTTCCAGGAAAGGCACAAAGCTACACAGAGAAACCCTGTCTCAAAAACAAAAACAACAACAACAAAAATTGGAGTAATCTGGAGGAACAAAATCTGATTTGTCAGGTCAGAATCTGCTTACTTCGAGTGACTTTATAGTCGCATGCCTATGCTGAAATACTTCTTTTTTTTGGTTTTCGAGACAGGGTTTCTTTGTGTAGCTTTGTGCCTTTCCTGGAACTCACTCTGTAGCCCAGGCTGGCCTTGAACTCACAGAGATCCACCTGCCTCTGCCTCCTGAGTGCTGGGATTAAAGGCGTGCGCCACCACACTTTTCTTTTATTCACTTGAGATAAGTACTCGATATATAGCACAGGTTGCCCTTGAACTTGGAGACCCTCCCTGCCTCAGCATCCTGAGTGCTAGAGTTACTCAGCAAATAAGACATATATATATATATATATATATATATTCTCAAGATGGAGCCAGGTGTGGTGGCACAAGCCTTTAATCCCAGGCAGGCAGATCTGTGGGAGTGTGAGGCCTGTCTGGTCTGCAGAGCCAGTTCCAGAACAGAGCTATGTAATAGGGAAAGAGAAACCTTGTCTCAAAAGAAAACAAGTTCTCAAGGTAGTGACAGAATGAGACCGTGCTTGAACGCTAATTAAACAGGAGACACTCACCACTGGCACACACAGCTGAGTGTTTGCTGTGTACCAGACACTGACCCAACTTTAAAAGCACTCATCTTACTCAGTGACTCTAGTTTATAAATGGAAGGTACCCTTAGTCTTCCTTTGGTTAGACTCTGAGGCTGTGTGGGTTGGTCATCCTCTATGCTGAGGACTTCCACTTGCTCTTGTATCTCTCACCTTAACGCTTCTGATTCTCACATATTTCCCCTAAACTAAACTCTTGGTTAATATACCAGTTTGGGGCCCCGATCATGGGCCTCTACAGAACCCCTGACAGCATGGCAGAAACCACGGACTCAGAAGCTAGGCAATCTACTGAAATTCTGGCTCTGCTGGTGCCACTAACTGTAGGGCTGGGCAGTGCTCACTAACTCTGGAGTTAAGTACAGACAGAGAGCCTGTTTTGTGCCCTGTCTCCTCATCTGTCATGTCTTGCCTCAAAGGCTTGTTTTCAAGTGTCCTCCCCGATCATGGGTGAGTAGAGGCATCACCAGCCTAGGCTGCCACACCATGCAGGTTTTAAAACTGTCTCGCTTCTACTATAACTCAATTACCTTACTTCTGATGACAGGGAAATGAAATACCTAGTTAATAACCGAGTTCCCAGTGCTATCACACTAAGTCACGGCATCGATGTCTAAGGGCTAACATCATTTGCTTGCTTTGCTGGCAGTCCTTGGAAGTTAGCGGCGAGACGAACGTCACATTACCTGGTTCAGAGCTACAATGCGCCCAGGACATTAAAGCAGCTGACACGATGACTTTTTGCGGGCCTTCCCAGGCACTGGGGTTTTCCTGTTAATTTGCCGCACTAGGTCATAAAAGATCTGCAGAGACATTATTATTATTATTATTATTGTTAGTTATTTTTAAGAGGAAAAACAAGCTCAAAACCCAAAGATGAAAAAGTGACTCAAAAACAAATGGCTCCTGGCAACTCCTACAGCTATAAAGAAAGCCCTAGACAGCCAATATTCATTTGCAGAATGGGCAAAGCCAGCGTTCTTACAAGTGCCAAGCTCTTTTATTTTTCTGAGAAGTTTAAAAATGTTTTCCTTAAATTAAGTACTTAGTTGAAGGAGCTGCAGAGTTCTTCTCAATCCAGGTAGATCTCTCCTATCCTACCAAAGAAGAAAAGAAAAGAAAGGAAAAGGAAAGAAAAGAAAAGGAAAAGGAAGAAAGGGGAAAAAGCCCCCTTACTGTCTCAGATCTTTCTGTACGCCTTTCTTTGCTCTACATGGCTCCACCCCCTTCAAGAACCACGCCTGTCGTTCTGAGTTTCAGAACGACAAATACTTTCCCCTCAAATCCTCAATGAAATTAATGTTTTCCCACACTGGCCTTCTGCCCAAGTTTCCCTTTAACAGTAATTTCATTGTGTAAGCATTACAAAGACACTGAAATATTGTTACTTCTTTACATGCACATACTCAACAAGACTGTTTTTTGCCTGTAAGAGCACATATTAACTTGGAGTTCTATTGCAGTGCATTCTTTAGATTTTATGTGTGTGTCCCCTCCTGAGTTTATGCAAAGGCCCACAGAAGTCACAAGAGAGCACTGGATTCCTAGGAACAAGAGTTCCAGATGGTTATGAGTTGCCACGTAGGTGCTGGAAATTGAACCCAGGTTTCTCTTTAATAGTAAGCGCTCTCAAATGCTCTAACTTAAAGTGTTATATTTAAGATAAAAAGCTTCCTGCACACACGTGAACATACCTCATTAACGTTTATTTTTGACTTTGCAGAGGATTCTAGGAACGCGCAATTGTTCCACTGCCTTGCTAGGTTCTGGCCTTGCTCCTTCCCTACAACTCTTTCATCTTCCAAGTCACATTTATTCCCGACCAGAATCATTGGAACCTACAAAGACATTTGTGAGGGTGAGAACAAGATACAAACAACCACCACCAAGCTATAAACTGCTTACAAAAGAGGGAAAAACTGTACCACAGTGGACTCAAGCACAGCGATCAGAACCACCGTTTAAAAAGGAAGCACAAAGGGTGTTACCATGAAACGCCAGCGCATTTCAACACTTGAAAATGTTTTTTTGGTTTCTGACACACGTTTAATGAATTGCACAACATAAAAAGGAGAAATTAAGGAGGCCCCCGGAGCAGAGACTTCAGCTTCTCACGGTCTCAGCGGAGCCGCTCACTGCCCTCCGTATGCGATGAAGAAATTAATCAACTCAGTAAAGTCAACGTGTTTACTAATGGCATGGCAGGCTTGGACAGAGCTAGTGTTTGGGATTCTCAAAGAGCAGGATAGGGAAAGCAGTGCTTATTTTACCAAACCACTAACGACCATTTTAAAACCAGTTTCTAAAGTACACTTCGAAGGGAAAAAAATTCAAAGAAGAATCTAGGCTTTTAAGAGAAATTTAAATTTTTTTTTTTTATAAAACTTGAATCCAACTGGTAGAAGAACAGACCCCGACAAATTCTCAGTTACAGCAGTGTGAAACTGAGGGCGTCGACCCCCACAGAAGCCAAGCCTGCTTACGTCATCGGTGTCTTTAACCCGGAGGATCTGCTCTCTCAGGTCTTGTAAATCGTTAAACGTTGACTGTGCCGTGATGGAGTAAACCAGCGCAAAGCCCTGGCCGTTCTTCATGTACAAATCTCTCATTGCTGTGAACTGTTCCTGTAGTACAAAGATTGGAAGACAAGGATGTGTTTTGACACCAAATCACAGAAGTCTAAAAACCTAACTTAACAGCTTAACGAAGAATATTAGTATTAGATAACATTTCTTAAAATTATAGATTATAGCAAGATACTGTCTGAAAATTGTATTGTAAGACAGTTCTTTAAAAGTGACACCACAGATTTATAGACAACACATGTTCACCTGGAACAAAGACACTGTGTCTCTAAAGCTGCTCTAAAGCAACTTTTTTTTTTTTTATGCTTGTTTGAGACAGGGTTTCTCTGTGTAGCCTTGGCTGTCCTGGAACTTAACTTATAGACCAGGCTGACCTCAAACTCACAGATCTGCCTGCCTCTGCCTCCTGAGTGCTGGTGTGAGCAACCACCACCCAGCATTACAAGCAGCTTTTTTAACCTAACATAAAGTGTTGAGCACTAGTAATATTCCAGAGGTACAGTAGATCATAAAGCCATCATTCTGTGGGGACATGTGCATTCACACCTGTATCATCATTTTTCCACACTTCTTCACTAGGATGTGGGCATCTGTGGGGAATAACAGTGTCTACCATATTTTGATTTTTTAAACACTGCTGACATCTACCACATAGCCAGACTCTTTCCCTTACTTTTGGATACCTACAAACCTAATTGGTTGTTGTTACGGTCTGGATATAGACTGAGTAGTCCCTAAGGCTTCATGTGCCCAAATTTAAGCCTCATTCTGAGGTATTCAGTGGGCAGAAACTTGATTCTACGAGCTTAAGAGGTGAGGCAGTGGGAAGCATTAGGACTGAATACTGTGACTTCTTACAGGCGAGGGAAGACACAGACATGCATGTTCCTGTGTCTTGCCACTTGATAAGTATTGCTCTGCCAGGAACAAGCCACCACCAGATTCAGCTCCTAGACCTCGTACCTCCAGAACAAACCAAAACAAGTCTCCATTCATAAAGGTAGCTAGCCTTAGGCATTTCGTTACAGCAACAGAGTTGATACAGTTACTTAAAGTACCTTCAAGAAGGACAACTACCAATCACAACATTTCACACAGCCATCGAAGAATAAATGTATAACCAAGCATCGTCAACATTATCTGAAATATGTACTATAATCTTTTAAAGGGACTAGTACAACCACAGACCATGACATTTTCCACTCTGGCATTTTAAAAATTTCTTCAATAACTGATCCAGAGCATTTAGAAAGTGCAACATTTAAACTGATCCACACTGCATATCCTTTATCATTTTAATTTACATACCGTTCCTGCAGTATCCAAGATCTCAAGCATACACTGCTGTGCATCTACTTCAACTTGCTGAGGAAAAAGGAAGACATTTCTTTACTTTTGACATCTGTAGACTACATTAAAATACCTGCAACAGTTAAGACTATCTGCTCGATACAAGTTATGGCACCTTTATAGGGTGACACCGAGCGACAGTTCACAGCAGCCCAGTCACTGTGGCGGTTGAATGAGAACACCCACAAGTTATGGCGCACCAGCACTTGGTTCCCACTTGGTGCTGCTCCTTGGGAGGTCTGGAGTGGTAGGAGGACAATAATGAGGACCGGCTTTGCAGTTTCAAAGCCACATGTCATTCCCAGTTTGCTCTCTGTCCCTGATGCTATGACTGCCACCTGCTGCCCTGATGGACGCCATCAAATAAATTCCTTCTACAAGCTGCCTTGTTCACAGTGTTTATCACAGCACTTGAAAAGTACCGAATGCAGTCATCAAGCTTCAAAGCCCCCAAAATTCTAGTCAGGTGCAAACTGCCATGTACTGGTAAGTCACTTAGATTCAGCCACAGGGTGACATACTCCACACTTAATTTTGGAACAGAAATGCCTTCAAATAGTTTAAGCAAAAAGCAACGGTTCCAACAATGTCAGCATGACTTTGTCTATCAGCCTTCCTATAACACTTTGGGCATGTCTTTATTTCTTCCCTAGACACCTTTTCTCATCACAATGGAGCACAATTTCTGGTGGCAAGGAGGCAGGGTCATAATAATGAAATAAAGCATATATCCCTGTAATTCCTTCTAACATTCCTAGGAATGAAATTCATTTAGAATTAGATCCAGAAGGAAACAGAGTACTTCTCCACGGCTGGGGTGTGGAAGGCGTTTCTGGTTTTGAGGTAGGCAAATGGAAGAGACAGAAAGACAGTAACTTCACCGTCAGAGAGCCAGGCGCTACAGGAAGTAGAGACAACTCTGTACACTGTTTTATCAACATGGGCCATGGTCGCACACAGCGATTCCCTCGGCGGCGGCGGCAGTCTCAGGGAGGTTTAGAGAGGACAGGAGACCCACTGAAGGCTGTCTCTAGAGAAGAGAGTTGGAAGCCAGTCTTTCCAGTGAGCGAGGCCCGGGAATACGGGACTGCCACCCGAAATGACAGTCAAATTACAACTCTGGGTCAGAATAAACCGGAGAGTTCCACAAACACGTGTGTATGAACGCTCATGAGCCTCGAGACCAGTAGACAAGTAACGCCAAGAACTGGCACATGAATTTTCCAACTAACAAACATCTCTCCATCATACTTTATATAAAACATCTGATAGCTGCAAACTAAAAATTAAGTGTTTACATTTGTACTAAAATCAAGACTTTTAAAAAGTAACATACCTTTCTGTAAGAATCTTCTATCGTAGGGTCATATTTTTCAACAAAAATTCCTTGAACAAACTGTACAGTCTGGAAAAAAATTAACATAGCATTACATTTCTAAAGAAAAAAAAAATCTACATCTGTAAATTTTATTTATTTGTATTTATTTATTTTTTTGAGACAGGTTATGTATCTCTGGCTAGTCTGGAACTCAATCTGAAGACCAGGCTGGCCTTGAACTTGCAGTGATCCTCTTGCCTCTCCCATCCAAGGACGAGATTTCAGGCTCGTACCACTATGCCCAGCCTAAAAAGTAGTTTTAAACTATGAACAATTTGTATTTGTTACCCCAGGGTTCTATATATAACCTCAGATTTAAACAACTATGGGTCAAAAATATTTGGGGATAAGGACAAGTCAGATTGTGTGTGTACTAAGCACATACACATTTTGTCACTGTTAACTATACATGTAACAACTCTTCACTACAGCACACAGTGTAAGAGCTACTCAAACAGCACTTATGTAATGGAGGCATCATACTTTTTTTTTTTTTTTTGGTTTTTCGGAGACAAGGTTTCTCTGTGTAACCCTGACTGTCCTGGAGCTTGCTCTATAGACCAGGCTAGCATCACAGAGATCTGCCTGCCTCTGCCTCCAAGAGTGCTGGGATTAAAGCCATGCACGACCAATGCTGGCTTTGGCATTGTAATTTTAACCCATAAACACAGCTAACACCTTCCCATCACTGCAGATACAAATAAAAAAGCAAATGTCATATTATATACACTTCTCAGTTTGATCTAAGCATGGTCAAGTTCTGTGCTAGATGGCCGTTTTAAATGACCAAGTAAGATGGTTTCCCTTAGAGGTAAACAGAAAGTCAATCTATGCTTGTTCTGAAACAGGGTCATTTGTAGCCCAGGCTGGCCTCTAACTCGGATCTCACTTCAGTCTCCTTGCTGGGATTGCAGGCATGCACTATCACCTCCATCCTGACCTATGTTCTTCTGGTGTTTTGCTAAACTCTAAACTAATTAAGGTGAGTCTGTCTTTCTCCATTCCCCAATCTTCACCGTATCAACCTGTTTCTTCTTTCTTGCTAAAACTAATCCTTGCCCATTAAAATAATACAAAACGAGATAGTCAAAGATTTTGAAAGAGACTAATTGCAAATATATAGTATATGCCTATTTATAAACTTCAAAAAGTTAATTCCTGTATGATATTAAACATGCAAACACACACAAGTGTAGGCTGTTACTCTGGAAAACCCCAACTACACTCTCATGTAACTTAAACACTACCCACCCAGATACAACTAACAATTGCCTAAAATAACAAGAACAATTTTGAATTGCTTGTGAAGTTATGAGATAACTTAATAGATAAACACAAACAATCACAAGCATACTTTAGAAGAGTTAGCTGTGGTGGTGGTACACACCTAAAATCCCAGTGTAAGTGAGGACTGTCACATACTCAGGACCAGCCCAGTCTACCTGGCAAAAATCATCTTAGGAAACAAAAAACATTAACAAAAGCTGAGCTGCAGTTCAGGTAGTGGAGCTGTGACACCTGCATGGAGCCCTGTGTTCTATCCCCATCACTACATAAAATGGGATGTGGCCTTTAAAGCTATAATCTCAGAGTTCCTGGAGGTGGAGGCAGGAGAATTGGGAATTCAAAGTCAAGGCTTCCATTGGCTACACACTAAATACGAGAACAAAACAAAAAATACCTCAGTAGAAAAAGAACATCCTAGAGTAAAAAGCTCCCACTGAGAAAGAATAACTTACCAGAGCCGACTTTCCAACACCTCCTGAGCCAAGAACCACCAGCTTATATTCACGCATGATGCAAACTTGTTACACTTAGTACCTTGTTAAAGAGAAGGAAAAACAAACAAACCGTAAGTCTTGGTATTTACATGCTCTTTATAAGACAGTCAAGAGCAGCAGATTGACATAAAAGGATTTCTAGACTAGACGGCCACGGGAGCGTGGTACAAATCTACTGCAGAATTCAAGTTAAGGGTAAGTGTGCTGGCTCAGTATGTACTTTCTGTGATGCTGGCAACCTGAGTTTGAGTCTCCAAATTCAAGTGGAGGTAAGAGCCCTCTCGTTCACCTGTGTCCTGCATGGTACATGTGCCCACACATGCATGTCACACACACAATAGTGATGGAGTAAAACACAAAGAGTTACAGAAAGCACTTTCAGCTCTCTCTTAATGAGGCATAGAAGCATAGGGAATAGCTTATGACTTGTGACACATGCCCTCTTGATCCTCCCCACCAGGTACTAGGCACACAGACCCTTTCCCTAATAAGTCCTAGCATTCCAGGACCCTGCTTGCACACCCCTCCACAAACAATAAGTTTCTAAATCTCCCCTGACAACTCTCAAGAAGCAGCCCTGCTTCCTGGATAGTCTCTATTCAACTACACTCCTGTACATAGCCAGGAGTGGGAATGAGGGGCGGATCCGGGCTGAACTAGTGTTGGGACAACTAGTCAGGCACGCTGCTTAGTGAACTTTTAGAGAGTTCCTACAATACCGTCTCATGCCTACCCACTACTGGGCGCTGCATGTGGTTAAAATCAGGTGCATCACAGGAACGACATGGGCAGTGAGCAAAGACTCCCATAATCAAAGCTTGTCAAGCAAAACAGAGAAACCACCCATGGTATTTCCCTTCGCGATCCAACTCTTTCTCTTCCTCCGAGACCCCAAGAAGCAAGGCTGGAGTCACTCAGAGTCCGCTCATCCTCGGCAGCACATCTGACCTGCACTGCTGCTTTGCATCGTGTGTGCACTTCCTTCAACTCACTGAGACCCGAGAATCTGGAAGCACCGGTAACAGTGAGTAATTTCAATTAGAGTATCAAAGGGGGCGGGGTGTGTGTGTGTGTGTGTGTGAGAAACATCACTAAGGGCTTCCTACAAGATAACATGGCGTATCTACCCCCCTTTTCTCAAGCCATCTTAAGACAAGAGGAGGCACATATCCCAAGCCACCTACAAGTAGTTGAGTACAGGGATATACTCAATGAACAAACTAGAGAAAAAAATCCCTGTTCTCATTTGAGACCATGTTCTAGAAGAATGTTTGGGGACTGGAAACACACCAGCCAGGTATGACAGTGCACCCTGCAATCTCAGAACTCAGAACAGCTTCATCATTTGTGGACTGTCCGGTTAGTTCATGCCACAGGAACAGAGCTAATAAACAGGTGAATATTTACTGTCTCGTCAATCACGAAGACAGGGGCCTGGGTAACTAAATAGCCTCCCAGGGGGCACTTAACAGCAAACATCTGAATGCTCATCAACCAACAACCGTTTCACTCGAGTCACAGTGCTGCTTCAGCCCACACTACTGTACTCCTACCTCTGGAAGTTGGTCAGGCTTTAGGTTTCATAATTCCCCTCAAATCTAAAATCAGCAGTTCGCTCTGCCCAGGGGAGGCAGTTTTCTAATGCAGTCAGTTTCTGTGCTTAAGTAACCAATAATCACATGTTTGTGTTTCCTGCTTCAGATACTTCCTGCACTCTTCCATGGCATCATCTCTAAAAGCTCCTCAGCTCTAACTTTTTGCAATCTGTACCAACGCTGTTGGGACTTCCATCTGACTCCTTGGGCGCATCTCCAGGACAGCTGCCTGAGGACACGGAACCACACAGGCCTTTGCAGATAGAAGAAGGCAACTGGCATGTGATTCTCTCTTTGAACTGCACCGTTTGGTTAGTATTTCTGCCATTAGCTTGATTCTGTAGCTACTTTAACTTCTGCTCATCTACTTGTGAGAAGTTTGGTCTCCCCCGTTTTATGTTGGCCCGGACTGTCTTGCTCCTCTACAGAGGCCCCACAACCTTTGGTGCTGCTCAAGCTGACCGACCGATGAGTGAAGGTGAGTAAAGCCAATGAGCAATTCAGGCGAACGTGGGGGTTATGATCAAATTCCACCTGAGTCACCTACAAAACTCAAGGATGGGGGGCTGGAGAGATGGCTCAGAGGTTAAGAGCACTGACTGCTCTTCCAGAGGTCCTGAGTTCAATTCCCAGCACCCACATGGTGGCTCACAACCATCTGTAATGAGATCTGGCACATAATAAATAAATCTTAAAAAAAAAAAAAAAAAAAAAAAACAACCACGGAGGATGACAATCGTTTCTCAATTTGTAATCGGTTTGTCTTCTAACATCTGCTTTGTCAAGGAACCTCACAATCTGTTAGAAACATTTTTTCCCTTTTGGTTGTTAGCAGTAAGGTCTTATTCCAGCCCAGGATGGCCTTGAACTCTCGGTGAATCTCTGCTTCCTTAATACTGGGTGGATTAGAGGTGTGAGCCACCATGCCTAGCTCAAGGAAAACATTTATTTTTTAAAGCATTCAAAACATTTTAATTTATGGGAATGTATTAGATCCAGCTAAACATGTAGATCTTAAGTATTAAATAAGTTTTGCAATATGTCAACATCCATGTAGTCCATAGCCCCATCAAGATTTAAAGCATCCAATTATTACAAAGCACTTTTTCTTGAATGTAGTAATATTTTCATGTCATGACCAAAGCTACATTTCCTTCTGCCTCAGAAATGGGCTGCAAACTTTAGGAATCTGTTGAGACATGTTCTAGAACACTATAGTTATACCAGCTTAGCTAGCCCCTTGATGTAAGAAAGCCATTAAAAGCACCAAGATAGGTGATAGATACCAAGAGATGTAAATAACCCAACATATTCCCCAAACTGAAACCTATTAAGAAATCTTCCTTAGGGATACACTGGTCACAATTCAAAACTGTAAACAAAAATGACCTTGCTATGTGGGCCAGGCTAGCTCTGAACTCATGATCCTACTGTCTCAGCTGAATGATGGGCATGAACCTACCACATTTCAATTATTTAGTCATCAATGCTTTTTGGTATAAGTTAGGTTTGTCCACATTATTTTGTCTATCAATAATTTGTTCATTCTTCTTTTATTTAAATGGGTGTAGTGTGCATACCTTTTATCCAAGCACTCAGAAGAGAGGCAGGCGATCTCTGTTCGAGGCCAACCTGGTCTATACAGAGAGTTCCAAGCCAATCAGGGCTACACAGACCCACTGTGGTGGTTTGAGAGTAATTGGCCCCGATAATCTCAGTGAGTGGCACTATTAAGAGGTGTGGCTTTGTGGTCTTCCATACTCAAGCTATGCCCAGTGTCTCAGTTCACTTTCTGTTACCTGTGGATCAAAGATGTAGGACTCTCAGCTCCAGCACCAAGTCTGCCTGCAGGCTGCCATGTCCCACCATGATGATAATGGACTGAACCTCTGAACTGTAAGCCAGCCTAATTAAATGTTTTCTTTATAAGTGTTGCTGTGTTCATGGTGTCTCTTCACAGTAGTAAAAACCCTAACCAGACACCCACCCTGTGACACACACACACACACACACACACACACAGTAAACCCATGGGGCCAAAGGGAGGGCATCTGTGGGTATCAGCACTCAGATGCACACACCCACAAACTGACACACACACAATTAACCCTTAGCAGGTGGCTTACAACTACCTATAATTCCAGTTCCAGGGGCTCTGACACCCTCTTTTGGCCTTTCAAGCACACACATACATACACACACTTAGGCATACAAATACAAGTGGGCCTCCGTTATATAATGAGACCCTATCTGAAAGCAATCCCCAATATGTTTTTGTATATTTTTCAAATACAGTATTTTTTTAAAGGCCTGATTTTCATGTCACACTTTGTCCATGCATATACTACCCATAACTAGGAAATCTATTAACAGTTCCAGGTACTCAACCAAAGGAAGATACAAAGATCTGCATTTTCTTCTTCCTCTTGGCTTGGTAGCTCACTAATTTCCAAGATGCTTCAGTGCAAGCCCTTCTAATTTCAAATTAGGGCATGGGCATCACAGGTTTTCTCAGGAAATGCATTTCTCTTCAACTTTTACCCCAAATGAAGACATTGCTATAAGAGATTTTATATATACACATACGTCATGAGGATTAAGCTGAGGTCTAGTGGTCCAGGCTTGCACTCATGACCCTGATGGTTTGTGAAAGCAGGAGGACCACAAGTTCAGGCTCACCCTATGTAGTTAGTTCAAGGCCAGCCTTGGTTATGTGAGACCTTGACTCAAGAAAAAAGTAAAGGAGGGCTGGAGAGATGGCTCGGCGGTTAAGAGCACTGGCTGCTCTTCCAGAGGTCCTGAGTTCAATTCCCAGCAACCACATGGTGGCTCACAACCATCCATAATGAGATCTGGTGCCCTCTTCTGACCTGCAGGCATATATGTAGGCAGAACACTGTATACATAATAAATAAACAAATCTTTAAAAAAAAAAAAAAGTCTACGTACCAAATATGGGGGTGGGGAGAGAGAGAAAAGTAGACTAGGGAATCAAAAATTACCAGATTATATTGTTAAAAAAACAAAACAAAACAAAACAACCCTGAATCCTGTTTTTAAAGAACATTTTCATTTGGGGCTGGAGAAACATTGTTAAGAGTATATACTGCTCTTGGAGAGGACCATTTCAGTTCCCAGCACCCACACTGGGCAGCTCACAACCACCTACAGCTCCAGTTACAAAGGATTAGATTGTTTCTGGCCTCTATGGGAACCTGCACACACATACTCTTTTAAAAAAAAAAAAAGGATGCTTGGGGGCTAGAGATGGCTCAGGGGTTAAGAGCACTGACTGCTCTTCCAGAGGACCCAGGTTCAATTCCCAGCACCTACATGGTAGCTCACACCTGTAGCTCCAGTTCCAGGGGACCCGACACCCATGGCAAAACACCAATGCACATTAAAAACAAAACAAAACAACAACAAAAAATCAGAATCAGAAAAATGAATCTACAACTATCTTGCGAAGTAAATAAATTGTTGCCATCTTTACACAACAACAACAACAAGGCTGACCCTGTATTTTAAGACAGAACCACACAACCCCAGTGATATTTTTTGGTACTTCCTTAACCAAGTGAGGCCAGTGAAGAAGTCACTTGGCTGCTTGGAAGACCACATTTAGCTTTTCCTTATATACATTAAACATCATTCTTTCTTTGTAGCTTGGGATGGTAAAAGATGAAATATGGAAATCGGGCTACCTATGTAATTTTTTTTTTTTTTTTTTTTTTTTTTTTAGTTTTTTGAGACAGGGTTTCTCTGTGTAGCTTTGCGCCTTTCCTGGATCTCGCTCTGTAGACCAGGCTGGCCTCGAACTCACAAAGATCCACCTGCCTCTGCCTCCCGAGTGCTGGGATTAAAGGCGTGCGCCACCACCGCCCGGCCTATCTATGTAATTTACCAGAGGGAAGTCACTCATTTCTATGCTGGTACTCTAATTTGTGAAACACAGACTATAACCAATTTTACAGGGTTGATAGACAGATTTTAAACAAGAATTCCATTCCTGATAAAGGCCTTCACCAACAGTCCTTACCAACATTAACCAGGAGAAAAGTGGGTCTAGATCATTTTGGTGTTTAGTGTGTGGTCTACAATTGTTTAATGAATGAAAGACTAGCTAAAGGCTGGGAGTATAGTTCAGCAGTACAGTGCTTGCCTAGCCCGCACAAGACCCTGTGTCCAAGCCCCAGCACCGCGAAACCCAAACCACTGTTGCAGCACACCACCGACCCTTCTACTCTACAGGGCGGGACAGGAGTGAATCTGAAGCTTGTCAGGGTTACAGAGCTAGATCCTGTTTCCAAACACCAAACCCAGCTGGGCAGCCCGGACAGCAGTGTTTCAGGGCAGCCACACAGTGAGCATGTCTCCACAACATAAAACAAAAGACCCAACCAACCAAAAAACCCAACCCAACCCAACATAAAACAACTCCAATGAAGAGGTTGTATTTAGGTTTTGAAAAGTCAACCAATTATTTACCTTTACAATAGATACACTCCCATTTAGTTCACATCTAGTATTAACAGATACCATGAAGCCCAACTGAAGACGTCACACAAATCTTGGTGTTAAATACAAAGGTTTTCCATTTGGCCCCCGGGAACTGGTCTAGCTGGAAACAAAACACCCTAGAACAGGAGCAGTGTTGAAACCACCAGCTTTTATGTTCTGCAGGTATGTGCATCCTTAGACTCAAATTCACTCTTTAAATCTTAATAAATGCATCAAGTGGGTCAGGAGAAGAACTGAGTCTGAAAACTGAAAAACATTAAAAAACATTTACTGTTGTTGTTTATTTATGTAACCATATGTATATCTACATATGAGACCAGAGGATGCCAGATCCCCTTAAGCTGGAGTTACAGGTAGTTGTGGCTTCCTGGTGTGGCTGCTGGGAACTGAAATTAGGTCCTCTGCAAGAACAGTATGTGTTCCTAACCACTGAGCTATTTCTCCTGCCCTGAAAAGCAGCATTTTAAAGGCCCGATATTTTTCCAGTAGAATACTATGTCAAAGAGTCTACAACTAGCTGCAGACACACTTTCCCCCTAGAACTCTGGTAACAAGCAGTTTTCTTATCCCCAAGCTGTTTCATTTTAACTCTCCTCCCTCAACTGAAACTCTGTGATCTTAAATTACAAGGGCTATGTAAAACCCTTAACTACTAGTTCCTGAAGTCAAGTGACATCGCTTCTCCCACTGAACGTGTTCTGGAAGGGAAGCACTTGACTTCTCCTTTCCGCCTCCAACTCCCAAAGTAGCGTCTCATCAGTTACAGATAATCACCAAGTTCTCTTCTCACTTCCAAAGACTAACTAACTCAACAGGAGGACACAGTCCTAATCCTAACCTGCTAGGCATAGTAAAAATGCAGAACCAAGCAGATTTTAAAATGATCTTTCAAGAAAAACAGAGCCAAATATCCATCAGAAATAAAACTTTTAGCCAGGCATAGTGGCTTCCATGTGAGATCTCAGCACTTGGGAGGCCGAGGCAGGGCTGCTTGAGTTTGGGGCTACCTGGGGCTGCAGTGTGAGGCTGTCGCACCACACAGAACATAACAAAATAACAAGCCAGTACGAAGCTGTTTATAGCATTCTGTCTATTCTGACCGTGTTTAATACTTCAAATAGGGAAACGTCTTCCCCGCCATTTTCATGGGCATTAATAGTTCTAGTAAATAAAGCTCACTCCATCAATCCTGCCAAACTTTTCACTGACCTGCAGATCATGGTTTCCAGTTATCACAGCAGTCACCTTTTAGTTCAGGACTGGAGCCTAAGAAAATACAGTAACTAGAACACAACAAGTATCAGAAATCTGAAAAGCACAAACACCAATTTCTTAACAGACTTCTCAGCTAGTGACCAGGTAAAAAAAAAGGTAGTGACCAAAACCAACCCAAACTGCCAGGTGGTGGTGGCGCATGCCTTTAATCCCAGCACTCGGGAGGCAGAGGCAGGCGGATCTCTGTGAGTTCGAGGCCAGCCTGGGCTACCAAGTGAGTTCCAGGAAAGGCGCAAAGCTACACAGAGAAACCCTATCTCGAAAAACAAAAACAAAAACAAAACAAAAAAACCAAAAAAACAAACAAAAAAAAGAAAACCAACCGAAACCAACCAAACAAAAGCAAAAATCTTTTTTTCCCCTTTTTTAGACTCAGCCATATATTCTATAGGCAGGCATACGCACTCCAAACATGCTATCTGTGGAGTATACTTTTGATTACTGGAACACAGACATTAATTTACTATCTGCCATAGATACTAGACAATGACAAGAAAGGCTTTAGTTAATCGTCTGATAAAACTGGAAAAGTGCAGCAACGGTTGAGACCTGACTGCACTGGGCATGACGTTTGCCGTGTTATCTGACCTTTCTGTGTGTCATTTCCTTATCTGAAAATGTGAATAACAGAATTTCCTCTTTAGAGTTTTTAAGGTTCAAGTGAAATAACTTGCACTGCACAAACTGTTAAGAGAATGGACAAGACAGTAAGTAAGCAGTTGGTAAATATTAATTTGCTAGTTTTAGAAATCCTATCTATAGATGGCCGTTTATAGTGCTTGAAACTTGAAACACCTAAGGAACTCTAAAAGCAGTGCTGGAGAGATGGCTTATGGGTAAAGAACTTGCCATTAGGTGTGACACCTGAGTTTGATTCCCAGCACCCAGGCCAAGGCTGAGGGCTGTAGCTCTCATCGGCAATCTCAGTGTGTTTCTGAGGAGACGGAGGAGAGGGCAAAGGACTGCAGGTCAGCTAGTCTGGCACAGGCAGTGACAGACCTTGTCTCAAACAGGATGGAAGGGTAGAACTGACACCCGACACTGCTCTCCGACCTCCTCGTGCCAAGGTTCACCACACTCATGCCTACACTGACACACATTAACACCCACAATGCACATGGAGTTTTAAAAGATACCATTTTAGCTATGACAGATGTGGTGGCATGCCAGCAATTCCACTACTTAGGAGGCAGGGACAGGAGGATCTTGGGTGTAAGGCCAGTATGAACTAGACTGTATCTCAAGAAACAAAATGAAACAAAAAGCATACAATTCTAAAGGAAACGGTCTATAAGGAGGTCATTATCGCTGGTTTTTCCTGCGTTCCCACTACTGAGTCTGGTTCATTCTCCCTCAGTACCTCCCTCCCGTGTTCTCCACTATCCACTATCTTACAAACACTTCTCATCTTCCCCCCGCCCCCCACAGTGACAGGAAAGATGAACACACAGCTCTGCTGTATACTTGAGTTTCCATGACCACAGGAGGCTATTAAATGTTTCTGTGAGACAAACTGGCCTGGAACATGCTATCCTCCTGCCTCGGACTCTGGAGTACTAGGACGACAAGCATGCATCGTGTGTATTGTTTTTGTTCCTTCCCTCCTTCTTCTCTGTCTTGTTTCTCGAGGCAGGGTTTCTCTGTGTTGCCCTGGCTGTCCTCAGAACTCAGAGATCCGCCTGCATCTGCCTCTTGAGTGCTGGGATTAAAGGTGTGCGCCACCACTGCCCAGACATTCTCTCCTTTCTTACAGGGCCTCATGTCTGGCCCAGTCTTAAATCCTATTCCCATCATTGTCTCAACCACTCTGGAATTCTCAGACTAGAGGCCTAAGCCATGACACTTAGATCAGTATATTTAAGTGCTGAGTCTGCTTCTGACAAGGCCACCAGGTGTGAGTATATGTCGAAGAACAATTATGTCCTACTTGGTCCTTTTTTTTTTTTTATAATCAAGATTTATTATTTTATGTGTATGAATGTTTGTTGGCATGAGTATGTATAAACCACATGGGTTCCTGGTGCCCTGGAATAGGAGTTACAGACAGTTGTGAGCTTTCACGTGGGTGCTGGGAACTAGACCCGGGTCCTCTGCAAGAATTGCAAGTGCAAGCCAGGCGGTGGTGGCACACACCTTTAATCCCAGCACTCGGGAGGCAGAGGCAGGTGGATCTCTGTGAGTTCGAGGCCAGCCTGGTCTACAGAGCGAGATCTAGGACGGCACCAAAACTACACAGAGAAACCCTGTCCCAACCCCCTCTCAAAAAGCAGTACTTTAAACCACCCACCTCTCTCTCTAGCTCCAATTTTGTCTTATCTGCTGATACAACAACCTGTAAAGTTTCAGTAGCCAACTTTTTTGAAGTTATATATCTGCTATTAAGGAGAGAGATTAACTTTGGCATTCTATGATTTATACAACAGAAATACATACAAAAGCCAAGCCAGGCAAAGGAATGAGTAAGCACAGGTTCTCTTACGCACCCATTTACAGTCTCTACATGCCTGTGGCCAATGAGTAGGCCACCACGAGAAGAAAGAAGGGGAACTTTCAGGGTGCTTCATACTTGATCAAGTATCACCCAGCAGACTAGACAGCTTCCAACTAAGAATTCTGAGTAGCAACACTTCCTAGAAAAGCCGCCAGACTATACCACATGTAAATAGCCCACTAAGTGGGAGAGTAAACTGCTTAAGTGTACTGCATCTGAACATTTAATAATCTAAAATACTACATTAGAAATGTAAACCCAGAGTGCCCTAGTGCCCCTACAATCAACTACTACTGGGCAGTCTATTTCTGTGGAAAGTGCACGATCAATGACACGTGAAGAAGATGGCTACAGCAGAAAATGAAGTAAATCCTGACAGGTGTCTGCTCCATCTTACACTTCTTCCTTCCTTCCTTTTTTTTTTTTTTTTGAGACAGGGTCTCTCTGTGTAGCCCTGGCTGTCCTGGAACTCACTCTGTAGCCCAGGCTGGCCACGAACTCAGAGCTCCATTTGCCTCTGCTGCCCAAGTGCTGGGATTAAAGGCGTGCACTACCATGCCCGATTACATGTCTCAATTATAAAGGGAAACAACATACTTGTCCCAAGAATGTAGGGAAGACACACACAGAAAAGAGTCTAGGGACATGGCTCACTGCTTGATTATAACCTAGCGTCAGGGTCTGGGCTCCAACCGTAGTGCCGTGCCACCAAAGAGGGAGGGGCGTATATCATGAGAAACACAAAGTATGCTAAGAGTTCAAGTGGAAATCAGGAACTGCTTTATGGAGAACGTAGCATCAAGAAAAACTGCAGTGTTTCAATCAGAAAAAAGACGACCAGGGCCAAGAAGAGAACAAAGGTACCAAAGGAAGTCTAGCAGGACTTCAAGCTCTCCAGAGAGCACGCACAGGAAGAGGAACGACCCACAGAGAGTAGTCACTCACAGGAAGACAAGAAAGCTCTGCTGTGAAAAGGCTCAGGGGCTCTGACTCTGGAAGCCACACACTGGATGGCAGTGTGAAGGGCAGATGAAAACCATCAAAAAGAGTCTAACAGTAGTAGTAGCTATTAGTAATAGCAGGCAATGGAACAACATATCACGAGAATTATGCATTCATATTAAGATTAATATGTGGTCTACTTTTAAAATATATGAGCCCTGGCCTGAAAGAAAAACCTGTTCTATATTGATGAAAACCAAAACAAAAGGGCCAGAAATAATATACCACAAACAATATACCACATAAAAGAAACTGCAAGAAACTGACCTAAGGACAGTTAAGAAAACGTGCTAATTATTCAACAGTATTATTTAAATGGCTGTGCTGTGCCTAATACATACAATGAGCAGAATACCAGATACACAGTTAGGCTATTTTCCAGATACTACAGTGTCTGATGGCCAAAGCAAACTGAGGCTGTGGTTAGTTATACTGCTACAGAACACGGCACCTATTGGATCTTCCTAAGGTCTCACACACAGCTTCCCCACTTCACCTTAAGAACTACTTTGGAGGCTAGCCATGGTGGTGCACTTTTTTTTTTTTTTTTTTTTTTTTTTGGTTTTCCGAGACAGGGTTTCTCTGTGTAGTTTTTGGTGCCTGTCCTGGATCTCACTCTGTAGACCAGGCTGGCCTTGAACTGACAGAGATCCGCCTGGGTGCACTATTTTTAATCTAAGCATTCAGGAGGCAGAGGCAGTTAGGGCTACATAGTAAGACCCTGTCCCCAAAACAAAACAAAAAATATTGGCTAAAATGTTCTTGAGGCTGTATGTGAGGCACATAAACTGTCTTGAATTTGTCCAAATGCACTCAAAGTTAAGAATTACTTAAATATGCTGTGGCCTAGTATCATGTGTCATAGTCACTGCTGTATAACTAAAACTTAATGCACAGCCTGGAACAGAAAAGACACTTGGAGATCGAACCCAGGACCTGGTGCATCCCAGGCAAGCACTACGTCACTGAACTTCGTCTCCAATCTACTGGCTGTGTCTGAAAACAACTTAACTGGAACCCAGTCATGCTCATTCAGTGTATCATCCATGGTTGTCATCAGGCTAAGATGGCAAAACTGAATGGTCCTGATAAGGACAGTTTGTCAACAAAGCCTGGATTATTATCCTGTCCATTACAGAGGCCCCAGAGCAGTGGCTCTCAACCTTCCTGATGCTGCGACCCTTTAATACATATCTTAATATTGTGATGATTCCCAACCATAAATTTATTTGCTGCTACTTCATAACCACTGTTTGTTACTGTTATGACACATAATGTAAATATCTGAGAAGCAATCCCCAAAGGGCTGGAGACCACAAGTTGAGAATCACTGCCTTATAGGCTAGACCCTGAAAGAGACGAGGGAAGATTCTGTACCTCACTTTAGTGGTGACAAATTGTGTTAAGCTCAAACATCCACTCAAGATACATATGTGTACTAAGTGTAGTAATGAGAATAAGTGTGAGAGCAACCCAGACTCATGGGGCTCCAAGGGAGGAGTACAGCTCTTCCTTAGCAATGTCTACTGAGGTTCAAGCAAAGGACAACAGGGTGGAAACTTCTGCAAAGAAAGATGATAACCTGTCCAATGGACAATATGAACTATCTTTTTGCTTTGCAAAGAGACAGTCCTAATTCCGCAGACCGCCATCCATAGATTCTTTAGTAATTTAAATAACCACTCATATTCAAGCTTACGTAAGTCATGGGGGGGTGTGGTAAATCTCCAAAGGAATAACGTTTGCTGGGGGGGGGGGCACATTATAGTCCTCAATGTACATAATTCAGTGCTACCATCAAAGGTGGACATCTGCAGAGACTGCAGAATTATAAGTAACTATTCATCCACCGTAAAGACATCCCCAGGACATTGGTGAAAAGACGTGCACTAACATATTTTAAGCAAGCAGTAAATCCAGTTTGGAAATAATGGGAGGCAAAGTATCAGAAATCAGGCTATCAGTAGTAGTTTATTAGTTAAGAGTAGAAGTAGGGATTTTTGAACAAGTCACACCCATTTTTGTGAATGGAAAATATCACACACATTTCTTTTCTTTTTCTTTCTTTCTTTCTTTTTTTTTTTTTTGGTTTTTCGAGACAGGGTTTCTCTGTGTAGCTTTGCGCCTTTCCTGGAACTCGCTTTGGAGACCAGGCTGGCCTCGAACTCACAGAGATCCGCCTGGCTCTGCCTCCCAAGTGCTGGGATTAAAGGTGTGCGCCACCACCGCCCGGCTCTTAATATAAACATCTAGTTTTTACCTTGTACAGGATAAACTTGTAAAAACATCATTTACAGTCTGTTTCAGCATAAGGCTGAATTAAAAAATACAACCAGCATCTTCCATGAGAATAGGAACACACGGCTACAAAAATATTCCATTTCCCATTACCACATAACTAGGAGCAAATGATATGCTTAATATGACTGCCCCCCGTGTATTAAAAAGCCAAGAGAATATCTTGATTTTAGGTTGTGGACTCGAATCTGCACAACTTTATGCCACACAAGAAACTTCAAGACAAGATATTCCCAATGGAAATACCCCAGTAAATCTGCTGAAAGTGCAGAGGAGAAAACTAACCATGAAACAAAGAGCAGAGGAAGCAGAAGCACTTTCCACGATTTCTTACTAGTTTTCATAGTTCAATCTAATCAGCAATTTATGCTGGCCACTTACTGCCCACGTTGGCTTGACTAATTTAACAGTTATTTTATATTTCTCAGTTTACTCAAAGATGCCTTTGATAATTAGGAAAGGACACTTAGAAAAATAAAGGGGGTGTCATATGTCACTGGGAGCCATAAAGAATGTTTCCCTTCCATTGCCATACACAATCTCTGCTTACTCACTGGCATAATTACTAGGTTAACAAAATGCAGCTTGGGGGATGGAGAGCCAGCTCAGTGCAGAAGACCGGGTTCAGGTACCAGCACCCACATTGTGGCTCACAACCATCTATAACTACCTTTCCAGAGGATCTGTTTCCCTCCTCTGGCCTGAGGGGACCAAGCACGTTACACTGTACACATACGAACAGGCCAGCAAACACTCAGACATAACATAAAAAGAGACGAATCTTTTAAAAGGCATCTTTAAAACGTTCATCTCCCGCTAAATCTGAGATAAACTACTATTATCCCCCAAATCACATGCATACATGTTAGCACATTTTTAACATTAGTGTATCTACCAAGTGAAAAGCCTGGATGTTATTAGTCCGTTACAATCAGCAGACCACACTGAGGAAACAGGAAAAGTGGGCAGACTTCCTGTTAACAACGCTGAGTTTCAAAGTATCCACGGCAGCTCTTCTTCTGTCACTACACCAGGCGGTTCCACTCGGGACTGAAAAACTAAAATCTTTTAGATTTACTTACTTTATGGTCACAAGTGTTTGCCTTCATAATGTACTGCACCAGCTGGTGCCCGAGGGTGTCAGGAAAGGGTGTCAGATGCCCTGGAGTTAGTCACCAATGGCTGTGAACTACCACGGGGTGCTGGGAACTGAATTTGGGTCTTCTAACAAGAGCAACAAGTGCTCTTAGTGGCCAAGTCACTTCTCTAGCTCCACATCAGGGATTTAAGAAAAATTCTTTCACTACATTCACTGTGTGTGTGTGTGCATGCATATGTGTACCTCAAGAGCACAGGCAGCAAGATTTGCATGTGGGGGGCAGAGAACCACTCCATCCACCATATGGGTCCTTCCTGAGACGGGAGCATCCCTGTGGCTTTCTGGCCAGTCAGTACAGAATGGGTGAGCTCTAGCTTCACTGAAGCCTCTTCCTGAAAAATTACAGTGGACAGGGACTGAGGAAGATACCCAATGCTGACTTCTACCAGCCTCTGAGTTTCTAGTAGTCTGTTTTAAGTAGCTTGAAAGTACCATTTCCATCTCCTAATGTCTTCTTCAGAGAAACTTTCTATTTCTAAACAATCTGACGAATACTGGGTCTTCTCACCTGGTCTCTTACAAAGTGCTCACTCTGGACCTCAACACTGACGATGTGTGACTGCTCATGTTCCAATCAGACAGCACTTTACCTTCCTCTCTGCATTAGAAAAGAATCACCCCACCAAATCTCAACAGAAGACACCTATCACCAAGGGCTATAGGGGAAAGGCTAGTCTCGGCCTACAATCCATTTCACAGACGTCTACTGGAGCAGGGCAGCATCTGCCCCGTTTGTTTGTTTTGTACTACTGTGTCTGTCTGTCTGTCTGTCTGTCTGTGGAAGTTAGAGGACAACTTGCAGGAGTCAGGTTGTCTTGCTGGACCCTACAATCCATTTCACAAACACCTACTAGCCTGTTCGAAGAACTCTCTATTGTTGCTCACTGTCACTCATCTTATTACACTGTGCACAATTCCACTTCATTTTTACCAATTCCACTTCATTTTTACCATCTTCTCTAACTATAACAGTTAAGAGCTGTCAATTCTGGCTCCAAAAACACTTGTATTACTAACTGGGTATTTATTTACATTTTTGTGATTAACCTCCTATCTTTGCTAAAAACTGTTGTGTAAAATTATTTAATTCAATTCTAACATGCAAAAGCCATGAACAATTAGCTCTCAATAACATGTAGCCAGATGGACCAGTTCTCAAGAGACACACCCTAAATAAAAAGTTGGCGTGGTAGCGTGCACTTCTAATCCTAGAGCTCTGAGGAGGAACTCTGAGTTCAAGGCTAGCCTGGTCTACATAGTCAGCTCCAGACCACCCAAGGTTACATGAGATCCGGTCTCGGGAACAAAAACACAGTTGAACAATCAGACATAACACTTTCAAAACAGAGTGCAAGAAGTGGCTTATGACGGTCCTCAATAAAGACAAACCATGAAATTCTTTGTAAACATTTTTTTTTCAAATTAAAAGTTTTTAGAGTAGAGGGCTGGAGAGATGACTCAGCAGTTAAAAGCCATGCATTACTTTAGCAGAGAACCCAAGTTCCAACACCTACATGGGGGGCTCACAACTGCCTGTAATTCCGCTCAAGGGGCTCTGCCCACCTTTTCTGACACCCTTGGCACCTGCACACACATGGTTCACACACATACACCCAGGCACACACGTATAAATATTAAAACAAAAAGATTAGATCTGGTCGACATTAGGAGGGCATTATTAAACCCTTTGAGAGCCCCAAAAGGCCTCAGCGATTCAGTCCAACTTCTCATAGAAAGTTAAGCTCCTGAAGAAGTGAACACCGATCACAGGCAGTGCCAGAGAGAACTAAACCTAAGACAAATCAATGTCAATAAACCACAAGTAACCAAGTCCAGGACTGTGCATGGCAGGAAAAATGCCTCAAGTTGAAGGGTAGCCTGGGCTACACAGTGCATTCTAGACTAGTCTGGGTGGTAGAATAAGGCCCTATCTCAAGCCAAAACAGGAAATCAACCAAAACCCAAACTGTAACAATAAAAACAAACAAACAAAAGACAGAACCAAAGGTTCGTAACTATCCAAAACACACAGCACTCCCGTAATGCCAGCACCAGGGGTGGGGTTGGAGGGCTGGAGGGCTCAGAGGCAGGAGACCACAAGTTGGAGATCAGCCTGGGCTCTGGCTGCACAGTGAGACGTGGTCTTAAGAAACAAAAGCAGTAGGTATCTAATTTCTCTGATTTATCTTATACTCCCAGGAATCAGCTAAAACGTGAAGAACAGTGAAATGATGTCTAATGTGGATGCCTGGGTGTTTAATGTACAGCAGGTTCTGTTGGGAGCAAAGGCACTGTCAGCTCCGAGGCAGAGAATGCTGCAGTACTCTTTGCACAGGCTCCCAGAGGGAAACAAGGCAGCGCTACCATTTCCACTGAACCACAGCAGTGAAGACTGGTGGCCGCAGTCCCGTTCATTCAAACCGGAACCTCCTCAGCACCCTCTTCACCCATCCTCCTGTCTTTCCACGTCCTGCTCTTCCCCCCCCCCCCTTCTTGGCTATTATCAAGCATCACGTTCTTCTAAACGACACAAGCAGGTCCTGGTGACACACACACCTGTACCCTCAGCACTCTGGAGGCTGAGGCAGGACAGCCACAAATTCAAGGTCAGTAAAGGCTCTAACTCAGAACAAAACAACCAACAAACAGTAATTTCACACCCCAGAGAAATGTTATCAATTCTTTTTTGTCAGCTTACAAAAGGCCTGCCATGGTGGTACACACCTTTAAAAGCAGGAGGATTTTCATTTTAAGGCCAGCCTCTGCTACACAGGGAAGCCTCAAAACCTCAAAAACAAACAAAGCAAATCACACACACACCCCCCCCCCCAAAGGCCAGTAAAGCCTATGATTCAAGTAATACAGCTCATGGGGGAGGCAGCAGCACAAATGTATAAAAGCTAAAGATGGAAGAAATTGCACTTAGTTTTTTAGTGGCAACCTGTGATGACTTTGGATGTCCTGGACATAAAATACGATCTCAGTATGTTCCCTAATTCAGAACCGTTGGACCAGCTGAGCAGTTAATTACTTAATACAAGAAGCCCCGACGCTCCTCTTCAACTTTCCTCCCCCACTGGGATTAGCTCCTGCAGGCAGCAGTCCTCCGGTACCTAATCCCTCAAGTGGGCATCGTGCATCCAGGCCTTCTCTAAACCACGCCAGCCCTGTCCCTGGTGTGAACTCTGTCCTTCAGAGTGCTGTCCAATCGCCTGAACTCTCTTCAGATCATGTAAACCGGCCTTTTACTAAAGGTTTCAGTGGAAAAAACAAGGCTGGTTTTTTAAGCAATCTGTTTTTCATTTTTAATATCTGTGGTGGGTAAGTATTGCACGGGAGTGCTTGTGCCTGAGGAAGAGGCCAAACCATCAGGCCTCTGAAGCTGGAGTTACAGACAGCTGCAAGGAACTGAACACACCCAGGTCCTCTACAAGAACAATACCCGATCTTATCAGCTGAGCACCTTTTACTAAATCCTAAATTGTGTGAGTGTGTGTGAGTGTGTGTGTGAGTGTGTGTGTGAGTGTGTGAGTGTGTGTGAGTGAGTGTGTGAGTGAGTGTGTGAGTGAGTGTGTGAGTGAGTGTGTGAGAGTGTGTGTGAGTGTGTGAGTGTGTGAGTGTGTGTGTGAGTGTGTGTGAGTGTGTGTGTGAGTGTGTGTGTGAGTGTGTGTGTGTGAGTGTGTGTGTGTGAGTGTGTGTGTGTGTGTGTGTGAGTGTGTGTGAGGTCAGAGGACAACTTATGGAGTCAGTTCTCTCCTCCCACCACATGGGCTCTCAGTCAGCAGGCTTGGTGGAAAGTGTCTTTAATCGCTGAACCATCTTGCTGGCCCTATTAACCAATTTTTTTGAGGTCTTGCTTTCTATGACAGTATTGTAGAACAGGCAAGTCTGTTCCTTTGTAGTTGAAACAGACTGCAGGAGGTCATAGGTCAGGGTCTTTTTCTGTCTTGCTAGTTAGTAGTGAGCTGGCTACAAAGCAGGGACATCCTCTCCTTCCTCTCTAAGGTGAGAGTTGAAGACCCTGGGAATCTTGGGGTCTAAAGCGTAAGTTAAGATGACTGGTGCACAGTGCATCCACAACCTACTCACTTACCTTCCTACCTGCTTCCACAGTCTGAAACTAATGGAGCTAGACCTAGGTTACTCTAAAAATCTAAAGTGTTTACTGTTTAACAAGATTGCTACAATCATTCCTAAGTAAACAGGGAAAAGAAACAGCATTTTTAAAAAGGTAATATAGACATGCCAAGTAACTATCTAAATGTATGTGAGCAAAGGTGACGGGCTGCCTGGAGAAGACCACAAAGAACTCCATCTAACCCAATTCCGTATTAGTAAGGATTCGGAAACAAGGCCACAGCACTCAAGGCTTCTTATAGTATCTTGTGCTGGTCACTTTGAAAATACTGGCTTAGCTGGGCGGTGGCGGTGGTGGCGCACGCCTTTAATCCCAGCACTCGGGAGGCAGAGCCAGGCAGATCTCTGTGAGTTCGAGACCAGCCTGGTCTCCAAAGCGAGTTCCAGGAAAGGCGCAAAGCTACACAGAGAAATCCTGTCTTGAAAAACAAAAACAAAACAACAACAACAACAACAACAACAAAAAATACTGGCTTATAGTCACACAAATTTTCAAGTAATAGCTCATTCCATTATACACTTCTCTAAATGTTCCTCACTTTCACAGAAAGATGTTCCCCTCAGTACTAAGAGGCTATCAAGTATCAAGGGCCCAGTGCTGAGAAAAGCTTTCCAAAATTCTAATGTTTGCTTAAGAGCTATTTACAATCAATCATTCAGAGATACTGTTACAGTTTTCCTTAGGACAACAAGCAGCCTTGTTGTTTTTAACAATATGTCAGGGGCTGGAATTAGCAGCTAAGAGCACTGTTGCCCTTCCAGAGAACTGGGATTCAATTCTCAGCACCCAGACAGCAGCTCACAACTGATTTGTGACTTCAGGCCCAGGGGAATCCAACGCCCTCTTCTGGCCTCCATGGGCACTGCACGCATGTGGTGCACAGACATGTAGACACTCACACATATAAAAAAAATAAACATTTTTTAAAAAGCTTAATATTCAACTCTGAATTTGAATATTTATCAAGCATTCCCTTCTTTTCTTTTGTGTTTGTGTTTTGAGACATTTTTTTTTCCTTTGTGTAACAGCTCTAGCTGTCCTGGAGCTTACTCTATAGACCAGGCTAGCCTCAAACTCAAAAGATCTACCTGCCTGCACTTGGGAGGCAGAGACAGGTGGATCTTTGTGAGCTTGAGACCAGCCTGGGCTACAGAGTGAGTTCCAGGAAAGGTGCAAAGCTACACAGAGAAACCCTGTCTCGAAAACAAACAAACAAACAAAAATGGCATGAGCCACCAATGCCAAGGTTATCAGGCTTACTTTCAAGTCAAATTTTTCCTTTAAAAAGTGAGTGGTTCAGGGAGTAGAAGAGGAGGCTCAGCAGTTAAAAGCACTTGCTGCTCTTATAGAGGACCTATGTTCAATTCCCAACACCCAGGTGGCGGCTCGGCTCACAACCAACCAGCTACAACTCCAGTTACAGAGGATTCGACTCCCTCTTCTGACCTCTGAGGGCATCACACACACAAAGATGTGGGCAAAACACCCACAGAGTAAAAGAAAATCCAAACACAAGCGACTGGCTCAGCCCCTGAGCCTTGATTACTTTTCTTGGAGAAATCACTATGCTTCAGTGGGAAGCCAACATGTTTCAAGCATTCTCCTATTGTCCTATTAAAAAGACCTGTACACAGGGAGAGAATCAATTCATTCCTAAAACCTCAAGACACTTAGTTGGAACTTTTTTCTTTCCTTTAAACAGAGTCAGGGCAGTGAAGAACACACCAGAGCTATAGTCCGATTCCTTCCAAGGTGTCACAAGCTGCGTGCACTTGCCACTGGTCTTGCACCATGGAAACAGATGTCAATATAGTAGAAAGGGCAAAGGACATTCTTGCACTATTAATATAATAAATAGCTTTGTTCTCGCAGACTTCCCATACACATCTACAAGATCTGCCGGATCATACTCTGATAATCACTGAGCAAAACAATTCCTATTTAAAACTCCTCAAGTTTGGGGATGCACATGGCATCTCAGTCCTTTCAAAGCTGAAGCAGGAGGAGCCCGAGTGGGTAATACAGTAAGACCTTTTCTCAAAAGCAAAACAACAGCTCCAAAACAACAACTCACAAGCCACTGTTCATTCATTCACGTCTTTTTATTTAAGATAACGCTAGAGAACAGGCACTCTAAAGAACGAGTATTACATGAGTATGTCCTACGATTTGTAAAACGTCTACAAATGAGGGCTGGAGAGATGGCTCAGAGGTTAAGCATATTGGCTGCTCTTCCAGAGGTCCTGAGTTCAATTCCCAGCAACCACATGGTGGCTCCCAACCATGTATAATGAGATCTGGTGCCCTCTTCTGGTGTGCAGGCATACATGCAGACAGTACACTGTATACATAATAAATAAATAAATCTTTAAAAAAAACCACATCTACAAATGAGACTTTACTTAATCCTCAAGTGCATCATCTACGCGTCATCTTGCCCAGGGAAAGGCTCAGAGAGGAAAGGCCATGCTTCCCCAAGGCACCAGAGCAGTACAGAGATTAGAGACACTCATGCTCTTCTTACCCTCTCTACTGTATTTTAAAAACTGTAGAGCTGAACATTTGAAAACCCAGCCAATCTTAGCCATACAAATGTTGTGCTGTATCTCCAAATTAGAGAAATTCTAAGTGTGAAGACTAATAATAGTACACATATATCTTGTCCTGATCCCTTTTTATCTGTACAGTATAAAATTTAAGGTTTCCACAGAGATGCCGGAGTTGTATTACTAAGAAGTCAATTCATTACCTAAAAATCACAGACGGTTATATCTGTAACACATTAATATAATCTCTTATTAGCATGCATGACCACCATAACTTAAAACACAGGGTGATGAATTGTATGGAGTATACAGGCTATCTGCTGTCTCAAATTACTAATTGAATGAAAGTGGTTCGTACTTATAACATTCTTTTTTTTTTTTTAACTGAAACCTCTAGTTTCATTAACTTAGATTTACTACAGACTGACTCTGAGGGGCTGGGGATGGAGCTCTGTAGTCCTCTGTCTAGCACATGCAAAGCCCTAGGTTTGAGTCCTCCACATTCAAACACCTATGATGACGACTATGAAAAACACTCGAACGGGAGGATAAACTTCAGAAGACAGGCAATTGGAGCCCACCTGTAGCTACCACTTCCTGCCTCTCCCCAAGTCCACCTGACTAGATCTACTGAGCAGACAGAACACTGCTTTCCTCTTTTTTCTGATCACACAGGCAAAGAGGAAAACCACAGGAGGCAGACACAGCCCGCCAGGGAGGCAGTCAATTCCCTTTTCATTTTCAAAATAGTTATGGTTTAAGTAAAGGAAGACACGAGCAGAGAGAGACACAGTCTCCCGTAGCCCAGGCTGGACTGGCACTTGCTGTGTAGCAAAGGCAGACAGAAGGATCGCTCTTCCTGTACCTCCTCAAATGCTGGGATTACAGGTACAGACCACCACACACAGCTGTGGGGGGTGGGGGTGGGGGAGAGACACGACATTTTATAAACGTCTAGTTGCTGAGATAAATTTTAGATCTTGTACTTCCAACTGCTTTCACTCTGCGCTGCTTGTAATAGGCCCTCTTCCCCTAATATCTCCAATAGGCTTTATTTATCTGCAATCCCCAACCCTTGGAATAGTTTACCTAGCAAGTTACCTCCTCAAGTCCCGACCTAGTTTAGACAGAATAGTTTCACTGCTATAAAGCAGCACAACTATAAAGACATGAAACAGTATTTAACAACCAGAAGCCTTAGGAACCAGTTCAATATGTAAAAACTCAAACTCATGCTGTAGTTAGAGAATGATACTCTTAATCTAGAAATGAGTGTTTCTACTATTCAGGTATCTCGAATGTAACCAACTTTAATATTATCCTCCTGTATAATAAAAACAAGATGGAAAGTTTGTAATTCCTGTTGCAAATATTTTTAGAGAATTTAAATGTAATTTTAAAACCTTATACCCCTAAAGTTTCATTTCTTTCTTTGTAAGTTTTAGGGCTCTCTGGAAATGTAATCAACTGCTGTGTACCCTCAATTTGAACATTAGGAGTAAGCACAGCAGTGTTTATGAAGTGTGGGGAAAATAAGTAACATTCTTTGTCTTCATGAATTTTAAAATTGTACTATTTTCAGGTGGCAAAAACTTCCTGATTAACTTTTTACAAAACAGAAACTCTATTGCTAAAGGGATTGATTGATCTTCGAATCCAGTCAAGTAGGTTCAAACAAACGACAACAGATTATAAAGCAAGTCAAACTTTTACTCTAAATGGCTCAGTTCCTTCTAGTCTCTTTTTCTTAGTGATGTGTACCTGAGTATATGTGTGTGAATGCACCTGCATGTGGGCATCTGAGGAGGCCAGAAGGAAGGTGGCTAGAGCACCCTCCCCCCATAGGTGCTTGGGAATCGAATTCGGGTCCTCTGCAAAAGCAGCAAGCACTCTTAACCCCTGAGCCATCTCCAGCCCTTCATTCTATTCTTTGTAGCTACTGTTTCCACTGTACCCTTGAGATTTCTAAAGAACTAATTTCAAGACTTCAGTCCTCAACTGGTAATCAGAACCTTTCAACACTCCTGCAAAACATCTACAAGCACTGAAAAGATTAGCTTTCAGTACAAGAGAGAGCACAATGCCGCTTACACACAGCGGAATAAAAATTTTGTCTAGTGCTACAGTGCATCAAGCCATCGCTTAAGACATTGTTCTTGTTCAAGAGAGTTCAGTTTGGAAAGACAAAACAGTACAAGCTTTGGCCTAATCTATGTGACTAAGGGGTCCACAAAAATGAGAAAAAACAAAAAACAAATACAGAAACAAAACAATACATACCCTTCACATAAGAACTAAACCAAACCCAAATACACAAAGTATATTTAGTTACAACTTAAAAAAGCCCTAGACAGCTGAAGAGTAATTATTTTTTTCAGTGAGGGATTGGATCCAGCAACTTGGAAAAGAGAGGCAAACACTTACCACTGAGCCACATCCCCAGTCAGAAAGATGAATTTTTATGGACTGTACAGTGAGGATATGACATCATTACTCTAGAGAAATAGCCTTTGACTACTTAGAGCATAAACACTAAATGAACCTAATAGCAGTTCAAATCTGAACACTATAGATCGACATCTATCTACCCCTTAAAATTTATTTCCTGGGAAAGACACATGTAAATCACTAAGATCTCCCTGACATTCAATAATAAAATGCCAAATATAAACTACACTTTGGGGGTGGGAGAAGTAAAATCAGCTAAGTTCTCTCAGATCTAATTTTACAGCTTAATTTCATTCAAAAACTATTTATCAAGTACCTTAACAAAAAGCAAAGAAAGCTGAACATGAGCCCATCTTAGACTTTACACTTAAAACAGCATGTACAACCAGTTACATGTAATCAACCTCGGCATAGGCATAAGTCTTCCAAAGATCTTCATAAACGTAGATCAAGTTATTTATGTATTTACTTATACACAGGGTTTCATTAGTGCAGGCTAGTCTTTAATTTATGGCAATCTTCCTGCCTCAATCTCTTAACTGCTGGGATTATAGTTGCAAAAATACCACTTTAAAACACACACACACACACACCCCAACAACCTGACAGCCCTTACAGGCTCTTTGGTGGGAGGACTTACTTTCTTTCTATAGGTCAAAAGAAAATACTGGAATCATTATAAATGACCAATGATAAAATGATGATCAATTTGTACAGAGTGAGACCAAAGAAACACAAAACTAATTCTTTTTGAAAAGTTACACTGTTCTCTTTGGATTTTCCATTAATCTCTAAATTTAAGCCCCAAACATCACTAGGGCCCAGGTAAAAATGCTAGGATTAAGAATACAACAGAGCCGGGCGGTGGTGGCGCATGCCTTTAATCCCAGCACTTGGGAGGCAGAGGCAGGCGGATCTCTGTGAGTTCGAGGCCAGCCTGGTCTCCAAAGCGAGTTCCAGGAAAGGCGCAAAGCTACACAGAGAAACCCTGTCTCAAAAAAAACAAAAAAAACAAACAAACAAACAAAAAAAACCTTTCTTTGCCGGGCGGTGGTGGCGCACGCCTTTAATCCCAGCACTCGGGAGGCAGAGCCAGGTGGATCTCTGTGAGTTCGAGGCCAGCCTGGTCTCCAAAGCGAGTACCAGGAAAGGCGCAAAGCTACACAGAGAAACCCTGTCTCGAAAAACCAAAAAAAAAAAAAAAAAAGAATACAACAGAATTCCTATCCTCGTGGTGTTTTCATTTAATTCCACTTAACTTCCGCCGAGAATCTATGTAAACAGCAACATGCTGGTCATCTGAGGCATACAAAAGAAACAGATTCCGTCCTTGGCCTTTACAATTGAGTGGACTAGATAAAAATACACAACAACCGGGCGGTGGTGGCGCACGCCTTTAATCCTAGCACTCGGGAGGCAGAGCCAGGCGGATCTCTGTGAGTTCGAGGCCAGCCTGGGCTACCAAGTGAGTTCCAGGAAAAGGCGCAAAGCTACACAGAGAAACCCTGTCTCGAAAAACCAAAAAAAAAAAAAAAAAAAAAAAAAAAAAAAAACCACAACAGTCACAGAAGTTCGGAAGTGATACAAGCCACGGAAAGGAAGAGGGATAAGTTGGACAGAAAAAGGGGGAAGACGCAGCCATCATTTCTGTGCTCCGGACCATAGACTAAAAATTAAGTCGGCTTAGCACTGGGCCCTTCAGCTGTTATTTTTAAAACCCAAATAGCTACACGTTCTTCAGCAATTTACTTTGTGGCTTCCACAGATAAGGTTATTCAACTACTGTGAATGTCAACCAGAAAGTACAAGGGAATATAATGTACTACAGAGATTAAAAGTATGGATAAGCTCAAACAAGACTGTCATTAGGGATTCTGTGTCTTTAAGTAAAATTATTTCCTCCCCAGAGTATTAACTTCTTCTAACCCAAACCTGGGAATGACACTACCCAAGTGATTATTCCACACCATTTAGCTAACCAAGGCACTCTACCTTGGAGAGGAGAAAGTAATTGGACTAATAATCTTTGCAAGATGTCACTCACCACTGCAATGTCACATTTCTTCCTGTGGGTTCTTTTATGGATAGACCACCGCCTTACGAGTCAGCAGACTCAGGTAACTGGTTACCTTATCTATTGTAGGCCTCAGTTTCCTCCTCCATAAAATGACAGGGTGGGACCAGATGATTTAAATAGGCCCTTTCCGGCCCTTAAAAAGTCCCATGACTCTATTAGGACTTAATACATAGATTCCAAGTTAGCTTTTAAGAATGATGAGCTTAAATGAGGAGAATTTCCCCATTCAATTAAGTTACTTCTTGCTAAGATAAATTCCTCTTAGGCAAGTCTCAACAACGTTCTAATTATACAAAAGAAAACTGCAAAAAAAATGAATTTACAAGTTAGAAGCACTCGGTATATGTTAATACACACTGTCAGCAAAGCAAACATTCAAACGAGGCTCAATTAATTTAAAAATATTAAAAGTCCAGCCTTCGCTGCAATGTCAACTTTTAACTCAGTAAAAATGTGATTTCCTACTCCTGTCATGTCAGGAGTCACAGGGCCAAAAATGTCTTTCTAAAGTACTGGAGGGTGGGAGGAGGCAAGCGAAAAGGAAAGTAAGCCCATCCGCTCGAACTCTGAGGGGAAGATCTTTCTCCCTAAAGGCATCTTCCCCCTCCACCCCAAGGAAAATCCGGAGGGCTCAGTTCCCTGGGAGCAGTTTCAAAGAAAATTCATGGCGCTGATAAGTCAGTTTCAGAGTGAGACATATTGAGATGGTGGGGAAAAAAAAAGGAGAAGAGGACAAACTTCCTAGATTTTTCTCTCTGCAAGAGAAAAAGGAGATTTCCTCTTGCTGACGAAGGGAAAGGCCCCTTTAACATTTTTTTTTTCTCTCTCTCTCTCTTTCTGCTCGGTGGCGGCTGCCAGACTAGGTGGGGCTCGCTCCGTTTGCCTTCCTCCGGCCACTTCCCGCAACAAATGAAGCCAGCCAGCCCCGATCCGGGCAAACTTTTTCCCTGTCAGGCTCGATCCGGCGGGGCGCCGGGGAGTGGTCCTCTCTCCCCCACCCCCCTACCCCGCTCAAGGCTCCTCCGCCGGGCCCCGGGAGCTGGGAGCAAACCCCCGGGGTGTCCGCAAGGGACAACTTTCTGGTTTCCGCTCTAACTTCCACCCACCCCGCGGCGGGGCGAGCGGGGCGCGGCGGGGAAGGGCTGCGGGGCCTCGGGCGGGCGGGCGGGCGGGCGGGTGGGGGGTTCCTCGGGCGCTCACTTCCTCCGCCATATTTCAGACATTTGACCCCTTCCGCAAAGCGCGCCGCCTGCTCCCCCGCCGCGGCTTGGAGCTTCCTCCCCCGGGGCCGCTCCGAGGCGGCGCGCCGGCGGAACCGAGGGGGACGCGGTGGGGTGGGGTAGCGGTGGGGGGGACCCCCGCAGCCACCTGCCGCGCGCCCGGGCCACCATCGCCGCCGTGGGAGCTCCCTACCCGGCGTGTACACACACACACACACACACGCACACGCACACACACAACGCCCGGCTGCCCCGCCCGGCCCGCGCCGCACCCCATCGCTCCCCTCCAGCCGGCGCCCGTCCTCCCCCGCCCCTGCCCCCGCCAGCCTCGCAGCCAGCCAGCCACGCACGCACGCGCCCGCCCGCCCGCTCCGCTCCGCCAACCTCTCGCGCTGTCACCGGGTCCCCGCCGTCGCCGCCGTCGCTCCGCGTTCCCTTCGGGTCGCTGCTCCCGGCGCCACGGCGGTCTTTGCCGCCGCCGCCGCCGCCTCCGCCGCCGCTCAGGCTGCTCTCCACGCCTGACTCTGGGCGAGGTTTGGCGGTGTCGCCTTGACGTCAGGCGTTCAGCCTCGCTCTGGCTTCCGCCCGCGGGCGGGGCGCGCAAGGAGCCGCAGCCCGGGAAGGGGCGGGGAAAGGGCCGGGGGGCCCGCCCCCGAAAGGGCGTGGCCTCGTCCTCGCCTAGGGCCTCGCCCGGCCTCTTGCCGGCCGGCTGAGCTGGAACCGGGGGTCCTTCCCCATCCCGCGCGTTCACTGTCTGCGCCCCGGGGGTGCTCCGATCAGCCTCGCCTCCGCCCGCCTGCTGGCTGTCCGACAGAATCGGGAGTCGGCCTCCACGGAGCGTCTTCCCCTCTCGGCCCCAGCGGATAACGGGGAGCTCGGGGCTTAGAAACCCTCTGACGCCTTCGCGGGGCCTCCCTCCCAAGTGCACACTGGAATTCAGTCGCCAACGCCCCCCGCCCCCCTCCAGACCGTCGGGTGTTCGCGTGGTCCTTTGTGCTGCGGGGAAGTAGCTGGAGAAGTAACGGAGAGCAGCCGTCCCCACTCTCAGAGCGCCGTGGAAGACCCTGGCGAGGGCAGCTTTTCATTTTTCAATTGGCCTTGCTTTGGGTTTGACGAGTATTTCAGCCTGCCGTGTCTTAACCAGGGCGAGCTGTCCAGATTACCCTGCCAGACGCAGTTCACAAATGGATGATTCCCAAGCATGCTTAGACCCTGTACCTAAATGAACACTGTTTATGAGAATTAAGAGGAGTGGTTCATGGCAGTGCACTCCTGGGACAGTATAGATTACTCATAGGTGTGAAGTCTATAAATGTGACTCCTCCGGAAAGCACTGTCCAAAAATGCCCTGTTCCAAAGAGCACAAGAATTCACATAGACTTAGATGATTAGAATATTTTCACACCACCACCTTTAATATTAGAACCAGCCCTATCGGAGCTTTGTTTTGGAGAGTTTGTTTCTATTCTTTGTTTTTGAAACGGGCTCTGCCCTCATTATGTAGTTCTGGCTGGCCTGAACTTGCTATGTAGACCAGGTTGGCTTTGAACTCATGGAGATACAGCTGCCTCTACCTCTGGAGCGCTGGGATGAAAGGCACAAGCCACCAAGGCCAGCTACTGAAAAGGTTTTGATGGGCAAAGAAGACTTAGAGAGGAAAACACGGAGGATAGTAGGCAATTTAGCTGGGCACTGTACAAATCATTCTGGAAATTTATGAACTCCGGAAGAGAAGTGGAGAGCGTAATTTCACTCTTTTAAGAAGTGACAACTAAATTAATCTGGGTTAAGTGAGTGAGCATGAATGAGTTGTAACTGGGCCTCAGGACACAGGTCTGTGAGAGCTTCACTTTTCTGCAGGCTGAGCAGGAGGAGGTTCATTGAAATTTCTAGGGTGGCTGAGGCCACAGAGTAAGTTAAAACCAACCTAGAGAGCTTTGTGAGCCTCTCAAAATAAAAAGTAAAGAAGAAAAAAAAAGGTAGGGATATAGCTCAAAGGTAGGGATATAGCTCAATGGTCCAGGGCTTGCCCAGCAAGTGCGCGAGCGTAGTAGTCAGCCCTTTAGTACAACAAAAAGGAGAAACATTATAATTAACGTGTGTGTGTTTGTGTGTGTGTGTATGCTTATGCACACCTGTGTGGGCACAGAGAAGCCACAGTTAATCTTTTATCACTTTCCATTTTATTTTTGTGAGACAGGATCTCTCACTGAACCTCAGTTAGGCTCCAGTGACTGGCCAAGAAGCTCCCAGGATCCTCCTGGCTCCATTCCCCCAGTGCTGGGATTAGAGGCATGGGCCACCACTCTGGATTCTTCGGTGACTGCTGGGGCATGAGAACCTCAGTTCTCATGCCTGCGTAACGGTGTTTCCTAGGTGTTCTACCGTGTATATTACTTAAGTAAGCATGCCACCTATTTCAATAATTGTTATTTTCTCAGAACATTTTTTTAATGGAAGTTTCAAAGGCAAATTTCAGAGCAGTCGATTGGAATTGTCATCAATTATGAATGCATACATTGCAAATTCGATTTTGCTATCTTATCAATTATTGAATAAAAATTCGACAAGTCTGAAAGCCTGAAATTTTGAGCAAGAGTACTGAATAAACTGTTTTTTTTTTTTTTTTTGCTTTGTTTTTAAACTCTTTGATATTTGGCCCTTTTTTTTTTCCTTTTTATTCAGAAAGCGAGATGGAGCCACTGTTTGTAGAATTGCTCACTTTAAGATAAAGTACTTCTGTCGTCTCACTCGGCTGATCGCCAGTGCAACCTGTTTGATGCTGGGCCTGGTGTGTAGAGAACGGCAGAGCTCTGTATCTTGTAGCCCTGGATTCACGTTTGAATTTGAACCCCTTGCCCTATTTTCCTGCCAGACCAGGATATCTTCTGCTGGCAACTCCACTAACCCAGTGTGCAAGCTGAGCTCATTACCATTGTCACCAAACCAGTTTTGTCCCCTTTTCCTTGGCTGATTGGGCCACCATCTTCCAGCCTGTCACCCTTCCCTGCCTTTTCTCTTGAATAATAATCCATCAGCTGGTGCATCTTTTAGCAGCAGTTGGACAAGATCGTCCAGGCTCCCCTGGTCCATTTCAACTAAGCCCACGCTTGTTTATGTTGACACAACTTGGCTCCCATGGACGGATGTTTGCAGCCTAGTAGCTTCCAGCCGCCTACTGTGACCCATTTTACACATTGTTGCCAGATAAATTATCTTAAAGCAGACTCAGTAAGTCACTCCCTTCCTGAAGAATCCTTCAATCCCTCTCCTCTACAAACAACAAAGTTATGTCACACTTTCCCTTTTCACTTAAAACTTATCATGGACTTCTCATCTTGTTCAGATGGGTAACTTTCCCGCCCTTCTGCTGGGTAGAGGTGATTTCCAGTGTTTGGAATGCCCCTGCCCATCCCATCTCATTACTCAAGGCCCATCTATTTTCTCTCAGAAATAATGTCCCCCCCCCCCCCCCGCTGTGTCAACCTAAACGTGTGTTTCTTTCTCTTTTGAATCCCATAATGCAGTATTGCTTTTCTTCTGTCAGCTGTGACTTTCCCTCTAAACGGGGTTTGCAAACTTTTTCTGCCAAGGACCAGGTAGTAGACATTTAAGTCTTTAGAACAGAGGGTCTGTGTTGTAGCTACTGAAGTGAGCAGCTACCCATTTCTGCAACAATAACACAAAAGTAGCCATAAATAATGCAAAGAGGGCCAGCAAGATGACTCACTACTTATGTACAAGTGTTTGTGGTCAAACTTGATAACCCAGGCCCCACATGGTAGAAGGAGAGAGCTAATTCCTGCAATTTGCCCTTTGACCTCCATACTCACAGAACAACACACACACACACACACACACACAAGTTAATGTAAAAGAAACTACAAAGAATGGATGTAATTGTACTTCAGTACAACTTTACTCATGGATAGGGGCTGGAGAGATGGTTCAGCCTTTAAAAGAGATTTTTTTGCTCTTGTAGAGGACCCAGGTTCAATTCCCAGCATCCACCTGGTGGCTCACAAACATCTATAACTCCAGTTCCAGGTCGGAAGCCCTCTTCTCACTTCCACAGACAACAGGCAAGCATGTAGTGTACATATATACATTCAGACAAGACATTCATACACATAAACTAAATAAAAAAACAGCAACAACAGAAAAAAACAAACAACAAACAAAACCCAAAACTTTACTCATTGACTTTAGAATGTGCCTTTCATGTAATTTTTATCTGTCACAAAGTGATATTTTGGGGTTTTTTTTGTTTTTTTGTTTTTTGTTTTTTGGTTTTTCGAGACAGGGTTTCTCTGTGTAGCTCTGGCTGTCCTGGAACTCACTCTGTAGACCAGGCTGGCCTCGAACTCATAGAGACCCGTCTGTCTCTGCTTCCCGAGTGCTGGGATTAAAGGGGTGCATCACCACCGCTGGTCTGTTATGTTGCTTTTTAACACTGCTGAGCTCTGTGCTGAGCCAAAGTCATGGACATGAAACGCATGAAAGTAGCCCTTGTTTTTAAAAGGGGCCCATGGCTGGTTGAATGTTGTAATGCTACCATGTTGACATTGAAAAGTTTGTATTTATTTATTCATTGATTTATTTATTCATTTTTCATTTTGTACTGACTCAAAAGTTATGGAGCCGATCCTGCGTGTGACAGTCAAATATAACATCTAGACCAGGATGCATATTTCTTACTTTGTCACTGTTGGCACTGGCGTGATGCTAACCACATAACGGGCTTTCAAGATACATTTGCTGGCACATTCTGTTTCTAAAGTAGTGTGGAACGGGAGCAGACGCGAGAGTCGGTTCAGTGCCCCGGTTTGTGAGCGGAGTGGTCCTGGGTAAATTCTGTAACCACGAGGTGACCTTTCTCTTCTACCAGGTGACCGAGGGATGACAGCATCCGCCTTACAGAGATAAGGGGTAGAAAGTAGCAAGGCCTCAGCCCCCCGGACAAGCAGAAGTTTAAAGCTAGTTTTTCCTCTTTCAGGAAGAGTAAATTATCAGAGTACTCACCTATCGCCATTGCTGAGTTGAACCTGACACGCTATTTCTAATCTTTTATGCTTTTTGCTTCCTTAAAATTTTACTTTAACATCTATACTTACCTTAGCTTTATCTCAAAGCACAGGAAAGTATAAGAGAATAGATTATTATTATTATTATTATTATTATTATTATTATTATTGACAAGGTCTTGCTATGTAGCTCAGGCTGGCCTTGAACTCACAGTACCCCTTACTAGCTTTAGCCTCTCCAGTGCTGGGATGACAGATATGTGTCACTATACCTGGCTCATTTAAATAGATTTAAAAATAAGAACTTTCAGCTAAATGTGGCCCACGCCAGAGCTCCAGGCTGAGGCAGAAGGATACTGAGTTCCGGGCCTATATAGCAAGATCCTGACTCTTAAAAAATGGGAAAGAACATGAAAGCCCTAAATGTATTATTTTTCTTATCAGTTAATGATTATCAGCCTAAACAAGGCTCATACTATTTAGCTTCCAACCAAGCTTGTCAGGAGCCTTAACCTGTATTATTAAGTTATTTCATTCACAAATGGAAGTACTGAAAAGTGAGTCTTGAAAGGCAATGTGTTGTTGGCTGTTCTTTTAGTGTGTGTATACGCATGTGAATATGGGTATATATATATGTGTGTGTGTATACACACACACATATGCACACACACATATGCACACACACACACACACACACACACATATGGTTCTGCACCTTTGCAACTACCCTCCACAGCAAGAGTTGGAGGTTGAGAAGTTAAGACCACTTATTGGGTGTAAAAGTGAAAAAAAATCATGTCTTAAGTTCCCAGTTAGTTTTCCACAGTGTTCTTGGTCAAAGATTGCATTCCAAAATCTACATGGCTGTTTTATAAATTCTGTCGTAATCAAGTAATTAGTCAGGAGACCAGGTAAGGGCATTCGAGGCTCTGCCACCGTGGGGAAACATCTCAGAACTTGCAGTCTCCTAGATACTTTGTGTACCTCTAAGATTTCTGTTTGGGGGGAACCCTGTACTCATAGGAAAGAAAAAATGAAGCTTGGCACGCTCCCGTCTGTGTAACAACTGTAATAACTGCTTATTCGTCTCCAGTTATATTTCAGATTGTGTCTGACCTCCCCTGCAGCCGTTGTGGCTTTGACCAACAAACCTGCCTAGACCGCCTTAAATAAATCTAATGGTTCTGTAATCTTGTCATTGCTAATGTCTATGATATAAAGCACAGATTACACCTAAAATTTCCTCTGCTCGAGCCTTAGCTGAGAAAAGCCGTAAAAGTGAAAATGACATTCTGAGAGCCATCAGAAAACCACTGCAGAATCCGACTTCATGAAATACACTCTGTCATGAAAATTTCATAAGCAATTTAAAGAGCCGGGCATGTAGCTCCAAGGAAAACCGTTTGCATCCCATGTGTGAGGAGGCCCCCCGTGTTCCGGCCTCGGAACACCGGGGCGGCTGGGTGGGGGAAGGGGACTGGGCCAGGGGGAGCAGTTTAAATGAAGAGAACCTTCAAAAGCCATATGTAAGCCCCAGCAGACTCTAGGCTGTTCCTGACTCAAACAGTTAATACGCAAACAGTACCTGAGAGTCAGAGGAATCCTGGAACTTTATCATCAGGCTAGTAATTACTTCCTAGTCCCCATTTTCTCCAAGTCCTGTAGATAGGTTTTAATGGCCCATCATACAGACAAGAAACCAAAACTTAATCATCCAAAGCCATATAGAAATATGTGGCGGAGTCGAAATCTGTATTCTAGTTTATCGGCTGCCTTCTGGCATCTGGCAGCCCTGTGTGTTCCTTTATGAATACCGTTTGTCAGCCAGAGGGCGGTGGTCGGGGGCGGGGGGGGGGGATCTCTCATGTCTATTTGATACTCATCTGCTTTTCTAAATCTTGCTCCTTCTTCCACAGCGGTCTCTGAATTTCTTTAATTACTACTACACTGCTCATTCGGTGCTTACTATTCATTGCCTGCCCTGAGTTGCTTCTATGTCCCCTCCGTACTGCGTTCCTTGAGAACTGAGACCAAATCTCACGCTTGTGTATGTGCCATATTGCTGGGGCCATAAATAAGAAGTTAATGGCATTTTATAAGGGTTGCCAATGCTGGTTATAGGCTCTAAAGTAGTCATGGTGGGCCTGTGACCTGTGGCAGTTTTTTTTAACTGTGTTTCTTTTTTTAATTATTAAGCTTTAAGATATAGGGCTTTAAAGCAGTATTTTAAATAGAGGGTCAGGTATAAATTGGAAGTATGGTATAGCCCCGTGGCAGAGGACAGGCCTACCATTTGTGAGGCCCTGGGATTGCTCCAGCACCGCAATAAGTAAATGAAGAAATAAATTGAACAAAGGAAGGAAGTAGTATAGAGTAGTGGCTGGGTGGGCGGGCTTTGCCATTATTGTACATGCTGGCATGTAGACTCCTCTCGTCTCCAGGAACTTACTTGTAGTTCTTTCTTTCTAACGTAAGTCACAACAATCGAAGCTGTGTTCTAGGGTGGGATGGGATTGAATCATGCAAAGCAGGCAGTACCCACTGCAGAAGGGGTCCTCTGCAGCTGCTGGCGGCCATCATGTGAAAGTTCCCAGTAAATGTGGCTTCCTGCTGCCTCCTCTGGTACAATATTCACTTTGTGCAAACTGTAGGAGTTCAGCAAATGCTGGTTAAACATTCCTTTTCATTTGTTATTTTGACAGTCTTCAGTTAAGGATCGCTTGTATTATGTAGTTTATTTCTCTCTCTCTCTCTCTCTCTCTCTCTGTGTGTGTGTGTGTGTATGTGTGGTGTATATGGGCAACTGTGAGTGTGGCTACACAAGCACATGTGTGTATATGTGTGTGTAGAGGTCATAGGTCAACACTGGATACCTTCCTCAAATCTTCATTTGGAGACAGGATCTCTCACTGAACCTGGAGCTTCACTGATTTGCCTAGATTGGCCAGCTAGTCAGCTCCAGGGATCCTTTTCTCCCTGCTTCCATGTGCTTGGACTGCAGGCACCTTGCTGCACCCTGCTTTTATATGGGTGCTGGGGGTGCAGACTCAGCCGGCCTGGACTTAGAGATACTCACAAGTAGGTGCTGAGACGAGAGGTGTGCACCATCATCAATGACTTCTGTGGTTTCTTTTTGTCAGTAGTCTGTGACTGGGAATTATGTGGTCATTGGAAACAGTATTTGATATTTATAGTGTGTGTTCACTAATGGGACTAATTTGTCTGAGACAGGGTCTCACAAAGTAGCTTTGACTGGCCTTAAGCTCCACATCAGGCTGGCCTTGAACTCATAGAGATCTGCCTTTCTCTCTGCCTCCTTCGTGCTGGATTAAGGGCATGAACTCATACCTGACTCAATGTGACTCTTCAAGGAAACTCAAAAGTGAGGCCTGTTTTAATCCATAGATACTGAAAGCACAGTGTTAAGAGTCCCCTCAGTCATGACTGTTCAGCATTTCTATTACCGATCTCTTGGTTTTTCACGGTGCATCCTTCTCCTGCTCCTCCTTCCGTTAGCTACCCTGCCTCAGTCTCGCTTTGGGTTGCACCTCCCTCAAGGCTTGTTCCCGGGCCCTTTCCTTGACTGCTTTGTTTCTGGGCAGTTTTGTAATTCCACCCTGACTTTCTACGCTATCATCTCACTACCTCGATGCGGTGACTCACCTCCCCATGAAGCAGCGCCAGCTGCCTCCTGGAAAGCCAACCCTGGCTGACCTCTTCCTCCAGGAATCCTCCCACCACTAAATGGCATCAGCTCCCAAAACAGAAATCTGACACTTCCTTCTACTCTCGTTCCCCTATCAAATTCGTCAGATTCCGATCGATTCTACCTCTTAGCTCGCTCACATCAGACCCCTCGTTTCCCTTCCCGGGATGACTTAGTTTATTAATATGTTTCCCCTTTTGTCTCCCTTTCCATCCACTCTCTGGCCGTAATGATTTGATTTTCTTGTATTTGTCTGTATGTGACACATGTGCAGATATATGTGTATGTGTGTGTACAGGCACGTGTGCATGGGTGTGGAGTTCAGAAGTCAACATCAGGTATCCTCTTCTGTTACCCTCCATTTTTATTTCTTACTAAGACAAGATTTCCCGCTGGGCAGTGGTGGTGTACACCCTTAATCCCAGCACTTGGGAGGCAGAGTCAGGTGGATCCCTGTGAGTTCGAGACCAGCCTGGTCTACAGAACAAAATCCTGGACAGGCACCAAAACTACACAGAGAAACCCTGTCTCGAAAAACACCAACAAACAAACAACAACAACAACAACAAAAACCCAACATTTCCTCACTGACGCTGGAGCTCACTGACTGGTTGGACAAGGGGACAATAATCCTCCTGTCGCCCTAAACTCTAAACTCTGGAGTTACAGTATGCATGGCCACACTATGCATTTTATTCTACTGCGGGAGGTCTGAACTCAGGTCTCAGGCAACTACTTGGTCCACTGAGCCATCTTTCTAGACCCCTCTCTTTAAAGTTCTAAAAATAACTTTTATTCTAGAAATCTGCAAACATGCAGAAGTGGAAAAGACTGATGAGCCTGTATGTCGTCATCAGTTCATTTCGATATTTAATCTCATTTTGTTAATCTCAGAGTAAAGAACATTCAAGGCGTTATTTCATTTCACTTGTAAGGAATTCAGCATCCATCTCTCCCAGATCAGAACAAACTACAAAACATAAGCAGAAACTGTGGGTAGGAGTGGTCCATGCCCGTAATCTGAGCTCCTTGGGAGGCTGACGTGGGAGGCTTGTGAGTTGGAGGGCAGATTGGGTAGCATCTGGGACAGCAGCAGCATCTCAAAACAAACAAACACATAGGCCACAATGCCACCGTCACATCTAATAAAGTCAAATTTGATTTTTGAACACATTCTAATATCTAGTCCATCTTTAAAATTTCCTGATTGCTTTAAAGGTGACTTTGATTGGTTAACTCATGGTACAAACAAGTTGAAATATTTCACACAGTTGTGCCTCTTAAATATTTTTAGGTCTCTCTACTCTCTCTGTTGAGTAGCTGTTGGGGTGTGTGTATGTGTGTGTGTGTGTGTGTGTGTGTGTGTGTGTGTGTGTGTGTGTGTGATATGCATAATTTCATATTTTCCCGATTCTATGTCAGGCCAATACCTTCATGAGCATTCTGTGATTAAAAAACAAAACAGAACAAAAACAAACCGGTAGCTTTTACAAGGCATATTTCAATGAGGTCAAGAGTAAGAAAGTAACCCCCCCACACACAAATATACACACGTTCCGCATGGATGTTATCTTATGTGGAGAAAATATGCACAACAATAGAAATTTATTTTCCAATGCCAGACAAGAGGTAACTAGTTATTAACTGTTGTTACATAAAACCATTACAAGTGAGCCTTTCCAAAGCCTTTCGAGTGGGGAATTTATACTCCTGTTCTCAGATTAGGAAATAAGTTGAGGGAAGCCAGCTTAGAAATACGGGGCAGAAGCTGGAGAAGTCTCTTTCTGGGAGATTCATGTTCTTTCCATCTGGCAGGGATGCTGTAGAAATGAATAATCGAGTGACTAATGAAGGGTGGCTTAAGTAGGAGAGGGAAAAAAACAAAACTACTAAAGGACAATTCTGGAAGATGCTTTCCCAGGTTCAAAAAGAGTCCTGCCCACGTGTGCTGCGGGGAGTAGGCTATTTTAGCTAAAGACAATATATTTAAGAGAACAGTTACTCAGTAGGGCTCTGATAAAGTTTTAACAATTTTAATAGTGGTTAAAAAAAAACCCCACAAAAATAGCCGTCTAAGGATACATATTACCCAGTACCCTGCCCTAGCTAATGCTTACCCTCTTTTTTGTTTTAAAAATTACAGCCTTTTGCTTCTTTTTTTTAGACTGACATGAGCATCACTAATGTGCCTATACACTTCCTGCTCTGCAGCAGACCTCAGAACCACAACTTTTTTTTTTTTTCTAGGATCCCTTTTTTTCTCTTGTAACTGACTTTATCTAATTCTTTAGTGGTTGTTACATCCTTAACGCTTAAAAAGAAAAAAAAAAAAAAAGAAGTCAAAAGATCCTGGTACCCAAGGGAAAGAAATTACGATTAAAACACACACGGCCAGCAAAATTCTGTTTCACGAGCCTGCCTGCACGTAGCCATATTACGCAAGCTGTGAGCCACCCCAGCTTCCTGCTGCTCTCCAGGTAGTGAGCGGAAGATGACTGATAAGAATCCCCACTAGATATTTGCATGGTCACAGTTGCTTCATAAACGGGGTATCCCGAAACGGGCGCAGGGATGGAGGGCGGCAGTCTTTGCAGAGCAATATGAATGTACTTAATGCCACACCCAACTGTACATGTAAAAGTGGCCAAATTAGTTACCTTGGTTATGTATGTCTTACCAAAATTAAACAACAACAACAACAAAAAAGTGTCTTGGTTAGGACTTTGAGGTCCAGAGTTGACAAGCTCACAACGGGCTGGCCTTTGCTTGATGATCTGAGTTGGCTCTCCAGGTCCCACGTGGTAGAAGGAGAAAACTAACTTCTGTTGTCCTCTGTCCTCCACAAGGGGTATGTGATCGGTTGTGTGTATGTGTGTGTGTGTGCACGTGCATGCACTATATATAAAAATGTATATATAATAAAAATAAATTATTTTTTAAAATTTAGAAAGAAGGCCAGGCGGTGGTGGCGCACCCCTTTAATCCCAGCACTTGGGAGGCAGAGGCAGAGGCAGGTGAATCTCTGTGAGTCTGAGGCCAGCCTGGGCTACAGAGTGAGTTCCAGGACAGGCTCCAAAAGTTACACAGAGAAACTCTGTCTCTAACTCCCCCCAAAAGAAATAAAAATATAATAAATATTAATATAGAATATATAATACGTATGATATATTTATATTATTTATAAACAGACACACACAGATATATAAATTTAGACTCTAGAAACCTCCGTTCAGATGGGGGACTTCCTAACAGAGCGGTGAGAACTCACACTACCTTCTTAACTTTTGAGTGTCTTTGCCTGAGGGGAGGGGTGACAAACAAGGCTGAGTGTAGTGGCACACAGTTATCATCCTAGTATTTAGCATGGGAAAGGTGTCAAGAAACAAAATAAAATAAGATGGAAGACCCCCATTTCAAAAAAAAGACCAGAGTCAGATTTGTGAACCTCAGCCACCCCCGGTGCCAAGTCTGAGCGGCGCCCGTGTGTGCAGTAGCGGCTGCCCCAGGGTTTTGAGTGGAGGACCGTTCTCTCTTCCTGCCCGCCCTTCGCTTGATCAAACCTTGGAGGCACCGGGGCACCAGACGTGCACACGCAGGAGACTGACCCACAGGACCTGAAGGAGCAAGAATGAATGACGGCAGCGTGGGAGAAGACTGAGAAGACATCCAACCACACAGTGGAGGACGAGCACGGCCTCACCATGCCGTGGACGCCTTTGGCGACACCATCAGCCAAGAGCTTGGGCAGGTGATGACTGCCTGTTGGCGAAGCCTAAGGACAGAATGTGCGGGGATCTCTTTCGTGTCGGATCCTCAAGTCTGTGGTTTGGAGAGAGAAGGGCTTCTCTGGCTCCTGTGAGGACTCAGGGCCAGCGTGGGTCTTGTCAGGCTTTTAGAGTGACTGGGAGCCCTAGAAGAACAGATGGTTCACAAGACTGGCCAAGTGGTCCCAAGGAAGGAGCGAACCATTCTTGTGGGCAGTCCTCGGGCTCAAGGCCATCAGGGCTGCGACGAACCTGAGTTCAGAGGTCTCCCATCCTTTTGGAGCAAAGGATGCAGCCTTGTTAAGTCTGGCTCGAGTCTGTTACGGCTAACACCACATTTATGGACATGGCTTAGCAGGAGAAGCCCCTCATGAAGGTGTGAGTGTGGAGCCCACCACTGTTGCAACTGATGCCAGCCATTGCATCCTTCCGGCTCTACAAGCCAGTCATTGGCTGTGACTGTGATGGTTTGGATGGGAATGGCTCTCACAGGTTTGTAGGTTTGGATACTTGGTCCCAACCTGCTAAGACTGTTTGGGAAGGATTAGGAGGCTTCTTCTTGGAAGAGGTGTCTTGCTAGGATCAGGCTTTGAGCTCCCTCTGCCTCCTGCTTGCAGTTTGAGATGTGAGCTCTTAGCTGTTGTTTCAACGATGGCCTTGCGCTGACATTATGGACTCTGACCCTCTGAAATGGTAGCCTCCATTAAACCCTTTCTTTTAAAAGTTGCCTTGGTCGTGGAAAAGTAACAAATACACAGAAGCAGCAAGACTCTCAATCGTGGTATTTGAAGGATCAGATTTAAATATCAATAAATGCTGGCTTGTCAAGAGCATCTGGGGTCCTGAGCAGGGTACAGAAGGCTACCTTAAAATAGCCTCGAGGACAGGAACAGCCACTGTGGAGATGCTACAGCAGCCAGCTGTCACACTGTGTGAACTGATGGATGGTGGCAATAAAGGACTTGAGGACAGCATAGCTAGAGGAATTTTATCTTCACATTAACCAAAACCTTTACCAACCGAGACAAAAATATCATGTAGAATCTGAGTTATTATTTGAATTCTGTGAATTATTTTTTTATGTTACTACTATTTTTTTAACACTTGTATTACACAGCTTTGTGATATTGAAGACTTGTGGCTTAGTTCTAAGCATGGGGCTTTCATTTTATCAAAGGATGTGTAAAGTTGTCTTGGCCTTAAGGAAAAAAAAAAAGAACTTTATTCCATCAATAAGAAGTATACACGATACTCAAGAGGCAGAAGGAGGCTGACCTCTGTGATCTGTGAGTTCTAGGGTAGCCAGTGGTACACAATGAGATCTTATCCAAAAAAGAAAAAATTTTAAAAAGGCAGAGGAGTGGGGTAGGGAGGAGGACAAGAATATAACCCACTGGATGAGCTTGTGAATATTAAATAAAACAGTCTATTTTTAATTATTTGCATACTGCTTTGCCCACAGTCGTACTCAATGAACGCTAGCCTCTATGATTTTACTATCATTTACTTCCGTGGGTTTTTAAAAATTCATTCCATATTTAGTTCCCTTTCTTCTTCTTTAAAAAAAGGTTGATTTTTATTATTTTTAAGGATGTGTATGTTTATGTGTGTTTGTGCACATGAGTGCAGGTGGCCTTGGAGGCCAGTAGAGGGCATTGGGTCCCCAGATCTGGAATGGCAGTGGTTGTGAACTGGCTGATATGAGTGCTGGGAGCCAAACTCTGGCCCTCTCTCTGTAAGAGCAGCATTTGCTCATAACCATTGAGACAGTCTCACATTTAGGTTTCCTCATGACGTGGTTCCTGAGAGTGATTTCTGAATCTGCCACCGCTAGGAAGGTGTCTGGTCCTGAGTTACTGATGAACATGACATTCTGGTGAGTTGAGGTAGCTTGATGGAAACACCAAAGGTATTAGAATGACAATAATAGTACCCTGCTTTGCTTGGGAAATGAACCACACAAAGAGAAGCAGCAAGACAAACAGTGTTGATTTCTGAATACTCTGAAGCTTCGGGCAGCTTTTCGGTGGCTTGATACTGCTTGCTGTGTGATGTAAGTTGCCACTACCAGAGAATTTCCTCCAGTCTAGATCATGCTTTTTAGCAGAAAGCAGGTGGTCAGTCTGTATCTGCTGACTCGAGTACTTTCAGAACAATAACTGAGAAACATCTCAGTTGAGCACTCAGAAGTATGATCCACTTGACAATCATTTGTGTGTGAGAGAGAAAAACGCTAGAAAGAGCTGCAGAGCCGCTGCCTCTTGAAAAAGCTAAGGCAACTAAACGCGGGCGCGTCAGTGTGCTAAACATCTTACAAATGAACCTCCCACCCCAAGGTTGTTGGGATCACTGGGTCCAATTCTAAGACTGGACGGGCTCAGCAATGGTCTGTGTGTAGTGAGCCAGAATTGGAGAGAAGGTGATGTGGTTCCAAAGCCTGAACCTCTTCTCTCAGACCACGTATCCCAAGTCAGAAATCCTAGCCACATTTGTCTCTGGTACTGGGGCTGGCGTCGCGTTCACAGCTGCCGAGTGTTCTGAGGTCGCCCTTTGGGATTACTGTTGGCACTGATGGATCTCACAGTGGCTCTTTGCTCTCCGCTAAGGGAAAGGAGCTGCTGCCTAGAAGGAAATGAATCGCAGTGGCACAACAAGGTCCCCATTGCCCAGAAAAATTCCTTCCTCTCTCTTAGCTAACCTGAAATGTCACTGTTGAAGCTGTTCCTGGTTAGGAAAACAAAGGTGCCATTGTTATAGGTACACCCTTGTTACCTGAGCGTGAGAGGATGGGCTGAGTTCCCTCCAGCTCTCTCATTAGCACAGGTTAGTGTGTCAGACAAGGTAATTGTCCCAGGGAAGGCCAAGAGAGACATTGGAGCAAGTGCCACCAGGGCTTGGGAGGAAGGCCCAGTGAGGTCTGAAACGTCCTGGAGTCTAAGGAGTGCTGGGGACAAAGCTGTGTAGGACACAGAGCAGACTGCAGCCAACTTCCTGTAGCAGGGATCGTTTGTTCCAAGGGACAGATCAGTCAGAGGTATCTTAAGCGGAACAGGAATGTGCTAGGGGATGCAGCGACAACCCAGGGAACCACAGAATTAGTGAGTAGCCAGGCCTCAGGAAGGAAGGAGCCAAGGCAAGTCCCGGAACTGTGACCACAGTTCATGGAGGTCCCAGCCTGTGGCCATGCAGTGATCTGACTGTTTCAGAACTTAAGTGACAGTGAGGGTACATACGATGTGTTCAGTGTCTAGTGTGCGGTGAACTTGCTCAGCAGTGGCTGTGTGAGGAGGAGGAGAGGTCCAGGGGAACCTCCCTGTATTCAGACAGCGGCTGTGGTGGTGACTCTCTTAGACAGCTTCCATGTCCCCCACGGTGATGGATCTTATCTGGCAGTCCTTCCTAGGGGATATTGCTCAGAGGTAGCACAGCACAGTGGCTAGGGCTGCATGCTTGCTTTTTTTTTTTTTCCCCGGACACAGGGTTTCTCTGTGTCGTTTCAGTGCCTGTCCTGAATCTCGCTCTGTAGACCAGGCTGGCCTTGAACTCACAGAGATCCGCCTGGCTCTGCCTCCCGAGTGCTGCGATTAAAGGCGTGTACCAACGCCGCCCGGTGCATGCTTGCTTTTGAGCTGGACTGCCTGAGCTCAAATCCCTCTCCGGGCAACATAAGTACTCTCTGTGTTTGTTTGCTTCTCTCTGTGGTGGTGATAATCATAGCTCCTGCCACATGCGACCCTTCCTACGAAATGAATTCATACCAGGAAATAGCGTAAAGCCGTGCCTGGCTGATGGGATGCCTCTGATCAATAGCTATTATTGTCTGCCTTTTGGTGCATCAGACTGTTTACAGAGCTCGTCAGATGGGTTCCCTTAGAAAAACACCACGAGGGCCTTCATAACATGGAGCTTTATGAAAAGGAAGAGGCGATCATGCAAACATTTTTGCAACGAGTTGTCTGTTTAGTTAATGAGCACAAGTATCGATGCGATACATTTTAAAAGGTACGTGAAGGTCTATTAAGAAGCAAAAGCAAAGAACAGGAGGAAAAATAAACATAACCTGAAAGGAACAACCCTTAAAAGAAACCGTCAATAAAAAATAAAAAAATAAACATAACCTGAAAGGAACAACCCATAAAAGAAACCGTCGATAAATATGACCGCATCAGATTTGAAAGCGTTTACTCTTCAAAGGGTACAATTAAAGGACAGAAAATACATGCTCCCAATCAGAAGAAGGCATTTGCTGGGTTTGTGAGACGGCTCAGTGGATAACGGCACTTGCCACCAAGGCCGAGGACCTAAGTTCAAAGCCCAGGACATAAATGGTGGCAGGAGAGAACTGGTTCTTGTAAATTGTCTTCTGCCCTGTGTACATGAGCTCTGGGACACATGTGTGTCATATACCATAAATAAAGAAATGTAATAAAAAGGTCAAAAAAGAAGGTATTTACAAATCACATATATGATTAAAGATTTATATCCCCCCTGAAAAAAAAGAAAGAAAAGAAAATCCATCACAACTTAATAATACTAAGACAAAAGGGGGGGGCACACACACACACATACACACACACACACACACACACACACACACACACACACAGAGCTGGGGATGTGGCTCAGTGGTAGGATACTTTCTTACCATGTATATATGGTCCTAGGTTGAATCCCAATACCATAAATATGACAAGAAAAGAAAAAAATGAATGGAAGATTCGAAAGATATCTACCAAAGAAGCTATATGAGTGGCTAACAAACACATGAAATCATCACGACCTTGATATCAGACATGCAAACTAAAACTCATAAGGAGTTATTCATTCACGAGACCCTCAGTAGAACGTCTGTGATCCCCACACTATCAGCATAGGGGGTACACCCACCTTTGTGGGGAGAATGCAGAATGGGACGGCCACTTAGCACTGGCCAACCAAGAGTTTGTTGAGGCACTTATTTATTTACTTGTTAGAATATTTTGTATTCATTCACTGACAATTTCATATATATCTAATGCATCTTAATCAAATCCAACCCAAATCCCTTCCCACCTTCCTCAGGGCTCCCTAATCCTTCCACCTTTCATGTCTCCTTCTCCTTCACTTCCTCCTCTCTTATAACCCACCTAGTCCAATTCATGCTACCTTTAAGGGCATAGGTGTGTGGCCATCCACCAGAGCATGGGTAACGCACAGCAGCCACACCCGTTCAGCAGCCATCCATTGTCAACAGTTCCTCAGCTAAAGGTGGGGGTCTCGTGAGCCGCAACCCCGTTTGTACGGGACATGTTGACTGGCTTGATCCTCTCCAGGTTCTCTGCAGGTAACCACAGCTGCGGTGAGCTTGTGAGGGCAGCAGCCAGGTCGTGTCCAGAAGACAGCGTGCCACAGCACTCCTCCCCATCCTCTGGATCTCGTGTTCTTTCCTCTACCTCTTCGCCGATGCTCCCCGAGCCTTGAAGGTGTGTGTGTGTGTGTGTGTGTGTGTGTGTGTGTGTGTGTGTGTGTGTACAACATGTCCATTTCAGCAAAACAGCAGTAGTGAGTTCCTTCCTAGACGTCAAGCTCTTTAAAAGTTCATTATAAACTGGGTGTAAAGCAGTGGTTCTCAACCTTTCTGACTCTGCAACCTTTAACACAGTTCCTCATGTTCTGGTGAACCCCAGCCACAAAATTATTTTCGTTGCTACTTCATAACTATAATTTTGTTGTTAGGAGTCGTCATGTAAAATATCTGATATGCAGGATATCTGATATGGGCCCTCTGTGAAAGGGTTGTTTGATCCACCCCCATGCCTCAAGGGTCATGCGACCCACAGGTTGAGAACCATTGGTGTGGTAGTTCATGCCTGTAATCCTAGTACTCAGAAAGCTAAGGCAGTATTTAGAATTTGAGGCTAGGCTGGAATGCATAGAGTACCAAGTCAGCCTAAACTAGACAGCAAAATCTTGGCTAAAGAACATAAACAAAGCCAGGCGGCGGTGGCATATGCCTTTAATTCCAGCACTAGGGAGGCAGAGGCAGGTGGATCTCTGTGAGTTCGAGCCCAGCCTGGTCTACAGAGTGAGTTCCAGGAAAGGCGCCAAAGCTACACAGAGAAACTATGTCTAGAAACCCCACTCCCTTGCCCCCCCCCCCCCAAAAGACTATCTTACACGAGCCTAAGTATATGACATTCCTAGAACAGGGAAATCTACGGAGGTAGGAAGCAGCTGAGGGACCACCCAGGCCTGGGGCTTCAAATAACAACCAGACAAATGGAGAGGAGGTGACAGAAATGCTTGAAAATGGGATTGTGGACTGGAAACGGGCTGGGTGCCATGCAACATGCCTGTTATCTCAGCATCGGCAAGTGTAGGCAAGGCCAACTTGGTTTATTTAGTTTGAGGCCAGCCTGGGCTACATGAGACCCTGTCTCAAAAAAATAAAAAATAAAAAAAATAACAACTACAAAATAAAACCAACCAACAAAAAATGCCAACCCAACCAAACCAACCAACCAAACCAAACAAAACAAAAATTAAAACCTCCAAACAAAAATTCCGAATTGCAGCCATGTTTGTAAAGCTACGACTTTACCTAAACCACTGAAATATGCACGTAACATCTGAAACTTACAGTATGTAGGTTGTCCTTCAGTACATCTTTTTTGTTGTTGTTGTTGTTGTTGGTTTTTCAAGACAAGGTTTCTCTGTGTAGTTTTGGAGCCTGTCCTGAATGTCCCTCTGTAGACCAGGCTGTCCTCGAACTCACAGAGATTGGACGAGCTCTGCCTCACAAGTGCTGGGATTAAAGGCATGTGCCACCGACGCCCAGCTTCAATACAACTTTTATCCTATGTCAATCACTTTGATTTAGATGCCATACCAGAAATTTTTTTCCTTCTCAGTTATTTCTGGAGAAGGAAAAAAAAAAATCTTAGTTCTTTTCTCTTCTCTTCTCTTCTCTCCTCTCCTCTCCTCTCCTCTCCTCTCCTCTCCTCTCCTCTTCTCTTCTCTTCTCCTCCTTCTCTCTCTCTCTCCCTCCCTCCCTCCCTCCCTCCCTCTCTCTCTCTCTCTCTCTCCCTCCCTCCCCCCCCCCCCCCTCTCTGTCTCTCTCTGTCTCCATAGCCCAGGCTAGCCTTGAACTCTGAAACCTCTTGCCTTAGCCTTAAGTACTGGAATTGCAGGCATTCCCTACCACACACAGCTTTCATTATTTTATGCCTAACCTCAGATTTCACCCCCCATTTCTCTTGCTAACTCACCCTGGAGATTACCCCACCCCATCCCCCTCCCCGGCCCTCAGAACTAGGGACCAAACTTAGGGCCTTGCATTTGCTAAATAGCACACACTCTACCCTTGATCTGAATCCTGAGCTCGAGAGTCCCTTGCTGGGGTTCATAGCTAACTTAATATCTATACATATTAATCATCATATCTACACCGAGGTAAAGTCTTCATAAGCTGTAGCTATTAGTTTACTATTCCTGCTTCTGTTGGATATGGAGGAGACCTCAGCATCACTGGAAGAGGACAAGCTACTTTCCAGGGACATTTCACCAGGACTGATTTCTGTGGCTGCCTGTTAATACCCAGGAATCTCTTTTCTCTGCTTTCAGGGGGTCATGCAGTCCTTACCTCGACAGGAAGAAAACAACTTTCTGGTTGAGTACCACTTCAAAACGCCTTCGCTTGGTTTTGACTTCCTGTGTCAAAGCTATCAAACATTCCGAAACTGAAGCCGCTTGGGGGTTTGTTTGCTTTATACTCACATATTAATAGAAGGTGGATGGAAAGAGCAGGCACTGGTTCATTTGCATATCCATCCGTGTATCCGTCATTCCACACATTCAACAGTGTGTTCTTGAGGACCTACTCTGCACACACACACACCCCACACACTTATCTAGGTATTTAAGAAGCAGCAATGGGGGCTGGAGAGACGGCTCAGCAGTTAAGAGTACTTGTTGCTTTTATAGAAGACTGGAGTTCTGTTCCTAGTACCCATGTCAGGTAGTTCACAATAATCTGTAATTCCAGCTCCGGGGGATCTGAAACCTCTAATCTCTGTGGCCGCTCGCACTCACATGCACATACCCACACTCAGACACACGCTTATGTATAATAAAAGAGTTTCAAAACCGAGAAAACATAGCCACGATAGGCCTCCACTCGCACTGAAGGGTCTTTTCTGCATTGATGCAACAGTGAAGACACGTTTTTTTTTCTGCTTTCTGGGTTTTCTTTTGGCCTTGACCCCTCTTGTGGCTGCCCTGCTGATAGGGTGAGGAAATGGTAGCTCCCAGGGTGGAGGAGACCTGATCTTCCAAGAGCTCATGGTGATTTTGGTTCCTTGGCAACAGTCGCCTTGTTAAACTCTAAAGGGACAATCTTTAAGATTTTTATTTTATTTTTTGAGACAGGGTCTCTCGACATAGCCCTGGCTATCTTAGAACTCACTCAGTAGACCAGGCTGATCTTGAACTCACAGAGATCTATCTGCCTGTCGTCTCTGCCTCCCAAGTGCTGGGATTCAAGGTGTTCACCTCCATGCCTGGTTAAGATTTATTTTATTTTTATGTATGTGTATATGTGTGTGTATGTGTGCGTGTGCACACCCTAGGGTCCTTGAGGAGGCCAGGGGAAGGCACCCCATCTCTTACAGGAAAGCTACAGTTGATCATGAGTGCCTGACAAGGGCGCCAGGAACCTAACTCAGGTCTTCTAGGAAGAGTAGGTGCTCTTAAGCATTGAACCATCTCTCCAGCCCCAGGGACAATCCTTTTAAAATTATTACTACTAATATAAAAATTAAAGTATAATTATATCATTTTTTCCCTTCCTTTTTCCCCTCTAATCCCTTCCATGTACCGCCTTCCCTCTCAAGACCATGGCCTCTTTGTTATTGTTTTACACACACACACACACACACACACACACACTTAAAATTCTAAGTACAACCTGCCTAGTCTGTTCAGTGTTGTTATATGTACTTGATTTCAGGGCTGACCACTTGATATTAGATAACCGATTAGGGGCCTCATCCCTCGGGAAGACTGTTTCTCCCCCTCTCAGTATTCTTTAGCTGTTTGTGGCTCTTTGTCTACGGTGGCATCCAGTGAGATTTCCCCCGCTTCCCTGTTAGCTTGTCTATTGGATCTGTATGTCTTCAGGTTTTGTTTAGGCAGACATACTATTTATGTATCATGTGTCAAGCTGTCCTGACATTTCTAGGGGACACAATCTCACAGTAGATTCCCCGGTCCTATGGCTCTTACAGTCTTCCCCACCCCTCTTCCAAAATGACCCCTGAGCCTTAGGTACAGGAGCTGTGTTGTAGATGGATCCAGTGGTGCTGGATACTCCCTTTCATGGCAAGCGTCAAAGTCTCAGCAGAGACCACAGAAACTTCCGTGGTGGGAGCAGTGACTCTGCCATTGTCATGAGACCCCCATTACCTCTGCCGATTAAACAGGAGTTAACAGCAAGTTAGAGGAGTTCTTATGGAAAAGAATGTTCTGCACTTACTTAGAAGCACATCCATTCTGTGATGTAGAGCGCTTTTGTGCCATAATTTCCCCCAAGAAACAAGAATTATTTCTTAAATATTTCATATTTCTGTGATTACATAGTAAATCAAGATTGCTTTTTCAACTCTTGCAGTATATCAGCTTGATAGTACACGGTAGGTAGTCAATGGCATGAAATAACATCGTTTTCAGAAAAAGAAATGAAAAACAATGTGTCTGGTTGCAGACTCCACAGAGGAAGGAAAGGGAACAGTTAGTCAATTTCTAATTAGGACCAAAAAATACAGCTCCAAACCTTTACGTTTGAACGAAATGGAACAGCATCTTAGCCACCCAGAGTTAAGATGCCCCAGGATGCCACCTTTGCTGGGAAGCTTGTGCAGTCTAGACTCACCCTGCACTCAGTGGAGTCCAAAGAGTCTTGTGAGGGGACGCGGTCAGCTGTATCTATCAGAAAGGGCTAATGTGCCTCGTCCCTTTCCTCCTATCTGTCTGGAGACTCTCACTGCTCAAGTAATTTCCTGTGAGGTGAGGGATGACAAATGCCTGGTAGCCACGCCCATGCCTAGAGCACCGCTTACCCATTCCACCACGGAGCCCAGGGGTGGCCTCAAGACCTTCACCAGCTCTGTGGTCCAGGCTCCAGGGCCAATCCGTTGGAATGAACACAAGACAGAACCTCTTTTGTGTCATTGGGTTGGGGAACTTAGGTGGATCGTGAACTTGAAAGACTATGGTAAAAGGCTAACATGATACCCGAGGAGAGACTGATCAGCCAATAGCAAAAGGTTTATTTTTTAGGTTTATTTATTTATTTATTTAAATTAATTATTATTATTTTTTTTTGAGACAGGGTTTCTCTGTATAACCCTGGCTGTCCTGGACTTGCTCCGTAGTTCAGGCTGGCTGGGCTCGAACTCAGAGAAAGGCCTTCCTCTGCCTCCTGAGTGCTGAAATCAAAGGCGTGAGCCACCACACTCTGCTCATTATTTATTTTAAATCAAATTAATGCTTCACCCTCGAGAATCAGAAGAGAGTTGGAGTTAGAGAAAGGTAAGAATGCTATTAACTAGGCCTGGAAGTCACAGGGCATGGCCAGGACCAAAGGAAGTGAGAGATGAAGGAAAAGCCAGCCTTGGCTTGTTTCACAATTCCCTAGGGTCATGATGCTTCTCCCTGGATATTTTCTTATTCCAGTCCTGAAGGGTTTGGTGGAGAATGACTCAGAATGGGGGCTACTAACAGTGAGTCAGTCACCTACCACTTCCTGCGTTACCTGGACGTTTCTGGAAGTCTTTCACTAAGTACTAGTTAGGGAAACCTAGTCCCACCCTCCTTGACATAACTGGCAATATTTTGCTTGTGGAGACCCCGAGTAGTGTCCAGCAACCATGGCCCCATCACGTCTAATGAAAATGGAAATGAAGCGTTCCGTGGTCACAGAGGCTGTAAGATCTGTGGTTTTTACATCCAATGTCCTGAAGTCATGTGTGCAGTCAGGCAAATCTGGGTGGGACTTTCCGCTGCCAGTTCTTGGCTAAAGCATCTTAATGATGGATGTTTTTCATTGGCCCATTTTATAGAAGGACAAAGACCATAACTGAGCAAACTTTCAGATTGTTATTTTTTTCATTTGCCATGTGATTTGTGGCATATCTTGTCACTTCTCTATTGTCCTGTTTGTAAGGTGGGATACGTTTTAAAAAAAATGTATTTTATTGATACATATTAGTTGTACAAAAATACTAAGTTTCAGAAAGTTCAGAGGCATTCAGGGTGGTATGGCCATAGACAAAATAATGGGTTTCACTGTGAAAATGTATTTCATTTATTTATTCTTAAAGATTTTATTTGTGTGTTTGTGTGTGCACACCATGCATGTGCACGCAGAGGGGCACACAAGGGTACCCTTGGAGTCCCCGGAGCAGGACTTACAGGGGTTTTTGAGTCACCTGATATGTTCTGGGGAACAAACTAGGACTCTTGGCAAGAGAAGCTGAGGCATCTCTCCAGCCCCGTGAGAATAATTCTTAAAGAAAAGAAAAGAGGACAAAAAAGGAAAACAAGGTTAGGGGAGTGTAAACGGAGTTTTCCATCCTGACCTCCATTCCCAAATAAACATGCAGAGGCTTATATGTGAATGTAAATGCTCGGCTGATAGCTCAGGCTTTTTACTAACTAGCTCTTACATTTAAATGAACCCATTTCTATTAGTCTGTGTATTGTCACATGGCTCGTGACTTTACCTGTCCTCAAGTGTCTTGTTTCCCTGGGGTCTCCCTCTTGGCTCCACCCTCCTTCTTCCCATCATTCTCAGTGTGGCTTTCCTGCCTAACTTCCTGCCCAGCTACCTGCCCATCAGCTTTGTTGTTATTGTTGTTTTTCCAGACAGGGTTTCTCTGTGTAGCCTCAGCTGTCCTGGAACTTGCTCTGTAGACCAGGCTGGCCTCGAGCTCGCAGAGATCCACCTGCCTCTGCCTCCTGAGTGCTGGGATTAAAGGCACGTGCCACCACCACCTGGCATTTTTTAAAATTAATTTTATTTTATGTGCATTGGTGTGAGGGTGTCAGATCCCCCTGGAACTGGAGTTACAGACAGTTGTGAGCTGTTTTGTGGGTGCTGGGAATTGAACCCAGGTCTTCTGGAAGAGTAGCCAGTGCTCTTAACTACTGAGCCATCTCTCCAGCCCCCGTCAGTTTTTTATTAACCAATAAGAGTAGTACATATTCATAGTGTAGAAAAGGATTGTTTCACAGCAGGGGAGTGTGGGCTAGCTGCAGTGTACTTGTGTAGCCAGGATGAGGCCTTGTGTTCAGTCACCAGCCTTGTGAGATGATGGCCGCCGCCACCACCATCAGACAAGAAAAGAAAAATGGTAGAAACCCACTGTTCATGTATACTGTGTGTAAGATGCTAAAGGTTAATTTTGGGGAGCAATCAAAGATGGATTGAACATAGACAGTCCCACTCTTCCACTGAGGGACAGCAAGTCTGGCTTCATGAACTTGGCTCGGAAGACAACTAAAAAAAGGATTGAGGAGGAAATGGCTCAATGGGTTAAAATGATTGCTGGACAGACATGCGGACCTGAGGCCAGATTCTCAGTAACTAACTGCGTAAGAGCAGAGTGAGGCGGTGAGTATCTGTAACACTGGCACTGGGGGGCACAGAGATGGAGGTGGGTGGGCTCCGGGGACTTGCTGGCCAGTCAGCCGAACCCAAACAGCAAACTCCAGGTTCCGTGAGAGACCCTGATTGAAAAAATAAGGGGGAGAATGGTAGAGGAAGACTCCTAATCTTCACGTCTGGCCTCTTTATGCACCTACACAGACACACACAGACACACACACACACACACACACACACACACACACACACACACGCACGCACGCACGCACTCACGCACGCACACATGCACACACACATGCACACACACTTGAAGAAAAGCGAACAAGGCTGTTGGGGGTGTGGCTTAGTGACAGAGTCCTTCCCCAGCGTTAGAGGTACACTGGTTTGAATCCTGGGACTAGGGGGAAACAATGAAACAAACCAAGCAGTGAAGTTCATTGAATAGATACTGTGTGTAAGACATTATTTAAAGCTGATCCGGGAGAATCAAAGACCGGATGAACACAATGCTGTCACAGAGCTTCTAATTTACCAACGGAGAATAGAGTCAAGTAGAAGATGAACAGTACAAGACACCAGAAGATGGCTTTCAAGGGAAACGTATCGGAGGATTAATCCTGAACCTCGGACCAGGTCTCTCGCTTATTCTGATTGGAGCGATGTTTGGTGAAGGCGGGTAAAGACGTTTTCATTTTTGTTAATGGCGAAACAAGAAGCTGGCCGGGGAATTTTACTACCGTATGCATTATTCATGGCGAAGAAACCAGTGCGGCTGCGGGGTAGGGCCCAGCGGTTGAGTACTTCCCAGCATGCTCAGGGCGCCCAGCTCCATCCTCCACATCACAAAATCACGGAAACAGTGAGCTGGTAAGTAGTTTGGAGTAAATAAATGTATAAGGCTGTGTGTGGTCTATGTTTGAAAATTATAAAGAGCTCAGTCACACAGGTGAACACACCGAGGCCCTTTTGGATGGCACTCAAGGGCTCCGGAGCCCGGGGTGCTGTAGAGGGAGGCGCGAGGATGTGATGTTGTCAGAGCAAGCTGCTCCTCAGAACACCGGGGTACGACTTTAACCTTTGGAAAACCTTCCTCCTCTTTTGACTTGGAACTGTGGGAAGCATTGGAGTGACAAAATAAAAATACACCAATTATCCACAGCTCTCTTTCTCTGAAGCCTTCATTGTTGAGCCAATAACAAACCGATTTAAATGAAAATGCAATTGTGATGATGTTCGGTGGCCTCCTCCTCCTCCCCGAGGTTGAATCCCACCGTAATTAGCATTTTAATTAATTAATTAAGTAAGTAAGTAAGTAAGTAGTTCTGAGACAGGATCTCACTCTGTATAGGCCAGGCTAGCCTGGAAGTTACTGGGTAGCCCAAGTTGCCGTCCAACTCATGGTGAACCTCCTGCCTCAGCCTCCCAAGTGCTGAACATGCAGGTATGAGTCGGCATGCCTGGCAGTGTTTTTATTTTTTTTTAATTTTTTTTTTTTGGTTGTTTTTTTGAGACAGGGTTTCTCTGTGTAGCTTTGCGCCTTTTCCTGGATCTTGCTCTGTAGACCAGGCTGGCCTCGAACTCACAGAGATCCACCTGCCTCTGCCTCCCGAGTGCTGGGATTAAAGGTGTGCGCCACCACTGCCCGGCTAGTGTTTTTATTTTTTAATACCTAACTTCAGTCAGGAAAACAAAATTGAGAAGTAGGGCATGGTGGTATATGCCCATAATTTCAGTGGGCTGAGGCAGGAGGATCATGAGTTGACCGTCAGCCTAAGCTATAAATAATAACATAGCCCCCAAGCCCTAATTAAAGATATAGACTGCGCACCTCACCAGAAATTGTTTTATTCCTAACTATATTTTGTCCCCTGAGGCACTAGGAATAGAACCCAGGGCCTCACATGGGCTGGGCAAGTGCTCTGTTGCTCAGCTTATACTATTATCTGGCTTATTCTTTCCTAATACCTGCAAATTTACACACCGAATCTTCTAGAAGAGTGGTTTTCAACCTTCCTAATGCTGGGACCCTTTAGTATGGTTCCTCATGTTGTGCTGACCCCCAACCATAAAATTATTTTCGTTGCTACTTCATAACTGTAATTTCGCTACTGCTATGAATCATCACGTAAATACTTGATATGCAGGATATCTGGTATGTGACCCCTGTGAAAGGGTCATTTGACCCCCCCCAAGGGGTCTCAAGCCCGCAGGTTGAGAACCACTGTTCTAGAACATGAATAGCTGCAAGAGAAGACACTAATTAGCAAGGAAATCTCTGCCTGTATCTGTTATCCCTCTTAAACACTGAGCCGACTACCACAGCTAAGCTGCTTCAAGTTAAGTCAGCTGACCTGACACACATTGATAGCGAATTAAGTCAAGTAGAAACGTCACTGCTGTTCCATCCAAATTAAGTCAAGTAGAAACGTCACTGCTCTTTCATTCAGATTGCTTTAAAAATGGAAACTTCAGCCGGGCGGAGGTGGCGCACGCCTGTAATCCCAGCACTCGGGAGGGGAGGCAGAGTCAGGTGGATCTCTGTGAGTTCGAGGCCAAGCTGGTTTACAGAGTGAGATCCAGGACAGGCACCAAAACTACACAGAGAAACCCTGTCTCAAAAAAAAAAAAAAATTAAAATTTCAAGCGTCATTAACGTCTGTCCCCCCCGTCCCCCCCCAAGATTGGGTTTCTCTGTGTAACAGTTCTGGCTGTCTTTGGAACTCGCTTTGTAGACCAGGCTGGAACTCACTGAGATCCTCCTGCCTCTGCCTCCCGAGTGCTGGGGTTAAAGGTTTGTGCCACCACCGCCCGGCTAATGGCTGGTTTTGATGTAGAAGTGGGGATCCAAGCCAGCGCTTCCTGCAGCTAAGCTGGCGTTCTGCCAGCTGAACTACATCTCCAGCCCATCTTTGTTTTAAGACAATCTAGTTCAAGAGAAAAGAGCACAAAACCTAAGAGACGGCATTTGGCAGACAGGGGGAGGGTGAGCAGCCTTTGGCTTAGGGACAGCTCTTCTCTGGCAGCAATGACGTCATTACAGAGTCTGTCCAGCGCATTGCTTTCTCCAGTCTTTTGCTCGGTATGCTTCTCCAGCGAGCGGAGAGATGTGGCATCCGTCTCTTCCCCAGGCTTGCCTGGAAGGGCGAGGCTTGCTCTGGAGCTGGGTGACTTCATTTGTCCTGGAGAATCGAAAGTGGGAGGGGGGCGTTCTTGAGGAAAGCTCCCCGGCGCAGCAAAAGAGTTTTTAATTTGTCTTACACCACATACTTGAGTAGCAGCAGCAGGCTGAAACGAAGCCCAGAACTGACAATCTCTACCTACAAGGGACAGCTCTGTCTCATCCTGTGTGCCATGACGTCACACTGCTTATCTGGTTTTCCACCTCCACAAACTCGTTCCCTCCCTCCCTGTTTCCTACTTAAGTGACTGACACATTTTATTTCCAGCGAAGTCGCTCATTTCCCACCGTCATTTGCAGAACGAGACTGGTTGGTTCCTTCATCCCGAGAGCTGCCGAGTATACCCGTGAGATTCAACGCTTAGAGCAAATGTGTGAACGGTGTTCTTCCTTCAGTAAGATGTTTCATTTCTTTTTATGCCCCCCTGCCGCCGCCGCCGCCGCCCCCACCACCTTGTAGGAAGAGTCTTCCTCTGTAGCTCAGGCTGGTCTTGAACTTGAGATCTTTCTCTTTCGGCCTCCCGAGTGCTGGGATTTTATGGGCACAGGCCGTCACATGAGGCAACTGATGTTTTCAAGAGCGGCAGTCTCTCACAACCTTGATAGTCGTGGCCCTAACCCTTTGCTTTAGCTCGAAGCCCTTTTATTTTTCCTTCTGCTTCCCGTGATCATCACATCCCCACCCTCTCTCACCTGCCCCTTGCTTTTCTTCCTTCATTCTTTCCTCTCTTCTTCATACCTTTCCCTTTTCTTTCGCTTGTGAGATTAACGTCTTCTGATAAACACCAAATGACGAAGAAAGAAACTCAGTCAGGGTCTCAAAGGCCTAAACACTCCCCCCTAAAAATAGGACTAATCTGGCTTCAGAGTACTCTCGTAGTCAAGTTTACAGAAAATTATTTGATATTGAAGATAAAAGCCTCGGCGATGGCCTATTTACCGGATGTCAAAAGAACAAGCCGGTCAGTGAGATGCCCCTTCCCCACACTCACAGCTCACTTGACAAATGGTGAGCAATTTTTTTTGTGGCAAACACTCCAGGCCATGCTATTTAAAACAGACCTTATTTAAAGCTTCTCAGTGGGAAGTGGGTCATTGTTCACTGCCAGCGCTCAGATACCTTCGTGTTTTGTACAAAATTTACGACTTCCAAAGTGGAAAATTAAACTCACCTCAGCAAGTAACGGCGTTGACCATTATTCCATCTCATCACAAATCTCTTAAAACATGGAGAGAGGTGAAGGAAATACATCCTTCTGGAGTTTGGCTTCCACGCTGGGAGCGTTCCTTTGAGACAACAGAGACCGCACCCGGAAGCGAGACTGCCCAGCCACTTGCGACCTGAGGGCCTGGCCAGTCACTAAATCTTTTTCTATATGGTTCTATCATCTGTAAAATGGGCATCATGCCAGGACTTAGTTCCCATGCAGTTGGTCAGATAATGGAAGAAGTATTCCGTGTATTCCCTGATTCTGAGTCAGCGTTTTATAAATGTTACCTCTTACTCTTCCAGCTCTCCGCAAGTACCTTAGGTCCCGTTCGGTTTACCCTTTGAGTCAGCCATTGCTGCCTCTGTTTAGCTGACAAGTAAACCCATGGAGTAGTTACTTTCCCCTGAGCAAATACCCGACAAAAAGCAGCATCAGGAAGCAGTGGTCATTTTGGTCCACAATGAAAGGAGGAACACAGTTGTTTGTGGTGGGGACAGTGGGGTGTCGGGAGCCCGAGGAGGCTGTCACAGTGACCTGCAGTCAGGAAGCAGAGAGAGGTGGACTGGGTGCTCAGCTCACGGTCTCCTTTTCCTTCAGTCCAGGCCCGGTCCGTGGAATAGTGCTGTCCACATTCAGGGTGGGTCTTTCCTCCTCAACTATACCTCTCTGGAAACCCTCCTCGATATACCCAGAGATATGTTTCCAGCGTGATTCTAAATCGACCCAAGGCTGTGATGAAGCTTAACCATCTTTGGGCTGGCAAGATGGCTCAGCTGGTAAAGAGTGTGGCACGCAAGGATAAGGACCCGAGCACCATCTCCCAAGCTCACATAAAAAGCCAGGTGCTAGGATGCATGCCAGCCCATTAATGGTGAAGTTTGCTAACTGAGCTCCAGGTCACCGAGCTTGCAGCAGCAGCAGCAGCCGAGTTTGCTCCCATCTGCTCAGATCCAAAGCCCACACACCATACTCTACTGACGTCTCTGTGCGGAGATGATAAATCATTCCAGAGCACTTCTATAAGATCTTTGACTTCCAGAATAAATCAGAAAAACTCCAGTTTATCAGGTATTAAAATAGCCAATTAATTTTAGTAATAGAAATATTGGTAGCCGTTTACATTTTTATTTCATGAGAAAGAGATTATTAAAAAAATCAATTGATAAGGAAGTTTAGCTGGAGGAGGAAGAGAAGTAGAAGAAAAATGAAGAGGAATGTGAAGATGAAACACACACACACACACACCCTCATATACACACACACACCCTCATACACACACACAAACACACCCCTACATACACACACAAACACATCCTCACACACTCTCATATACACACACACAAATACCCTCATACACACACACACCCTCATATGCACACACACACAAACCAAAATATACACACACACTCATACACCCACATACCCTTATACACACACCTTCACACACACACACTCATATACACACACACCCTCACAACACACCCTCATACACACACATACCCACAAATACTCTTATATACACACAAACACACACACCCTCATATACACACACACACACACCATCATACATATGCACACAAACTCTCTCACACACAGACACACCCTTTCACACACAGATGCATGCCATCATACAGAACACACACCCTCACACACACATACACACAGAGACACATCCTCTCACACACAGACACCCTCATACACACACACACACACACACACACACACACACACACCTTCACACCCACACCCACACACAACCCTCTCTCTCTCTCTCTCACACAACACATACAGTTAACAAGAATAAAAATAAATATATTTTTAAAGTAAGAGAACCCAAACTGTGGAATTGAACAGGGCCTAGTTTTTTGAATTCCAGCTCTGCGGAGCGGGAACCCTAAGCCTCAGTTTCCTTTTGTGTAGATAGCATTATCTACTTTAGCGATGCTTCCCTTGTTCAGAGACAAAACCATACCATGATTGTGAAACGCGTAGGCTAAGCCTGGGAGTCTGGGGCAAGAACGATTAGCAGAACTAGCTCGTGGGACAAGTTTCTGGGGTGGTGTAAGTTTCCCAGGGTCTTTTTAATAACGCTGAAGAACCCTCAGGACTGGCATCATCATAACACTGTGGAATTTTAGAGACGGAGGATAAACCAGAGAGCTTTCTAGTTCAGTAGCTTCATCTTGTGTTTGAGGAAACCGAGCCGCAAAGAGGCTGACGGGCTTGGCCAGAGTCACACGGCTAATTACAATAAGCGTTTGGACTAGAACTCAGCCTGCCAACGACTCCCCTCATTTTGAAAAAAATTGCACCTGGCTAGGCCACTTCAACAACAAAGGGTGAGTGTCTGGGAGCAGAGTTCGGGGTTCCAGTCCCATGACATGCATTAGAAAATCAGACGTTACCTTTGATGGCCTCTCTTCTCACTGTGCTGCTCAATAAGGAGCGCGCGCGCTGTACGCGGTTCAGCGGTACAAGTGTCTGTCATTGTAATTATTTTTTACGACAAAGTCAAGAGTGGGAAAAATAAATTGAAGACAACTAGGAGATGTCTCTGGAGGCTTCCTTTAAGGCTCTTGAAGCTGCTATGCAGTGTGTGTGTGTGTGTGTGTGTGTGTGTGTGTGTGTGTGTGTGTGTGTGTGTGTGTGTGTATTGGGGGAGATGTATTTTTCTGCAAGAAATAAAAGGCTGAGAAGTGGTTTTGGTGGGAAAGGTGGTTACTGCTCACATCCTCCCCTACAAAGGGAGGAATTGGAAGGTATTCTCTTTCTCCATCAAATTTTTTTTCTCCATCAAGGTTTTTCTTGCCCGGACCAAGCAATTTCAGCAACTAGAATCCAGTCCTCAGCAGACAAAGCCAGAGGCGATGCCTAGAGCGGCATAAGAATAGCTTTGCGTTTAGCAGACCCGATGCACTGTGTTCTGATTCCTAATACGTCGTGGCCACTGGCCTGGTACAGGAGGACAGGGGCAGGTGGTTCACAGTACCCCTCCCCACTCCAGGCAGGTGCAGAGGCGGGCCTACACAATTGCTCCTTTTGTCTTTGGAGAAAATCCTAGGTTTCTGGTTCTTCCTTCTTTTGCTCCCAGCAGGAGCGACTAGGAGCTCTTTTTCTGTTTATTTATTTTTATTTATTTATTGAGACTTCTTCAGGAGCAGCTTCCATGTGTGAAGGAGGGACATGCTAGCTCAGAGATTATTTTCCCACCACACACGGTTCTTATGGGATTTTCGTCTGGTGAGTTCGCAGCAGCAGAAAACCTTTCATTTATAATATGTATAGGTTAGATGAGCAAGATTTCTTTTTTTTTTTTAATTTTTTTTTTGATTTTTTTTTTTTTTTTTTTTTTTTGGTTTTTAGAGACAGGGTTTCTCTGTGTAGCTTTGCGCCTCTCCTGGAACTCACTTGGTAGCCCAGACTGGCCTCAAACTCACAGAGATCCGCCTGGCTCTGCCTCCCGAGTGCTGGGATTAAAGGCGTGCGCCACCACCGCCCGGCTTTTTTTTTAAATATTTAAGCTGAAGGGAAAAGACCCTGATGGGGAAGGGGAGAGAGGGAGGGGTGAGACATGTAAAAGATGCGCCGTGAGTGGTGGGAGTTCTGAGGTCGCTCTCGTTGGATCCCTGTGGCAGAGCTTTGGTTTGATAGGAGGAAAGGGAAAATGCGCCCTGAGAAGATGATGTAAAACGCAAGAAGAGGTAACTCTCTCTCTCTTCTGGGACCTAGTCTCTTGTGTTCCAGGATGGCCTCAGATTCACTGTGTGGCTGATGATGACCTTCAACTTCGAATCTTCTTGCCTCCTCCATCCCCTTAAGAGTTTGGATTATAGGCATGAGCCACTGTCCCAGGTTCATGTGATGCTGGGAATTGAACCTACAGCTTTTTGCGTGCTAGGCATGTGCTCTACCAAATGAGCTCCGTCGTTAGCCCTAAGAGGAGGTAAGATTCTGGTGTTTTGTTTTTTTTTTTTAATTTTTAATTTTTAATTTTTTTTTGTTTTTCGAGACAGGGTTTCTCTGTGTAGTTTTGGTGCCTGTCCTGGATCTTACTCTGTAGCCCAGGCTGGCCTCGAACTCACAGAGATCCACCTGGCTCTGCCTCCCGGGTGCTGGGATTACAGGCATGCGCCACCACCGCCCTGCCAGGAGGTAAGATTCTAATGAGAAACTTCACGGGTGCCCTGAGTCTTTCTTGGACCTCAGCCTTTGTGTCCCTTCTCTCCCTATTGCATCTCAATAAAAGCTGTTGTCTCAACGTACTCAAGTCTTAGGCACGCCTCTTTCCTGGAGGGGAGACTGTACAGATCACTCACGTGTGGAGGATCTACGCAGGTGTCTTTGCAGGGACAGTCCCAATTACCTTGGGGCAGAGGGTACACTTCTTAAAGGGTACACGGATACTGCCCGTGCCTGGGACAGTTGATCTGGTGCCCAGCCACCAGTGGCACATCCTCTGTGCCTTGATGCTTGGGTCTAATTGGCACTTATCACTGATAGATGTGTGTGTCTTCCAAGTCACATATCCAAGTCACTAGCTAGTGTGTGTACCTAAGCAGGAGGTGGGGGATGGGGAGCTGGCGTTTGTTCTGGCCTGTACCCCTAGTCTGCACTACTCCAGTGGCAAGCACGGCTCTCCCACAGCTGTCCTTATTCCCATACTCTCCAAGCTATCCAGATTTTCCTGTCGCTCCGGTGGCCATCTTTTATTGTTCTTATTTTATTTCTCTTTTTCTTGCCACTCCCCTCTCTATGGTCCATGGTTTTTTTTTTGTTGTTGTTTTTTTTTTTTTTTGGTGTGTGTGTGTGTGTGTGTGTACTGGAAATCAAACCCAGGAGTTCATACATGAGAAACACAGTGTGTGGAGCCATAGTTGAAGTGGGGGGTTAGGAAAGTGGTCTGGGGCAGAGAGGACTTAGGCTTGTTTGAACTTCGTTCCTAGCTTTTCCTACTTAGTCACCCTCGGACTTTGGGTGAGGTTACTTAAAATTTGGTGTTTGTTTACGTCTGAGTTGGAGATTATAATGCCTTCTTCACACGGTTGTTATAAGACATAGGGATATTTTGTGAAAGATACCTGGCATGTGCCAAGCATGTATAGTTAATGGTGACTGAGTTCATTGTTTACACGGCCGTGATGCTTTTGGCCACCATGAGATCGCGAGCTCAGAAACTAGTGTGGGTGTGGAAACTAGAGCGCTTCTCATGACCGTCTTAGAGTTGACTGTTGGTTTGTGAGTGACTTTGAGGATACTCTCTATTCCCAGGGACAGAACAAGTTGGAGACCTTATCACTGGCATCCTATATAATGGATTTTATTAAAAATGTTTTTCTTTACTACAAATTGCTGAAACTTTGGATTTTCTTTTTTTTAAAAAGTCGTTGTTGGTTTTTTTTTGTGTGTGTGTGTGCATGTCTGAGTGTGTGTGTACATGTGTATGTGTGTGTGCATGTGTGTGAGTGTGTGAATGTCTGCTACTTGTGGGTGAGTGCCTAGAATAGGGCATCAGATCTCCCGGAGCTGCAGTTACAAGCGGTTATGAGCCAGCTGATGTGGGTGCTGGGAACAGAAGTTGAATCTTCTGGAAGAACAGAAATTGCTCTTAACGACTAAGCCATCTCTCCAGCTCCCCTTTTCTAGTGAACCTAACACGGTGCAGAAGTACCTGTGTTTCTTTTCTCTTATTACAAGACTTCAGTCTGGTGTAAGAGTCAAAGGAAGGCTGTGTGACTGTCAGGTAGAATTTTACATGGCCAGGCAAGGGCATGAACGTTGAGATGGTACTAGGTCTGCGGCTATGACCACACAGCATTGCAAATGCTGACTCATGGTCCACTTTCAAGACTGTCACGTGCTCAAAGACGTACATTGGTTCCCAGTCCTCATTACTTCCTTGTTCTTGTCCTCTTCCTCTTCCTCTTCCTATTCCTGGTGGTGGTGAGGTTTGAATCTAAGCCCCACACATACTGAGTGTATGCTGTCCCTCTGAACTGCACCCCAGGCCTCTTACCTTCTTAACAATATAGCAGGAAAGAGGTTTCTCAGAGCAACAGCATTTTGAAGACAGCTTCTTCATCTGGGCATGCGTAAAGCCATAATACCATAGTGATACCAGTCCTGAAATCCAAAAACCAATACCCACGTACTAAAATCAACATTATGTTAATGCTATCATCAGCATGACTTCCAATATTCTTAGACGTTAGTCAATATTGATGCTGCTATTTCTGATGCTACCATTTATTAAGTATATACCAGGCACAATGCCAAGAACTTTGTAGGTCATATCGTGTCTAGTCCTTATAAGAATTCTTTGATGACAAAAGATGAAGTGTCTATCAAGTATTATATAGTCATTTCCTTAAGTTCTTCTTCTTCTCCTCCTCCCTTCCTCCTCCTCCTCCTCCTCCTCCTCCTCCTCCTCCTCCTCCTCCTCCCTTCATTTTAAGAGATAGGGTTTCTTTGTGTAGCCCTGGCTCTCCTGGAACTCTGTAGACCAGGCTGGCCACAAACTAACAGAGATTCACCTGCCTCTGTCTCTCCAGTCTCTCCAGCTGGGATTAAAGGTGTGCGCCACCACCACCTGGCCACCTTAAATTCTTACAATAAGAGAATTGCTGTAGATGCAATTCCCATGCATGAAGATCAGAGGGGCTAAGTAACTAGCCCAGCCTCACACAGTTGAATATGTGCAGAGCAAAGTTTTAAAGTGGTCTCCCCCACTCGGGTGTAATATGTGTTCAGAACTGCAGTTATAAACTTTCCATATGATTTCCATATCTGTTGGTGAAAATCCTGATAGTAAACTGTCTCAGTAGAATGTATCTTTTTTTTTTTTAAATTTTGTTTTACCCTATGACAGGGTCTCATGTAGCCACGGATGGATCCTTGAGCCTCCCTCTTCCAAGTGCTAGGATTACAGGTATTTATTACCATGCCTAGGCTTAGAATTTAACTTTCTATGGAAAGATAGTATTATCCTCAAATTTAACTTGAAAGTGTATTTTTAAACTCAGGATTATTTTTCTTTTTCTTAATTTCACTGATCTGATTTGAAGACAGGCTTCCAAAATGGCTCCAAGACTGGTTTATAGCCCACTGTTATGAATAACCATCAGGCTGCCTTTTAACATCTTTGAAAACAATTCAAAACATAGTCTATGTGAAAAATTCTTCATCTTATTTTATTTGCGCCTGTCTCTTTAATAGTAGACAATGACACCAGACCTATTTCCTTAAATTGTTCTAATCAAGCACTATTTTATTGTACAGATGTCTTTCACTAAATTGGATTTGGGGGAGAGCTTAGAGCTTAATGTTTATGGGGAAATTTCAAAGGAATTTGGTTTTTATTATTTTTTAATTTCATATTGGATTTTAGTGTTCAGCGAGATGTCCTATATAGGGCCTTTGAGACTGGAGCCTTTTATCTCCAGACTGGTCAAAATCTAATATGTACAGAGTCAAAACATGGAAGTTTCCCTGGGTCTCATTTCTCTAAAAAGATGTTCCCGTTAATAGTTCATTTCCCCCTTACTTTGTTCTGTCCTATTCATTTTGGGACAGGATTTCACACTGTAGTTCAGACTGGCCTCCAACTCATGGCACTCCCTCTGCCTCAGCTTCATGAGAACTGGAGTTACAGGCATGAGCCACACCTAGTTTTCATTTTTTCCTTAACCTGTGCTCTGGCCTATATCTGCAATCTTGTGCTGCTTTTCAAGTTCATCTCACAGCACAGGCCTTTCTGGATAACAATGACCAGAATCAGAGACCCAGCACATCATAGCTTTTGCTAGATCCTTGCATTCTGAAAGGTGCTAAATCGAGGTCCATTCCTGCCTGGCATCTAATCATGTCCTAGACAGAATTCCTATGAGGTCTCTGATGGAATGCAGGAATCATGGGGATTCCTTGATGATTTAAGCAGGGGTCTTAACTTGGGAACCTGTCAATCTGCACCTAGAGTTGAGAGGTACAGAAGGCCAATGAGAAAAAAAATCACAGATTTATTTTCATAATCCTTGCTTGAAATTTAGTATTTCCCTTCATTAAAAATGTTGAATTAACTTTATCTCTGATTCTATCTTCAGTAGAAATCACAGACATTTTTCTTTAACTTGACAGTCATTACATGCCTCAAAATATCATTTATCCCCAATTCTACTTTAAAATCATGGTAATTATTAGACCTACCATGACATCTTGAAATTGAATGTCTTAATAAGAAGGCACATCTTAGAATATATTCCAAAGATATTTTGAAAGGTGTATTTCAATATAATTGGTTTGCAATCTCAAGTGTTTTATTTTTTGCAGGTAAAGACATTTTTTTTTTTTCTGAAAGGGGATCACCAGACTGATGAAGGGGTGCATAGCACAGAATAAGTTTTGAAGCCCAGAGGAGTTGAAAGAAAGATGCATGGGCAGAGGAAACTCTGGACCAATACAGTGGGATGTCCAGAGCATTGTACGAGAGAGGCACATTCATTGCCTCCTATAGGTTTCAGCGAAGATGCTGCATCTTCAGCCTAATGGTTCTGAATCAGAAACGTTCTTAGAACAGGAAGAAGCTCAAGCAGCCCGTAGCCAGGGATGTGAGCAGATCCCAGAGGCCACAGAAAATGGGACCTTCTGTCCTTGCTGTGTCAGACATGGAGCCCAGGTGGGCCCAGGTGGGTGGTTGTTGCATAAGGCTGCCTGAGCTGCCAAGCACTTCTGCATTCGGTTTTCGAGGACAGGCAACAAAAGAAGTATACAGACACAACTTAAGCCCTCCTTAAGGAGCATCAAGCTTCAACCTTCAAAGATTAATATGGCTCTGATATATGGTTCAGAAGCTGACTGTGCTCACTGCTGTCATGAGGTCATCATGCTATTCTTTGATTATTCGTTGATGCTAGTACTTACTTTTAAAGGCATAACATCAAAATAGACATAATTTGGGGGAAAGCACGTACACGTATTGGATTAAAATTTGCCATGTATAATGGGAAACACCAAATCACAGTGCTTAAGCAAAATAGATATTTGTCTTCTCACATGGAAAGAGAAAAGGTTCAGTGGCAAATATCCCAGGAATAGCGCTCTCTCTCCATAATGTCACTGAGTCAAATCTCGTCTATTTATTCATTTGCTTGTTTGCCGCTCGCTCTGTCCTTAGGATGCGAGGCTAAGTCTCCAGGCTGCCTCATGCTTTACTAGGGCTAACTGAGCTTTTGCCGTGGCTTCTGCATTCCAAGCAGCATAAAGGAAGAACCACAGAAGGTTAAAAGAAGTCTTCTTCTAGCCGAACAATTTTCTTTCTAGCACCTTCTCTGGAGGTCCCGTTTAACACTTTAGCCCACACATCCTCGATGGGACACACAGCCCTACCTATCCTCAAGAGACAAGGTGAAATACTATCTCATCATTGGGTGTATTGCCAATGAAACTGAGGATCTATTGTTGTTGGGGATTTTTGCTCTTTTGGGGGGCCCGCTACCCAGCTCTCACCTAAATCACGCATGGAGGGTTATTCTTAATTCTGATTGCCCGGCCTTAGCTTGGTTTAGTTTCTAGCCAGCTTTTCTTTCTTTCTTTCTTTTTTTTTGGAGCTGAGGATTGAACCCAGGGCCTTGTGCTTGCTAGGCAAACGCTCTACCACTGAGCTAAATCCCCAACCCAGCTTTTCTTAACCTAAATTAACTCGTCTATCTTTTGCCTCTGGGCTTTTCCCATTCTTTTACTTCTGTAAATCTTACAGAAGTAAGATTGCTGTGTAGCTGGGTGGCTGGCCCCTGATGTCCTTCTTCCTCTCTTGTTTCTAGACCTTTCCAGATTTCTCCCTCTGTATAGTCTCCCTGCCTGCCAGCCCGGCCCATCCTTTCTCCTGCCTCGCCATTGGCTGTTCCAATCTTTAATAGACCATCAGGTGTCTTACACAGGCACAGTAACACAGCTTCACAGAGTTAAACAAATGCAACATAAGCAAAAGTAACACACCTTGAAATAATATTCTACAACAACCTATTTTTTTAAGAAGAGAGGGGAATCCTGAGAGGTGGCTTAGGATCCTGCTTATGCAGGGGGATAAAAGTGTGAGTATGCTTTGGAGGCGTTCTCAAGGAAGAGAGCTGGAGTAGCAGCTACAGGTGCCTTAGGTCCTAGACTCTCCTCGGCCTTTTATCTACGGCACAACGAACCAACTACTTAGCGTCTTTGAAGTTCAGTCCTTTCATTTGTAATGTGGATAGTTCTTTCCCTTTCTGCTCTTCAATTGTGACTCAGAGTGGTGGCGATGCATGCGAAAGCACTTTTAAAACCCTAAAAGCTTTGAACAAATGCAGGGCTATTTTTCTTCCCTGCAACGCAGATGCTGTAATCGGAAAAGGATCTGTTCAGTCGATCTCCCAGGAAATCGGAACACCTAAAACCTTAAGCCAGAAGAAACAGCGGCCAGCTCCGATACTGACTTATCAACTTTGGATAAAGTGTTTTCTAAGCTTAGAAGGAAGTTATGTCACGAGATCGTTCAATGATGCCAGATATGTGCACTAACGATTGTGTCACGGTAAAGAAAGATATAGTAAATATAGAATCTGCTCTAGTTTCTTTTCTGTTGCTGTGGTGAAACACCAGGACAAAAAGGACTTTTTTTTTCCTTCCCCAGATTACAATTCCAAGACCCAGCCCATCATTTCAAAGAAGTACGGAAGAAGGAACTCAAGCAGCTAGCCACATCATATCCACTATGAAGAGCAAACACATGCATCTTTGCTTTCTTGCTCTCAGCTAAATTTCTCCTCTCTTGAAATGTTCGGGACCCGCCTGCTTAAGGAATGATGCCACCCACGATGGGCTGGGTCTTCAATGAACAAAAACGAAAGTCCCCACGATATTCCCACAGGCTGATCTAGATAATTTCCCACGAAGACTCTCTTCCTGCGTGTTCTAGGTTGTGTCAAGTTGACAGTTAAAAACCAGCCAACGCAGTATCCTATCTGATGGCCAGTGTCTCAAGTGGAAGACTTGCTTGTCACTGAGAGGACAGAGTCAGCTGTAGAGAGCAGAAACAGAAAAGGTTGTCCTGGAGAATTTACATTGGCTTGTAGAGTCACTGGGGGCAGAGAGCTGAAGAACGAGCCCGCAGGCTCTCCTTCCTCAGGTGCAATGGTTAACATTGTCTGCTTGACAGGGTCTACAATCAGCTGGGAGATGACAGGCATCCAGGAATACCTGTGAGGGATCACCTAGATTAGGATAATTGAGGTGAGAAGATGGACCATCCTGAGATCGCGAACTGAATAAAAAGAAAAGTGGGCTAAACACCAAGTATCCACCACTCTGTTTTCTGAGTGATGATGCAACACGACCCAGCTGCCTCGTGTTCCCGTTGCCATGATTTCTCCATGAACTCGCCTTTGCCAGACTATTTTACGACAGCGACAGGGAAAGCCACGAATCTATCAGGTTAACTTCCAAAGCCGCTACCCGATCAGGAAGTTACCTGTTCATTTGCGAGTGTTGCCTGGGGGCTGGGCTAAAGAGCCCCTCTGCTGCAGCACCATCCATCTCTATCCACACCAAACCAGCAGGGGTCTTCCATCCTTTCTCACGTATTCAACTTTACTCCAAACCAAGTCCCACTTGACTGCATCCAAGAGTTGAAACCTCAATTCATCCCGAGCCCGCCCTAGTTTCAAGAAAGTCTCTCTCTCTCTCTCTCTCTCTCTCTCTCTCTCTCTCTCTCTCTCTCTCTCTCTCTCTCTCTCGCTTTTGTCTTAATCTCTGCTAGAAATGTGTTGGAATATCGGCCGTGTGTGTCAATCCGCAGTATCTGCCGGAAGGATTCTGAAGGCATCTAAGAAATGGAAGGTGCCCTTTGAAGTTTGAGGACAATGGGAATGGATCTCAGGAACGAAATGATTCCAACATGACCTAATATCATCATAATATCATCATCTATTTGACTCAAATATGGATTGGCCGAAGAAGAGCTGGAGAACGGAGGATATTCATGCTCACATGTGTTAGTCCATTCAATAGCATGCCAAGTTAGGCCCGCGGCTATTTCATTAAGAATATTATTTGCTCATCTATATAAATTTCTGTTTGCGTCCATTGATCGGGACCAGAATAACTTACTCATTTTAATGTGTTTACACATTGTGATGGAAGCACAGTAATAATTAAAGTTCAACATGAGCAGAGATGACCTAATGAAATTTTATCGACTAGGAGAGTTCCCAGAATTCATCTTTCCACTTGAACAGCTTGACAAATAAAATATAAAGCGTGAAGGGGGGTGAAAAAAAAAGCATGGGTTAGAGTCACAGAAAAGGTTCTTTTTTTTTTTTTAAATGTAGAGGACAATGTATTAGAGTTAAGAAAGATTGGCTGTTGTCTGCCAGATTCTGAGAAGGGTGGACTGGCAGCCTGATAATGCAGGACTTCCTTTAGCTATGGAACAATGACCTCATCCTGGTTGGTGCTCTGGGGAAATAGATTAAGATGGTCAGTGGGAGGGAGAATGCTCCTGACTCTTCCAAACACTGACCATCTTGACGGACAAAGTGACAAGGGAAGGAGGACCCTGGGACAACGGGCCCTCGAGACAAGCCCTCTTTCTGGACCCTGCTTCTTGGCCTGTGGTGTGGCTTAGTGGATAGAATACTTGTCTAGCAACATTGAAGTCTGAATTCCATCTCCAGCATCATAAAACGGCAAAACCTCTTCTGTTTTTCCCTGAGAGAATGACTCTCGGCTTTTGTGGTTGCTATTATTTTCAGGGTGGCTTTTAAAACTCTTAGAATTTAATCATATGGTCTTCTATGCATTGATATTTGAACATTGTTTTAGATCTTACATATGCGTTCTTTAAGAAAATGTAAAGTTACCCTTTACCCCCCCCCCCCCCCCCCCCTCCATTTTGTCTTTTTTGAGACAGGGTTTCTTTGTACAGCCCTGGCTGTCCCGGAACTCACTTTGTAGACCAGGCTGACTTCAAACTCAGAGATCCACCTGCCTCCGCCTCCCAAGTGCTGGGATTAAAGGTGTGCACCACTACCACCCCTATAAGTTACACTTATTTTAAGAAATTGTGCTAATTTATTTATTTATTTTTTATGTGTATACATATGGGAGTCCACATGTACCATTGAGTGGTCAGAAGGTAACTTGGAGCTGGTTCTGTCCTTATGGTATTTTTGTAGTTATGGTGATTATAATATGCAGAAAAATGTCTCACCTTTAGTACCTTCCTTAAGTCATAGTTCAATATCACTCTTGTAATTTTACAAAAAAGATATTCTTTACCTTAATCCCTAAATGTGCTGATTCCCCCAACAAATTTAGTGTTCTGTATTTAGGATGTTTTGTGAAGCTATTTGGAATAGTGACCATAGAACGTCCAGTGGTGTCACAGGGACAGCACCCAGGGACCTAGGGTCCCCTCACATTTCACTGTCACAGAGCTATCTGCAACCTCATTAACTCTGTTGCTTTCTGGAGTATGCGCAGACATGACTTCCGAACGCCAAACAGACAAACCACAACACAGACAATTTTTATAAGGGCTCAGTCATCACCAAACATGCTTCAGCTGGAAGTGAAAGAAATAAGAGCTGCAAATGAACCCAGGGGAGGGGGAGGGAGGGAGAGGGAGAGAGAAACATTTGCAAAGTAACCCCCCACAGCGCACTCAGGGAAGAGCGGTGTGGCATTTCCTTTTGCTTCCATAATGGTTTGCTCTTTGGTTGACCAGCTGGCCAACCAGCCTCTAAAGGCTTCATATCCTGTGTCCCAATTATAGGACTACCAATTAATGCATTTGCAGCGTTTTGCAATGACATTTTGGATCATTTAACTAACTGCTTTACACAGGTTCCCCTTCCTTTATCAGCGCCATAAAAACCGAGGCTGGTGGCAGCATCTGTGGTCACTGCTAAGAGGGACCTCGGAAGCCGGTGCACTGTGGGCTCCTCCTTTCCTGTTGCCTAGCACTTATAGCAACACTGAAAGGTTGGAGAAAAATGAACCATGCATTTGCTAAACATACAAGCAGTATGGAGATAGGTTAACTCTGGTAATGCGAGAGCTCGGATTAGAAATTATCAGGAACCATAAAACTTGTCATTTTTTCCATCTTGGAAATGTGCACCGTGGATAGTGAGTGCTAAGCCACCCTTGTACTCTGATAATAGTTTAAGAAGGATCATCACTGAGGTCAGGACAATTCTGCATTCCCACTGTTGGAACATTAGGTGAACAACGATCTGAATCGTTCATGACCTGAAGGAGCCGTGAGAAGTCTCTGCTTCTGCTGTTGATGTGGCTGGCATGGCATACTTATTGCCTCCTCCTCCTCCTCCTCCTCCTCCTCCTCCTCCTCCTCCTCCTCCTCCTTTTCTTCTACAGCGGTTCTCAACCTTCCTAACGCTGCGACCCTTTAACACAATTCCTCATGTTGTGGTGACCCCAACTATAAATTAACTTTTGTTGCTACTTCCTAACTGCAATTTTGCCACTGTTATGAATCATAATGGAAATATCTGTGTTTTCTGGTGGTCTCAGGTGACCCCTGTGAAAGGACCATGTGCCAACAGAGGGGTCACGACCCACAGGTTGAGAACTACTGATTTAAAAGACTCTTTGAATGGCCAAAAAAGAAATTCAAAATAGAAATCTACCTTTTGGCTAGTGAACGAGATAATGATTTGGGTGGGAGTAGTCATATTCACAAAATGGCATAAAATTTGGATTTTAGATGCACCACACACACTTTAGACATGTGTGCCCATTTCTAAATGTAGTCATGTGCGGTGTCCGTGGTAGGAGGTTTTCTGAACCTGAAATGTACATCTCATTATAAGTGAATCACTGTGAATTACCATTTCATAATAAACTTTGCAATTATCTTTGTGAACATAATAGTATTTGGAGTGGGGGATGGGTAGGTGGGGAGACAGTAAGGAGCAGGACTTTGGCAAATGTTAACATGTGTGTACTTTTTGTAACCCTATTCAGGTGTTCCATTATCTATCTATCTATCTATCTATCTATCTATCTATCTATTTATTGTTTTTCATACCCTGTTTCTCTGTGTAGTTTTGGTGCCTGTCCTGGATCTTGCTCTGTAGCCCAGGCTGGCCTCGAACTCAGAGAGCTCTGGCTCTGCCTCCTGAGTGCTGGGATTAAAGGCATGCGCCACTGTCACCTGGCGTTGCTTTGTGCTTTTGAGACAGGGTTTCTCTGTGTAGTTCTGGCTGTCCTGGAACTCACTCTGTAGACCAGGCTGGCCTTGAACTCGGAAAATCTGCCTAAAGCTATGCATCACCACTGCCCAGGAGGTGTTCCATTTTTAACAAGATGAGAAGCTGGAACTACAAATAAAAAAGCAAAGCAAAAAAAAAAAAAAGCAAAAAAAGATTAAATGGTGTTTTTTTCTTGATCTCTGAGAGGCTTTGGGAATACATACAACTGTGAAACTTCAGTGATTTTTTTTTTCCTGGAAGTACTGTGTTTTCAGGAGTGAAATCAGATTTAAGGAGTCTTACTTAGCAACTGGTGGGGGAGGGGGGAGGAGAAGGAGGAGGGGAAGGAGGAGAGTACAGATGAGCAGAATAAGGAGGAAGAGGAGGAGAAAGAATCAGAAGGGAAACAAAAACTGAGGAGAGAAGGGGTTGAAACAACCGAGTGTGGACACCCCCCTGCCCCCTCCCCACCCTCACCTCCCCCTCCCCACCCCTATCCCCACCATGATTCCAAGAACTGTTCCCTTCTCATTCTCTACGCACTGGGTTGGGATCTTTGCGTATGTGACTCTCTTGTTTAAACTTGAGAATTCCCTCTTTAACCAAAACACAGACACTATTATGTTTGGTCCCTGACTTAGGGTTTCTATTGCTGTGAAGAGACACCATGACCACGGCAACTCTTATAAAGGAAAACATTTAATTAGGCTGGCTTATTTCAGAGGTTCAGTCCATTATCATCACGGTGAGACACGGCAGCATGCAGGCAGACATGGTGCTGGAGAAGGAGCTGAGAGTCCTTTATCCGAATCTGCAGGCAGCAGGAATAGACAGTGAGCCACGCTGGGCCTGGCTGGAGCTTCTGAAACCTCAAAGCCGGCCCCTGGAGACACACTTCCTCCAACACCACCACACCTACTCCAGCAAGGCCATGCCTCCTAATAACGCCTGTGAGCTTATGGTGGCCATTTTTCTTGCAAACCACCACAACTGCTAAACATGTTAATGTTCTAAAGCTTCCCACCAGGAGAGAGATTTTCCATCTGGTAAAGGCTGCATCAGGTTCCTACAGTAAGGAATAGATGGGTTTATCTGACTGGTGCCTCCCGCATTTCTTTCCTAATGCTATTTCCTGTTTTCTCTTATGCCCACGACAGTGTGCTGCTCTGATTCCTGAGTCCACCCTTATATACGCTAGTGGCTCCAGACCCACAGAATCCACTCTGAGCCTGTTGCTCACTGGAGCTCAGCCCAGACAAACATTATGTACGGTGGTTTGAAGGAAAGTGGCCCCCATAGAGCGTGGCACTATTAGGAGGTGTGGCCTTGTTGGAGTAGGTGTGGCCTTGTTGGAGGAAGTGCGTCACTGGGGGGTTGGGCTTTGAGGTCTCCTATACTCAAGCTATACCCAGCTTGATCTTGCAGATCAAGATGTAGAACTTTCAGTTCTTTCTCCAGCACCTTGTCTGACTGCATGCCACCATGTCTCGCCATGACGATAATGGACTAAACCTCAGAACTGTAAGTGAGTGTTTTCCTTTATAAGAGTTGCTGTGGTCATGTTGTCTCTTCACAGCAATAGAAACCCTGACTAAAACACTAAGAAATTATATATATATATATTTATATGAAAATTTCCCTCAATATATTCTGATCATATTTATTATCTTCCCTCCCCCAACTTTTTCTAGCTCCATCATCCTTCCCTTCCCACTTGACTTTATGACCCTACCTCCCTCCCACACTATGGAGGCTAGTTTGTGCTACCCAAATATTTTTGGATATGTGGCCTTCTGCTGATGTATGATCAACTTATTAGAGGCCTTAGTGTAAGTGGGACAAGCACTTTCCTCTTTGCATTTGACCTGGAGTGATCAGAAGAGTGACTGGGAAGCCTCACAAGCTAAAAGCCATCCTACTACAAAGGGGCTTTTAATGCAGCAGCTTTAATGTTGAGGTGAAATTGTTTGAAATTACCGAAGGCATACTTTTAACTTTCTTGGATTCAATGCAAATGAAGTGCTTTTGTCTCTCAATTTACCTTTCAAATTGTAGATATATTCTTTTAAAAAACGAATTGCAGATATTTGCAATTTATGGGCATAATATGGGGGACTGTTAATTAAAAAAAAAAGACTGGAGAGTCGTTTTTTTTCTTATACAATGTTCTTTGTATGATCTGACCGTTAGTGCCATACATTTTATACCAGCGTAACTATGACCAAACCTGTTTCCTCTTTGGTGTTTTTCACATAGGGTTCTCTGCCCACCCCCTTCTTTCTTCTTGGATCTTTTGTGATCCATGCTGGCCTCAAACTCATCATGTAGCTGATGATGACTTTCAAATCCTGATCCTCCTGCCTCCACCTCTAGTAGAGTGCTGGGATTAGTTTTTGTTTTTGCTTTTTTTTGAGACAGGATCTATGTAGTCCAGGCTGGCCTTGATCTCCTTAAGTAGCAGAGGCTGGCCTTGAACTCCTGATAGTCTGTCTCTATCTCTTGAGTGCTGTGTTTATAGGCATGAGCCACCGTGCCTGGCTCACAGATACATTTTAGCAGTACTGAGGATTGAATCTAGGACCCTGAAAAGGCCAGGCACACAGTTCTACTACTGAGCTATAGCCCTAGCCCCCTCAGAGATGAATTTTATTAATAAAAATGAAATGATCTCGGCAATCTAGAAAATGATTTTGTTCTTCTTCAGTTCAGTATCTGGGATGATATGTTAGAAGGGTCAGAAGAAAGGATAGCCTAAGTGGCTGAGTGAATGAGGACTGATTAGGACTTCATACAGACCTGCAATGTGCAGTTTCATAGTCACGTGACTGCACTTTCATGCTTCTGAAAGGGCCCTCAGAGTAGAAGAGCAGTTTGAAGAGAAGGGAAGAATGAGGATGCCAAGGGATGCTGGGAAGCATCCGGCACTCTGTACCAGTCTTAACATTTCGTAGGAAGCTGTGGCCTGGCTGCTTCATATGAGCACCTGAGCTGTTGGCACTAGGGCAACTTCAGAGGAGCTGGGCTAGGCCAGATTTAAGTCATGGAATAATGGTTCTTAAAAATAATCCATCATGCCGGGCAGTGGTGGCATGCACCTTTAATCCCAGCACTCGGGAGGCAGAGCCAGGCGGATCTCTGTGAGTTGGAGGCCAGCCTGGTCTATAGAGGGGGATCCAGGACAGGCACCAAAATCACACAGAGAAATCCTGTCTTGAAAAAACAAACAACAACAACAACAAAAATCCATCATTTACTTTCTAGTTCTCTTAAGTACCACACAGATGTTTATTGATCAACCAACATCAATATCGATTAACTTGCATCTGATAAAGGAAATTTAAGAGAAACAAAATGAATAGTTTGTCCCATGTTCACAAATCCCACATCCACGAACTCAATGGACTGTGACTGGAGAAGACTTGAAAAAAATGTATCTGCATTGGACAGTTGGGTCTGTATAGACGCTTTTCTTGCCATTATTCTCTAAGTGATGGAGCATTACAACTTTCTGTGTTAAATTAGGTAGTTCAGCCAATCGAGAGTTAAAGTGTGAAGAAGCATGTGTAGATGCTAGATACAAAAATCCTTTAGAGCTGGGTGTGGTAGCTCATGCCTGTAACTAATTATAGTACTTAAGAGGCTGTGGCAAAAGGATCAGGAGTTCAAGGTCAGCCTGGCCTGCATGAAGCCCTGGCTCAACACCAAAAACAACCCATCCCAGCCTATCCCAACCCAACCCAACCCAACCCAATCCAACCCAACCCAACCCAACCCAATTCACTAAATCTAACCAACTCAAATCAAAATCAAAATCAAACACAAACCAAAAAAATTCAATCACATAATTTAAAAAACCCCTTCCCTATATTATATAAATTCCTTTTATAAAAAAAATAAATTTGTAGATTTTGTGTCCATGTAGCCCTGGAACTAGTCCCATGCAGATTCTATGGAATGACTATAATAATTCATTAGTGGGTGAATGGGTGTGGTAGGAAAGAATTTAACAGTCTCTTAATACTTCAGCAACTCAACTCTAATTACACCAAGGTGCAATCTATGTGATAATAATGCTTAACAGGGGAAAACAGAGTTTGACTTTCAAATCAGAGAGATCTGGTTCTGCATCTTTAACTAGCCTGCTGGCGTTGGGCAGATCCCTCAACCCTGCTGAATCTCAGTATTGCCTTCTGTGAAATAGGAATAACAATGCTGGCTGATGATACCCCTTGTAAGAGATGGTACCCAGCAAACTCCAGCACTAACGTTAAAATCGTTCCTTCGTTCTTTTTTTCCACATAGTGCAGATCGAACCCGCTCTGATCATGTTAGACAAATGGTCTATCACTGACCTATACCCTCAGCCTGCTCACTTAAATTTTATGTATTTTAGAGTCACACACATCTGGAATCAACTTTTATTCGTATAACTGATTTTTTTTTTTTTAAACAAAGCCACAAGACAGCCCTCTTAGTACTTCTCTCAGGCCACACTTTCCAAGCCTGCCGAGTGACACCTTGTGACCAGCTGCTCACCTCTCACCATCTCTCTAGTCTAATAGGCCCAGCTGACCTCTGCTGACTTCTCTGGATCAGCCCACTGCCTGTCCCCTCTAGCTTGCTTCTGGGCCCTCAGCCTGGCCTGGCCCACTCCAGCTGCTTCCCTGGCTGTTTCCTGGCCCCCACAGAAAGCCTTCCTTCCCAAGGCTGCCTACGCAGCACAGCATTCTTCCGGGGTCTTCGAGAGAGGTCCCCACCCGTCCACAGGTGCTTTCCGCCAGACCAGCTGGAGCTCAGAGAGGGTGTGAAAAAACCTGAGCTGCTAGCGGGGAGGAGAGACCACCAACTGCAAGGTCTTCCAGAAACACAACCCCACATCTCCAGATCCCCACCAGAGATGGGAGGATCCTCTGAGCGGATTTCTATGCCTTCCCACTCCATCCAGCTCCCATGTCCCCAGATGTGAGCACTAGGGAAGGCCAGGGGGGTCAGTAGAACTTGCAGTTAGCAAACCAGGGTAAAATTGTAGATAACCCCAGAGCTGCAGCTAAGAAACAGAGCCAAGGATGTTTTGAGACCATTGGCAGAAAACAAGGTGGGTGGAACATCCACCTCCTTGGGTAACTAGAGAAGCCCCTCACTATTCAATTGAGGCTTTGCGCTCCTGAGAGCGCCTTCTGTTGGGTTCACACAGAGCTGGCGTTCTAGCTCCTAAGCCCAGTTTCCTCTCTCCAGTGAATGCAGGGTGTGGTGCAGCATTTTCCAGAGTGTTCTGTGCAGCACTAATCCCCTGAGATGCTTTCTAAGGAAAGGTTTCCATGGTTGAATAATATTATGTATCTCTGTATGCTTGCTCCTTCAACAAGACTGGCAGAGGACAACTGATGTGTAAGCATTGGCTTTGAGTAGCTGTGCTTTACCTAAAATCTCTGCCAAATTAACAATTAATCCTAAGCAATAAAACTAATGCTTGATGGGACCAGAGTTGTGGGTCAGTGGGAAAATAAGGCCTGGTGTGTACAAAGCCCCGGGTTTGATCCCCAGCAGTAGCAAAGTTAAAACATACAACAAAAGGAAGTTAGAAGGTACATTTGAAGTTTTGCCAGGCTTGGCGGTGTACACTACTAATCCTAGCCACTGAGAGGTCAAGACAGCAGGATATAAAGGTCAACACCATCTTCTGCTACACAGTGAGGTGAGCACAGACCTAGTTGCGCGTCTCAAAAAAAACCAAAAGAAATGTCAGAGCAAGAGCCCACAGGTTAAGCGCTTGCTGTACAAATCTGACAATCTGAGATGTATCCTGGTGAAAAAGTTGTCCTCGTACCTCCATGGGTTCTCAGCTGCTCTTGTGTACCTGTGTGTCCATGCAAATCACGCACACACGTCCGTACACACTCATACAATAATAATAATAATATAATAATAATAATAAAGTTTAAAAGCTCACATGCACTTGTATGGACATACTTATCATGCACACACATCCACGTGCAACTCAGACAATAGCAGTAATAAAGTTTAAAAGCTCATGTGCACTCGGATGCACATACCCATCGTGCCCACACATCTACACACACTCATACAATAATAACAAAGTTTTAAACAGGCAACTCAACCAACCCAAGACCTAATGTTTAATGGCCATACTGTTCCTAATCTGACATTTGTCTCTTGGGGCTTTTGCCCTCCATGGTCCCTCTGATCAGCTAGAATCTGACTTACTCCCTCAATTTTCAGATTTTTAAAAAGAGGTGTCTTCTCTGACCACACTATTTAAAAGAGCCTTTCTTTTTCTCCTCAGTGTCCTCTTCCTATTTATCCCCTTGCCCTATTTTGTTAGTTTTTTTCATAGCTGTTAAAACTCTCTGGCATCGTATGTTATATAATAAGCTTTTTCTTGATAAATCTATGGTAACTAAAACAGCAGTGTCTGAGGACACGCATATATATATATTTCAGTGTTGGGACTGGAATACAGCACTTAGGAGAGTGAGTACTCTGCCCATTGATCTACCCCAACCCTCTCCAGCCAAAGGTATTGTTTTCTTTGCTTTCTGATGTATCCATTGATTGAACATGGCCTGATGCAGAGCTCGCACGCGAAACACCATTGTTGAATGAGCTGTCATGGTGGAGAAAGCCAAGGGCTCCCAGGGCAGGAGACCCGCCGTGTTGTGAGGTATCCTCCAGAGAAGGCCACTCAGACATGGGTGTTTAAGGCAATAGACAGTTTTTATTAGTCAGCCAGCGACTACACTGGGTGTTTGGGATCCCAGTGTAGCCCTGAGCCTTTCTCAGGGTGAGCTTTTAAGCACAAAAGCCACATCCTGGGATGATACACCTCAGTTAGCAAGAACAGTTAGCCAGAATCGGAGCCACAGAAGCCAAAAGGCTGGGTTAGTACACTAAGGGATTTCCTCAGAACTGTGGGCTTTGACGGATTAGGCCTTTGTTCTCCTTTTGGCAGGTGGTGTTGCCTGTGTGCAGGTTACACTATCAGACGGAATGGACCAAAGGATGCTTCCATCATGGCGTCAACCGCGCTAAGGTCCAGGGGCCCCGTTACAGCATCACAGCCCAACTCTGTAATGTGACCTTGGCAAAACCTTTCCACCACGGTGGCGTAGGCTGGGCTAGCTGGTCCAGGAGCTTCCATGAAGTCCCCTGTCTCCGTCTCTCCTCTCTGTAGCAGAGCTGGGAATTGCAGAGGCATGGCGGCTGCGTGAGCTTTTGTGTGGGCTGTGAGGAACTCAAGCTGTCAGGCTTTTGTGGCAACCACGTGGAGGATGTGTCAAAAAAAATAAGGTGGGCGGCTCTTGAGAGCTAACACCTGAGGCGGACCTCCAGCCTCAGCACACAGGTGCAGTTAAACCTATACACAAGTGTGCACCTACAGGAGCGCACACACACACTCACAGAGCACTTTCACACTCACTCTCACACCCACCTACACACACACACACACACACACACACATACACACACACACACACACACACACACACACACACACACACACACACACGATGACCTGGAGAAGACAGACTCATCAATATTGTTCTCCATCACAGCAAATGTTAGAAATTCTTAAGAGAGCAAGACCCAGGCCACGGAAGCTTCTGGAACAATCTAGTCGCTCTTGGTTCTTGGACGCAACTCTCTCGTTGACACTGGCTTTTAAAGAAAGTTGGTTTCATCCAAATGACAGTCCTGTGCCGTGAGTGTCATCTGTTGTTTTATTTGCATCTGCCCCCACGCTTAGTTAGTTTCAGTATTACGCGGTACCCAAGGCCACACAAGGAAGTGAGAGTCCCGGCCAAAAGGCTGACTTGGCTGGATCTGCTCCTGACCCTACATGGAAGTGGCCTCGCATGCGAGTAAACACAAGGTTAAGGTAGTACCTGCCTCCCTCTTCCAGTAGCTCTCTGCAGAAGGTCTAAACCTTAAACACACGAGGGGGTGCCATGAACACTGCTGGTGGCTACAGTCAGCCTTGGGCTGCTCTCCAGGGGACGGAGTAGGGAAGGAAAGAGGAAGTAGGGCCTTAGGCTACAGCAAACGGCCTCTACTTCGTTATTGGAGGAGACGTGTTTATATGAAGACTGGAAATCGCTGAGCTTGAGCTGCACGGAGACGGCCTCTAACTTCATTTTGTTGTATAATTTTCTGTCGCCGCGCCTCATTTCTTTTCCCCTCTTGTTTCTCTTTAAGTCCCAAGCCAGTATGTTTATGTGTATGAACTAATTATCTGTGTGTCTCCGTCTGAATCAGTCTGATAATTGTAAATAATTTGAGTAACAAATCGGAGACTTAAATCAGTGGGAAGAGCGCTGAGCTTTTCCTCCATCACCGCTCTTGGCCTAATGGGGGTTTAAATCAACGTTCAAAGCCTTCTGCTTGTTTTCAGTGTTAAATTTAATAAAAGACTTCAACTGTTTTGGCAGTCAGTCTTGATATGCGAAAGATGCCTTCGCCATGTTGAGAACACTGCCCATTAAAAAGAGGAACCATTGCTTAAAAAAAAAAAGTCTCATCTTGACAATTTTCTATGAAACAGCTGAAATCTCTGGGATAAAATAAACAAGATGATCCAAGCTTGATGGGACACGTCTTTAATCTTAGCACTTGGGAGATTGAGTCAGGAGGATTGTTGATTCAAGCCTAGCCTGGCCTGTAATATGACTTCAGGGCTGGCCTGAGCTACCTAGCAAGACCTCCGTCTCTAAGCAAAAACACCTTCCTAGCTTTAAAAATTAAAAAAAAAAAATGTTGAGATCATAAGAATGTCACATCATACCTGGCACAATTTTCTTTTCGTTCTTGAATATGGTGCTTTCGGTTTTTCAGTTCAAGTCAATTCTCTCTCTGTCTCTCTCTGTCTCTCTGTCTCTCTGTCTCTCTCTCTCTCTTTTTGTGTGTGTGTGTGTGTGTAGGGGTAGTGGAGGTGAGGGCCAAGGGGAGGACAGGCAGTGTCTTCAGATTTAAAATGCCAGGATAACTGAATCACTGGACAAGGATGCTCCAAAGTCAAAAGTTTCAAGTCAGAAGCCCTGAGTTTCAGAACCTGGCTTTGTGTGCTTCTCAGGCTGTTTTATGCAGGTCACGAATAGTTTATCTTTAAAAGGTCCCACTTGGATCTTTTGGAACTTTCTGTATTCGTAGCAGCCATAAAGAATTTCTCTCTCCTGAATTTTCACAGTGACTTATTGACTTAAAAATACTTGTGGGTGTGTTTGATCTTGCCTGTGTTTTGAGGAAAGACTTGTCTGCTTTACCTGCTTTCCTAGTTCATATAATTCCTCATGGCATAGATGCTTAATGAATATTTGTTCATTGCATAAAAACAAATGGATGAGAAAATACCTTCGACCAAAATTCATACAGGCATTTGCTATCATGACTACAGTAGAGTGTACTTCTCCAAGTTCTAAAATAGAGATTTTTAATATAGGAAATATAATACAAAGAGTTGAATGGCACAGGTGTGGTGGATTTGAGCAAAGTGCTATGGCCTTTTGTGTCACATAGAATTCTCTGGGTTAGGAACTTCACTTTCTTGCTTCTTCGTATCCGTAGTCATATATGTCTTATGCCATTGCAAGAGCTGGGGTTTGAACCAGGATGTCTGTGCTCTTCATTAGTTTATAGTTTGTGAGGAGTTGAAATCTTTGACAAAGCACTTACAATATTTGATTGTGTCATGAAAGACGCTGTGAAGCCATAAGACAGGGTACAGGAGAGGCGCTGTAGTTTAGGGGTGCAGGAGAGGCGCTGGAGTTCAGGAGAAGATTTAGAACTGTTTCTTCAGATATTCATAAGATTCCTCCCATCCACGTTACATGCTTCACTCCTAGCTGAAGAGTTCCAGCAATTAACAACTGTTGAGTGAGGGAGAATTAGTCTTCCTCAGGGATGAACCCCTTAATTGTTTATCTAGCTCCAAATGGTCAGCCCTAGAAACATATACATGTGAGCAACTCTAAATGGACCCAGCAGTGTGTGTGTGTGTATGTATATGTATGTATGTATATATGTATGTGTATGTGTTTATACATATATGCACACACATATATATAATCTGTTCATATATTATACACACACAGTGTGTGTGTGTATGTATTTGTAACAATAATATTTAAAAAAGAAGGGATCATGAATTTGAGAGTGTTTGGCATGGAAGGGTTTGGAGAGAGGAGAGGGAATACACATATATGAAATTTAAAAATAAGTTTAACTTTTAAAAAGTTGGAAAGAATAGCATACATGTGGTGTAGCTCAGTGATACACTGCTTGCCTAATATGTGTAAAACCTTGAAGGTAGCCGGGCGGTGGTGGTGCACGCCTTTAATCCCAGCACTCGGGAGGCAGAGCCAGGCGGATCTCTGTGAGTTCGAGGCCAGCCTGGGCTACCAAGTGAGTTCTAGGAAAAGGCGCAAAGCTACACAGAGAAACCCTGTCCCGAAAAACCAAAAAAAAAAAAAAACCTTGAAGGTACAATCCCCAATACTAAAGAAAAAAAAACAACAACAAAAAACCATAACAACGGACCGGCATGGTGTGGGTGATGTCAAGCTGTGAGGTAGAAGGCACAAACACATCAAGTTCAAAGTCAGGAGGACAAGTCCAGAGACGTCCTCAGAAGAGGAGGGTTGGTTTAGTGGGCCCTGCTTGAAGGATGAGTAGGATGCTCGTATAGTTGTGTTGAGGGGAGGGGAAAGAAGATGTAGAGAAAGTTCCAATGGTGTGCAAACAGGAAGTCTCTATCCAGGTGCCGGGGACCCAGTAACCTATACTACAATTTGGTATTGTCCGGTAAATAAGAGACCCAACCAGATCAGAGAACAGGATTCTGGGTTCCTCCTCCACTGTCACTGGAAGAATCTTGATTTAGCTGGTCCACGTTGCTGACACCTTTCAACTAGTCTCTTCTGGCTTCTTTCCCTCTGGAATCCAGTGACGACTCTTGCTACAGTGTATTCACGGAACACTATTCATTGGCGCTCACCTCCCTCTCCAACTTTCAATGAGTTCCTTGTAGCAGGAATCTTAAAAGTTCTTATTAATAAAATCAAACCCGGACCAGGTATTGGGGTGAATTCTGGAAGATCAGAGAGACAGAACAAGCCACAGCTAACCTCACCTGGCCAACTTCTCAGCTGGTCTTGTTCCCTCAGACTGGAAGCTTCTGTGTCCTCATCCCAATGGCTCTCAGCTGAGCTGCTGCTCAAAAGCCTGAAGCTTAACCAGCTAAAAGCTTAACCAGCCAAATGCCTAACCAGGCCAAATGCTTAACCAGGCCAAATGCTTCTAGTTTCTGGTCCTCACGCCTTATAAACCTTTCTGTTTTCTACCACCACTCCCTGGGATTAAAGGCTCCTTTCTGGGATTAAAGGCGTGAGTCACCATGCCTTGCTGTTTCCAATGTGGCCTTGAACTCACAGAGATCCAGAGGGATTTCTGTCTCTGGAATGCTAAAATTAAAGGTGTGAGTGCCACCATTTTCTAGCCTTTGTATCTAGTGGCTTTTCTGTACTCTGACCCCAGATAAGTTTATTAGGAACAATAAGTATTTGTTGTATTTGTTGGGGGGGTCTACACCAAATGATCATCAACCTGTCTCCACTTGTGGTAAGTTCTAAGAACCCCAAACAAAGCAAGGTAACAGAACATAATGGAAGTATGGCTTGTGGGGGAGTAAGATTTTGAGTGGATAGCTTTCCTTTCACACATGAAATTTGAGAAGTGACGCGATGTGGGGAGAGCTTTTGAAAGCCAAGGACAGTGTGAGCACAGAATCTGTGGAAGGTGAGTGCGTTTGTGTTCAGAGACTGGCGAGGTGGCCAGTGTGGCGGGAGCTTGTGAGGGAGATGGAGAGCCACAGCAAAAAGCTCAAGAGGGATGTGTGTGTGTGTGTGTGTGTGTGTGTGTGTGTGTGTGTGTGTGGTGTAGCAGATGAGTCAGCCCCTTGTAGTCCAGCCTGCATGTTGTTCTGCATGAGATGAAGCTGTTTGGAGATGACAGGAGGGAGTGCCGGGCTCTGATGTACGTTATAGAAGGATCGCTAGCTGCTGTGTAGCGGTCCACAGGGCACGGGCCACAACAGGATGGATGTCTTAGGAGGAGGTAGGAGAAGTGATGAAGATGTGACATCATGATTGTTGGGAGACCACTGGAAGTGACCAAGGTGTCGGGAGTGGTCTGCTTCTTAATGTACCTTGTAGTACTCACAGAATTGGCCAAGTGAAGAGAGGAGTGAAAATTCCTTCAACTGTTTTGACCCGAGCAACCGGAGGAGTGAAATTGCTGTTGATAAGGAAGGAGAAGAAAGCCAGAATAAGTGGTTTGAGGTGAAGGAATCGCACTTTGAAACTGTCATCTTTTAGATGCTCTTTAGATGGCTGTGTGGTAGGGCTCACTCGGTAGAGAAGCAATTGGATGTGTGATTTGGGAAGTTAGAACGCATTTATATTTGAGATACAAATTTTAGAGTTGTTTACATACAAGTGATATGGAAAGGCACATACTCAGTATGAGATCATCAAGGGAATATGATCAGATAGAGAAGGACAAACTTTGACCCTCCGATGGTTAGACATGGAATTATTAAAAAGGAAATAATCAGATGGGCATAGTGCTGGTGTATTTCCCATAACCCTAGTATTTAGGGCGTTGAGACAGGAGGATTGCCTTGAATTAGAGGCCAGGCTGGCCTAATATAATGAGTTCCAGACCAGGTTGGAAAATAGAGGGAGATAGCCTAAAGCCCGGTGTACAGTGGAGGGGCCAACCTGGGTAAGAGCCTTGCAGAGGCCATCCATCGACACACTAGTGTGGGAAAGGAGATGGAGACGGCTGAGGGATGTGGCTGGTTGATGTTGCCTTGGGAGTGTTTCCCAGTTCTTTTCTGACTGCTTGTTGTCATTCAGCAAAACACTGAGACCCCGGGAGCGGAGACGGATAATGGAAAAGACATGGGAGCCTGAAGAAAAGCAAGAACAGCATATAAAATAGTTTGAAAAGGAGGGTGTGGGGACCAAAGAAGTCTTCCAAGTTTGCCGTTTGTATTATTCCAGCAGCCTAAGCTTTAAGAAAGCACCCCTCCCAGGTCCCTCCAGGACTCTGCTCTCCTTGACTGGCCAAGCCCTAGCCACGGTTCTGCTTTGGCATCATCTGTATGGGTGCAGTCCAGCGGTGCTGAGTGGGATTGCTGGTGTCAGGCTCTTAGCATTTAAATCTCGGTTTCACTGCTCGGTCTGTCTTCTGGCCTGGGAAGATTAATTTCCCAGCCTCCCTTTTCTCCTCTGCACATGAGAATTAGTAATTGTCCTTACTTACTGTAGGTGTCACGGAGATTATGTAAGATAACGTATGTGAAGCAAACAGTAATTATTAGAGTTATTTTTGCTACTGCCGTCCTCTTCATCTTCCGTGAGGACATATGGTTCCCCAGGGAGAGGGCTATTATATTCATCTTGTGGTCTTCATGATTACTTGTACAAAGCGGGGATTTAATAAGTGTATTTGTGGCATAGAATCCAGATTCAACCAGTCCTCGGTGCATTACAAGTGGCCTAGAGCCTTCTTCAAAATCACCCAATTCTTGAAAAGCTGGGAACCCAGCATGCTCTCTTTGAAGGCGTAGTCAAGTGTCAGGTAGGTGATTTGAATGCTCTACTACCCTAAAAATAAATTCACAGTGTAGTTTTCAAAAGTGTACCCTACATACCCAAATGTCACCTTTTTTAAATTTTTATTTTATTTTTATCTGGCACTAGCTAGATTGGATCACACTGTTTTAAGATCTTCCCTGGGAGCCTGAGTTTTGTGAAGCTGGCGGGGGACCTTGGATGCATGAGGAGAGTCACAGCTGTGGGGATCAGGTGACCGAAGCTCAGAACACGCCTGGTGAGAAAAACCATCATTCCGGGCCCTACTATATAGCATTCTTGTGACTTGCTTTCCGATGCAGACAGAGACACAGAAAGGATTACTTAGGCCGCTCATTTCTATTATTATCCTAGAAAAGCCTTATGAACTGGGCATTTGCTAAGTCAAATTGCTTTCAAAATAGTATACTAAGGACCAGGGTTGTAGCTCAGTGGTACAGCAGATGCATACCCAGCAGATTTAAGACTCCTGAGTGCAGCCGGGCATGGTGGCACACGCCTTTGATTCCCACCGGGGAGGCAGAGGCAGGTGGATCTCTTGGGTTTGAGGCCAGCCTGGTCTATAAAGCGAGTTCCAGGACAGTCAGGGCTGCGTGGAGAAACCCTATTTCAGCAAACAAACAACCTGAGGTCGAGCGCTCTTCCACTGGAAAACAACAGCCAGATGCAAATTGTTTTTCAATGAGAGCAGACTGGTATTGACTGTAGAGATTCTTTAGGTTTGACAGTTCATCCCTTGGGAACAGTATTTCCTTTCGCGGAGACAGCAGAACGGACCATGTTATTACGAAACATTGATGATAAAAGAACAAGGAACCAAAAGAAATTAAGAGCAGAGTTAGGAATGGCAGGGAGAGCCGCGCGGTGGTGGCGCACGCCTTTAATCCAAGCACTCAGGAGGCAGAGCCAGGCGGATCTCTGTGAGTTCGAAGCCAGCCTGGGCTACAGAGCGAGATCCAGGACAGGCTCCAAAATTACACAGAGAAACTCTATCTCGAAAAACCAAAAAAAAAAAAAAAAAAAAAAAAAAGACAAGGAGGCTTGACTATGGACACACAGAGCAGATGAACTCATTCTAAGGGTAGCTGTGTAATAATTGCGTATAAATATTTGAATAATAACCACGCTCCCCAAATGATGTGGAAATTATACCCCTTTCAATTGCGTAAAACAGTTTATATACCCATTACCAACCGAGCCAAGGAACAAGTAATGGCGGGGAACCTGATATCTCCACAAAACATTTCCAGAAAAAAAAAAAAAGACATTCAACTTTTCTTCACTCACATTCAGTTGTGAGATCCAAAGGAATCACATTTCATTATTATCACAGAAATAAAATATCTCAGCGGCACTGGCTCCTGCTGGTTCCGTAAACTAACCTATATTTAGAAGCAATTTTGTAGCTTCCAGATAAATGTATTTCCTTCAGAGAGGAAAAAATAAAATAAAAAAAAAAAAAGCACTTCTCACACACAGCCCAGCCTGGGTGACCGAGCAGTGGCTGTTTCTAATGAAACTTAAGGAATTCGTGATGTCATCATGCGTGTGCCAATCCCTCCACGAAGAGAGGACCAGACAACGCCACAGCCCATGGGGATCCCGCACAAACCGAAGGGCGTGTGTGAGTGTGCGTGCGTGCATACGTGTGTGTGTGTGTGTGTGTGTGTGTGTGTGTGTGTGTGTGTGTGTGTGTGTGTATCCAAAGCACATCGCGCTGGGTCGCAGTTTGCCGCCAACACAATGGGCGTATAGAAAGTGAAAGGGAGTGTTCTGTTTTATGTAACTTGTCTCTGGAAAGCTTGATGACAACCCCCACCCCTCCCTGAAGCCCCCCTAGGAACCAACATGGAAAAGCAGTTCTTAGTCGGATCGTCCCGTCCCACCCCCTCCCCCAGGCACGTCTGCTGGTGGTTCCCTTCTGTTTTTACATGATTTTTATTTTTTGGTTAAAAAGTTAGGCTTCCCGAGCTCTAAAATACATGGAAACCTCCTGCTGTCTGTTCTAGAACGCTGGAAGCTGCTCTAACATTTAAAAAAAAAAAAAAAAAGCGTAATAAAATCTAGTGCATCATAGGCGATAAGGCTGAGGAATGTTATTTTGTTAAAGTTGGCACCAGAATTCCTCTCAGAAAGGGAAATGTATTTACTTTGAAAAATACCCCGCGAGCTTGGGGAGCAGAGCCGAGCTCCTGAGGGGCTGGGGTGTGGGCGGAATGCTTCTAAGACAAAGGCAGTGATTTGGCAGGAACTTCAAGAGCCGTGGAGGCAGGGGAGGAGGAGAGGGCCGAGCCAATGGGAGGGCGAGCCGGCCCGCAGCCCCCCACCCTCCTTTTCTCCACCTTCAAGTGACCCAACTCCCAAAATATTTGGTGCAAGTCATTTGTGTTGCTGTTGTTAAGAGAGTCTAGGGCAGGGCCTAGGTCTCCATCAGCTGAGTGGATCCGAGGTGAGATGGGGTGGACCTGAGTGGAGGTAGGAAACGGGCCCCCAGGTTAGAAACCAGTTTTGAGTTCAGAGAGGATGGGCTCCTGGATCCGAATACCAGGGTTTTTCGGAAACGGATGGGGCTGGATAGATCCGGATAGGCTCTCGGTTAAACCATCCGCTTTCTGGACAGAATCACTGTCGTGGATGTGGGTGGGAAGCTTCCTGGCATAGTGTCACATGTTGCTTTACTGACAGGGACGAGGAAACAGGGCTCCATAAACAGCAGGCTGCTTTTGCAATCTTCGAATTGGTCAGACTCCAGGATTTTCACGCTCAAGAGGGCGATTGGTAGAAAAATGAATCTTCCGCGGGATAACGAAGGAACTTTAAGGTTCTAAATTTACATCTCGCGAATGCCCAGGGGCACCAGTTTTTCAAAATCAATTGAAAATCTTTGAGAAGGAGAATATAACTTCCGAACCCAAACGACACCTGACATTTCCCAAAGGATGCTTGGCCATCTGGGAGGTTAGGGCGAAAGAGAGGGTGAATCTGCATACTAGATTTTGCGAAAAAGTATTCATACCTGTGCTAGGACCAAATCTGGTGGACCACAGTGTGAACTAATGGACCAAGGGTGGAGATATATCAGACTGTGCATTCACTGTGTCTCAGATTTGTAGCATTGAAAAAAAGAAGAAGAAGACATCATCTACCGGAAAGACTCGATGTGATGTGAGCTGGAACTCTTATCAAGTGTTAGCTCCCGCCTCTCCTGCAAGCCTTTTTATTACCATCAGTTATAAATTCTTCCCTGTGCATTTCCTTTTGTTTTTTCTTTCCAAACGTTACTACCATTTGAAACGATGAAGAGGTCCTATTCAGGATTAAAAATAAAAACAAACAACCAAACAATCGGTTTGTACTCTGCCTGCCAGCCATTGCCCTACCCGGCCAGTGAAGCAGTCCGCCATTGCTCACTGCGGCTTCCCTTGCTCTGCCATACGGCCTGCCACCTAATCAGAGTTCAACAAATATTTGTTGAATCAGTTAATGAATTTCATTCCACATCTGATCTGTAGAGATTACCCAAATCCTCATAGGCCACGGCAATCTAGTAGTGTGCTCCTTTTATAAGGGAGGCACAAGCTGAAGGATTCTAGGCTGGTATTTTGATCTAATTCCTTTTTATTATCAGCCTAATCTTGGATCATGTAAATGACGATCACACTATATCCGTCAAGATACTTTGCAATAAAAGATTCACCGTTATAGCTTATCCGAACTCAGAGTGAATCTGGAGATTCAATTAAATGATAGCACCTGAGAGCTCAGTCCTAATATGGGGGAATGTTTTGATGTTCAGTGTTTCTTTTAGGTTAATAGCATTATTAGCTTGTATTAATGGATTATTAAGAGGATGACATCACATCTCAATTTGAGAAAGAAAATTCAGTGGTGGAAGTTATGTAGTAATATCTATTGATATGATTTAGCAAAATTTCAGTTATTTGAAAGTGTAATTATGAGCAGAGAATGTATGGGTAATGTATTTAAAACGAGAACAGATAGGAATGTTCTTTAGTGCCAGATTTTGGATAATTAGAAGAAGGTATTTTAGGATGAATACAAATGAGTTGTTTTGGTACAGTGGGGTTTATTTTCTATTTTATATCTTATTGCCTTTTTTATGATGCTATTTAGATGATCTTATACTTTGTCATAAAAGCCTTGATTTAACTAACTAATTGATTATTTTTTTTTTATATATATAGCTCAGGTTAGCCTTGAATATTCTGTGTAGCCTGGGATGACCTTTAACTCCTGATTCTTCCGCTTCTGATCCCAAGGGTTATAGGTGTGAACTCCATGCCTAGCAGGAGCCAAAACAAAGCAATATAAAACAAAACAGACCCACATGGGAGGTATGATAGAAGAAAATACACAGAAGATATGCGGATGATAGGCACAGAAAATGTAGGAAGGTGGTCCTTCCTAACTCAAGAGAGACTAAAAGGAGAAAGGCCATGAAATGAGGAGAAAAACGTTCAACAAACAACAAACAAGCAAACGACAGTCACAGAAAACCCAGACCACCACTACCGAAGAAAGAACAAGGGAACGGGTTAATTTCTTTTTTTCCTCCATGTAGTTTTTGGGCATCGCTTCCCTAGAATAGGCTGGGGCTGGCTGCCTCATTCTTAACGTTCTTACTGTGTTCTAGCTTCTCTGGAATTTCCCCTTAATGACTGGTTCTCAGAATCCCGACTTCAGCTTGTGGCTCAGTTGAGTGGATGAGTTTCTAGGGAAGCATTGTTGAATGGTTGTTCTGTGATCCAGCTTGCTCTTTTTTGGGTCCCCCCCGTATAAAAGTTTTCTCAAGTATTGGGAAAATATAACTTATCACAAAGACAAAACACAGACTCGCAAGCCAGTGACTTTCTGAGAAATGTTGGCTGCGTGAGAAGTTATTACCATATTTGGATTGGGTTCCTCTTGTGTTTCTGTAGATTAGTGCAGTTCATTTTGAATTTAATTCCTGATTCAAGATTTACTGCGTTTCAGGTTCCCTTCTTCAAGTCCTGTGTCTGTGGTTGGAAACCAATTTTGGTGAAAAAAAAAAGTCCTCGGCTGCCCGTATCTTTGCCAGTATTGCTACTAGGACAAGATTTTATTTCTTTGAGTTCTGGAGACCGAAGGCAGGGCCTCAGTTACACTCTCACGGCGTTTCACCATTTATACACGAAACCGTTACATAATCTGGGCTTTTTGTAACCTTGACCTACATTTTCAGAGAGCCTTGGACTAGCATTTTTCACATTTAGGGCTACTGAGTAAAACGATGCCATTTTGCAGCATGCTTTGGGTGTACTGCCAGAAGTATAAGTTAACTTATAAAACATAAAAATATCTAAAGCAACCTCCCCAGTAGGTACCATTCTTGGGTTGTTTCTCTGGACTCATTTCCTTATTTGGTCATTAAAAAAAAAAAGAAAAGAAAAAACTACTTAAGTCAATTTGTTTTTCAAATATGTTACAACAAAAATGAAATTCAAAATTCACCTTGCTTGAGATTCTTTAGAGCAGAGGTTCTCAACCTTCCTAAGGCTGGGACCCTTTAATACAGTTCCTCATGTTGTGGTGACCACCCAACCATAACATTATTTTCGTTGCTACTTCATAACTGTAATTTTGCTACTGTTACGAATTGTAATGTAAATATATCTGGTATTTGCTATTGGCTTAGGCGAACCTCAAAAAGGGCTCATTTGACCTCAAAGGGTCGAAACCTACAGTTTGAGAACCACTGCTTTAGACTGTGTTTTGTGACCGGTGCCTCTCATCATTCAGCTGGTAGGTTTTGATATTTGCACTTCTCATTGTTTTCTTCTTCTGAAGCTTTAATTAGACACATTTTGCTTCATCAGTCTGTCTTCCATGTTTTTTTAACTTAAAAAAAGTTATCTTTTAAAAATTATTTATTTTTATTTTATGTGCATTGGTGTTTTGCCTGCATGTATGTCTGTGTGAGGGTGTCAGATCTTGGAGTTACAGATGGGTGTGAGTTGCCATGTGGGTGCTGGGAATTGAATCCGGGTCCTCTGGAAGAGCAGTTGGTGCTCTTAAACTCTGAGCCATCTCTCCAGTCTCATTATGTATCTTTTTTTTTTTCTTTTTTTTTTTGGTTTTTCGAGACAGGGTTTCTCTGTGTAGCTTTGTGCCTTTCCTGGAACTCGCTTTGTAGACCAGGCTGGCCTCGAACTCACAGAAATCCACCTGCCTCCGCCTACCGAGTGCTAGGATTAAAGGTGTGCGCCACCACCGCCCGGCTCTATCTTTTTAAAGAGAGAAGTATCATATGAACTCACAGAGACTGAGGCAGCATGCAGAGGCCTGCACAGGTCTGTACGAAGTCCTTTGCATATATGTTATGGCTTCCAGTTTAGTGTTTTTATGGGACTCCTGAGCATCCAAAATGTGAGTTTCTTGTGCCTTCTCTTGGGCTCTTTTTCTTCTGTTTGCTTGTTTTGTTCAATTCCAATATGTTAGTTTTTGCTTTATCTTATTATTGAAAATAACTTAAAAAAGAGAAAGGAGTATAAAGGACTGTATCTGTATGAATAAATTTCCATATATTCTCCAATTATATAAATATAGTAAAACATTAACATTTTAAGCTTTGTTTATTTTATGTTTATGAGTATTTTGCCTGCATGTATGTTCACTATGTGTGTCCAGCACCTGAGGGAGCCAGAAGAGGGCATTGAGTCTCCTGGAACTGGAGTCACAAATGATTGTAAGCCATAGGTGCCAGGAATCACACTGGAGTCCTTTTGATTCTCCAAGACTGAAAGAGCTTTTAACTACTGCACCGTCACTGTAACCCCAAGTTTCAATATTTGAGGGCAGTCAATGGTGAATACCCGGGTGCCTAATTTATAGTATATTAAATATACATGCACATTGAATTGTAAACCGGAAATATATTTATATGCTTGATATACCTCAGAAAAATCATAGAATTAGAACCTTCTAACCAATGAGGAGGTTCAACACCAGGGGATATTCTCATTCATCACTTTAGTAAACTGAATGAGTAAATTGAGGGAAAATGTTTAAGAATATAGCGAGAAGTAAGCATGACTTACATAAAGAAAAAATAATGAAAGCTGCAATTTGATATCTGAACAAATATGGGAACTATTATATTCTAAGATAGGATAATTCAGGTGAGAGTCATCAGCCCTGTTCAAGATGACGTGGAAAATTGATGCAATGTCAATGTTTTGAGTGCTTCAAATGAATGAAGAAAAGAGGGGGCATTGAAATTGGTTACCCATCAGGGAAAGGATAAAGTTGTTTTATTTTACCCAACTTACAAGAACGCATTTCCAATAAAGGCACAAGTGTCAAGGATATATTTATAAAATTAGCTAGGCATGGTGGCACACGCCTTTAATCCCAGCACTCGGGAGGCAGAGGCAGGTGGATCTCTGTGAGTTCGAGGCCAGCCTGGTCTACAGAGTGAGTTCCAGGAGAAACTGGGCCTATGAAGAGAGACTGTTACCTCAAAAATAAATACATAAAAATAAATTAATTAAAATAGTTGGGAGGACATGTGGAAGAGCAATTTTCAACATCTTTTAAATCTTCTGATCCCCACACGAATGTGTACAAAGTGCATGTGGATAGAGACCACCCCCACACATGCACGCACGGAAACTCAGACAAAAACATTGCATGATTAGGTCAGTGCATGAAGAGCTTTGCATTTTTAGAGAAAAATTCTGCATTCTTCTAGCGTGCGTATGCGTGTGTGTGTGTGTGTGTGTGTGTGTGTGTGTGTGTGTGTGTGTGTATGATGCCTCAGGTCGTTAGGCTGGGGTTAAGTGTCCTTACCCTCTGAGGCATCTTGCTGGCCTGAGCTTTGCATTTTTAAACAGCGAGTGCATGCATGCAGCAACCCCTCTTCCCTTGTGTACAGTTTCATTTTCCTGGGTTGCAGCTGCATGTAGTCACACTCTAAAAAAATGCTAAATGGAAAATTCCAGATAATGACAGTTTCTAAGTTTAGAATTGTGCGTGTCACGAGGGGCAAAATGAAACCGTTCATTCTCTTCCTCTATTTTATTCAGGACTCTGACTGTCCTGTTGTCCAGTGGATCCAGGCTGTGTATACTACCCTCATGTTAGTTGTAGGTGGAGTTCTTTGTCGGGACTGTTGGCCAGCTCCCAAATAACCACACCGAGACTTAATATTAATTAAGTAGTTGTATAGGAGCCAGCAGTCCCGACAACAAACTCCTCCTACGGTTAGCTGATGCAGAAGAGTCACCAGGACAAAAAACATGGAATTAACTCTGGTATTATGTGGCAATACTGTGTATTTTGGTTTTGGTCCTAATCACGGTGAAGGCATCCATTGGCAGCCTTGGGATGTAATCCTGGAGGAGTGTAAAATCAGAATTTATTTTGTATTTTCTCATAGGAGCCGAACAATAATCCAGGTGAATAGTATATCATTATCCTTTATGTACTGCTGAAGAAACTATAATTAAAATGGTTAAGTGACAAGACGATACATTTATTAGTAGAAATTCCCATACTTAAAATAGTTTATATTAGATTGAAATGTAAAACTGTGCCACACTCAGCCATTGCAGAGAAAAATTAATAAATAATGGCAGTTTTGAATGTCTCTAACTCCTTTCACATAAGGACTAAACGGATGTGATTTGAACTTCCGTGTTTCCAACAAGATTGAACACAATGGTAAACTCTAGTGGTGCTCTGAAATTGGCCATGGGGTCTTCTGTTCCTAGAGAAGCTGGGAGAAGTACCGGACTTATTTTCCCCAGCCTAAGGAAATTAGAAAAATGACCCTTTCTCCAAATAACAAAACTCCATAAAAACAAACAACCCCAAACCTCACCACCTCCCCAAAAATACTCTATAAGAGTAAAAAACAAAACAAATCACAAAATCCAAATGAGGTTTATAATCTAATTTAAAGTATGGTGTCTGTTTATTTACTTCCTCAGGTTCTGTTCTGCTGGTTTCCCTTGGAATCCGTGTTTGTGGGTGAGAACGCAAGGCTGGGGACAATTAACAAACTCGGAATGTTTACCATTTATATAAAATGAATAAAGGATAAAGGAATGTATGTAATGCTTTCAGCACCCCCTGGGTGGTAGAGGAAGACAAAATGGGAGGGCCACAATTCCTGAGACATAACTCCAGTAGAAAGCATCGCGAAACAACAATAGGCCGTGTGAAATTGTTTTAAATCATCAGTAATAAAATCGGAGAAGGTGCAGAGAGTAGCAGGTACTGGCCTACACGCCGGTCTTCATCTGGCAAAGGTCGAACCAGAATTTGAGATCCATTTCAGCTGAGATGGGCGGGACTGGCTTTTTTGGCCTGGCAGAGGGCTGGTGAAGGAATGAGCTGCCCGTTTGGAGGCAAACGTTTACCTTGGGTGACTTGGGTGACTTGGATTTAAAGAGATGAACCTGGGAAGATAAGTTTAAATGCACAGCCTGTGGCTTCAACTTTTAAAAACATGAAATATTTTTAACTGTGTAGGCCAGACTGGCTTGAACTGGATACCCTCCTGTTTCAACCTCCCAAGTGCTGGGATTATAGGCATGCACAACCACGTTTAGCGTGGTTCACTTCTATTTACTCTACCATCTGTCCGTCCGTCCATCCGTCCATCCATCCATCCATCATCTATCCATCTATCTACCTACCTACCTTCCTTACATTTACCTAAAGAACTTGTCTCAATTTTATGTATGTATGATTCTTTTGTAAAATGTTTTTTTTTTCTGAGAAAAAAAAAACAACACTATATAGGAAGCATAATTTTCTCTTTTTGTTATGTATTGTGTGTATGCCTTTGTGCACGCATGCAGAGGTCAAAACAGGATGTTGAGTGTCTTCCTCTATGGCCTTGACACAGAGCTTCTCCCTGAACCAGAAGCTCATGGTTTTGGGTTAGGCTGGCTGTCCAGGCAGCTTTGAGAAGCATCTGTCTCCTGCTGCCCCCTACCTCTCCCTGCCCCCAGTTCTGGGGTTACAGGCATGCCATAGCAACTTCCAGCTTTTTTACAGGAGTGCTGGTTGTTCAAACCTGGGTCCTCATGATTACAGAGTAAGAATTTCTACCCACTGAGCCATCTCTCCAGCCCATTTTTTTTTTTTTTTTTTTTTTTGGTTTTGTAGCAGAAGCTCACTACATAATCTAGGGTAGGCTAGAATTCAGGATCCCCCTGGCTTAGCCTCCTGAGAGCTAGGATATCACAGGCATGTATCACCATGCTCAATGTAAGAAGCATATTCTTAACCATTAGACATGAGAATAATTTTAAGCATGATTTTAATGGGTAAGTAATATCCTGGAATATATTTATATATCCTGGAATGTAATTATAGATCCTGTCAATAATTCATGTACTGATGTTCCTGTTTTTGAGGTTGTTTGGAATGTTCATTGTAATAAATGTCATTGGAGTGGATCATCTGTGCACATATATCTCTCACGATTCCTCTAAAATAGATTTTTAGAAACAGAATTACTGTTTCAAAAAGTATAGACATCTCACCCTGAAAAAGTATTCTTGTGTAAAGGCTATACCAATTTTATAGCTAGCATGTGTGTATATGTGTATCCAGCATGTGTGTGTGCATGCCATGGCTCTTGCGTTGAGGTCCGAGCACAGCTTTCTGGAGTAGGTTCTCTCTTTCTAGCATGTGCATCCTGGAGATCAAACTCAAATCCTCGGGCTTTGTAGTGTCTGTACCCAGCATTTCCAGCGCCCTCAAAACAAAGCATTTCTGTGGAGCAGTGGTTCTCAACCTTCCTAATGCTGTGACCCATGAATACAGTTCCTCATGTTGTGGTGACCTCCCAACCGTAAAATTATTTTTGTAATTTTGCTACTGTTACGAATATATCTGATATGTGGCCCCACATAGGGGGTCGCGACCCTCAAATTGAGAACCAGTTTGGAGGCTTCTTTAACAAGTGAGGGCCTTATCCCCAGGTTGTCTGTCTCTAGTTCTCTTCTTACAATTCACTTATTTCTTTGTGAGGTATTTTCTAAAATCCAGTAAACATGGCAATAAGACCAAAACTGAAAAAATTCCCTTAAACTCCCCCCCCCCCCAAATCGCTTGATTCGTTGGTTGTGTGTACGTGTGTGTGTGCACGTGTGTGTGTGTGTGTGTGTGTGTGTGTGTGTGTGTGTGTGTGTGCGCGCTGAGGTGTGTGTATGGAGGACAGCCTGCCAGAGTCAGCGCTCTCTCCTTCCACCCATGTGGTTCTGGGAGTTGAATTCGAGTTCTGGGGCTTGGCCACAAGGGCCTCTTACCCACTGAGACATTTCACCGGTCAGAGAATTCCTCAGATGAAGCTGAGACAGCATCAGACTGGCTTGTGAGAAGACCGAATGGATGCTCGCTTGGGGAACATTTCACTAGTAGTCATTTTGTGACTTTCAGAGTCAGGAAGAAGCGCTTGATGAGCTAGGTTGAGCCATCACACTAGGCTGAGCCATCACATTCCTATTTCAAGGGTTTCTAGAAACAGCACAATTCTGTGCATGTTTTAAATGGCTCACAATTAAAAAATGATGATAGAGCCGGGCGGTGGTGGCGCACGCCTGTAATCCCAGCACTCGGGAGGCAGAGCCAGGCAGATCGCTGTGAGTTCGAGGCCAGCCTGGGCTACCAAGTGAGTTCCAGGAAAGGCGCAAAGCTACACAGAGAAACCCTGTCTCGAAAAACCAAAAAAAAAAAAAAAAAAAAATGATGATAGAGCCAAGCGATGAGCTGTTTTATTTAAATGTAGCCCCTGACATCATCTTGACCTTCTCTTAGCTAGGTCATGCAGTCTTCCTTTAAGCTGTTTATCTCTGTGTATGTCTGTATTACTTCCTGGTTGATAGAGTTCTGGAGAAGGAGATTTTTTTTTTTTTTGTATTGTTTGTTTGTTTGAGACAGGGTTTCTCTGTGTAGCCCTGGCTGTCCCAGAACTCACTCTGTAGACCAGGCTGGCCTCAAATTCAGATCAGGCTGCCTTTGCCTCTGGAGTGTGGGGACTAAAGGCGTGCGCCACCACTGCCCGGCTAGAAAGAGGCTTTTAATTTCTGCTTTCCAGCAAGATCTTGAGGACGAAACTGGTAATGTGGGTGGAGAAGGGCATTCTGAGTCCACTAGCAATGGAAGAAATCCCAGAGGAGATTACTCCATGATATAAGCAGGTGAAAATAAGAAAATGCCCCACAGTCCCCACCACCCCACAAACACTGATGCTTAGAAACAAGGGGGGAAATATTTCCAATTAACTTTACCGCAAGAGATCTAATACCTTTCACATGCAAAGAACTCATAAAAACCAGCGAGAAAAAGGTAAACCATCTAAAGACTAAATGCACGAAGAACATGAATAAAGGTATCGCCAAGAAAAGCAGAAATGTGTGTGTGTGTGTGTGTGTGTGTGTGTGTAGTGTGAAAATCGCCCCCCCACCTCCTCCCATGTTTCTGGGGATGGAACATGTTCCTCACACGTGCTAGGCAATGCCATCCTCCGTCACTGAGCCACAGCCTTGTCCTTTCCAGCTTCACCTTTAATCACAGAAATGTAGAACAAAGCAATAAAACACCGTGTCTGATTTCTAGATGAAAAAAATTCCTCCTAATAAAATGAGAACCAAGCTGCTAGACGTCGAGTAGGAAAGCATTCTCGTGCAACTCCCTGGAAAGCAGCTTGCCAGTGTGCATTAAAGGCTTGCAAGCCGCTGGCGCTCTTCCATGCGAGAGTCCCACGTCCAGCGACTTACCTAAGCAGGCGCACAGTCTGAAATGGGAGGAGGGATGCTTTTCCTCCATACTGTTCGTCTTACCAAGACCGTGGCAAAGCGATCCGGTGCTAAGGGATGGCTCCATAAGTTGAATCGTGAGTCATCCAGATAATAGGCTGTTTAGACTTCCTTTAACACTGTGTTACAGGGATTAAAAATATAACACGGTGAAAATATTCAGGATGGAATCTGAAGTGAAAAGGCTTTTGTAAAAATAGACATTCATGCACATGGGTAGATGATACAGAGAAAGGTTACTAGAAAGAGTATTTACCAATATGTCAGCAAGAGCTATTTCTGATCGAAAAATTTTCATACTGTTAACAATGATTATCTGCAAGTAGGACTGTGAGTTTACAGTGTGTTTATGTATTTTTTTTCCCCTCAGTCTCACTGTGCAGCTCAGGCTAGCCCAGAACTCATGAACTCACGCTATCCAGGCTGGCCTCAAATTTTTGGCAAGCCTACTGACTGTGGGCATTACAGGTGTGAGCCACCATACTTGGCTCAGTATAGTATGCATACGTTTTATTTATTTATCTATTTAAAAGATTTATTTATTTTATTCCTGTGTCTGTCTGCTGGTCTGCATGTGTACGGTGTGCATACAGGTGCCCCAGGACTCCAGAAGAACTGGGGTTACAGGCAGTTATGAACTTCCAGATGTGGGTACTGGGGATCAAACTCTGGTCCTCTGAAAGAGCAGTACACTGAGCCATTTTCCCAGCCCATCAGTATAATACATTTATACCAAGATATCAGCAAAAATACTATTACTGATCATAATATTTTTTAGAGAAACCTGTCTGTTCTAGAAAAGCAAGAGTAAGGAACAGGTAAACGGTTCTCAGGCTGAGGGATGTTTGAGAAAGAGGAAGCAGAAGCCTGTGCAGGATGAGGCTCTCCTTCGCGCCTGAGGTGTTGGAGAGCACCGGGAGACCCAAGGAGAGTGCTCTGCCTATTAGGGCCTGGGGTAGGAGAAGCAGACAGGCTGGTGAACGGAGATGAGGAGGTGGTCAAATCCCTCTGTTTCTGCGGTCTTCACTGGTGCTGACAGCTGAGTTTCCCTGAGCCCCAGGAAAAGCTCTGAACTAGACACGTACAGAAAGCAAGACTCAGGTCCCAGTCTCCTTCCAAACTCTGCCCCTCATTCTTACGACTCTCACCGACAGTTGGCACCAGTGATTCAAGACATTTTAAGTAGAATAATAGTAGTGAATGTTAGCAAGAACTTACTGTGTTAGTCCATGCTAAACACCTCTCCTGCATGATCTTACTGAATCCCGATCACATCCCGGAAGATAAATGTCATTAACTTTACTTCCTGTCAAGGAAGCTGAAGCCCAGATACCTTACCTCTCCCAAGATCTGACTTCTGCACTAATTTTATAGCAGTTTTCATGTATCAAATAATTATTTGTGTACACTAAGGTTAATAAGACAGATACCTTGAAGCCATCCACATTTTTTATTAATCAAGAAAGGCTTGCAAATTCACCCCTGAAGTATTTTATAGTCAATCACTTCTTCGTATCTCTTCTCTGTCTCCTTGTCTGTGTAGATGAAGGATTATTAAAACTGCTCTGCATGCTCCTGCTGGGTCCATCTCCCCAAATCTAATTAGAGGTTTTGTTATGACACCATTTAAATGATTGATTACAACCAAAATAAAACCAAATTCCTCTGCAGGGTATATGTACTATCACATTTTCATCTGATTTTTCAACTTTATTATTGTTATTATTTTTTGTTTTTCGAGACAGGGTTTCCCTGTGTATTTTTGGTGCCTGTCCTGGATCTCGCTTTGTAGACCAGGCTGGCCTCGAACTCACAGAGATCCGCCTGCCTCTGCCTCCCGAGTGCTGGGATTAAAGGCCTGCACCACCACCGCCTGGCTCTTTCCACCTTCTTACCTTCCTTCTCTTTACAAATGCTTACAGCATGCTGGCAACTGTGGAGATGCTTGGGGAAAGAATACAAAGAAACATATACATTCTGTCTGTACAAGAGACACTTAAAGATGTAGTGAGAGACATGGGCATCAGCACAATGAGCATTACAGTTTTTGACTTATGTACAGGGCACAGTGACTGCACAGAGCGGTAAATAACAGTTTTTTTTTCTGGCAGGGGTAGGGTGGAGAGATGGAGTCAGATAAAGTTCACAGAGGACATGACCCTTGAACTGAATCTTGAAAAGGATGTAGGTCATTTTCTTTTCTTTCTCTTCCTCCTCCTTTTCTCCTAGTCCTCCTGTTTTTGGAGAAAAGATGGAGAAAGATGCTTCATTTAGAGAGCTTAATATGAGGAAAAGTGTGCAGCTTTGTCACAGGAAGGAGCGTGCATGGGTGTGTGCAAAAAAGGGTGTGCAAGGCCTGTGTGTTATGCTATGAACGTGCAGTGCTTCTCACAGGCTCTTTTTTGAGATTTGTTTTTTACGTGTCTAGATGTCTTGCCCGCAAGTGTGTTTGTACACTATGTGTGTGAAATGCTCTTGGAGGCCGGAAGAGGGTGTTCGGCCCCTGGAACTGACTGTGAGCTGCCATGTGGGTGCCGGGAGTCAGGCTTGGGTCCTCTGGAAGAGCAGACAGTGCTCTTAACCACTGAACCACCTCTGCAGTCCCCAGGCCCATGTTCTGAATGCTTGTTTCCCATCTGGTTGCATTTTGGGAAACTGTGGAAAGCTGAGGAAGGATGGTCTACCTGGTGTGGGGGACAGGCTTTCGAAGGTTGTTCCTAATCCCTTTTTCTGGCCCTACCCATTCTGCTTCCTGGTTTACTGTAGACTTAGCTTTTCTGTTGCTGTGATAAACACCGTGGCCAAAAGGGTTTGTTTCAGCTTACAGCTTATGGTCATTCTTGAAGGAAACCAGGGCAGGAACTCAAGGCAGGAACCTGGAAACAGGAATCAAACAGAGACCCTGGAGGAACACTCTTTCCTGGCTTGCTCTCTATGGCTTGCTCAGCCTTTTTTCTTATACCATCCAGGACCACCTGCTCAGGAGTGGGGCACCACCCACACTGTGTGTGCATGGTGAGTGTGTGGGAGGGGCTGTGTGGTGGGGTGTGGGGCAGTGCGTGAGGACGCGGATGTGGTCAGTGGGAATAAAGAGACAAGCACCAGACCGCACAGTTCTAGATTCTTCCCTGAAAGCAATAGACAATCATTGATAGGTTTCAGACGTTGGATAACACAACTCAATTTGAGATTCAAAGATCTAGTTGGCTCTATAGCAGAGGTAGACCAGAGGGGTATAAGACTGGAAAGGCAGGGAGGCCATTTTGGAGGTTGTTGTTTATAGGAGAATTGATGAAGGCCTGCAGGAGTTGAACTAAAGAAAGAACTGGCATGTTCTAGAGATGTTAAAGGCACAAACAGTCCCTGGCTTGCGATGACTAATGATTTTTTTTAACTTTACAATGATAGGAAAATAATACCCAGTCAGGAGAATTTTGAAGGCAGATCTTTCCCAGGCTAGTAAGGCTGTACAGTGATGTCATATGGTGCTGGGGAGCAGCCGAGAGCCCAGCTCCCAGTAGGTCACATGATCCTGAGGGATGGCAGACACAGCTGTAATGCAATGTGTGCCTGAGCTACCTACCACACTTGGTGGGCTAGGGTTATCAATGCACTTTGGACTTTTGCTATTTTCAATTTACGGTGGCTTTCTCAGACATGTTTCTCAGAGTACAGCGGGCAGCCTGGGACAGCCTGTCAGCTGTTTGTGAGAGAGACACAAAACTTGTAAGCCTTTCAAAACCTCAGTAACAAGTTCGAGTCGTAATTTTACAGTTTGTTAAATATGCTAATGGGAGAAACGGGCCTGAGTTCTGAAGCCCTTACTTTCCATTCCGCTTTTCTAGCCACTTACTTTTCTTGTGTTAGTCCAGGGTTGGGTGGCGGGAATAGGAAGTATAAGTGCATGTCACTGCAGTTGACTGAAATGCTGTTTCTGATGCTGGGTGATTATGAAGTGACTAAGGGGTGGGGGGAAGGAAGGACTCTAAGATGAGGCTTGGGTTTCAGAAACAGGGTGTGGTGGTTACAGAAAATGACACAAACAACACCCTTGTGCCCTTTGGCATAGGTGACAAATTCTCACTTGCCTATTATTTTAGGTTATATCATTCTGAAAAAAAAATACTCGAGTGTTTATTAAAAAATAAATTTTGTCTTTTGTTGAGATAATATATCATTCCCCACTTCTCTTTCCTCCCCCAGGCCCTTCCATCTAGTCCTCCTTGCTCTCTTTCAAATTCATGGCCCCCTTTACTTTAGTTATTATTATACATACACATATATGTGCATATGTATGTGTGCATATGTATTTTTAAATGTATAAAGTCATCCTGCTCAGTCTGTATAATGTTATGTGTATGTGTGTGTTCAGGGCTGAACATTTGGGACTAGTGGGCTCGTCTCTTGGGAAGGCTATTTCTCCTGCCCTCACTATGGAGCACGCCCTAGTTCTCCAGCACGCCTGTGGTTCTTTGTGTAGGGGAGGCTTCCTGAGCGCTCTGCCTTCCGTGGTAGCGTGCCTGTTGGTGTCGTCCTTGTTCAGCTCACGTTTGCACGGCTGTGTTGGTGAGACTTGATTGTGTCGTCTCACGGCAAACTTCTTGTCCCTTGGCTCTTACACGCTCCCTGCTCCCCTTCTGCAATGGTCCCTGACCCCGAGGTGCAGCAGTTGGGTGGTAGATGGGTCCGTTGTGACTTGGGCTCCACAACTCTGCATTTTGAGTGACGGGAGTTGTCTGTCATGGTCTCTGTGTTACTTTTTAAAACAATACCCTGTTGGTTATAATTTTATAGGGTAGATTTTAGTAACAGTCCTGCCTGACAGCTGTCTTTCAAAACTCCTTGAATGTGAACAATCGAGTTGAAGGTCTGAGTTGGTGCAAGTGCGTCAGTGTCAGTCAAGTCCAGTTCCTGTGCCGACCTCACTCCCGAGCAGTGCCAAGTCATTAACTCTCTCACTATCTGTTCTAGTCCTGGGTTCCCCGGGTGATCACGACTCTGCCTTGATCCACAGGCCATCTCCGGGCAATGTAACCAGGCCAGGCAGTTTTCATCCTCAATACTAGCTTCCCTCTGAAAGGGGAGCCTAGCTCAAAAATCAGCCATCAGCAAGTTTTTGTTTTTGTTTTGTTTTGTTTTTTCTCTACAATGCTGTGGATGGAATATAGGATCTCATATGCACTAGTAGTCGAGTGCTCTGCCGTTGAGCTATGTCCTCAATACTCTAATGAAAAGTTGTTTATTGTTGTTGTGTTTGTGTGAGGATGTGCGCTTGCCACAGCACAGGGTTGGAGGTTGGAGGACAGTTTTTGAGGGTTGATTCTTTCCTTCCACGAAATGGTCTGGGGATTGAACAAGCTGTCAGGCTTGTCCTTGGAGGAGTTTTATCTGCTGACTCGTCTCACTGGCATTTAATAATTTTTTTTGACAAGGACTCTTACAATTCCATTTGTCATTGGGCCCTGCAAACGATGAATGGGATCTAGATGGCCGGACAGCTGGAAGACGTCTCCTAGGGACGATGCTCTCTGAGAGACTGCATCAGGAGTTCACGGACACAGGACCTTGTCCCCACATCTGGATTTCGAGATATGAGCTTAGAGAGCAACTGTAAATAATTTCACAAAGATGAAGAAGAGTGTTTTCAGTACTAAGAACATGCCAGGGAGAAAACGTTAGGGTTCTTAGTTATGGAGCCAGGAAAGAGTTAGCTGAGATCACTATTGACAACCAATGTGTGTCAGACCATGGCCAGCATTTACATCGTGGTACTGAGCATGGCTGCCCTTCTCTAAGGCACTACAGTCCTGTTCTACAGTTGTGGGTACCAGACACAGAAAGCAGAGCTGGGTACGGTAGCACACACGTGTAATTCCAGCACTTGGGAGCCTGAGATAAGAGAATCTTGAGCTTGAGGCTAGCCTATGTTATATAGTAAGTTCTAAGCCAACTTGATGGCATAAAGGGTAGCTGGCAGAATCTGGAGAGGAGGCTTAGCAGTAAAGAGTGCTTATGGCTCTTGCAAAAGACCTGAACTCAGTTCCCAGCATCCACAGCGGGTGGCTCACAACCACTTGTAACTCCAGCTCCAAATTGGCTCCAAGGCCTTCAAGGACACCAGCACATATAGTGCACATAAACTCACACAGGTACACACATACACATAAATTAACAGATAACTAAATGTTTAAAAAAGAAAAAGAAACACACCACAAATCATACAGATACGTGCCAGCCATACCAGGCCAGTGTGACCACAGGATGGAGTGTGTGTCTGTGTGTGGTGCTGGAGAGGGAAGCCAAGCCCTTGTTTATGGCTCTGTACCACCGAGCTGCATTGCTAGCCTCCAGAGAGAGTTTTCTGTGGTGCGTCTCCTCTCTACTAAGCAGAGCCGTATCTTATTATTCTAGTTATTGCCTGTGGCTTTAGCAAACCGAGGAGCTGGGGCCTTTTAAAGGTCTACATCAGTGTGCTCATGGAAGCTGGTAGTGAATTACGCCACGGAGCAGACACATTCTTTACTTCAGAACATCAACTATGCCTCTTTCAAAAAAAGGGGAAAAGACTAAACATATCCTACTTTAACATCTCATAAATGGCATTCAGTTTCGACTCAGGGGATTTTTAGCTTCATACACCAAGCTTATATGCTAGAGGCAATGTGTTTCTCCTTGGAAATTTATACTATAGTTTATTCCTTTCAGGGAACTGGGGATTTAGCTCATAGTTGCTGGATAGGCCACATGATCCTCTAAGCCATTTTTAAATTAAAGAGCGTTCCCTTGACTTTATTTTCTGATCTTCACAGGCACCAGAACACATGGCTCAACTCTAGTACAATGGTTCTCAACCTGTGGGTCGCGACCCCTTCGGGGCCCAAATGACCTTTTCACAGGGGTTGCATATCAGACATCTTACATGTCAGATATTTACATCACCGTTCGTAACAGTAGCAAGACTACAGTTATGAAGTAGCAATGAACATAATTTTACGGTTGGGGGTCAGCTCGACATGAGGGACTGCATTAAAGGGTCGCAGCAGCATCACGAAGGTTGAGAGCTACTGCTGGCCATGCTGTGACCGATTTTCTGTGTATCCGAATATGTAACGGGGGTAATAAAAATAAGCCCTTCTTATGGCTGCCCCGCGACGAGGAGATGCCTGCCTCTTCCTGGAACAGTGTCAACCTCAGAGTATATATATATATGCAAGTATATGTACATATGTATATAGAAAATATATACATATTGAAAACTGCTAGGGAACTGTGCATTTGAAGGATCTTGGAGGTGATAACTTTCTTCAGTCTCAGCTTCCTTCCCATGAAATGAAATTAATGACTTCTGTCATTAATTAATTAATTGTGCTACAGGAATTCAACACGATTTTATATATATATATTGGAAATGCTTAGCATAGACTACCATAGTAAGTCCTTATTAGATCTTAGCTATTATTAGTCTATGTAAACTCTCTCTAATGTAGGTCTAGGTAATTTCACAGTGATTTGGGGGCCCAATATAAATCCCCCCCTTTTTTTTTTTTTTTTTTTTTTTCAAGACAGGGTTCCTCTGTGTAATTTTGGTGCCTGTCCTGCATCTCGCTCTGTAGACCAGGCTGGCCTCGAACTCATAGAGATCCACCTGGCTCTGTCTCCTGAGTGCTGGGATTAAAGGTGTCTCCAAAACCAACCAACCAAAACCTCAAATTTAAATGGAAAAAAAAAAGCCTCAAAATCCCAAACAATAATATTTTCCCTCTTGTTCTTTGCAGGTCATACTTTGGTAGGAGAATGAGATGTCTTGGTTTTTTACCATACAATGATACTTTTCTGTATTAATTATGCATTTTAAAAATAAGCCGTGGAAAAGCACATTGGTCTCTTTCCAAAGGTCCTTTTATGCAGGGCTATTAAAAAAGGCACAAAAGAAATAAGGTTTATCCATTATTTAGGGCGTTGTAGCAGTGATTACATCAACTCAGTCTGACCATCCATTGGCTCCCAGAGCCCATACTTCAGCTGGATTTCAGGGAGCAGACTAGCCGTGAGAAGCCAAGGAACCTGTCTCCCCCTGAGTCCTCTCTTCTTGCTGCCTCAGCAGGTTCCTTGGGCCAGCCTCTGCTCCGTTTCCATTGACTCTCTTTGTTCTGTCCACAGTAGGCTCAGCTATTTTCTCCCTTAAGACCAAGAAATAAAAATCAACGATTTTCTCCTCGAACCTGTTGCTCCTTTAGAACACTGCCATCTTCCTCCCGCCCCCACGATGACTAAACTTCTACTGTAGAAGTGATACTTCTCTCCCCCAAACTCTTCCCACTCTTCATTTGGGAGGCCAGCTCCCACCTTTAAAGGGTTCCTATGAGGAGGAGAGAGGGATAAGAAACTTTTAGATAGAAAGATAGCGAAGAGGAGACAGAAACATAGGATTTGGGAAGACTTGGATCAAAATTCACCCTTCTGTCTCTTCAAAAGGGCTTTTTATAACAATGCTAAGGGGCGGGGCAAAAGACCTCCCCCTTGCTAGATCAAAGCACACCACACAGCCAAGTGTAGACCCTTCCAAACACCTGGTAACCACGCCCGTGGTCAAATCATCCCCTTATGTAGCCCTGCTAGGTAAAGCAAGCTCAGATTCTGGGACCCTGAGTAAGTTCTCACTAGGAAACCTCTGTGGGTCTCTACACATTTCCCTCTGCCATGATTTTCCAGAACCTAGCTTCAAAATTCTGAATCTCTTTAGCAGGCTCTGGGATTTTTTTTCTTAGTCTTCATCCTTGGTCCAAAAATACCATATTACTGAAACCTTGGCAATGGTCAACCTGTGGGTCACCGCCCCTAGGGGCGGGTATCAAAGGACCCTTTGACAGGGATCACCTAAGACCATCAGAAAACATGAATATTTCATTATGATTTCTAACAGTAGCAAAATTACAGTTATAAAGTAGCAACAAAAATAATTTTATGGTTGGGGGGCTCACCGTAATGCGAGGAACTGTATTAAAGGATCATAGTGTTAGCAAGATTGAGAACCACTGTTGTAGGATTTTGGAACATTATTTGTACTTTTTTTTTGCCATTTGTGTCTTAACCTGCTTATAGAAAGTGGTCACACACACGCATACGAACACACACACACACAGATATACACAAACGAACACACAAGCATGTGCATACGCGTGTGAGCTCTCACACAAACTAGAAACCAAAGGCACAGAAGAGCTAATTTAAGAGTCTAGTACAGAAGTTCCTGTCACTCCTCTAGTACTGAGGAAGGACGTCTCCCTTGCTAGTGAAGAGCTGTCCGTTTTTGGTGCAGTGATGAATTGGGATGGCAATGCTATTTAAGGAGTGTATTTGTTAACTTTCTTGCTGTCCTGATAAATACCCGACCCAAGCAGTTTATGGAAGGAACTGTTTGTTTATTTTGGCTCCTAGTCCAAGATAAAGAAAGGGGGTGTGGAGGCAGGAATCAACCGGTTGGTTACATTGTATCCTTAGGATGCGGAGAAGGGAATGCGGGTGTTCAATCTGCTTTTTCCTTATTGCTCCGTCTGGGACCCCAGCCCATGGGATGGCACAGCCACATATGAGATGGGTCTTCCCTCGTTGTTAAACCTATCTGGAACCACCCTCGCAGGTGACCAGGCATGCCCAGATCTTGCCAGGTTGATAATGAAGATTAACCATCACTGGGGGGGGGATGGAGCAGTTTGAACTAACTTTTTTTTTTTAACCTTCAGTAAGACAAGAAAACGAAAGACTAGAAACAGCACACAGAGCAAAAGACCAAAGGTTTCTTGAAGGCAGAGATCTCTGTATTCCTTATTTATTCTAGGACCCCAATGGCATCTTAGAGACTGTCTCTACACGGAAAATGCATGAGCATATAATAAATATTTTTAACTGAGAATGTGTTTATACTGGCCCAAGGAGAGAAAACATTCCCTGTGCCAAACACCATGCGACTTTCCCAAATTGTGCTATATGCAATTGCTATTGACATGTTTCTGATGCATGCTGTCTTCAGCTGTTGCGAGTACTTGCTGACTACCAGCCGCTAGTCCCTGTAAACTTGTAACTTTTAAATTACCTCCCTTATAATATGTATTTTGTGCAAAAATGGTAGAGGGGGAAAAGAAGACAAAGGTCTTTTTGTTTCTGGAACATTCCTTTGTATTCTTTTGACCTCTTGTTGAAATCCTGCCTAAGAAATAGGTCGATGATAAAGGCTAAGAATAATTTTGTTGCGGAGTTAAGGTAAATGAGAAACTGGGCTGAGGGAGGCTTTATTTCAGTTTCAGATACCTGACAAAATTGGGAAATTGGATAAAAGGAGTTTAGGAGATTATACTGGCTGAAAATATACAGGTATTTTGTATTTGTTCCAAAGTAAAAGCGTCTATTTCCCCCACGCAGAGACGGATATGTAATGGTCTCGCTTCTAATGGAACCGCTCATTTCCAGGGCTATTGTAGTTTTGAAATGGGTTGGATTTTGGATCCTAGGTCCAATTTCATATTATTAAACTCTGAAATTACAGCAGCCTCTCCACAGTAATACTCGAGTCTGAGAATGGCTTCCTGGGGCACCCTGAGACGGCTGTCTCCAGAGTCTAAAGGGCTTGTTTGCAACCTGATTCTTCTATGTGTAACACTTGGTGCGATGGCTCTGGCCTTTCCCATGGGCTCTTTTTCTTCCTGTACTCACTGGAAGAGCTCAGCCTGGGCCGTGAAGCTACAGCCACTCAAAGTTCTTACGGCAGTAATAGAGCAGAGGTTAAGAGTTCAGGGTTTGGAGATAGACTTGGCTTTGATTTCTAATTTTTACCATCAGGTGTGGACCACCAGTCTGCTTATTCAATCTCCTAAGCCTCATTACCTCATTGCACTAAAGGTCCTATGAATGTTAAGAGCTCACCCTGGTCCCAGCACCCAGAGCACCCGTTGAAATATAACCTATTAGTATTGTTAACAGAAATGATTCCGTTTTATTTTAAGGAAACAACTTGTAAATTACTTATTCATCTTGTCATTGTAAAAAATGGTAATAAAAAAAACCCTGATATTGTGGATGGGGCTGCTTTTTTTTTTTTTTTTTTTTTTAAGATGGTTCTGGAGAATTTGGTGGTTGTGTATCTCGTGCTTAAAGGCCAGTCCAGCCTTGCCACAGAGATAAATAAGTTAGTGCCTCCAAATAGACATGTGGATGTTGCTGTGGGACCTCAGATATGGCCTATTCAATTCACTGTGGGCAGGAAGAAGGACTATTTTTAAGGAAAGGGGAAAAGAAGCCCAGAAACTGGCCACAGATAGAACCGGCCTTTATCTTCATCTACCACGGTCATTGTCCGAAGATCCCAGTAGCTCCTTATTTTCCTGATGTTCCTTTATCGTCCGCTCCTTTCGGTCTCTGCCTTCTCTTTTCTGGAAATGGCATGCATTATGAAAGAGCAGATGCCTGACGCCATCTCCAGAAAGCCAGCGGTGGGATAATGCATATTTAATCCCGAACACCTGGCCTCCTTTTATTTGGCTGCTGGGAGGAGGTTTCTTGATTATGCGAAAAAACAGTCGCCTTACACTGGTACTAAAAACCGACTAAAAAGGTTAATAAATTTCAGGTTTGCTAGGTAATCCAGGGGGATAGAGTTCTGCAAACACAGAATTTTCCTTTCAGGCCGAGTCTGTCTGACGTTATGAAATGCTACTGTTCTCTTCCTACAAGGTATTTACCCAACCCTTAAGCTCCGAGTAGCGAGCATGGCGAGGGAGGCAGCAACATTAACAGTGGACTTTGCACTTTGCAGGTTACCCCATTGAGTTTGCCTGACAATCCCGTGATCGGAGCCTCCTTATCCTAGCATTTCACAGATTAAGAATGGCTCCCAACATGCTTGTTTAGTGAGGGATTCATGCCGGTCGGTGCAGGTTCCTTCAGCCCAGGTGACCCTTGCAAGATGTAGCTGTTCTCTTGTCTCTAGCTGGTCTCTTGGGTCCCTGCAGTGGCAGCAAGCCACAATAGTTTGATAACAAATGCCTCTTGGGTCACCATGCCATGTGAGCCAGTCCATTGGAATATCCAAATGTAGAATCTACCCTTTAGGAGAGGCCGCCAGACAGCTGATCCTACCTCAGTATGACATCGACTCTCTTTCCCTGGTTCTGGTTCAGTAGAGGCCGGCGTGAGTCCCTTTACATGCTGGAGGTGGTGTGGTGAGTATGAAACACGGTTTCTTAGACTGGTACCACTGAGTAAACACAGTAGTGGTCACGGTGGTGGTTTTGAGCTTCTGAGAGGATAAAAACATCTTTTTTTTTTTTTTTTTAAAGATTTATTTATTTTCATGTACAGAAGAGGGTGCCAGATCTCATTACAGATGGTTGTGAGCCACCACGTGGGTACTAGAAATTGAACTCAGGACCTCTGGAAGAGCAGTCAGTGCTCTTAACCACCGAGCCATCTCCCCAGGCCCCCCGGATAAAAACATCACACACACACACACACACACACACACACACACACACACACACACACACAGGAAAAACAAATATACCCCATTTGATCTACAACATCCAACGGAACCCTCAAAAAAGCCGTGAGAAAGGCTTAGACGTGTGGTGTCTTGGTGACAAGTGTGGACTCTGGGTTCGATCATGGCTCTTAGACTGTTGATGTGAAGACCAAACAGGGCCACTTGTCACCTCTGCCATTTCCCCTCCGTTTGATAACAGGATTCAGAGTCACTTACCTTGCACTATTGTGAAAACCACATGCGTAACCTATTTGAATGAGGTTTACGCCGCCAAAGGCCCCACGACTGACTCGTGACCTTGGAATCTGTGCATTTAGCCATTCCCCCAGGGTGGCATTTCTTCGTCTTTCTCACATCCTTGTACACATGGAAAATGACGTATCTCATATGCAGCATCTAGGAGAGTGGATGGAATAACTCAAGGCTTGAGGGGAGAGTCCAGGGAGGCTCCTGCTAGCCTCCTTCCTGGGGGAATGGATGTTCTGGCTGCATTGGAACAGAGAATAGGACCTGCCTGTCCAGATCAGTGGTGCCAATTAAATCTTTCTGAAGCAGATGAGGATTTGAGTATAGCCTGAAGAATTAGTAACATTTAGTAGTGAAAGTCATGGGTGAGCGTGGGTGGGAGGAATTAATTTTCTCTTCTGGAAAATGGATCACAATAATAGATATTTTACAATGTATTTGGAAACAAAATGAAGGAATGTACATAGAAGATACATGATGCGATGCTAGCCATTACTATTCCAGAGAAAAATAGAATATTGAAATAAAAAGATGGAACTGGGCAACTGGACATTAGGACTTGTCAGTGTTTTTTTGTCACACACACAAAAACACACACACACACACACACACACACACACACACACACACACACACACACACACACGCTCGCGCGACAAATAGGAATAAAATCAAGAACCTTATAGTTTGGGTTGGGTGAGATAGGTCAGCTTGTAAAGATGCTTGCTGCCAAGCCTGAGGACCTGAGTTCGATCCCCAGAACCCACATAGTAGAAGGAGAGAACTGATTCCTGTGCGTTGTCCTCTGACCTCTATGTGTACACTGTGGCATGAAAGAGTCTGACCATCAGTCTCGGGTGTGGTTCTGAAGTCTAGACTAGTATAGCCTTACCTAGAGAAACAGCATGCCAAGCCACCTCTGTGTGATGGACCTAACTAAGGCTTCTTAGATGAGTTCTGGTCCAGAGATGTCAGGCAGGCAGGTGGACCCAAGAGCAAGTCTTTGGTATAGGAGGGACTTGTGGCTCTCAAAATCTCTGCTCAAGAATTGGCATGTGAGTCCCGTGGAGGCAGTGAGCGACCAGTGAGGCTTGCATTGACAGTGACCCCATTGCCCAGCCTCGGGGCCCAAGGACCTCTGCCTCTGTCCTCTCTCTCTAGGAGGAGGTAAGCCAAGAAAGAAGGCAAGACAGACAGTCTGTCCAACTGTGTAATGTAGTCCGGGGAAGCCCTGGTCTCTAAGGACTCCACAGCCTCGGCTATGGTGAAGATGCTGGTGTCTGCCCTGGTCTCTAAGGATTCCACAGCATCGGCTATGGTGAAGATGCTGGTGTCTGCCCTGGTCTCTAAGGATTCCACAGCATCGGCTATGGTGAAGATGTCTGCCCTGGTCTCTAAGGATTCCACAGCATCGGCTATGGTGAAGATGTCTGCCCTGGTCTCTAAGGATTCCACAGCATCGGCTATGGTGAAGATGTCTGCCCTGGTCTCTAAGGATTCCACAGCCTCGGCTATGGTGAAGATGCTGGTGTCTGCCCTGGTCTCTAAGGATTCCACAGCATCGGCTATGGTGAAGATGCTGGTGTCTGCCCTGGTCTCTAAGGATTCCACAGCCTCGGCCATGGTGAAGATGCTGGTGTCTGCCCTGGTCTCTAAGGATTCCACAGCCTCGGCTATGGTGAAGATGCTGGTGTCTGCCCTGGTCTCTAAGGATTCCACAGCCTCGGCTATGGTGAAGATGCTGGTGTCTGCTCGATGTCATGGACAGCAAAGGACAGATGCCACATAAGAAGAGAGAGAGAGAAGAAAAACCCAAAACAGGTGCCATGTGTGGTGATCATATTTCTGCCTGCTTGTAAAAAGTGATTGGTGGGGACAAGAAGTAGGGAAACGTGGGCCACACATGGAACAAGTCCTAAGGAGTTAACTCTTGGGATTTTTTCCTCAAGTCGTCCCTGTCGTTTTGTTCCCATCCTCTCAGCTCTATGCATGTTGAAATTCAGGATGAATCTGTAGATTAGTTCATCTTGAGTGTTATCTGTTAAAAAAAAAAAAAAACCAAAAACCAACCTTTCTTTTTAAAGAGAGTTCATTTAGCATTTGTTCAACTTTGACATTTTCTTTCCCAAGTTCGCTGTAAAAATTCAAGTCACCTGACTCACACAGATGCATCAATATTTTAAAAGCTACCGATCTTATACATGCAAAACAGGCTTACACTCTTCAATAATCTTTAATGTAGCGGCTCATTCATTATATATGAGCCCACAAAGGAGGCACTTGGATTGTTCAGAATCATAAGTGTTTCACAATGGCGGCTTTGGGAGAGTTAAATACCACACGTTGGCTTTGTAAAACCATCACTGAATGCCTTTAGTAGAGTAACCCTGAAAGCAATCAAGGCTGTTCTGTTTTTAATTATCTGGACCAAGGCAAAGGAGAGAGGCTTCTCTAATGTGACATTCTTTTTTTTTTTTGGTTTTTTGAGATAGGGTTTCTCTGTGTAGCTTTAGAGCCTGTCCTAGAACTCACTCTGTAGACCAGGCTGGCCTCGAACTCACAGAGATCCACCTGGCTCTGCCTCCCGAGTGCTGGGATTAAAGGCGTGCGCTACCACCGCCCGGCCTGATGTAATATTCTTATGGTCACAGACATATCATGCTACTCTTCTTGTAGTTTGACCCTGATGTTGGAATGCTCATCAGTTCTTGGAGAAACTAACTCATCCTTTGTGGCTGAACTCAAATGTCACTGCCTCTGTGACCCAGTCCCTAACACCTCAAGCAAGATTGATTGCTCCCATGGAAATTGATCAGTACGTTATCTCACAGTATCTTAGCTATTCATGTGTTTGTGGAATATTATTTTAACTAGGCAAAGATGTGTTACATTTCTTTATGCTGCAGAGTATTACTTTACCTGTGTATTACTTTACTTGGGTGTTGCTTTTGTTTATGCTATATTTGTTTAATTATGTAAAAATGTATTACGTTTGTTTATGCCGCAGAATTATTACTTTAACTGTGTTAAGGTGTGTTACTTTTGTTTATGCTGCATTTGTTTAATTATGTAAAGATGTGTTGCATTTGTTTCACCTTGCCTGCCTAGAGTACCTGATTGGTCTAATAAAGAGCTGAACAGCTAATAGCTGGGCAGAGGAAGGATGGGCGGGGCTGGCAGTCAGAGAATAAATAGGAGGAGAAATTGGGCTCAAGAAGAATGAGAGGAGGAGGAGGGGGAGGAGGAGGAGGAGGAGAAGGAGGAGGAGGAGGAGGGGGAGGAGGAGAAGGAGGAGGAGGAGGAGGAGAAGGAGGAGAAGGAGGAGGAGAAGGAGGAGGAGGAGGAGGAGGAGGAGGAGGAGGAGGAGAAGGAGGAGGAGAAGGAGAAGGAGAAGGAGAAGGAGAAGGAGAAGGAGAAGGAGAAGGAGAAGGAGAAGAAAGGAGAACGTGGGACATGCCCAGGGCCAGAAGCCAGGCAGCCCCAGCCAGCCAGACATAGAGACAGCAAGAAAGAAAAAGGAAAAAAAAAAAAGTAAAAAGCCCCAAGGCAAAAGGTAAATAAACAGTTTAAGTTAAAAGAGCTAGACTGAGCATTCAAAACTAAGAAGTTTCTGTGTCATGATTTGAGAGCTGGTTGGTGACCCAAAAGAGAAGCCTGGTGCCCCCACTAACTCCTTGCGGGTAGAGACGGTCGTCTGAGACAGCACTTAGAGGTCATGGAATTAGGAAGTATACCCGTCTTCAGTTGGTCCCCTGCTCGAAAGGGGGATATATTTGTACACTTGTACAAATCAACAGAAAAGATATTCAAAGAAACGTTGTCATCCAGCTGTAGAAGTGAAACTCTCTCCTTCTCTCTCACCTTGCTTTGAAGTCCAGGCTGGGCTTGAACTCATGATCTTCTTGCCCTCACCTCTTTGAGTAGTGGGATCACAGGTGCATGCCACCCCTTGAGTTTGCCGCCAGCCCGGGCTACAAAAATGAGACGAGTAAACAAATATAAACAAAGAAAAAGGAAGAAAAGAAGAAGAAAGGTCAGCATTTTGCCGAGAACCAGTAAGCGTTTTTTTCTTTCTTTAGTGGGTGTTGATTTATACTATATTCAGAGCGGAAAGTCAGAGGGAAGGAGAGGGCAGGGTTTGATTCGTGCTCGGAAGTTTCCATTTCATAGATTTCACCTCAGGGACGACCTCCCAATGTTAGATCCTGTCTGTTCCTTTTGTAAAATGGGGGAAGCAAGGCTCTGGTGAAGTTCAGAGCTGGGAGCAGAGTCACCTAGTAAATGAACCCGAATTCCAGCTTCAAAATACTTCTCTGCTCTTCTGTATGTGTTGGCGTTAGCTTTCCAGAGCAACCTGGGGAGGAAAGGGTTTATGTGGCTTACACCACCTGCATTTCATCATCCATGATATCCGGGCAGGAACTCCAGGGCAGAATCCCGGAGCAGGAACTGAGGCAGAGACCATGGGGGAGTGCTGCTTAGTGGCTTGCTCCTCATGGCTTGCTCAGCTGGCTTTCTTATACGATCTAGTGTTATGATTTATTATGCTGGGAGCCCCTGGAGGGCATCCTGGTGTGCAGGGAACGCTGCTGGCAAGATGCAGCGGGCTGGGCAGATGCATGCGGCGGCGGCCCGTGATATACAACCGGGACTATGCATCTGCGTGGTGAGTTTATTACAATGGGTGGGGGTGCACATCTAATGGGAGTGGGGGTGAGAGGAGGTGGACACCTCGTGGGAGGGGAGAGGAGGGGAGGGGGTTGAGGGGTGGACACCTCGTGGGAGGGGAGAAGGAGCGGGGGAGATGGGCGGAGTTTTTCCTTAAGAGGCTTCTACGGTCAGGACTCAGGGCGCTCCCAAGGGGCTGGATCAGAATGTTAACACCTAGGCCCACCTGCCCAGGGTAACAAGGCCCACACAGTTGCTGGACCCTCCCACTGGAATCATTGATCTAGAAAATGCCCCCACAGACTTGCCCACAGGCCAATCTGATGGAGGCAATTCCTTAACTCTGAGGTTCCTGCTTCCCAGGTGAATCTAGTTTCTGACCGATGGATAAGAACTAGTACAATTAGGAACAAAGGGAGAATCTGTCACCTATGGGGCTAACACGTGGGGGGGGGGGTGGCCCTTTTCCTGGAGCACCTGCCCCATCCCTTCTTAAATGCCTGCCTGTCTACGGAAAAGGGTCAGCTCCTGTGGTGGGAAAGAGGCTTGAGTTAGGCAGTTCGGTGGTTTTAAGCAAGTAGACTCAGGGGTCAAGACAGTCAGGTTACAGAGGCTGGCTCTCTTAGTTTTGTGACTTCGGGCATGTGTAAATTATTTATTCATTACTTACCTTTTCTTGGTTTAGAAAAAGGGTCCTGCTATACAAATCAGGCTGTCCTGGAACTTGCCATGTAGCCCCGGGGCTGACCTGAAATCTACCATTCTCCTGCCTCAGCAGCTGGAGTGTTGGGGTTGCAGGCGTGCACCATCCACCGCGCCTTGATAGTTTTCTTAATCCTCCACTTCTTTACATGAGTAGGTCACAAGCAGCATTCGTGTCTCACAGGATGTCGCTCGACACACCTCATCACGATTACTCTTGGACTGTGCATCGACTACCTAGAGTCAGAGGTAATTGCTCATCTCCTCCTTAATATTTAGTTGATGCAACCATAAAGCAGAGAAGTCCACTGAGTTACTTCTTCCCTGTTACCCGAAGACACGTTTTTCACTTTGTCTGGACTCAGTTTCTATATCTCTATAATCATAATCAGCTTTGCCTGACTTCAGAATTCTGGCTGCATCCACTTGACTTTGTTTTTCCGAGAGAGGGTTTCTGTGTAGCCCTGGCTATCCTGGAACTTGCTCTGTAGACCAGGCTAGCCTCAAACTTGGAGATCGCCTCCCTCTGTCTTCCGAGTGCTGGCATTAAAGGCATGTGCCACCACCACAGGACCTACTGACTGTTCTCGGAGAAGGATTTCAGGAAAGGTCTCATCCACCCGGCCCAGGGGTCAGTCAGAGTCACCTGGAAGGGTGGGAAGATCAACTAGATCCCTAAAGCAAAACCCCACAAAGCCTTGCAACTGTGATACAGACTTATGATAAAGACAGCTACATCATCATTTTAATCAGGTACACATAGCTGACATTTAAACTGATTTCAGATCCCCCACCCCCAATTTTATTGGTTTCACTTTCTTATATAACCTTTGAATCTCATTAAGTTTTCAAGAAGAATTCTGTACCTTTTTATTTTTTTTACTTTTTAGACTGTAATTATCTACATTTGGTCCAGAATTTCCCTGAAGGTATTCTTAGAACTTCAGTTATTCGGCAGTGTCCGGTAATGTGAAGACCAGAATAAATATAGAACATGGAATTCTTTCACACTGAATGAGACACAGTCGTGAGCTGAGTGAATGTGTCTGAAAACACACGTGCGCATCTTGAAGTTGATCCTGAATTATTATCCGCTCCGAAAGGCACAGTAACTTTCCCGGGTCACTAGGGGTTTCATTAGCATGCTGGGCTATAAATAGCTCCCTAGGGATGAAAGGAAGTGATGTAGCTTCCTTCTTTCCTGGGGACTTGGGATATCGGAGAGTAGCACTCACTCGCAAGTGTTGGGCTCATTGCACGCCGGCATTGTTTATAAGGTCAAATTTTTAGATTAGCCTTTTGAGATGAAAAATAAAACGGCGGACAAGGGCACTGTGAACATTCTGATTCGCAGGGGAAATAATTTTGCATGGAATTTACCTAGTGCACGACATAAAAATTCTTAACGCAGCCTGTCTAGTACGGTGCAAAAAAAAAAATGTATTTCCCTGGAGTTGCTTAAATGTCATCATGCTTGGTATAAAATATGAAGTACCTCATTCTGTAAACAATCTTGCCAGAGCCTCTGTGCCTTGGTCTTCTATATTAGTCGTTATGGCGTCTATTTAGAAAAGGGTAATTGAGTCATTTCCTGCTGAATTCGAACAACAGGCAGCCACAAGAGGAGATGCAGAAAAACCTTTGTTTTGTTATCTTTTAGAGCAAGCAATGTGTCTACGGAATTTAAAAAAACAGCTTGTACTCTTCCCATAGTATTTTGTCTGATCTATTCGAGACCCACAGAATGGGCCGGATGGGGAAGGGATTGGCTGGGCTAGCCTGGTAAGCAGAGGATCTCCCTTTGAGATCAGAATAGGGCCTGTTTGTCTTCGAATTGTTCCAGTGTCTTCCACATAGTCGGCCTTCTCTGAAAATTTGTCAAATGTATTAAAATTTGTTTTTCTGTGGAAATAATTTCTAAGCCCCCCTAGGACCCAGCTAGTACTTGGAAAATGTATTCTTCCATGCTTATCGTTGGATCTGGTTTACTTTTCCATGAGGACCCATGTATGCTATTGAATCACGGGGGATGTTTGTGGTAAAAAACTATAGACAAGAAAAACAACAGAACTTGGTAACATTTGTTAAATATGAGTCAAATGAATGAGGTTCATTTTTTAACTCGTTTTACTTAATAACCCAGAGTTTTGAAAACTATTTGGAGGGTTATTATATAGTCCATGGCTTGGCTTTGTTCTTGAGACAGTTTTGTCATTGAGTGAGCAAGAAAAGTGTGTTCATTCTCTGTTCTCCTCCCAGAGTCTAACTATATAGCCCAGGCTGGCCTCAAGCTCTTGATCCCATGTAGCCCAGCCTGGCCTCAAGCTCTTGATCCCATGTAGCCTAGGCTGGCCTCAAGCTCTTGATCCCATGTAGCCCAGGCTGACCTCAAGCTCTTGATCCTATGTAGCCCAGGCTGGCCTCAAGCTCTTGATCCTATGTAGCCCAGGCTGGCCTCAAGCTCTTGATCCCATGTAGCCCAGGCTGGCCTCAAGCTCTTGATCCCATGTAGCTCAGGCTGACCTCAAGCTCTTGATCCTATGTAGCCCAGGCTGGCCTCAAGCTCTTGATCCCATGTAGCCTAGGCTGGCCTCAAGCTCTTGATCCCATGTAGCCTAGGCTGTCCTCAAACTCTTGATCCTCTGCTTCAGTCTTTCAAGTGCTGGATGACAGGTTGAGCCACAGTCTTGAAATATACATCCACAGTTTAATGTACTCCATAACTCTTTGATATAATTGTCTTTTCTGCCTTTTAAGAATAATAAACTATGCTGGAGAGGGTGGTACACACCTTTATGTCGTACACTAGGTAAATTCCATGCAATAATTTATGGGAAGGCAGAGGCAGGGGATCTCTGAGTTCAAGGCTAGCCTGGTCTACAGAGTGAGTTCCAGAACAGTCAGGGCTACACAGAGAAACCCTGTCTCAAAACAAGCAAACAAGCTGGGCCAATGAGATGTCTCCATAGGTAAAGGTGCCAGCTGCCAGCTGAGGACCCGCGTTAGAAGCCCGGCACCCACACAGTAGAAGGAGAGAACCAACTCCCACAAGTTGTCCTCTGACACCTGTGCTGTGGTACGTGTGTGCCCACACCCCCACATACACACTAAGTAAATAGTAATTGATTGAAAATGAAGATCAAGACATTGATGTTTGGAGATGCCGCCAACCTTGCTGCAGTTCACACGGTAAGTGGCAAATTAGTGTTCTTCCCTCGAACTGACTTTGACACCGAGCAGGCGCCTACACACGGTGAGTCTTGGTGGTGTCAAAATGTCTTTCCCTTTCGGGATCTCTCTTGTCTGTAATTATTACCTGTAGAAGCTTTCTTGAGTCTTAAGGCTAGATTGGGGTGTTGGCTTACGTAGAACAATCAAATGATCCCACCTCCGTTTCTAGTACTGGCAACATTCCGTGGGAAGTCAGACTGGGTAACATGGAATTACTTTAACTGAGGAAAAACTGAAGCTGGAGCGGTTAGTTATCCTTTCTCTCTCCCCGCCCCGCCCCTCCTCTCCCTGCCCCACCCCCTCCCTGCCCCGCCCCTCCTCTCCCTGCACCACCCCTTTCCCTGCCCTGCCCCCCTCTCCCTCCTTCTCCTTAAAGTTGGATTTGTTTATACTTCAACCAAATGGAGGGAAGAGAAAGACTCTACCTTCTCTGTACCAGTGTACCAATTTCATAGAAAAGATGGAGTAAAAGCCGGGAGGCTTGCACATCCTGATTTAACTGTGGAATAGGCTCTCAGTACCGTGTAATGAGCAACACAAAGCCAGAAGACAACCAAAGAGAGGGTGGTATTTAGCACACGTTGTTTGCCACCAGAAGGGGTCAGAAAGCCGCACCCCAGGCTTTTCCATTGGTCTAGGACCTGGGATCTCGGTGAGGTGGATGGAGCTTCTGGAGCCATAATGCATGGGCTACGAAGACAGGACCCACCCCAGGGATGATGGAGAAAAATAGAAAGGAGGTTGGTGGCTTTGTGACTGCGCCATACAAGTCCCAGTCACAAGCCTGCACACTTCTGTAACGTCAAGGTACAAATCTCCATATGGTTCACCTGCTGTCACGTGGGGTTCCTGTCACACGCTGCCCAATCTAATCAATAACTTAGGAGGCTGTCTTAATGAGGGCTACTATTGCTGTGCATAATGTTTCACATTATGACCAAAGCAAGTTGGGGAGGAAAGGGTTTATTTGGTTTACACTTCCATATCACTGTTCATCACTGAAGGACGTCAGGACAGGAAATCAAGCAGGGCTGGCACCTAGAGGCAGGAGCTGATGCAGAGGCCTCGGAGGTATACTCCTTTGTAGCTAGAGTTTTCCTGCTTGGCCCACAATCAGGACAAATCACCCACCAGTCCCACAGCCGCTCAGACCCAACCAAGTAAACGCAGAGACTTATATTGGTTACAAACTGTATGGCCATGGCAGGCTTCTTGCTAACTGTTCTTATAGCTTAAATTAATCCATTTCCATAAATCTATACCTTGCTATGTGGCTCGTGGCTTACCGGCATCTTCACATGCTGCTTGTCATGGCGGCAGCTGGCAGTGACTCCCTCCGCCTTCCTGTTCTCTCCATTCTCCTCTCTGTTAGTCCCGCCTATACTTCCTGCCTGGCCACTGGCCAATCAGTGTTTTATTTAGTGACCAATCAGAAAAATTTGACACACAGACCATCCCACAGCACTGCTTACTGGCTTACTCCTCATGGCTTGCTCAGCCTGCTTTGTTATAGATCTCAGGACCACCTGCTCAGGGGTGGCCCCATCCACAGTGGGGCTGAGCCCTCCCGTGTCAATCTCTAATTAAGAAAATGGCTGACCAGCGGCTTGCCTCCTCTCCAGTGACTCTAGCTTGATCAAATTGGTATAAAACTAACCAGCAGAGAGGCCCAAAGAGCTGTGTCTTATCCACGGCGGGATGATAGCTCTTAGGGTGGGATTTGGACTCTTGCCTTCTCTTCATGTAACTAAGCCATTTGGATTCTGAGCTGAAAGAAATAAGCGGCAATGTTATTTTGCCTTTCCAGCTCTGGTGCATGATTATAGAACTATCTAGAATTTTCCCCTCCAGGCAGTCACAGAGGAGCGGCAGGTAGAAGAGCCTGAGATGCGTGCTCCGTGCTCGGTGGATATAGGAGGCGAGAGGTGGTCTGGGGAGGAGGATGGCAAGGGAAAGAGACACATTGGCATTAGCCCGTTCCCAGGCACTCTTCTTTCCTCTACTCACAGGATAATTACGCAGTTAAAATTAAGATAATTTACCTATCTGGCACTTTATGCAAATGCTGCTGTGCTCCTCAGTAATCAAAACAGAAGAAAAAGAAATCTAGTCTGCTGGGAGCTAAAGTCCTGAGTTCCTTCAGCATATGATGTGCCTAGTGTAGGGGTGAACAAAAGAGGCGTAGTTCCCGACTGGAGTTCATCGCTAAAAACACAGAAGGGTGATATTTTTCACTGGACCGTCTGGGAAGACTTATCTTCTTAAAAACATTAGTTTTGTTGTTGTTATTTATGTGTGTGTACGTGTGTGCCGTGGCATGTAAGTGGAGGCCAGAGGACAGTTTAAAAGGAGTCCGTTTGCTCTTTCTACCATGTGGGTCCTGGGGTTGGATTGAAATGGGGTTGTTAGACTTGGCATCAACTGAGCCATCTTGCGGGCCTCTCCTCAGGAGGACTTTTAAAGGGATACCTCGGCCTAAGGAAATGAAGCCACTCAGAAGAAGAAAACTGCTTTGAGAAGTCTTCTGGAGCATGCACAGGGCTAAGAGGGTACGGGACTGTCGGAAGACAAAGGAAAACCTGACTCCAGTATGATTTACCTAATTAAGGGCATCACTAATGTTCACCAGTGGGAGACTGCACTCTCTTCGTTGGGACTACTGTTGAGTTGATATTAAAAGTTCTAACCATAATCATAGATAGCGGTTGACTGCCAGCCATTTTTTATTCATTGGTGACTCAAAGCGGGTGTCTGTGAACTCTAGCAGGTCAATCACATCTACTTTCTGGGAAGAGGCTGATTTTGATTAATTGAAGTAACATGAAATTAGCTATTAAAAAAAACCCGAACATTTCAGTTGCATCGAGCACATTCATAATGTGCGGTGATCACTAATTAGATAATTGGTTCAGCATGTCCCTTACTCCAAAAGGAAACTGAATACTTACCAAATTGTTTCCCAGTCCCCCTTCCCTTGGCCTCTTGTAAGGACAAATCTGTTCTGTTTTTATGCAATTAGTTATGAAGAATATTGAAATGGAATTATGTAAATGGATTGTGCACTATTATAACCCGCTGTGCCGGGCTTCTTTGACTTAGCGTGATACTTTTGAGGTCTTTCATGCCATATCAAACATTAGAACTCCCTTCTCTTCCATATTGTTCAGCACAGTGTGTTGATGTAGCCATCCTGGTAGACATTTGGACAATTTCAATCCTTTTAGCTATGTGCTTTTTAACATGTGTGCATGTACATTTTTTTTAAACTCTTCTGAGAGTACATCCAGAATTGCTAAGTCATAAGGTAATACATGTAGAGTTTTGAGAAACATTAAACTATTTTCTATTGTAAACGTCGAACTTGACACTCTTATCCGCAATGTGTGTGTGTGTGTGTGTGTGTGTGTGTGTGTGTGTGTGTGTGTGTGGGAGGGCTGCAATTTCTCCACCTCTTGCCAGGGCTTTTTATTTCCTATCTTTAATGGCAGTATCCTAGTGTGTGTGAAGTGGTACTCTATTGTAGCTTTGACTTATTTTTCTAGCACCAAACGATGGGCTTGTAGATCATTTCTACATCACCTGTAGAAGCTTATCTATTCAAGTCCTTGGGTCATCTTTAGAATTGAGCTCCCCCCTTCTTATTATTGAGCTGTTATGAAACTGTTTAAAGCATGTAGTTTAGTTACACTGTGTTGCATATTGAACATCCACACCCGTCTTAGAGGCGGGTGTGTTGGTGAGGGGTGAGCAGGAAGAAGAAGTAGAAAGCAGAGGATCAGGGAGCTTGGGGGATGCCTTGGAAGTGTGAAATGCCAAGATTGGTCTTCTCTCTCATCATTCAGAGAAGTCCGATGTCTATGCATTCCCGGAATCTGTGGCCTCCACTTCCTGTTCATGTTTACTGCCCATGTCAAGCTCATAAAGAACGACTTGTCCTGTCCCAGAGTTGGGGATGGAACCTGAAGGCCTCGTGCGCACTAGACAAGCAAGCACTCTACCACCGAGCTGTGTTTCAGTCCCAGAGTGACCGTTTTTGTTTTGTTTTCCTTGCATGCGCTGTACACGCATTCACTTACTAAGCCTCACAGTTGTACCCAGTTGGTGGTTTTATTCTAACGTTACAGATGAGAGGAATTGAAAGTCAGAGAGACCAAGTGACTGGCCCCAAGTGACAGCCATAAGGAAGCTGAAGGAACGGGGTGGGGGTGAGGATGGGGCGGGATTCCTTCTTTGCGGATTCACGTCCTTTTTTTTCTTATTCCATAGATGGCTTAGGAAGTCCCAAACATTTTTTCCCCTTTGTTATTTACGTCCCTCCAGCAGTCCTTCCCAAGGCTGACACCGGGGGGTTTTATCTGATATGGAAATTTTGTAAGCGTATCTCTGCTTGAAGTCTTTTAATCGCCTGTCATTCTTCCGGGGGCCCATCTTCCCTTTCATGTCCTCCTCGTCGTCTTTGGACTCCCTCATTTGTGCTCTGCTTTACAGCAGCATCAGACAGCTCCTGATTTCTGGAATCTGTCAAGAGATTTCGTAGCCTTGTGCTCACGACACAGAGTTCCCTCTGCCGGGAATGGATTAAAGACACACACACACACACATACACACATACACACATACACACACATACACATACACACACACACACACACACACACACACACACACACACACACACACACACATATACATATTATGGACCTTCCCCCATGCCATAAAATGCACCAGTATTGGCAAAGGAATGGGGTGGGTGGGGAGACAGAAGCTGTCAGCATTTCCGTGCTATACCTTGACTGCAACAACCGAGGGAATCTGCTAGAAAGCTAATGAGACAGCTCAGCTCAGTAGTCAGTGCCAAGTTGCAGACACATCACTGGGTCGTCTAATCATCCACGGTAACTGGTTAGAAAACGGAGTGGGAGGCCAAACTCTTACTTGCAATAGCACCAAAAAGGATAAAATACCAGAAACAAGCTTAAAAACAAACCAAAAAGAATAAAATACCAGAAACAAGCTTAGAAATGTGTGAGTCGCTATTATAAAATTTTCTGAAACACGACTGAGAGGTGAGGGAAGAGCCCGAGGCTCATCGTCGGTGGCGGCTTGGAGATGTATTATCATCTCCACCAAGTTTCTCTGGGTCCGCTCAGGAAAGTGGTAACACACCTCTAAGATTTAGCTTCTTGGTTTGCAAAACGTGGGTAAAACTCTCAGGTAACCCACGTATCAAATATGAGATAAAGTGATGTGTTTAGCACACTCGGCCCAGCGTCAGACGCGTACTACTTACCAAGTTGCGTATATACGTTCTCAGTTACCAGTGTTGCCCAACAGATGTGTTTTGGTTTTGGTTTTCCCTGGTGTTTTGCTGGTGTGCAATTACTTGTGGCCTTCCTTCATCTGTTATCTTTTGGTTGTATACAGATAAACCCTACAGTGATTTTTACCTCCATCCTAGTTGTCGCCGATACCCTTAAAGCTCCCTTGTCCCGCTAACAACCAACCTCTCCCATTTTCTCAAGGGCCAGTGGATGTTAATGGTGTAGACGACTTTTGCCAGATTTTAGATTTTTGTGGTTTGCTTCTGACTTTACGATTTAAAAGTGAAGCATCGTTGTGTGTGTTTGTGTGTGTGTGTGTGTGTGTGTGTGTGTGTGTAAATGCATCCCACCACCAGTGTGTGGGAGTCAGAGGCCACCTTTGTGGCGATGGTTCTCCCCTACTACCTCTGCATGGTGGCAAGTGCCCTTTCCCTGCCAAGCCATCTCACTGGCCCCCTCCCCCCTTTCTGGCTTTTTCCCCTAAACAACACAGTGAGATGCAGACAGGTTCTGTTTATAGTTGTTTGTTACTTTCTAACTTATTGTTGTATGTTTAAGTCATGACGCTGCATGGTGAGTGTGCATTTCCGTTGGCTGTGTACCAGGAATGGAAATTTGACAGGGTGTTAAACTTCAGTAGACAACACCAAAGAGTCTGTTTGTATTCCTACCAGAGAGGGGCACGGGAGACCCTCAGCAGCTCCTCATCATGTCCTCGTCAACACTTGACATATCGGTCTCGTGAATTTTGGCAATTCTGTTGGGTGGGTAGTTTTATTTCATCGTGGATTTGTTTTGCATTTTTCAGTTGACATAAAATGTTTTCTCAAATGCCTTTTGGCCATTTGGGTTGTTACCCGAGGCTCATTTCCCACCTTTTAGGAAATGGATTATCTATCTCTTTCATGTTGCAGGAGTCTTTTCTAGATATGATTGCTTGCTTGTGTGAGAATTACAAGTCCTTCTCCCAGTTCATGGTTTGGCTTTTCATCTCTCTCTCTCTCTCTCTCTCTCTCTCTCTCTCTCTCTCTCTCTCTCTCTCTGTCTCTTTCTTTCTCCTTTTCTTTTTTTTAGATAGAGTCTCTCTGCATATCCCTGGAGAACTCACTATGTAGACCAGGCTGACCTCAGCTCTGCCTCCTTCTGCCTGCCAAGTGCTAGGCTTAAAGATGTATACCCAGCTCTTGCTTTTCCATGATGTCATTTGATGTACAGAAATTCTAAGTTTTCATGAAATAAAATCCATTACATCTTTTCCTCTTTCATGAGTGGTGGTTTTGAGTCTATTTAAGAAACTTTGAGCCACATAGTCTCATATAGGGATTAAGGCGTCGACACATGAATTTGGTGAAGAAGTAATTTATACATAATGCAGAGTCTTAACATTGTAAAACCTAACAAACCCTAATTCATAAATCAACAAACCACGTCTCCATCTGCTAGTCCATTTTTTCTGTTTTTTTTTAAACTTGGAAATATAAATATGATAGATTACTGAAGTGTTAATGCTGTGGTCCTGTTCATTAAGGCTTTCATACCTAATACCCAGTGTTAATAACTGTCACTCCCTTTCCTGGGCTGGAGAGTGACGCAGTGGGTAAAGACGCTTTACTGCGCAAACCTGGCAATCTGAGATCGATTCCCGGGTCCCATATAAAGGCAGAGGGAGCGAACCAACTCCACCAAGTTGCTGGCAGGGCTGTACTTTCTTCCCTGTTCTGCAATCCTAACAGAATGACTACCAGTCGGTTTCTGTTCTTTGGTTAATTTGCCATCATATGTCGATGCCACTCTGCCTCGAAATCTGGTGGGAGAGAATTTCTCACCTTGTTCAATGGTGTTTTGAATAATTCTGGTCTTTTTCTTTCTTACATATCTTAATAAATGAATTAATATTAATTAATTGCATGCGCATATGTGTATTTGTTCTTGTGTTTGCTCAGGTGTGTGCACGAATATGTATGTGTGTTTGGTGTGTGTGTGTGTGTGTGTGTGTATGTATGTATGTATAGGCCAGAGGCCAACATCTGGTGTCTTCCCCTCTCCCTCTCTCCCTTATTTTTTGAGCTGGAGTTTCAGGGATCACTCTGGCTCCACCCCACCATCTCTGAGATTATGGGTGCATGGCACACAATGCCTGGCTTTTTATATGGGTGCTAAGGATCCAAACTCAGGCCCTCACTGGAGCCATCTCCCCAGATCTCTTGCATAATTTCAGAACTGGCTTGTTAATTTCTCTATTCAAAATGCTGCTGAGATTGAGCATGGTGGTGTACACCTATGATATATCAGCCCCCGGGAAATGAAGAAAGAAGGGTTGGTACAAGTTCAAGGCCAACTTGGTTTACATAGTGAGTTCAAGGCCAGTCAGGGCTGTAGAGTGAGATGCTGTCTAAAAGACCAAAGCTATGAAGTGGAGGTGTCTGGGATGTGGGGGTGTAGTTCAGTGTTTAGACTGGCCCTGTATGTGATCCTTAGCATTGGCAGGGATAAGGGGAGAAAAGAAAGTGGATCGCTGAACATTGAAGTTTTACTGAATCCATAGATCAACTTGGAAGACCAGGTGGAGACCGCTAGCAGATATTTTTCTACTGTGTTATGTTTTTCTTTTACAACATTTGCCATAATTATTTCTGAAATTAGTCGTATGATTTTGAGATGTTGAACTCTGTGTAGTCATGGGCTAGTTAAGTGCCAAACGCCTGTCAAAGTAACCAATGGTTCAGTTTTTAGAAGTTTGAGCATTGTTTCCGGTTCCTTCAAGCCCTCCTATGAAACCATAGGAACCTGCAGCTCCCGGATTGGGAAATAGAAGTTCCTTCCTAGTTGCTTTGGGGACCACACAGGCTTGTAAGAGACAGGCGTGTACTCTGTAGTCCTCTATGCTTCCGCTGCAACTGGGAACACTGGCTATAAAATTCTCTACAGCGACTGCAGGATTCTGTCAAGACCGCTGTCCTCCAACAGAAGAGTGTGTTAATGAACCTCTAAGGTGTTCCGTCAGGGAAAGGTAATAATTTCCTGAGCATAGCGCTGATCTGGAGACTCTGGTATCCCCAGGGGCCTTTCCTCCATGCTTATTTCCAGCCCCCAGCATCCCACATGCATAACTTAAGGTGCGATCTGCTCCTTTGCTGCCTCCCTGGAGTTTCATCATTGGACAATTTCCTGTCCAGGAGCCTCAGGAATTTCTGCTGAAATTTCATTCCTCAGGTCATAAGGAGCAAGAGTAACCAAATTGAGCTGTAGAGGACTCACTTTAAGACGTATGAGAACTGCTGAGCAATGGCTGTGTTGGTAAGAGGAAGTCTCATTCACTATAAAACCCCTGTAGGACACTCATCTTCAAGCAGGACCACGATGACAGTCTCCTAATTTAACTTTTATAGACTTTTCGGAAAGGTCCCATTTACCCATCAGACTAAAAGAAAAATTTTATCTTGCTTAATTAAGCGGTCAGAACTTTTTGATGTTTCAATTATACAAGAAATATGTGATGCACATGCTCACCACAGCTCGATGATGACTTTAGTAATTAAAAAAAAAAAAAACGCAGCCGTATTGAAACATTTGCTCAGTGATACCTACTAGAAATTCATCTTGTCATTACCAGTCTGCAGTCAGGTTTCAGATCCATCCACCCACCCAGTTCTTCGAGGTGATTTCTCAAAGAGAGGGCATTTGTTCTTCAAATGCGCCATGTTCAGCTGTCACAGGGTGCTTTGCAATTGGACAGTTCGCTACAGGAAATGGAGTTCTCTTCTCAGGAAAAGAAGTCACTGTTGTCGGACTTTGCATATGTTTCCTTTTTGAGATACCGACCGCAGAGTTTGTTTATGACTATCTTTAGCACGAACAGGAAGCCTATGATGAAATGGATGAGGGGACTGAGTCAAAATGTTATAAAACTCAAGGGAAATATGTTCCAAATGATCCAGTGCTTTTAAAAGGGGCCTTGGAAAACCACGAGTGTTGCAACATAGGCTTGTTTTCTCGGTAGCAGGGAGGCCGCCGCATGCCAACCTCACTTTCTGTCCCCGATAGGGTGTCTGGGTGGGACCAGTGCTCCGGTCTGCTGGCAGGAAGTATTTCTCTGTGAAAATCTCCCTTGTTTGTACAAAGGTTGAACCAGGAGCACTGACTTCTCTGAAGAACCTGGATCTTAACCCTTTACCGCCTTTGTGACTTTGATTTTTAATTAAGGTGGTTTATTAAGCAATCTAAGGAGAGGGATGGGTGTCCAGGGGTGTGTTTTTATATCTTCGTCTCAATCACTGTGGGAGTAGCAAGCACCCTTTGCCTGTCACTCATGTCCTCCAAATTCTACTTCTGTCTCAGGAGGTTTTCCCATCAGTCAGCATAGGCCAGGTTATGCTGCTGTGACAGCAAAAATGCTAGTACCCGTCCTTGACTCCAGATGTGCTGGTGGACAGTGACAAAACCGTTACCACAGGAGGAAGAGCGTTCTTCTTTCTCTCTTACCTAGGGGACAATGTGTGGCATGATGACATCCCAGCGTGAGGTGGCCGGCACAGTCCCAGTTGACCTTCAGTGCAAATACACTCTTGTTCTTTTTTTTTTTTTTTTTTTTTGGTTTTTCGAGACAGGGTTTCTCTGTGTAGCTTTGCGCCTTTCCTGGAACTCACTTGGTAGCCCAGGCTGGCCTCGAACTCACAGAGATCCGCCTGGCTCTGCCTCCCGAGTGCTGGGATTAAAGGCGTGCGCCACCACCGCCCGGCACACTCTTGTTCTTATAAACCGGTAATATACTACCTAATTATACTATCTAATACTATCTAGTCTATATACTAATATATAATAGTATCCTAGTGACTTGGTGAGCAGGACAAACACATTCACAGGTCAAATAGTCGGCTCAGGACGAGTGGAGGGCTAGAGAAGCCATGCATGACTTCGAAGACATGAACCTGACTCTTTTATTTATGTCTGGCAGAACTTGAAAAGACATGTTTGTTTTCACCCACTACCGAGGCCTCATTCTAATATTCTGTTTGCAGGAGCTTATTGGAAGAAACTTGACTTTTTTTTTTCCTCCCCCGAAGAGAGCCATGTCACTTTATTTTAGGAGGAAAGGGGCAGTTTGCAATGCAAATACTGTGACCAACCATCTTAGTTTGCTTGAGACTCGCGCGTTTCCGAGTCTAGTCTACCAAGAAAGACTCAGATAAATCGGGACCCAAATTGCTGGGATGCTGTCTTCAGATTTAGACAGCTTAGGGTCACACTGGACCTTGCAACCCTTTCCATCATAGTGTATATCACACTGTGTTGCGTGTTCAGTGTGAACACGGAACTCTGAACTCCAGAGACCAAGGACTATCCCATTTTCTGCTCCCAGTGCCTTACATGGTACCTACAACCTCCGAAGAGCTCAAGAGCTACTGAGTGGATGGACATTATTTGTTGGCTGTGATTGGCTTTTTTTCCCCCTCCATGAGACTTTTTCCCTTTTAGTTATGGTTTTATCCAGATGCCAATTTAACTGTAAAGAAGGGTAGGGAATCATCCTTGACTGTAGCTATGAGCTTGTGTGAAGCTTTCAGTGTGCCCATAGTATAAGATTACGTAAACCAAGCTCTGGGTTTCAGCCTAAACTGATTCCTTATTAGACCGACTGAATAATTGAATCTCCTTGTTTGGTATTTGTTTAAAGACACAAGGTCATGGGACCCCTGGTTATTTGAGGCTGTAAAGACATATGTTGTAAATTTGATTTAGCTGTTTCTGGTAGCTGGGTATGCTGTGACTGAAGACCCAAGCTTCCCAAGTCTGCCCTCCTTCCCCCTCTTGGGAATGCAGAGCAATGTGCCCTCCAAAGTCAGAGGCAGGAAGAAAACCTCCAGGGGCACGCCTCACTGATGGGCTGCGTGCATGCCCAGTTAAGGACAGCGAGCAGCAGACGGAGCGATTTGCTCCAGAGAATCAGAACCAGATATCCACCTGTCCAATATTTCCACAGCAGCCTAAGAGGTGTGCTGAGAAAGTCTGTGGTTCCCGACTCCTTAGACGTCTTCACTTACATCGGTCCTCTCTCCTAAATGACCAAGATTTCCTGAGACATACTTTACAGTCTATGAAGAGCCCCTGAGGAGCTGTGGGGGACGCCACTGAACTGGCAGTCATGCCCATTTTCAGGTTCCTCATCTGGAAAAATCGTTCTCATTACGTTTCTCTTTATTTCTTCTTCCATGGATTCGATTTATTCTTCGACAATTTCAGATACGTCTAGAGTGCATCCTGTTCACTTTCCCTCCCGCTCTCTTTTATCTCCCTCCTGCCCCCGAGAGGAGAGATGAAAATTCAAGGTAGCATTAAAATAAATGGGTGAATCACTTAGAAAAGAGATTCGGCTCATGACAGGGAAGAAATGGCGACGAGGGTATGGTAATAGGTGCTTGAGTCATTTCTGAATTTTAATAGAAGGGAGCCCTCCCAGACAACCAAACGGGAACACACAGTTGTCACTACATTTTGTTCTTTACAGCAAATAGTCTAGGCTATTAGGAAATGCCAGTCGTATTTATATCCCCTGTTAGAACACACTGACCCTCAACATTTGCAGTGGTATTTACTGGGGTTATTAAATGAGTCATTTGCTTTCCCCACACTCCTTAAGAAGTCCTTTCATATCACCGTACCTGTATTCTGAGCATAAACTATTTTAACTGATAAAACTTATCAAAGGCACATTTGAAAAATGCTGATATGAGAAGAATACTGTATGATACGGAAGGCTGCTTACTGGCTTGCTCTCCGGGGTATGCTCAACTTGCTTTCTTATACAACCCAGGACCACCCGCCCAGGGATGGCCTCACTCACAGTGGGCTGGACTCTCTTCCACATCAATCGACAACCAAGGAAATGCCCCCACAGGCAAATCTGACAGAGGCACTTTGCCAAAGGAGGTTCCCCTTCACAGATCACCCAAACTTGTATCAAGTTTCAAAAAACTAGCCAGAGCACATACTCAGAAGGGCACAAACTGAATACAGAAGTTTTTTCCAATGGAAAAATGTTCAGCTTTCTTTTCAACATAGGCTTACACAAACTTCTCAAGTTTGTTCTCTGTGGCTCTACGAAGGATAAAAACCAGAGAGCTGGTGACTGACTTTAAGGACATCTGAGGTTAACAGTACAAAGAAAATGTTAATGTGTAAAAGTAACGGTCCAGATACTCAAGATGCATATTAATGAATTTAATTATCATACCAGAGATTTTCATTGATGAACAGGGCTCTGGACATATTAAGTTACCACACAAATCATGGCCTTTTGAGATGTTGGATGTTTGTGCAGTTTAATATGCAAACAAATTTTATAGGAAATTATTTTCTATTTTTATTTGTTTTTGTTTTATTTTAAGTGTATGGGTGTTTTTACCTGTGTTTGTTCACTACTTGCCTGCAGTACCTAAGGAGGCTGGGAGAGTGTGAGATACCCTGGGACTGGAGTTAAATGGTTGTGAGCCACCATGTGGGTCCTGGGAATCTAGCCTGGGGCCTCTGGAAGAGCAGTCGGTGTGCTTGACTGCTGAGTCATCTGTCTAGCCCCTATAACAAATGATTTTTAATCTAAATCATATCTTGAAAACTGGATACACAGAAAACCCAGAGGATACAGTGAACTCATTGAGGAAGGCCTTCACTTAGACCGATACAGTAGAAAATTCAGGAGCTGGAAGATAAGTGAGAAACTTGCAATATTTATACTCAGCTCTGCAGCTCCTACATCTACGGAAACCATGGTTTAAACACTAAGCCCATGTGCAATGGCTAATTTTGGTTGTCAACTGGACACACCTGCAGAGAGGGAACCTCAACCCAGAAACTGCCTCCATGAGATTGGCCTGTGGCCTGGCAGGTCTGTGTGGCATTTTCTTGATTGACATGGGAGAGTCCAGCCCACTCGGGGCGGTTCCATCCCCGGGTAAGAGGTGTGCTGGATTGTATAAGAAAACAAACAGAGCAAGCCATGAGGAGCAAGCCAGTAAGTGGCATGCCTCTGTGGTCTGCTCCTGTTCTTGCCTTCAGGTGCCTGCCTTGACTCCTGACAGACTTGTGACATAGGCATCTTTACAGTCTCTCTCCCTCCCCCCACCTCCCCTTCTGCTAGACAAGGTCTCATTCTCACAGAGATTCATCTGCTTCCGCTTCCCAAGCGCTGATTAAGTTAAGATTAACGGTATGTGCCACCGTGGCCAGCCCTTTATCTTCATTTTCTATCCACGGAGTAGCTCACAGTAGTTCAAAGCCCTGCAGGTGGGGCTATCTCATGGCTCCTGAATTCCCAATCAACCATAATACCTCTCAGCCATTAATCCGCACCCCCACCCCACTTTTGAACTTTGGATTTGGCATATAAATTCACCTTCACCTTGATGACGATGTTTTGATTTTGTAGATTCAGTTACTTTGGACTCAAACATTCCCTGTTCCATTTTCCCATAGGTCCCTTCATTTCCTGAATTCTTTCAACTTAAAAAAAAAAAAAACCAAAACCCCAAAACAAAAAACAAACAAACACAAACACAATATAGCCCTGGCTGTTCTGGAACTCACTTTGTGGACCAGGCTGGCCCCGAAGTTGTGTCAACCCTCCAGGCCCTGTCTCCTGAGTGCTAGGATTACAGGTATATACCATCATACCTGGCTAGCTTTCTACCCATTTTTTTTTTTTTTTTTTTTTTGGTTTTTCGAGACAGGGTTTTTCTGTGAAGCTTTGCGCCTCTCCTGGAACTCACTTGGTAGCCCAGGCTGGCCTCGAACTCACAGAGGCCTGGCTCTGCCTCCCAAGTGCTGGGATTAAAGGCGTGCACCACCACCGCCCGGCGCTTTCTACCCATTTTAACTTGGATATTTCTTAAAAATGAGAGGTTGATCTGCATGTAATAATCCAGGCACAGGTGCTCAGTTTCGGGTACCAGGGCAGGATAATGTTTCCAGATCCATTGCCAGTTCTCACCAGGACGTCTGGGTGTCTTTAGCTCTTTGGCTGGAGTAGGGCATTTCCAGTGGAACAATCTCCAGTTAAAATCAGTGGCCATGTGGTCACAGCCCTCAGGGAACATAGTGTCTTGACCTCTCTTAAGTCTATTCATTTGTTTATTCAACAAGCGTTTTAAACTACTGTGCCAATCTCTGTTTTGGTTCCTGTGGAGAACTTGGAACAAAGGGCCCACGTCCCCAGCTGTGTGGAGCATGCTGCGTAGATAGTTGATACATACACAAATGGATGCTAGCTCATGCTGTAAGTGCTGTACAGAAAGCAAGTTCGGCAAAGAGGGAAAAAGACTGAGATGACGAAACGCCTTTTTATACAGGGTGGGCAAGGACATTGCTGGTAAGGTAACATTGGAGCAGACTGCGGAAAAAAACCAATATTCAGGGAAGAATATTCTAGGCCAGCGTTTCTCAACCTTCCTAATGCTGCGACCCTTTAATACAGTTGCTCATGCTGTGGTGACCCTCAACCATGAAATTATTTTTGTTGCTACTTCCGAACTGTAATCTTGCTACTGTTATAAATTGTAATGTGTTTTGTAATTGTAATCTGTGTTTTCCGATGGTCTTAGGTGATCCCTGTGAAAGGGTCGTTCACCCCCACAAAGGGATCTCAACCCACAGATTGAGAATTACCACTCTAGGCATCTAGAACGGCAAAAGCAAAGGCCTGTTTTGAGGTATGTCTACGTAGGTGCAGCGGCATATCCAGAGCGAAGAGATTTTGGACAGATGAGGTAGGTCGGTGAGGTCAGAGTGTCAGGGTGGGGATATAGATCAGAGGTAATGTGTTTGCCCAGTTAACACGAGGCTCTGGCTTCATCCTCAGTACCAACAAACAACAAAAAAATTAACAAGACAGAGGCTGGAGGACAGGCAGATTGTATGCGGACTTTAAAATCATAGTCCTGCCTCTGGGTTTTACTCAGCGTGAAACAGGGAACCATCAGATTGTCATGGGCTTCACAGTTCACCCTGTGGAGGATGCAGTGGAAGCAGGGAGGCCAGTTAGCTGCTATCCAGAAGAGGGCCAGTAGAGGTATGGATTTGCGTAATGGCAGAGCTAGGGGGGAAATGGGATCGGATCTTGGTTACAGATGGCCAAGGAAGAGAGAGAAGTACATCTGAAACCAAGGTTTTCAGTTTGAGAAACTGGAAGCGTTGGATAGATGGAGTTGCCTATTATTGAGTTAAGGAAATACTGTCATAGGGGTTTTTTTTTTTTTTTTGTGTGTGTGTGTGTGTGTGTGAACTATGTACATACATTTTCATATATGGTGGTAGGGAACTAGGGCCTCTACTGGTCATCTATATCTTTGGATACATCATATGAGTGTAGTGTTTCTGGGAAAGAAGGTAGGGTTAGAGTTCATATGGGCTTACACACATGGAAGACATTCCAAGTCTAGATATTCTAGTGTTAAATGAGATCACCTAGATAGGTTAGGAATAAAAAAACAGACCACAGGACTGAACCCTGGAGCGTTCCAGCATACCACTTAAACTTGAAGAGCTAGCTGGGTGTGGTGTGGTGGTACATGCCTATAATCCCAATAATTAAAGGAACCATATGAATCAGAAAATCAAAGTCATTCTCTGCACTACACAGTGAGTTTGAGACTAGCCTTGGCTACATGAGACCTTGTAGGATGAGCTGAAGCTGCCCTTGCCTGAGGCAAGAGGCATCAGGGCTTTCTTTCACATTTTCATCCTTGTCTGTGTCCTTTTCTTGTGCCTATACATGTAGATTTTATATCTTCTCTTTGTGTGTCATTTTCTGAGATTTATTATGTGGCACCATCTGCTTTTCTGTCTCCCGCACTGGACTATGAGTCTTTTGAGAACAAAGACCTAGTTACAGTTGTCTGTAGATGTCCCCTCAGGATGGTGCCTGGGTCATGGCAGTCATAATTATTTGTTTCATCATAAAGGACAATAGTGGCGTTCACTTTCTTACCCAAGATGTTCTATTTTCTGTGAGCTACTAAAGTAGAGTGAACTGGCCTAGGCCAAAGACCCCGTCTGTTCAGCAGAAACGAAATGATAGTGACTGTCCCCACCTACAGTGTCTTCACATCTCCACTCTATTCCTTTCCTGTCAAATAACAGATTGAAGCATATTTTCTCCAGAAAACTTCGGCTGGTTATCCATCGCACAATCTGTTAGTCGGTCCCCTCCCTAAGAGACTTCCCGTTAGCACTGGGGCTGCAGCTGTCCATGTGCGTTCTGGGATTTTATAGTTCTCCCTTTCCTGGCTACACTGCGTCCTTAGAAATCGTGTCTTCCATAAAATGAAACATTCTCTACTTTGTGACAATGCTGCCGTTAAAATGAAAAGCTGACCGGGAACTTAGTATCCAATAAAGTATAGTCCTGATCAATAACTTGTGTGAGCTACAACTATAATCCTCTAAAACATAAGAAAAAATACCATAAAACCGTACCAAGTTCTATATAAAGTAGCCATAAACACACCCTGGTTATACAAGAGGATCAGGGATGCTATAAAACGCATGTAAAGACTACAATTATACCTATGCTGTAAGTTTCCCCTAAATCAAATGAGTATATTAAGATGAATGTTTTCAACATATTAATGAACAGTAGTGCAATCTGTTTGTAAGGTACTAATAGGTTATTGGAGGATTATTCAGGCCCTTTAACTAATGATCACTCCTAGCACATTGGAAGTGATTGCCTTGCACACTGTATATAGGCTGTTCTCCCCAGAGCAGAGGCTTAGTAAGTAATCCTGTTGATCCTTGATTGCACCCAAATTAGTAGGCTCAAGAAAGGTTTCCTATCTATTGTTTAAGAAAAAGCTGGTATTAGAATTCTCTAGAGGAATGGAACCAAGAGCGTATGTGGATTGGATTGGATTGGTTATGTGAGCAGAGGCTTGGGGAGTCCAGTAATAGCCATATATACGCTGGAGAGGCACAGACTTGGTTAGTGCCAAAATTGGGAAGGTGCAGCAGCCCCAGTGTGACACCAAAGCCTTGGGAGACCCCTGGAGGTCTGCTTGAGTCCACACAGTGAGGGTGAGGAAGACGGAGTCCAGTGGCCATGGGCAGTGGCACCAACAATATAGACACACCTACCGTCTGGCTTTGTCGTCTTCTGAAGCATATCTCATCCAGCTCCCCCACCATCCCACTGAGTTGTGTTTTCCCACAGTTATTGTCCCATATGCAAATTTTCCCTGGAAATACCCCACAGACCTTCACTGTTTCCAGGCATCTCTCAATCCCGCTGAGAAGATTGATCCGCAAGCCTCCTCTGGAAAGCTGTGTTTCTGCTCTATTCTTCCTGGGAATGGATCTTCCCTCACATAATTTTTGTTGTAGGAGTAATAAAACAATTGCTGATTGGAAGAAAAAGATTAATAGAATCTCCTGGGACAGAATATCACAGAATATAGATATAATAAAAATATCTGTGACAAGATTTCTAACCCGCCTGACTATCCTTGCACGAAAGTTAACAGGTTAATGAACTTTGTTGAAGGCCTACTGTGTGCTGGTGGGCCAGGCCTGGGGCTCAGGAGACACTGAGAAAGTATCTGACTTGTGGCCCTTAGGGAGCGCTGTGAGGTGTGGGTGTCAAGGAAACAGCGCCCAGGACTCGTCAGTCATGGGCAGTTTCTTTAGGATGGTGGCAGATTTGATGACCTTCGCGTAGGTGGTTTTGGTCATGCGGTGAATAGCTTTGTAATCAATACAGATCTGGGGAAGGGAGGGCCATTTGGAGGTGGTTGTACAAGACATTCTCTGTGTTTCCTACTGGAATCTGATTGCTGGAACTTCAGGTTTAATTCAGAAAAGTCTCATAATCCCATTGCAAATGTGAATATGATGATGATGATGATAATGTTGGGTGAAGCTGACATCTTTTTTTTTTGTTTTTTCCAGAGCTGAGGACCGAACCCAGGACCTTGTGCTTGCTAGGCAAGTACTCTACCACTGAGCTAAATCCCCCACCCCGAGGCTGACATCTTATGTAATAGGGAATCCAATTAAGGAAATACACGGCTGAGACAGTAATGGGGAAAGAGCTCCTTGGTTTCCAAGGGCGGATCATGCTGAATGATCTTCCAAAGAGGAACCAGATTGAATACGCCCACTCAGATTTATGTGGTTTCACTACTGTTTTCTCCCAGAGCTTTTAAGTTGTTTTTTTCTTTTTCCGGGAGATAGGAATTTATATATTTCCATGAAAATAATGTGGATCTGCACACATAGTAGTTTTGTGGGCCAACAACTAGCTTCAGGAGTAGGAGCATGTCCAAATAATTACTCAAGAAAACCCCAAAATGTACAAGCAAAGAATTAGTGAGCTCAGTTCAGATGTTAACAATGATATGAAATTTGGAGAGTTGTTGCTGTGGGGCCGACCTATCCACCTGTTCCGATTTAGACTGTGATTCCCAAGGAACATTTTGATAAGTGTGAGAGGACAGTGAGAAACCCAAAGACCCCAAAGCTTTGAAATCCAGTGTTGAAATTATTTGTCTGAACTGTGCGTACCTGTGATGTATGCATGTGTGTGTGTGTGTGTGTGTGTGTGTGTGTGTGTGTGTGTGTGTGTGTGTAAGGTTATTATGGAAAACACAGTTCTAAAAATAAGAAATGACCTTAGTGAAAAATTGAACAAGCATGTGAGTTGTCTCTGTACCCATGATGCTCCAGAAGCTGAGGCGCATACAGCTAATCAGAAGGAAGCAGAGGCCCAGGCCTGCACTAGAGTTACTTTTGCTGTTTGCTTCCTTTCTGTCTAGTCATGAGGCCTGCTTTCACAGACTTCTCTTTTGCTAGGCCCCCTTCCTCTGTGGCTCCCCATGGAGCTCGGTCAAAGCCAAACTTGCTTTATTTTGTGATGTTGGGAACAGAACCCAGAGTCTAGTGTAGGCTGGGCAAGTGCCCTACCACTGGGCTGCATGTCCAGCCCAAGGGTGAACTCTTTAGCCTGGCACTTGAGGTTTCTATAGTGTGTCTTTCAGGGTTCATCTCCCAGCATTAGCCAGCATACACTTTGTGGTCCCATTACACACCTCCCTTCATGGAGTGGGCTATGCATATAACTTCACCCTTTTGAGCAGAGGAAGACCCCTGCCTGGGTAGTAGTTCAAACATCACTCTTAGACTTTAAAAATTCCTTTAAGAAAGTGGGAGTCTCTGTGTGGAAAGGATTTCTATGGCAACGCTTCTCAAGATACGTCATCATCATTTGCTGAAACAGAACATATTCATCTCACGTGTCAGTTGATGTTAAGAGTCCAGTGTCTGAGAGTGAAAACCAGGTACCAAGTACAATCTCATTTCAAGGGCAGATGCTAGACCACCAAGTGCTGGGCTTGTGAAGAAGAGCATGGTTTTGTGAGCTCGTGAGAACTTCAGGATAGAAAAAGCTAGAAGAACCAGAAAGGGAGGATGTTCTCAGAGTGCTGACAGCCTGTCCTGTGTGTTTCTCTTCTGCTGCCCACAAGGACAGAATGGAAGGAGAAAGTTTCCTTTGCCCTCAAGTCAAGGAAAGGACCTTCAAGAAGGACATCCGAGAGAAAGCCAGAAGTCCCACAGGGATTGATAACCAGTAGTTTTGCTCTTGAGACGCCTGAGGACAAAAGGCAGGGGCTGGGACACTTAGCTGTCCACTGGCTGAGTAGAGGACAACCAGTCCTCTCTGGAAATTAGCTGTATTTAGTTTCGTAACAACTTGCGAGAGTTATGAATGGATCAGGTATAAGAATCAGTGCAAGAAAATAGCCCAGAGCCTTTTAAAGACAGTTGTAGGCTTTTTTATGAAAAAAATTATACAATATATTTTGATCATACTCTTTCCCCTCCCCAAACGCCCCCAGATCCTTCCTACCTTCATATCCCCCAACCTTACATTCTCTTTCCTTCCTTCCTTCCTTCCTTCCTTCCTTCCTTCCTTCCTTCCTTCCTTCCTTCCCTCCTTCCCTCCCTCCTTCCCTCACAGAAAAAAAAAACCCAAAATGAAAAGTCAAAATAAACTCAATAGACAAAAACAACAACAAAACAAACAAACAAATACCCAAACAAAAAGCACATAGGAAAACCACGGAGTCTATTTTGTCTTGGCTAGCTGCTCCTGGGCACGGGACCCGCCCTGGAGTGTGACTGATACACTCAGTGACACTTCATGGAAGAAACCTACCTGATTTTTTCCCTTCCCCAGCAGGTATTAATTACAAATAGCTTCCTGTTTAAGAGTGGGATTTTATGTCCACTTTCCCTTCTCAGTGCTGGATTTTGTCTGGTTTGGGCCTGTGCAGAGTGCGTGTGCGGTCACTGTCTCTGAGTTCACAGGCGCCTCAGCTCTGGTGTCTCTGGAAGACAGCCGCTGTTCCCTTGGGGTCATCCACCACCTCCGGCCCTTACCATCTTCCCGCCTGCTCTTTCACACAGATCCCTGAGCTCTGAGGACAGGTTTGATAATGACTTCCCACTTGGGGCTGAATGCCTGCAGTTGCTTTGAACCTTGCTCTAGCTGGAGGAGACAAGAGTTGGGATTCTGCTTTGAAGGTGTCAAGATGGATGGTTTGATAAAGGCTGAGAATTAGAAGCCACAGGAGGGCCGTTGCAAAGAGGCGATCCAGTAGGGTGCCTCTGAGGATCCTTCCCCAGCACCCCCCGGGAATAGTCACTTCCCAAATCCCCGAGCACCAAGGCTCACAAAGGTCCTGAAGAAACCTGGCTGTATCTTTCCTGGCTCCAGCCCTGGAGAAGCCAGGCAGTGTAGGAAAGACATAAGGCAGGGAGGCGAGAGAAATGGCCAACCTTACTCCTTCACCACGCCTCCCCATCTTCTGTGTAGACTGAGGTGGCCTCATACGGGGACCTGAGGAGCGTGGGCTTTGAGTGACATTTACAGTGTTCTGTGGAACTGAAAAATCAGTCTGAAACACTTTGCTCTAAGGGTATTCAAAAGAAAATCCTGGGAATCTGTCCCAGATTTTGGATTTCATTCACTCTTCACACAGGCCCACACAATGGGATTAGATTAGTAGCTGAGAGAACAGGATCTCAGGTTGAGCAGCTACTCTTTCAAGCCATGTTTATAGATGGGTGGTAGAGTGCTTGCCTGTGTGTGTGAGGCCCTGGACTTAGTAACCAACACCAGGGGGAATAAAAGATTCAATCTACTTGTTCAATGCATCATGGGAATTTGTTTACTAATTTACTGCGTCTTCATATGAGGGAAGAGGTCATAGATTACAGTCCTCTTTGCCTGAGTTAGGGTTTCTATTGCTGTAATAGAATGTCATGACCAAAAGCAGCGTGAGGAGGCAAGGGTTTATTTCAGTTTATAGTTTGTAGTTTAGCAGGCAGGAAAGTCAGGGCAGCATTTGGGTAGGGACCTGGAGGTAGTAGGTACTGATGCAGACAGAGGTCGTGGAGGGGTGCTGCTTGCTCAGCCTGCTTCCTTAAGCACCCAGGGCTGGCACCACCCACAGTGGGCTAGGTCCTCCCACATGAATCACTCATTAACAAACAAACAAACAAAAAAACATTCCTATGACCTGATCTTATGGAGGCATTTTCTCAATGGAGGATCTCTCTCCTCTTACGACCTTCCGTGTCAACTTGGCAGAAAACTCACCACCACAATCTTTAGTGAGGCAGCATTTGATTTAGAGTAAATGTTTGTTGAATGACTAAAGGAACACGTGACGTGTGGGGAGCCGATGGTGTCCTGAGTGAATGTGTGTTACTGAGATGAACACAGCCATGCCAAGGATCCCGGTGCCTCAGACCCATGGGAATGGCAGAGTACCCCGGACCCCCAGTAAAGATGTTGACTGACGGTGTGTGCAGAAAGTATTAGCTGCAGCTCCCCTCTTGCGGCACCCCCCCGCCGCCCCCCCCCCCCCCCCCCCCCCCCCAGCATGGCTGCAGCCTGAGGTTGTTCCTCCATAGAGGCTGCCTCCTCCTCCTGGTTTACACTGTCTGTGAGAAGCACGCTGAGGTTCCCGGCCGCTGCTGCTCAGGCTCCATCAGCGTGTACAGACCTCAGCTTTTCCTCGCGTGTGTCTGATGTTTCTGCTTCCTTCACCCCAGTTAGATCGAGCCCTAAGCCATGCAGGTTGTAACGGTGATTAGTGAAAACGATGTGAATACAGTGGTTTAGGTTCAAACTTGTTGGTGTGGGGGCTCTTTGGCCAGTTGCTTAACTATGTAAAGCTTGATTTTTTTTTTTTTTTTTTTTTTTTTTGGTTTTTCGAGACAGGGTTTCTCTGTGTAGCTTTGCACCTCTCCCGGAACTCACTTGGTAGCCCAGGCTGGCCTCGAACTCACAGAGATCCGCCTGGCTCTGCCTCCCGAGTGCTGGGATTAAAGGCGTGCGCCACCACCGCCCGGCTTTTTTTGTTTTTGTTTTTGTTAGTGACAAAAAAATAGTATTGACCTCATCGGACTTCTTTGAGGATCAGATGTCTGACCACTATGTAAAATGCTTAGTCCTGTGGCTAGGAGCTAATGAGGGTTGGTAAGTGAGAGTTGTGGGGGTCAGAATCATTATTGTCATTAATGTTGATGTGATTAGAACATACTAAACACTTCCCAATCCCAGCTGGGCCCAGTGTCCTTGAACTGGACAATATGTCCTTGACCCCACGTTGGCTTGCCTTGACCTTGATGTCTAGGGGTTTTCCCTCTCAGGGAGGAAACTGGTTTCTCCTGGTTTGAGCTGCCTTACTTCTGCCCACACTGAAGTTTTGTCTAGGGGAAAAAAACTACTTTGTCCTGGACACTCATCGAAGGCTTCTGTTTTTGAAACCCCTGTCCCCTCACCCACACAGGTGTCCCCTCACCCACACAGGTGTGTGTCCTCACCCACACAGGTGTGTGTCCTCACACACAGGTGTCCCCTCACCCACACAGGTGTCCCTCACACACACAGGTGTGTGTCCTCACCCACACAGGTGTCCCCTCACCCACACAGGTGTGTGTCCTCACCCACACAGGTGTCCCCTCACACACACAGGTGTGTGTCCTCACATACAGGTGTCCCCCTACACACACAGGTGTCCCCTCACACACACAGGTGTGTGTTCTCACTCACACAGGTGTCCCCTCACACACACAGGTGTGTGTCCTCACCCACACAGGTGAACCCTCACACACACAGGTGTGTGTCCTCACATACAGGTGTCCCCTCACACACACAGGTGTGTGTCCTCACCCACACAGGTGTCCCATCACACACATAGGTGTGTGTCCTCACCCACACAGGTGTCCCCTCCCCCACACAGGTGTCCCTCCCCCACACAGGTGTCCAGGACGTCTTACTGGTGAGTCATTCTGGGGGATCCATGGCCCAGGTCATCCAGTGTCTGGACCTTTTTCACAGCTGTTTTGTGGCTTCGTTAAGTCCCTTCCCACGGACTCTCTGTCTTCTAGCATTTTGCTGCTTTTTCTTTTTTTCCTGTCCTGTGCACTTCTGCCTGAAGTAAAATTCCTTTCATCTGTGCAACAGGCAGTGGAGATTTCGGGAAAGCTACAGTGATGAGTAACCATGAAGAATCCCCATATGCGTCTCATTTATTTAAGAAATGTGATTTGAAAACAATTGATTTGGGGATGTGAAATGTACCTGTCCATATTTTTACGGGTTGGATCGTTTTCTTGATGTGTCCTAGGTTTCCCAGGCCAGTCTTGAACTCACAGGCTAGAGTGCGACGCCAACTTTAGTGTCTCCAGTAGCTGGGACAGTAGGTGTGCACTACACTATCTACCTCGAGTCCATTCTTCCTTACACGTAAAGTGAAAACCTGTAAAGCTATACATGCCATTTTGTAAAGATAAACATGCAGAAAATAAGTACTTCAGTGTTTGGTAAAGGAATGACCAACAGGGGCCGATGTCATCGGCAAGGGAGCTCCATGGTGGTGGTGGCCGCAACTTCTCTAGACTCTGAATAGTGGAATTTCTTAAAGATGGACTCAGCTTCTACGTCATTTGTTTATCAGCAATCACACAGGACTTAGAGCATCGGTTGCTTTCAGCTCCTCAACATGTCTTGTTATTCTCAAACGAAGCTAGTACAGGAGAAGGAAGCGGAGTTTGCAGACAGAATGAACGACATGATGAGCCAGGTCAGCCTTATCTAAAGCTGATGTGCCAGACCTCCAATCTGGAAGAGCCTGGAACCTCCCTTCCCCACCTGCTGTGGGATGGTCTGTATGTTAAATTGCTCTGATTGGTCAATAAATAAAACACTGGTTGGCCAGTGGCCAGGCAGGAAGTATAGGCAGGACTAACAGAGAGGAGAACTGAGGGAACAGGGAGGCAGAGAGAGACACTGCCAGCTGCCGCCATGACAAGCAGCATGTGAAGACGCCGGTAAGCCACGAGCCACGTGGCAAGGTATAGATTAATGGAGATGGATTAATTTAAGCTGTAAGAACAGTTAGCAAGAAGCCTGCCACGGCCATACAGTTTGTAAGCAATATAAGTCTCTGTGTTTACTTGGCTGGGTCTGAACGGCTGTGGGACTGACAGGTGAGAGAGATTTGTCCTGACTGTGGGCCAGGCAGGAAAACTCTAGCTACACCTACCACATGCATCCCTTTGCCTTTTGTTACAGTTTGTTGGTATTTTTTTAAAATCAGTTTTAGTTGCATTTCAGTCTCTTCTATCCGAAAAAAACGACTACAGTAGGAAGCTATGCTTACCTTGGACCTGATGAAGATGAGCACCACAGTGAGCAGCCCCAGGGAGAGCTGATGGCTGATGATATTGAGCATATTCTAGCTAGAGAAATCAAAATCAAAACGAGAGAGATACCATCTCATGCCAGTAAGAATGACTATTATCTAAATTTTTTAAAACAGGTTGGAATAGTGTGCACACTGTAACCTTGGCACCGGAAGGGGGGCTGAGGCATTGCAAATTGACTGCCAGGAATTGGTTCTAGGCAAACTTGGGCTGCATATGTAAACAGAACTTTCTGTCCTGCCAGCAACTCCCAAATACCCGGCAGCCGCTTCCCAAATCACCACACAGAGGCTTATATTAATTATAAATGTTTGGTCAATTGCTCAGACTTGTTACTAGCTAACTCATATACTTAAATTAACCCATAATTCTTATCTATGTCTAGCCAGGTGGCTTGGTACCTGTTTTCAGTACAGCATTCTCATCTTGCTTCCTCTGCATCTGGCTGACGACTCCCTGACTCCACCCTTCTTCATCCCAGTCCTCAGTTTGACTGTCCTGCCTAACTCCCTGTCTAGCTACTGGCCAATCACTGTTGTATTTGCAAAGGAGAGTAATACATATTCATAATGTACAGAAGGATCACCCCACAGCATGCATAGAGCTAACCCCCTGTCTCATACTTCCCTCCAAATGGTGGAAAGGATATAGAGGAAGAGAGAACTCTTATGCACTGTTGCTGTGAGCATAGATTATGGAGATCAACATGGGAGGCTATTTAAAGAAGTGAAAATGGAGCCACTGTATGATCCAGCTGTATTATCTACTTTTCTCATTGCTGTGAACAAAGACAGCTTAAGGAACAAGGACTTATTGTGGCTCATGACTTGAGAGTTTGTTGTGGTGGGAAGATATGGCACAGGGAGCAGGAGAAGGATGGACATGTACCTACATTCAGGAGGGAGAGACGGGCATGCTGGGAACGACGCTTTCTTCCTGTTTCCTTTTCTTTTGGTCCTTTGAGTCCCAGCCCACGGGCTGATTCTTTCCATTCAGAGATGACCTTCCCTTTGTTCAATCTGGAAATGCCATCACAGAGACCCACTGAGAGCTGTGTCTGTGGTGATATATTGTGTGCCCTAATAAAATTTGCCTGAAGATCAGAGAGACAAAGGAACAAGCCAAAACTGCCACGTCTTACCTCTAGGACTCCTCAGCCTGAAAAAGCCTCAGTTCCTATCTCCTCACACCTTAGATACCTTTCTCTGCCCAGCCATAACTTCCTTCTTAGGGATTAAAGGCTGTGACTCCCAAGTACTGGTATTAAAGGTATGTGCCACCACTGCCTGGCTCTGTTTTCTCTTCTAAACTGAGTCAATTTCTTGTAGTCCAGTGTGGCCTTGAACTCACAGAGATCCAGACAGGTTTCTGCCTCCCTAAGTGCGAGGATTAAAGGTGTGTGCCACCACTGCCTGGCTTCTGTGTTTCATCTAGTGGCTTGTTCTGTCCTCTGGTCTTCAGGCAAATTTCATTAGGGTACACAATATATCACCGCATGTATCTTCTAGGTGATTCTTAAATCCAGTCAAGTTGACACTATAAGTTTAACCTTTGCACCAGCAATGCCACTTCTAAGTATATATCCACATGAACTGAAGTCAGAACTCCAAAGATAGACTTCATGCCCATCTTCATTATGACACTATTCGTAACAGCGAAGGTCAGGAATCAACACAGGTATCCTCTATCTGATTATCAACAGACAATGTGGGAGATATACACAATGGAGTTTTATTTAGTCACATTAAAAAAAAAAGAAAAAAAGAAAAAAATTTGTAGCAAAATGGAAAGAACTGGAGTGGACATCATTTTAAGCGTAACAAACCGGACACAGAAAGACAAGCACGACATGTTTTCCCCCCTCTCCAGAAGCTCAAACGAAGTTGACCTGAAGAGGGTGATTATTAGTGATTGGAAACGAATATACATGGCAGGGAGGCCTGAGAATAGGTGGGATTTGATCAGCGCACACTGTACACATATATGGAGATAGCATAACTACCCCATGAATAGTGACAATTAATGCGGTTTATAAGAAAGAGTCTAACTTGAAATTATGACCCCCAGGTTGTTTCTCATTAAGTTTGCTGATGCCAGATAATTCTCATCCTTTGACTCAAGGCAGAGCTGGAAGAGACCGATGTCTGCATTTTCCCTTCGGAGCTTGTTATTTTTTCCTCGCTACAGATGAATTATTTGTAAGCAAAAAATTAAAGATAAAAATCAATTCCCATCATCTTAAAAAAAATGCAGCGAGCATGTCCCCAGAGTTATGAGAGCTGCAGAGTAATTCATCTGTAGATTGCTGCTGGAAGGCTGGGCCCAACAATTCCCCACAAGTCGGGGTTCAGAGAACTGAGGCTTCGGTGTATGTCGATGGACGTTTTTGCTGCGGAAGACGAGGCAACGTGGTGGATCTTTAGATAACATGGCAACCCACTTCAGTATAGCTCATTAATAAATGAGGGAACATGATGGGGGAACTGTTGTCTCCAGTGGTTTTGATGTTTTAATCACTACAACCACCTTCTAGAATCAGGTACCACTGCTGTTACTGTTGGTATTCGCCCAAATGAAGAAATGGAGGCATGGGATTTTTTTTTTTTTTTTTGGTTTTTTGAGACAGGGTTTCTCTGTGTAGTTTTGCACCTTTCCTGGAACTCACTTTGTAGACCAGGCTGGCCTCGAACTCACAGAGATCCGCCTGGCTCTGCCTCCCGAGTGCTGGGATTAAAGGCGTGCGCCACCACCGCCCGGCCGAGGCATGGGATTTTTAAGCCAGGATGCACACACAGGCAGCTGGATTCGAGCACAGAATATTGCCGTACATGGCTTAAGGTGATTGGCCGATTTACAGAAGTGTGTGTTGGTACCAGCAAATTTCACATCTCCACTGATGAACCAGGGCATTTAGGGATTAAGGTAAGAGGCAAAAATATCCAGATACCAGATAATCAGGAAAAGGGAGAAAAATCAAGGTCTGCTTTTATTTTAGTGGTGGCTACCTGGATTGTTCTTGGGAAGTTTTAAATGTTGTTTTGCTATAAGTATGAAAATCTGGTAGCAAAATCCGTTCTTTTCTATGCTAATTAAAATTAAACAAAGCCGGGCGGTGGTGGCGCACGCCTTTAATCCCAGCACTCGGGAGGCAGAGCCAGGCGGATCTCTGTGAGTTCGAGGCCAGCCTGGGCTACCAAGTGAGTTCCAGGACAGGCGCAAAGCTACACAGAGAAACCCTGTCTCGAAAAACCAAAAAAAAAAAAAAAAAAAAAAAAAAAAAAAAAATTAAACAAAAGAGGGCAAGATGTTGTTTTGAAAAGAGGCTTCAATGACTGTTACATCCCTGAAGTCACTTATCTTGGAGATGTTGGGAGAGTTTCGTCCACTTGTCCGGTTTTGAAGTCAGCCTCTCTGTTACTGTCTTGTGATTTACCCTCACCTCTCTTCCTTCAGCTCCATCCTCTTCTTTGTTAACAGGTCCAGCTTGTGTGCAGCCATCAAGAGGCGATCCCCTGCTCCCAATGCTAAGCATGTGGCCCATGGGCTCCATCTGGGAAATGAGATGAAAGGCAAGTCCTTGTCTATGTGACCCTCGAAGATGAGGTACCTTTCATTTCTGTCTGAGTTTCCTCCAGGGCTCATCAGAGCCGATTTCTACCACCTGCCTATGTCCCCTTTTCAGCTTTTCTGGCTTCCAGCTAGACTTGGAACATCTGGGAGCTGTTCCCTTTAGTGCGGGCTATTCTGTCTGGAATGAGTTCCCTCAAATAACTCCCCTTTTCCCTTAAGACTTGGCTTGAGAATTCCCTTCTTGCAACTTCCCTGGTGCCCGTATTGAGTTTACATCCTGTTTCTACTCCTTCCTTCCTTCCTTCCTTCCTTCCTTCCTTCCTTCCTTCCTTCCTTCCTTCCTTCCTTCCTTTCTTTCCTTTTTCTTCTCTCTCTCTCTCTCTCTCTCTCTCTCTCTCTCTCTCTCTGTTTTTCAAGACAGGGTTTCTCAATGTAACAGCTCTGGCTGTCCTGGAACTCACTCTGTAGATCAAGTTGGTCTCGAATTCAAGAGAGATCCACCTGCCTTTGCCTCCCAAGTACTGGGATTAAAGATGTGTGCCACCACTGCCTGCCTTACTACCATGGTCTCATTTGCCTGTTTTTTTTTTTTTTCTCTTTGGCATAGCACTTGCCAATTTTTAGCACAGCTTTGTAGTTAACCTATTTATTACACTTATGTATTTGTTGCCTCTGCATGCCTGTTAGAAGGTTGGCCTGATGAGAGCAGAGATCTTTATTTTGTTCACTAATATGCCTCAGGCACCTAGAAAAGTATGTAGCATGTATCAGCCAGGAAATAAGTATTTGTTAGAATCAACTAATTAATGAAAGGATGGTGGGGCTTCTGGGAGCATCTTCCTTCTGTACGAGGAAGAAAGCGAATCCACCGGTTCTCATCTGCAGCTTATTTTCTGGCTGGGCGAGGACCTGGTATTTGAGTTGCTGGGACTCTTAACCATGTGAGGAAGAATGAGTCTAGGAGAATAAAGCCCTGCAGCAGAGCTCTGCTTTGGTTTAACTTTAGAATCAACATCAGCAAAAACCCAGTGCCAACTTCCTGCTTGGGGGAAAACAAAGCAAGAAACAAACTTTTCTTTAAAGTCAGTATTGGGAATGCTCTGATTTGCATCTAAATGTGTCCACGAGAGATATAATCATTTATTAAGTGATTGTTTGATGATGATGATGATGACGATGATGATAACAATGACATTACTTAACTCTTATTCCTGGTTCCTGGTACAGGGATCCTAAAACCCTTAAAATATTTGCTGAGCAATAAAGGTTGTGGGAACATCTTTGTTTTAATGAGTTGACTCTTGACAGGGCCATAGATAGCTTCAGGATGGGACTGGTAGCCAAAACGACCATGTCTCCATTAGAAGCTTGGTGCTTTCAGATGTGTCCCCTAATCTCCGAGGAGGGAAGAGAGCTGGAGGCTGAGTGAATCACCAGTGATCACGATCACACCCAAGTGGTGAAAACACCATGGACATGACTCCGTTTTGGGGTTGGTGGACACACTTATGTGATTGGAGAGGTGCTGGATGGCGCTGGGAGAGGGGCATGTGCAGAGGGGGCATGGGATCCCTCCCTACTCCCGTCTGGCTGCTCCTGAACGGTAGCCTTTTATAGAAAAAGCAGCTACTGTGAGTAAAGTCCTTTCCTGAATTTTATCGGTTGTTGTAGTAAGTCATTGAGCCAAAGAGGAGGGGATCATGAACCCCTAAGTTTGTAGGCACTCTGTGTGAGACTGACCTCTGAAGTGGGGGACAGTCTGGGGGAATGAATCTTTAACCTGTGAAGTCTGAGGTTAATTCTAGAAGTTGGTAGAATTGAACTGTTGGAAAAGACACCTCATGTTTGGTGTCAGGACAAAACCATCTACTCTTTTGGTGTCACAAAACCAAGGATTTGGTAGTACGATGACAACAGATGAGGATCTTTGATCCCCACATGTCTGCACTGTGATCAGTTATTGTTGTAGAATATTATTTTCAGGTGTGTTACTTTTGCTTATGTTGCATTTGTTTAACTCTGTGAAGCTGTGTTACCGTGCCTGTCTAAAACACCTGATGGTCTAATAAAGCGCTGAACGGCCAATAGCGAGGCAGGAGAAAGGGTAGGTGGGGTTGGCAGGCAGCGAGAATATATAGGAGGAGAAATCTAAGAAGGAGCGAGGAGCCAGAGAAGGAAAAGGACTCCAGGGGCCAGCCACCCAGCTACACAGCAAGCCACGGAGCAAGATTTACAGAAGTAAGTGAACGGGAAAAGCCCAAAGGCAAAAGGTAGATGGGATAATTTAAAGTTAAGGAAAGCTGGCAAGAAACAAGCCAAGCTAAGGCCAGGCATTTTTCAGTAAGAATAAACCTCCGTGTGTGATTTATCTGGGAGCTGGGTGGTGAGTCCCCCTCAAAAGAGTAAAGAGTCAAAAAAACAACCAACAGCAAGTTACTATTAATCAAAGTTACCAATTAGAATTTGGAGATGCAGACGGACCTGCTACCCATGGCCAGGTGAGGAAATACAAAATAACGCTAGACTTGCTAAGTGCTACATTCCTGATTATAGTTGTCAATGGCTAAGACGAAAGTGAAAGTAAGTTTTAGGCTGAGTGTCCATGACAGACCTAGAACAGACTCTGGTCAGTTTGTGTTTAAGCCCCAGTCTCAAAACCACCCACAGAGGGGAAGACTGTAAGGAGACAAAGAGAATATCTCTAAGGATCTTGTTACCAAGAACGTAGGCCATATGAGGGAAAGGTGAAACCAAGAAATTAAGCTGGGCACGCACTGAGTTATGGGATTAGGGGTGTCAGTAGGGTGTAATGATGGGGGCTTGGGGATGGAGAGTGTAAGTAATCGTCTCATTTTGTATCATCAGCTTCCTGAAGAAACTTGACTAAAATGGATTTTGAGATGACTAATTTGGGAGCAGGGCATGTGGGGGTTAATACAGAACCCCTCCTCTAGTGAGAAATTATAGGTGACCACACAGGGTGCCATCAATACAGGATACATCAATACTCCAGAGGGAGTATCTAGCCTGAATGAAACAGGTAAACTGGATGCTAGCATCTGTAGCGTGTGTTTATACTGAGAAGGGAGACTGTACAAATTGCCCTATAAATGCCAAGCCGAGCATGCTAGTTAAAGCCACTGATGTGTTTCATTTGCAAGCCATATGTCACCTGCTCTATGATAAGTTGTTGACTCCCATCACATGCCAGCTGTCTGGGTCACAGTAAATGTGAATCAGAAGAACCCTCTCATGTCGTTCCTTATGTGATCTCACGGCTGTGTGACAGCAGCCTCGCTGGGTCTGCGGTCTACATTCCCATGTATTTATTGATAACCAAGATCACGAATGGCTAAGAAAGTCTAGAGATACAGAGCGGAGCGTCACGAACAGTGGTTCTCAGCCAGTGGGTCATGGCTCATTTTTGGGGGGTGGTCACCTAAGACCATCGGAAAACAGATATTTATAAAATTACAATTCATAACAGTAGCAAAATTACAGTTATGAAGTAGCAACAAAAATAATGTTATGGTTGGGAGTCACCACAACATGAGGAACCGTATTAAATGGTTGCAGCATTAGGAAGATTAACAACCACTGACCATGGGGCTTGTCTCGGCCATCTTTTCATTGCTAGGCGTACATGGGATAGATGTGGCAGATACTGATCCAAATAACAGTATGTTGTAACACCATCAAGGGTGAGTCAGTGGGCTCCCTACAACGCTCCAAACGGTGAAGGCCTGAACAAGTCATTTCAATTATCTAAGTTTGGAAGAATTAAAGAGTCCTGCTCTAGGTGACCACCTGGGGAAATGTTAGGCTGACTAATAAAGGTAAAGATTGACTGAGGGTTGGGGCTTTCGGCAAGCACATGTCAGGAGAGGGGATAAAGACCCAGAGCAATTCAAGTTTTATCTGCCAGTGTCTGAGTTTTGTCAAGTCTAGAAGAACGTTGAAAGATTAGAAATATTGACTCTAAGATATGAAGTACTGAAAATTGAAATTTTTTTAGAATGTTTAGAAGTTTTTAATAGAATGTTAAAGAATGTACCCTTTTCATTTGTTAACCACCCCTCAACTAATGCAGGTAGATTGCATTTACCTCACATGGCTGTAGGTGCACTGTAGTAGGTTTTCTAGTGATACTGGTGGGGCCTTCTGAAATCAAAGTGTCTTAGTGTTTACCACTCTAGAGCCAGTGGAACCTGGGAGAACAGAGCCTGCAAATGAGGCGGACTAAAGTCTCATGCTAGAGCCAACTTTATTCAACGCATCAGACGATTTATACTCTGAGGGATAAGAAGAATCACATGAATAAAGTGTCCAACAGCAAGGACAGGCTGCATGTGGCAAAAACATATTTTTTCACAGAGTCATATGAACAACAATAGCCAGTTGTAATGAATCATCTGAAATAAACTCAGTCCTATCTGCCACACCTGGGAAGGGCATGCATGCATTAGTCCAAGCACAATTCTGTGTTTTTGAAGAAAGCAAGGTCACAAGACTTGTTTTCCTGGAGTTTTCTCACAGGCACTGAAAATTCCCCTCACACGCCTCCATTCTTGGACTATGTTCTGACATCCTAGTACTAACAAAGTACTACCAAGTCTTTGTAGCCAGAAGATTTCTCTGGTCCTGGCTGGCCCCCATCGTCCCTCAGTTGCTTATAAAATAATCATTCAGAGGTTTAATATTAATTACCAATTGTGTGGCCTATGGCAGGCTTCTTGCTAGCTAGCTCTTATAACTTAACTCATTTCTATTTATCTGTAAGTTGCCATGTGGCTGTGGCGTTAATGGTCTGCTGGCATCTTGCTGCTCCTTCTGTGGTGGCTGGCGTCTACCTCCTCTTTTCTTCTCTCTGTATGTCTGCTTGGATTTCCCGCCTGCCTCTAAGCTGCCTTGCCATAGGCAAGGCAGCTTTATTTATCAACCAATCAGAGCAACACATATTCACAGCAAATCTTTCTAGAGAGGATGTCTTAGGTACTATAGACATTTTCCAGTTTCATTAACGCTATTGGCCATCTCATTCATCTCATCTTAGAGACCTCTTCTACCAGGATGGGACCTGAGGGATAAATGACAGAATCAGAGAAAGTCTAGGCGTGAGCTTGCTGAGCAGTGGTGACATGTTAGCTGCAGCATTTGAAGGGGTGTTTGTGGTGACCCTGTAAGCAGGAACTCTTGTTACCTTCTACTTCATGGGAGGATGACTACCATCACAGCTCTTTTGTGGCTGATGTGAAATGCAAGCTGGTTTGAGAATGCACATTTGGTGTCCTACACTGGTTCTAGAACCAGACGGGAGCGAGCGAAACCATTGCTGTTCACTGTGGAGCTGATGACTGATCGCCATGAGCGGTCAGGAATCGATGCTGCAGGGGCCCACATAAGCTGAGTCTGTTTCCTAAGTGGAGAAATTCAAAGAGGCGAGAGCGGGAGTCAGTATTATCGTACAACGCTCTGTAGACACCGAATAAAGAGATTTTCTAGGATCTGTCACTCTTGTGTAGCAGGAAGTGGAGGTCTTATTAGTGGACATGATAACGTTTGATACCTCTGTGAATATGATGTGGTCTGTATTCCTATCCTAGCTACATTGCTGATATAAACCATACCAGGGGCAGAAGGGATGTCGGAGCAGTTCAGAGCAAATGCTGCTCTTGCAGAGGACCCAAGTTGATTCCCAGCACCCTTGCCGGCCAGTTCACAACCACCTGTGACTCCAGCTCAAGAGGACCCAGCACGCTTTTGGCCTCTGATAGCATCTGCACTTACATGTGCATATGTCCACACATAGACATATAGACACATAATTTAAAATAATTCCTTAGAACTGTATATAATGAAATTAAAATTCTTTTATTTGCATAATAACAACAACAGCAGTACTATGTAGTTGCTTAGCTTCACACATTTACATCCTATTTAATTGAATATTCCTTACCTTGTGAGATATAAATTACAATGGTTATCACTTTAGACACAAGGCAATTATGGCTCAGAAAAGTCATATGATCTTCCCAAGATGCAATCAGTGTTGTCAGGACCTGCACTAGAGAATCCTGACTGTAAATCTGAGCTGTAGAGTGGCTCTCGTATCCACTGGGGCTGGGGGTTGCCTTTCCATTCTGTATCTACAAATGATTGACCTTTTCAATCCTTAGTTTCCTCTTCCGTAAAATGAGGATAAAATGTTACTCCCCTCAGCTTTTAGGTAAGGATTAAAGAAGATCCTTACTAAGAGAGAAACGCTTCATTCACATCTAGTGTGTGTTTTGTGGTTTCTGGGAATATGGATAAAGAGAAAATAAAGAAAATGATGTAATAATGTCATCTTATGTGGTAGGAAACCATAGATTAAAACAATGGTTCTCCCCTGGGCCTGCTGACACAAACCTGTAATTCCAGAGGCCGAGGGTGCCAAAGCAGAAACACCATGAATTCAAAGCCATCCTGGGCCAATTTGTGGGCTCCTATTAAAATAAACATGCAGGGGCTGGAGAGATGGCTCAGTGGTTAAGAGCACTGGCTGCTCTTCCAGAGGTCCTGGGTTCAATTCCCAGCACCCACATGACAGCTCACAGCTGTCTGTAACTCCAGTTCCAGGGCACCTGACACCCTCACCCAGATATACATGCAGGCAAAACACTAATGCATGTAATAATAAAATAAACATGAAAATAGAACTATAGTGGTTCTTAATTGGAACAGTTATATTCCTTCCCTCATCCCTGATGGTAGGAAACTGGGGATGGGTTATTAGGGTCTAGAGAACAGAGAAAAGGCCCAGAACAGCCCCCACCCCAAAGAACCAGCTGATCCAAATATCACCAGTATGGATGTTGAATAATTGTATTAAAACAAGGATTAATCTATTATGTTTTTAATGATCCAGATTTAAAAAAAAATCACTTTTCTGGGCAATTAATTTGAAAATAAGACAATGCATTACCTTTGCAAGAACAGGACACAAAACATAAATTTTAGAAAATGACATAGCTTATGTTGGACACACAGTAAGAATGACAATCTGGAATTTTTAATTAGAACATTCGTCAGTTTTCATTTAATTCTTTGTAGTGTGAGGGGACAGTTTTCAACGCTGACACTTAGGATTTAATTATTTTTTTCACACAATGACACCGTTTAGTTCATCAGGAAATGCCTTAGCTGATTTCCCATATTTCACTGAACGTTTTTCAACAATCAAGGCTTTAAGTATTACCAGTAGAGGAAGATTTGATTAAAAAAATTACAGGAAATTTTATCTAAGTGCCAAAGAGGATAATTTGGATTTATTGTGATAAAGACCAGAATGCAGTGTTCTCTTCCTTTCAGATCAGCAGACTCTGCTCCTTGTGAAGCTTTAGTCTCCTTTAATTTGAATATTTCAAAACTAATTATATTACCCAAAGTGATCCCCCCACACTGGCTCACTTAGAGGTTATTGATCACAGTGAACTAATGTTTTCAGATTTATGATCTGAATAATTTATATTGTGCAGCCCACTTTATATTAGCGGTTTCTGCGAAGTGGGTAGAGCAAAGCACTCTTCTGCCGACTTCCATTCACGTTTGAAGAATTTCCTGTCTGTGTGTTAAAAATCCATCACCGTGGGCCCAGAGATGCCAGGTTTTATAATGTGCAAATGTCAGGAGCATTTATAAAGGGAGATAGTTTTAAAATGGGAAATATTACAGAAAGATACACTGTTGCAGGGGAAGCCTGGCCCCATTACTGTGCCTCAGGCTCTGTTCCAGGAAGGATCCAAAGATGCTGGTCACACAGCCCATGGGGGGGGGTGGGGCAGGACATGTGCTTCTCTGGTCCCACCAGGGTCAATTGCCACCATGGCTGAGGGGTGAATATTGGGTATGGCATTAAAAGAGGGAGGGATGTGAAGAAAGGGTTCGTTCATTCATTCATTCATTCATTCATTCCATATTTACTTATTTTTCTAATTAAAAAATTCTAAGATACATCTATCTTGGTACATATTTATTGTTCAACTAGTACACACCATGCACCTTTTTTTTTTGTGCTTGTGACAGAGCAGTGATGAAGGGTGAAGAGAGGAGAGCTTGAAGGGAAGCTACTCTTTGAAAGTTTATAGGCTAGGGAGGGAAAGACTATTGTCTGAATTAATAATTAGACAAATGATACATTAGCCACAAACACAGTAGGTTCTGAGTATTATGAGAAAGGGAAATCGGCTTTCACTTATGGGTTAGACGGACAGCTGGTACTCGTACAGTCTTGCTCAGTATGAAAAACTCAAGACACCCTAAAACAAACAAACAAACAAAGTCATGATATGAGGCTGACAAGCAGCATACATTTAAATATAAAATATATCAAATTAGATGGAAGGTTCCAGGCCTTTAGAAGGTGTTGTACCCCATAGCAGGTGGTGGGTATGTCTCCATTATGCAAATCAAACAAACCAGATGATAGAGTCCAGACTGGCCCCACCTCCTGTGTGTGTCTCTGTCTAAGGTGGTTTTATAAATTAGGTGATGTTTGAAGTAGTCAAGGAGCAATGGGGGAAAACTGGGCGTCAAGGCCACAGATGAGGGGTGCTGGAGGGCAGCAGGAACCAGAAGCCTGAACTGGCCTCACTACAGATCTGACCTGGACAGGAAGTGACGGGCATCCCCTGAGGAGAAGGAAGGAGAGTCAGGAGGAGTGTCTGTTACTAAGCCTCCCATCCTGCCTGTGGCTTTGTTAAACTGGTTTGCCGGTTGCAAAGTATTTTCTAGGGTTAGGAATGGAGAAACCAGAGATTGAGGTGTGGGAACTGCCATAGGGCTCTGCTTGGCCTGGGGTCCTTTTTCAGTGATGTAAGATACATCTAAATTAGAAGAAAATATATCTCGCCCTGCCCCTCATTCCTGGGCCTCTCATGATCTTTATCTGACTGCTGGCTGAGATCAACCAAGTTTTAACTGGGTCAAAGGTTGGGGAGTGGTTAAGAAGTTGTTGATGATATTGACCATGCTACTTAAACTTGAGGGTTATACCTCATGCCCCAAGGTAGGTCCAGCTACCCATCCTCAATAAGCCAATTAAAAGTGGAAAACAGAAAATGGACATTTATTCAATGTGGTGCCATTGGGAAGAGGGACAAAACGATCCAGTGAACCCCCAAGTCCATGTGCAGGGGCCTGAAGTAAGGTCAAAGTTTAAGAAGAGGGCCAAGGATGTGCATATATAAGCAGTTCTGGTCAAGGTGTGGTCCCACCTGCCCCTGGTCCAGCTTCTGGGCTTCACACTCACCCTGTAAGGTGAGCTGAAAAGCTGTTAGAGCTGAATGGAATCTTCCTGGGAGGCAAGTTCCCTTCTGGCTGGTGCCTTTTCCTTCTTCCAGCTCGAGATTCCTAGGGAAATTCTCATTTCTTTAGGGTCCATTATTTCAAAAGTCTGTGGATGGATCAAGAGACACTGTATATCTCTTTAGAGCAGTGGTTCTTGAACCTTCCTAACGCTGTGACCCCTTAATACAGTTCCTCATGGTGTGCTGACCCCCAGCCATAAAATTATTTTCATTGCTACTTCTTAACTGTAATTTGGCTGCTGTTATGAACCGTAAAGGAATTATCTGATATGTGGCCCCCAAAGGGGCCGTGACCCACAGATTGAGAAACACTGCTTTAGATGCTCTTCATTTCTGCTGGACTAGATACCATTGTTTTTGTTTGTTTGTTTTGTGTTTTTGGTTTTTTGATACATGGTTTCTCTGTGTAGCTTTGGTGCTTTTCCTGGAACTCACTCTGTAGACCAGGCTGGCCTCGAACTCACAGAGATCCACCTGCCTCTGCCTCCCGAGTGCTGGGATTAAAGGCGTGCGCCACCACCACCCGGCTTGTTCTTTTTTCTTTAGATTGGAGAAGAAAAATGATAAACGGAAGCCACGAACCAAAAACAAAAACAAACTCAGAAAAAAAAGACAAAAGGACAGTGTGTGTGTGTGTGTGTGTGTGTGTGTGTGTGTGTGTGTGTGTGTTGGGGGACACACCGGAAAGCTAAAAGGAAGAGCCGGTGTATGTGAATGTAAGCGATTTGTTTGTTTTAAAATTCTCTGTAAAGGGTATGGCTTGAGGATGATGGCAAGAGGCACAAAAATAAACAGCAGTAATTTAAGAGAGCGTAATCACAGGAGACAGAATAAGAGGTGACTTTGGCAAGGGACCCAGCTAACTTTAGACAGTTCCTTCAAACGCTTCCTTTTAGCAGCCTGTGGGGCTTTACATCTTTCAGAACCTAATGAGATCCTAAATGCCTGTGTCTTAGATACACATAAGCGCGTATTTTTCTGGTGTGCACTTTCCTGCGGAGGGACTAGACTTGGAGCTGTGTTCTGTGGCTGTCACTGGGAGGACAGCGTCTAGGACATTTTATTTGGCTGTTAAAGCTCAGGCGAACTGTCAGCAAATAGAAATTGGTCTACAGAAATAACATGGCTTCCTGGAACTCAAGGGGAAGGAAATGGGTGGTTTCTTTAATTACTATAGTATTTCCTTGTGTATGTGTTATAACTAAAATAGATGTTTGCCTAATGTCCTCAGGAGGGAAGGTGAGTCTGGAAATGAATGAGTTCTGAAGCTACGTATACAGTTGTGTTGAATATACTTGTTTAGGACAACATTCGCTCTCTGTTTCCAATATCCTGGCTAGATCAGAGTGGGCTGAAACTTGTTCCCTGGTATTTAATCAGCTGAAATCCAAGGGCGTTATTATTTACATATGGGGAGCTAATGACTTGAATGTAGGCAAGGAAGCTTATTTATAACAAAGACATGACCAAGGATGGCAAGATGTGTTGATAGGACCTTAATTAATTGATTGGCTAATTATTCCTTTTCTGCCGGGTGCGAAAGCACTTTTCCTAACGAGCAGCAGAAACGAGAACTGTGGAGAGCAACTTTAACACCATCACCAGCAAGGGTCTCCTGGCCATTTTAAGGTGTTTTGGGTTCTTTTTATGATGAAACTGTGAACTTTGTAAAATAGAAGGACTGAATGTCTTCCTATATGTGCATTTATTTATCCGTTTATGTGACTTAACTCAAGTGTGGACTTAAATACATTTAATGAAATTGGCAATCAACTAGAGGACGTTTGAGTTTAAAAAAAAATCAAAACATTTCCACTAGACAGGGTGGGGGTGGGGAGTAAAGGGAAGGTTTCTTGGTTAAGAGCATTTCCTGCTCCACAGAGGACCCAAGTTCAGTTCCCAGAGCCCTTGTCAGTCAGCTCCCAACCTCCTTGTAACTTCCGATGTTCTTCCGGCTTCCAAGGGCACCTGCACTCATGTGCACACACATTCTTTCTTCTGCACGTGCATGAGCGCACGCGCACACACACTCACACGTTTAAACATGGGGTGAAAATAAAAACAAATCTTAAAAAAAAAAAAAATAGCAAGACTCCCATAGCATCTGCGTTTCTTTGGACTTCTTGAAGACATTAGTGATCGAGGACCGAGGAGATGGAGCCGTTCTCAAAGGACTTTCTTTGAAAGCATGAGAACACATGTACCATGTCATGGTGTTGTAAGCCCAACATGGGGGGATGGAGACGGGCAGGGGGAGGTGGTGGTGATCCCTGAATCTCATTGGTCAGTCAGCTTAACTGAATTGAGGAACTCCATGTTCAGTGGGAGATCCCATCTCAAAAAATAAAGTGGGGACATTTAACATTGACTTCTAGCCTCAACACACACATGCGCACATGTGTACCTGAACACACTCATGCCCACATCCGTCCATCCACATATACATACCACGTGCGCATGGACGCACACACCGACGTCAGTAATAGATCCCTACTCATTGGTCTGGAAGCTTCACTCATTTTGGTCAGCTGGCCCGTACACTTGAAATTCTTCTGTATTTGAAAGTCATGATACAGAGCGAAAAATCTTAAAACCTCCAGCAGAGTCCGTGTCTACATCATAAATACAAACTCATTTTTTCTTCCATGCATTCCATGCCTGGAATCTTTCCTGTATCCAGGGTGTGTCTCCTTTGCAGTTTCCTCCACAGCTAGGCTCCCTCCTGACACCAAACTCTTCCTCAGGCTGTGCCCCTTGCCCAGCATGCCCTCTCCCCCTCTCTCCATGTCCGTCCGTTTTCTTCCCATCTCAGTTTAATCCACTCTTCTCCCTGATTGAGAGGAGGTGGGGATTGGTGGGGGACGGCTGATACTTAGGAGACACACACCATGCTGAAGGCACCAGCCTGGCGTGAATGGTCACTGTTGAATAACGCCCCCACTTCACAGAGGGTGGAGCAAGAGCTTCGAGAGCTACGGTTATTTCAATTAGTAAGTGGCACAGAGCCATAATAGGAATCTAGGTCTTTGGGGTCATTCTGGATTTTATCCAGAGTGTCTCGAATTGTTTCTTCACAATCGCATACACTAAGTCTCATTTCTCTAACCAGATGGTCCTCTGCCAGAAGGCCGGATCCTTGTCTTCTAGTTTCCACAGAGCATGCCCTAAATAGTTATACCCTTCTGTTGAGATGAAACATAATGTAAGATCTTAAAGGATTTTGTAAGTATGTTCAGCATTGGAAGAAAGAAACTGAGAAAATGGATTTCTCAAAAAAGACTGTGAATACAAGACACGGTAGTTCTTAATGCGGTCAGTAGCACCTCACAGGTGTCTGGGAGTAGCGAAGGGTTTCCTGGGCTGTTGTGATACTGGAGGTATGCAGTGGGTGGTGGGCAGGAACATCTGCCACCATGTGGGACATGGACTGGCCTCACAAAATTGCCAGATCTCAAATGTCAACTGGACCCCTTGATGAGAAGAAGGTCTTGGCTCAGCACCCCACTGACGGGATCAATGGATCCAGAAGCCAGAGTGGGTTCCAACTTGGGTCTACCTTTTACTAGCTCTGCAACCCTTATCCTGAGAACTGCATGTCTGCCACATAATAAAGGCCCAGTGTCAGCTCTTTCTCATCAGCACCCAGAAAGTATCCTCCGTGGAGCTGGGGAGATGGCTCGCTCCATCAGTAAAGTACTTGTAAGCATGCAAACGTCCCCAGAGACCTTGTTTACAAAAGGCTGGATGTGGAAGCCTGTGAGATGGCTTGATGGACAAAGGTGCTTGTCCCCAAGCCTGATGACCTGAGTTTGATCCCAGAACTCACATGGTAGAAAGGACGGACTCATCAAAGCTGCCCTGTGACTTCCACATGAGTGTCATGGCACATGGGCTGTGGCATGCCCCTCCACAACCACGCCAAACCAAAACAATACAAAGAAGTGGGTGTGGTGGTGCACTTATATTCCCGTCACTGGGGAAGTAGGGTCTCTGTGTCTCCCTGGCTAGCCAGCTTAGTCCATTTGGTGAGTTTCAAGTCAGTAAGAGACCTTGCTTAAAACAAAGCAAAACAGAAAGAAAAGATTATTGGATGGTGAGTGATATTACAGTTGTTTCTGGCTTCCATATGCATGTATGTGCATACGCATCCTCCCCCACCTGCACACACATAAACATGCATGCCACATATAGGCCCTTGACTGAGGACTTTGCATGTTATAGACAGAAGATGTTATTTGAATATAGTTATTAGAGAGGAGACTACTCATCATCCACTTAAAATACTTCCCGGCGACATAGTAGTGTTGTATGGAAACCAAAGCAGTCAGCTTTGCATTTGGACAACTGATGTAGCAAGAAATCTTGCAAATTATATATATGGTGCTATTTGGTTTGTTGGTGTTTTAAAACACTGCATGCTTGACCAGGGGCTGGATTTTTCTGCCTTGTAGACCAAGCTTTGGTTAGTTTTCCTTAGTCTCTGTAGAAGCTGAGGACAAGGAACTGACCTTTTTGTGACCTTCTGCTGAGTCTTTCCCTTTCAAACCACTCACATAACGAAGTAAGTCAGTGGTAAGCTTGGCCAGGGGGAACTCCTGGAACTTTTTGGGTATCTTTGCTCATGAGTTGCTTGAATCACACTTTCCTGTGGTTCTGGACTGCCTTTCTGGTGCTCTGCCTGGTGTTGGAGGAGGAGCCCGAATCTAGGCGGGATGGTGAGAGGGCTCTGCCCGAGTGAAGTGTAAATCCTGGAGAGGCTGTGACAAGGGTCTGTGCCAGAATGTGTAGAGAGAGAACAGCTGGAGGCTATGGCTCTCTCTAGGAGGATGATTCTAAATTTGTCCCTTAGAAGCTATCAGAAAATTCAAGCTATTTATCAGGTTCATGGACCCAGTTCCTGCTCAGATCCGTGGTCCTGATCTTGGTCATTGTCTGTGTGTGCTTGTCTTCCAGGTTTCTATCTGCATCATCACCTTGTCTGTCATCCTCAGCGACCTTTTGGTTGTGCTTAGTTTGGCTGCATGCAAGCAGCATTTTTGGATGCATGAATGAAGCAGATAAAATTCCCCAGGGTGACTGATCTGTCCTTCATCTATTTTTAGTCCTGCAAGAATTTACCATAGCCCACAGCATAACTCAATCACGGGAAGCCAGAGAGCAAATTCTGAGGCTCCCTGCCCCTTAACCCCCCACCCCCACCCCCGGGCATTTGGTGTAGGCTAAGCTTAAAGGCGTGTTAGTCAATCATTGATTATTTAAGGCATGTCATACTCAGGTTTCTATAGTCATCAGAGCGTCACTGTCACAATTCATCCCTGGCTCCTCATTTTGTGCTGCACAGAACTGCACACTCTCAATCTCTCTCTCTCTCTCTCTCTCTCTCTCTCTCTCTCTCTCTCTCTCTCTCTCTCTCTCTGTACGGGTGTATGTATGTGTGTGTGTGTGTGTGTGTGTGTGTGTGATGACAATCAATTCACTTTCAATCAAGGAGTCTTACTTAGGAGAACCCTTGGGTGGAAGCTTATTGTGTAAGGATGAAATGAACTGTCTTGTCTTTTTTCCATTGTGGGAGGACACAGCACGGTGGTGATGACTTTGAGGCAGAGGACACACCTTTACCAGACACTAGAATAGCCAGTGTCCTGATTTTAGCCCCTGCAGCCCCAGAACTTGGGTAATAAACATCTATTACTTAGCCTGAACAGACTAAGACGTCATTATACCCCACCCCCGGAGTTCAGCATAATGCCTTGAGCTTTTCTTATTGAACAGCTAGGGGGTGGCTGCCTTTCCCATTCTTGTTTTATTGGAAGTATGTCACTGTCGGGGTGGGCTTTGAGGTTTTCTATGCTCAGGATACTGCCCAGTGTCTCACTTGACTTCCTATTGCCTGCAAGATGTAGGACTTTCAGCTACTCCACCAGCACCACATCTGCCTACATACTGCCATGCCCCCACCATGATTTTAATGGACTGCATCTCTGAAACTGTAAATGAGCCCCAACTAAAATTTTTTTTTTATAGGAGTTGCTGTGGTCATGGTGTCTCTTCACAGCATTAAAAACTCTAAGACAGGGGTTAAGGACGAAGTCTTTCTGTGTGGTAACCTGTGATGACTTTATGATGTATCCACTTGGCTAGGCTGAGGGACATCCTGCAGGATTCTGGGGGGAGTTCCCTGGTGGGGTGCTCTACAGGGAGACTCTAGCAACTCTCAATTATTCAATCAAACTCAACCCTTAGGTGCAGCTTTGAAGGGATTTTTGAGGCTGTAGTATCCCTGATCAGGTACATTTCAATTAGTCAAAAAAGGCTGATATTCTGGCTGGAGATAGAGCTCAGTTGGTAGAATGCTTGCCTAGCATGCATGAAGCCCTGGACTCAGCCTCAGCACCACACATGCCATGTATGGTGATGCATGCCTGTGATCCCAGCATTCAGGAAGTGCAGAAAAATAGAATCCATTTTCAACCAGTTGAGGTCACCCAAAATAATCCCTCCCCTTGTTTATTACTATTACTACTACTACTACTACTACTATTATTATTATTATTATTATTATTATTATTATTATTTTAAGATAAGGTATCCTGTATCTCTAGGTTGCCTCTAACTCGTTTTGTAGCTAGGGATGACCTTTGAACTTACAATCTACTAAGGCCATTTGCAAGGTAGCTGAGATCACTCACATTCATAACATTCGTTTGTTTGTAACTGGGTTCCTCAATGGTTCTAGCATCAAGCCAGGGCAATGGGAACCCTGCCCTTGAAGCCTGGATTTTGTGACGGGAAAACAAGGACAATAAGGTTGGCACGGAGTGGTTAGAAGGTGGGACTGGGAGATGGTCCATATACAGAGGGATCAAAGAAGGACCTGGAGGTAAAGGAGAGAGCCTGGCAAGTGTAAGACATTCCAGCTGTTCTGTTGGGGGTGCTCTGAGTGGAGGTAGGGATGGGGCGTGAGAGAGAAACCATGTGGGCCATGCAAGTCAAGATAAGGATGTTTGACTACTCCAAGGGATAAATATTTTATATGTTTAAAAATCTTTGGACCCCTATACATATATACGCATTTATTTTTATCGTGTTCCAATCTGTTTGCATTTTGAGCCTTTTAAGGTGGTCCTGCATCATTCGTGGCTTAGTGTCTGTGCTTGCCTTATTTCTTCTCAGCTCTTTCTTGTAGCCCTCCTGGGTATCATGGCCCCTGTGTTGGGTGAGCATCCATTAGCTCTTGCCTGACTCTCCTTCACCCATTCTCCAGCCGTATGCTTTGAATTCTTACCTGTTGAGGGAAAGCAGACCTTGCACCTTCCACATTCATTTGCCTGACAGTTTCCTGGTCTCCACATTGATTTTTGGTCCTATTAAGACTCGCAGAGAAGGCTCCTTCCTGCTTGCTGGGAGGTTCCCCAGCCTCATTATTCCTAGTCTTCTGTCACCACCTGAGGTGTGGGAGCGCAACCCTTCCTCTGGCTATCAACCCTTCCTGACTGCTGGGTCCCTGCTGCTCTCAGGGATCAGTTCTTAAGTAATGGAACCGAGTGGCATCCTGGGAACACAAGGCAGTGGATGCCACCAGTTCTGTGGGCAAGGGAGATAGGAAATGCCTGTTGGCGGAAGCACGAAGAGGCAAGCCTGTGACTGAAGCAATCAGAATCTAAGAGTTGAGCTTAAACCCAGCCTGTGTCTTCCTTTGCTGTTATCCTTTCAAGATCTACCAGTGGGTTCCTGGTAGTTTTTGGGAAAGCAGTTAGTTATAGAGATGGAGCTAAATTTGAAAGCTAAGCTGACTTGTGTGGTGATATTGTGTTCCCCAAAATGTTGTGCACCCCCAAAATATTGTGCACCCTAATAAAGTTATCTGGTTAGAGAACAAAACAGCCATAATATTAAACATAGAGGTTAGGCAGTGGTAGCACATGCCTTTAATCCAATCACTTGGGAGGCAGAGATCCATCCGGATCTCTGTGAGTTCAAAGCCACACTGGAAACAGCCAGACATGGTGACACACACCTTTAATCCCAGGAAGTGAGCCTTTAATCTCAGGAAGTGATGGCAGAAAGCAGAAAGGTACATAAGGCGTGAAAACCAGGAACTAAGCCTGGTTAAGCTTTTAGGCTTTTGAGCAGCAGTTCAGCTGAGATCCATTTGGATGAGGACTCAGAGGCTTCCAGTCTGAGGAAACAGGATCAGCTGAGGAATTGGCAAGGTGAGGTGGCTGTGGCTTGTTCTGCTTCTCTGATTTTCCAGCATTCACCCCAATACCTGGCTCTAGGTTTGTTTTTATTAATAAGAACTTTTAAGATTCATGCTACAGACTTGAGTTGGAAGTCGGGTTCTACTGTTTATCTGTGGGTGAACCGAGAATGGCATTGTCTACCCGTGAGATGATTGGACAAAGCAACTGCCTTGGTACGGTAGATGGGATGGGGTCAATTGGGGGTGTTAGGCCTTGTGATCTTGAACAAGGTGACTTCTTATAGAAGCCGAGGGGCAGGAGGTAATTGTCACTTACTGGATACATGTACCCCCTCCGTTTTCATTCACCAGGTGAGAGAAGTATCAGTTGCTCTAAGAGCTGTAACTGGCCTTTCAAGGTACACAAAGAACGTCAGGATGGCCACATCTATGTGTATACGGGCAGCAATAATTGGACAAGGGTGTATTAAAAAAAAAAGACATGAAGTCGGAAGGCAGACGTGGGGGATTGGAAAAAGATGGAGTGAGACAGTGTGTGTGGGGGAATATGATTGAAATTCACTTTATGCATGTGTGAAATTCCGGAAGAATTTCAACTATTAAATAGTGTATATTAAGACATTTTTGAAGTCATGGCGATGATGGTCAAGTTCCTGGGTTTGTAAATACCTGCAGCACTTGACCAGACTCATTTAAAAGTGAAACAGAAGGGAGGCGGTTTTAGCAACAGATAGTTGCACATGTTGTGAGTTGTTGTTGAACCATACAACGCCTTAAGAGTCAAAACGGTGAATGATATGCTGTGTGTACTTGAGTCAAAAAAAAAAGCAAGTGGAGACAGGCCTACCAGCTGTTTGATAACTCCCCTCTCCACCCCCACGGAGGCTAGTTCAGTAATAACGTGACCCACTTAAGAGCTACATGGGGCTGATCCTAGACGGTAAGTTAGATACCTGTGTCTAACCTCTTCCCTTGACAGACCAGGGTTTGGAGACCCTGATAGTGGGGCTTGCTAAGCCATGTGGTACCCAAATATGTGCAGAGACAGCTGTTGCTCTGTGCCAAACTGATCATTTCGGTCTCTGGAACAGTCCGGGCTCCCTGGATGATGAGATGGGGCTTCTCCTCCATGAACTGCATTGACAACCCTCACCTCAAACCGGCCACACTCGCCCTCATGTTAGGGATCCCACACAGGCTGTTCACTCTGTCTTCATCCCCTCCTCCGCTCTGATAATTCTTAGTCATTTCTTGAAGTTTCCTGCGCAATATCATTTTATTCAGAAAGCGTTTCTGGGGCTCCCAGCCTTGGGTAGCTGAGCCTGTAGGGCACTTCTTAGTAACCTGTACTTCCGCTAAGTCTCACATGTGGAGTCACTTGTAAACCGTGCGCTCCCGTGCACGAGGGTGGGGTTGCTCTGTCTTCCCCTCAAGGACTTGGCGTCGTTAAAAAGAATACATCAATCCCGCCTTCTCACAAGGTGAGAGTGGAGATACTAAGTCTTTCTTTGTGTTAACAGGCAGGAGTAGCTGGCGGAAGTAGGGCAGACATCAGTCTCCATCGACCGCCCGACCCGGGCACTGGCAGGTATTCAGAGGAGAGGTGCAGGTGAGCGTTGGGGTGGGGGTGGAGGCTGGCTACCCACATTCCCTCTGTTCGTGTGGGAGAAGAGATGGTCAGTCACCAGCAGTGGGAATAGAGGTTGGACACAGGGGATGACTTTGTGGTATGATATTAAGGTTTGTTTTAAAATGGGTCGGGTGAGAGAGGATGGTTGTGGAAAAGCTTCCCTAGGGGCTACCGAAAAGAGGCCAGAGTTCCATTTCAGCGGGTTATTTTAGGCTTACCCCAGGCAGCGGGGCAGAGGAGACATCCTCTTAGGGTCCGATTGTTCCCTTCCTCTGACCCGTAATAAATGAAGTCACACTGTTGCCAATAAGCACTCAAGCTCGCTCCCAGTCCCGCGGCTCTAAATGTCGCTATGGAATGTTCTGAAGTCACCTTTTGTCTAGAAAACCTGCTTTGGTGGCTTAGCATGGCCAATCTTTTTCTGCAAGGGCTTGCTTGTTCTGCACCTCAAAGTGAGGACAGCAAAGCAAAGCAGTTTACCTCCCGTGGTCCTGTGTCAACACTCGGCCTAAAGGAAGCGGAGGGTGCAAGGGGAGGCAAGGGATTAAAATAATAACCTGCGATTCTAATTCCCCCAGTACAAACCAAGCCACCTGGACACTGTTGTGTGTCCTAATCCCCACCAGGCTGGGACACATTTTCTCTTTCTCTGCCTTTTAAAGTGGATTTAAAAAAAAAAGGGAATGGTCTTGAATATGCAAATGAATCTAACTTAATTAACTTTTATGACCACCTCTCCTTTGAAATAACCACGGGGGCCAATTAGATTCCATTAAAATCCAGTCATTTCCCACCCGCTTCTGTGAGAGACCCCTGTTTTCTCCAAGAAGCCACAACAGAAACGTAAAAAGAGCCAATCAGGATCAACGGGAGAGTTAGGCTGTCTGTCTGTAGGGCTCAGCTTCCCGATGCCCCAGAAGCTGCTGATGGAGTGACTGTTCCAGTTTGTCACTGAGTCCCCAGGAGCCCCAAGCAGCGGCAGAACCAAGCCATTCCAGGTCAGCTTGTAACAGCTGACCCAGAGTTAACCACAAATGCCAGGCGCGCGCGTGCACGAGAAGGGTGGTGGTATTTCAGGCTTTTGAGCAGAAACAAACCTCACAGGGATGGTGGCCTTGACCCGGGGCAGGGTGGGGGCTTGAGAGGCACACAGGCCACTCATCCTCAGCTGTCCATTTTATAGTATATGTTCTCTTTCCACTGATCGGAAACGTATTTATTTATTTAAAAAAAATAGGAAAGCAAAACCACAAAACAACAACCACCAGATACCACTAAGTGGCTGAAAGATGTGAACTGTTTCAGGAAGAGCCTAGAAGCGCCTTCTATTCTGTTCCTTTCCTCTGACAGAACTTTCGAGGACTTTGCAGATCGTGGTAGCAGGAGTTTTGTGCATGTGTGTATGTGCACACACGTTTTAGCACACAGCTCCGAGTCGGGAGTGTGTTTACATTGCCGTCAACCATCATCATTATCCACCACCAGAACTTTCCATCTTCCCCATGGAAACTCCGTTCCCACCAAACACTAATGCCCAGCCCTGGCAGCCCCCAGCTTGCATCTGTCTCTAGAAACCTGATGAGACACCTCACTTAAGCGGACTCCCAGCTCCGCCGTTTTTCTGCTTCATTTAACCCGATGTCCTCAAGGTTCATCCGTGTGGTAACGTGCGTCAGCATTTCCTTCCTTTTAAGTCTGAATCCTGTTCCATTGTGAGCGTGTATCACATTTGCTCTGATAGTTGCTCTTTGATAACTGTTACAATGGTTGCCTTTTGCCACGACTCCTACTAAGAACATGGGTGTGAAAGTATCTTCCCTAGGCCCCCGGTTTAAATTCTTTTGAACAGGTACCTAGCACCTCCCTTTTCTTTAAAACCTGTGTTTACCACAACTTGTGTCTCCTGTCTTAACACCGTGTAATTCGACAGCTGTCAGTGTCTTTTTTCCGCCCCCTGCCCGGGGAGTGTTGTCCTTGTCTAGAGAAGTGGGTGGCGGCTGCCTCATCAATGACCTAATCTACATGGAGGTTCCTTCAGACTGTTCAATGACATGTATCAGAGTTTTAGGGTTCCGTGTTGCCCCGCAGTTGTGGAAACATCTTGTGACATGTGACTAGCAGGCTGCAAATTCATTTTATGACAGCCGCAGCCTGTATTTCTTCTTCACACCGCTGAACTCTCTCTAGAGCAGAGGTGTGGCGAAGAGCAAAGCCAGGGTCGCCTCAGGTGACTGCGCCCTGTGCAGGATGCTCGTTGGGAGGAGAATTGCTGCGGTTGGAGTTCTCATCAAGCAGATTTTTTTTTTAAAAAAAAACAAGTTTATATTCTCGAGGTGGGAATTTTAAAATGACGAAGAGCACCATTTAAAACTAATTTTAAAGACTGGATCATGAGGGAACCACTCTTGTAACTGTGAGAAGGAGGAGAAATAAAGGTAAGGAAAAATGAACCGCCAAATCCTGGCTTTTTATTAAAGCAATAGTTTCATCTTGCTCTCGGGCCCTTTAGCTTAATTGGGTCTTAAAGGTGTTCCTCTGCCGTGTTCATGAGGAAGCATTTGTGCCTGGATTATTATAACTTCAACAGCTGTGGACACTCGCTCCTAGGCTCTGCCAGCCGTGCTCACGAGTTGCCTCAGACAATCAAAGCAAGTGTGCATCTAGTGCTTCTTCAGCTCCGGTTTTGGTACAAGAATTCAACTTTTATTTGGTGTCAAGGTATTAATACTTTTCCAGCCTTTGTTACTGCTAATGTGACTTCTATCACAAACAGATAGTGTTTCTTTTTCTTGATAAAATGAGACCAACGTTTTAAAACTCTCAGCTGGGGCCTGGAGAGATGGCTCAGAGGTTAAGAATGTGTTTTGCTCTTGCAAAGGACCTGAGTTTGATTTCCAGCTCCTATCTTACAAGGACCTCCAGTTCCAGGGAAACCTATATGCAGAGACACATGTGCATATAAAAAAATTAAAAAAAAATTTAAGACAAAACAACCCCTCTCAACTGTCTCCATTTCCATCTGTTCCTGTAGATACAAATGTGAGGGCTGGAGCTGTAGCAACTATCTTGGAAACATGAGGCAATGAACCAACATGCTTACTTAGAAAGTTAAAGTTGGGAGGTGGAAGGAACTGAGATCCTGAAGGTGTCTTGAGCAGCTGACCTGCCCCAGCAGCTACATTTTTCAGTCATGGAGAAAGAGAAACTACTTAAGACATTGTTAGATGGAAATTCAGAGACTTTCCGGCTAAAAATATCCCTAGTCACATTTTCCAGATAAGGGACCTGAAACAGCAAATAAGTTGCCAAAATCTAAAATATTTCAGGATGCTCTGGGAATTTGGCCTTCCATAGTCTGACCCAGAGTAAGCAGCCTTCCCTCTTAGACACGCTAGATTGCAGGCTACTCACCAACCTCTGGGGAAACTTGGCCTTGATGCTGAACATCTCTCTCTCTCCCTTCTGTTCAAGTCTGGTTCCTGATGACTCTGGTAAAATACACCAACAAGAGTAACTTCGGGAAGGTGGGGTTTCGGTTACCTCACAGTTCCAGATTACTGTCGATCGTGACAGGAAGGTGGAGGCAGAAGGCTTGGAAGCAGCTAATCATGTCACATCTGCAGCCAAGGGCAGAGAGAACAGATGCGTGAATGCTAATCACTTCACCCACTTTCTCGAACCCGGGGAATGGTGCTGCCCACAGTGACCAGGTTTCCCCACATCAGTTAATGTCATCAAATCAACCCTCCAAAGACCCACTTAGGCCATCCTGAGCTAGACAATCTCTTATTGAGGCTCTAGACCAGTTGTTCTCAACCTTTCTAATGCTGCGGCCCTTTATACAGTTCCTCATGCTGTGCTGACCCCCAACCATAAAATTATTTTTGTTGCTACTTTGTAACTATCATTTTGCTACTGTTATGAATCGTAATATAAATGTCTGTGTTTCCCTGTGGTCTTAGGTTGTAGACAAATTTCTAAATGGTCTTAATAAATAAAAAAAAACAGCCGGGCGGTGGTGGCGCACGCCTTTAATCCCAGCACTCAGGAGGCAGAGGCAGGCGGATCTCTGTGAGTTCGAGGCCAGCCTGGTCTCCAAAGCGAGTACCAGGAAAGGCGCAAAGCTATACAGAGAAACCCTGTCTCGAAAAACCAAAAAAAAAAAAAAAAAAAACCACGGAGCCAGAAATTTGGGTTAAAGCCTGAGAGAAAGCTCAGAATACTAGGACAAACCATGAGTTAACCTCACCTCACCAACTCCACAGCTTCCAAAGAGAGCTTTCTCCTACATACTCACATTTATATGCTTTTTCTGTTCTGTTCTCTCATTGGCTCTCTTGGCCCAGCTACATCACTTCCTCTTCTTGCCCAGCTCTGTCACTTCCTGTCTGTCTATACAGACTTCTAGACCTCTGTGGTTAACTAGTCTTGGAATTTAAGGTGTGGCTCTGTTTCCCAGTGTGGCCTTGAACACACAGAGATCCTGCCTGCCAAGTGACAGGATTAAAGGCCTGTGCTACCATTGCCTGACTTCTTTGTTTGCTTATAATGGCTGTTCCTATTCCTCTGATCTCCAGGCAAGCTTTGTTTATTAAAGCACCAATAAAATATCACCACATTTCAGCACAAATAAAATATCACCACACTGAGCACAGGAAAACTTCCAGCTACATTAGGTGACCCCTGTGAAAGGGTGGTTTGAGTCCTCAAAGGGGTCAGGACCCACAGGTTGAGAACAACTCCTCTGCTAGGTGGTTTCATGTTTTCGTTTAAAACTAACCTATCGCACCTTCTCATAAATGTCAGTGTGATGTGTCAAGAACCGGACCTGAGCTCACTTCTTACTTCCTTGCTTAAAACCTTCAACAATATTCAGTAGGCAACACCCCCCCACCCCCATCCCACCCCCACTCCACACACTCACACACACACACACACACACACACATATACACAGGACTTGACAGTAGGTAACTAAGGAACGCTGAGTGGGAGAGATAGTGGATGAGTACATCCGTTGGTTTTCCAAAACCATATGGTCATTCCTGAAAACATACACACAAGTTAATATTATACAGATTGAGCAGTTTGTATTTAGACACACACACACACACACACACACACACACACACACACACACACACGCACACACACACACACGTATGTAAGATTAAAGGAAAAGAGACCATAAATTTGAAAGTGGGAGGTATAGGAGGGCTTGGAGTGAGGAAAGTTAAGGAGAAAATGATGTAATTATATTAACATCTCAAAAAAATTTAAATAAAACCAATTGTGTCCATACATTAGTTAGCTATTGCTGTGGAACAAATAGCCCCTTCCCTAAAGCAAGTGGCTACAAAAACCAATGATGCTAATTTTTTTTACAGTGTTTCTAAGAGTGAGGGGGTAGCTTGGCTGAATGATTCTGGCTCAGAGCTTTTGTAAAGTGACATTCAGGATGCTAGCAGGGCTTCTGTCCTCTGAGTAAGAGGCCAAAGCTAGAAACTTACTGCATAAAGCTCCATGGCTGTTGGCTGGACACTTGGGTCCCTCCACATGTAGGTCTTTCTCCACAAGGTGTCAGCTGACTTCCGGTAGACTCTTACAGTGTAGAACAAGTGAGCAAGGATAGCCAGAGACGACATGTCTCTTATGACCTCAGCTCAGGAGTGATATTGTCACTCTCTCGGACACACCTACAACACCGGACACAGTGTTGGGAGGGACCTCACCAGGATGTGGACACTCTGGAAGCAAAGGTCCTGGGTGACCATGGTGGAAACTGCCCCTGTGGCAGGGATGAGACCCAATACTGCTAGCTATTGCTGAATCCCAGGCATCTGTCAGCGTGGTGGAACATATAAGACCCGTGTTTGAGACGCTACCATTTCTAAAATAAAGGCAGAAACACAGGGTTCTAAGTCAGATGTTATGATAGTAACTCTTGTTTCAGGATTGCAAAAAAAAAAAAAAAAATCTCCTCCAGGGGCCAGAGGAGATAAAAACACTGTACCTTTTTTTTTTTTTGGCCCATGAGCTGTCGTTTCACAACCTCTCTGGCCTGTAGCCCTCAGATGTATGGGCTTCTAATTCCAATCTGTGCTGCTGTCTGGGGTGATATTTTAGTCGTTCGCACAGTGAGCCCAAACTTAGCGAGAAACATGATGGTTTCGTAACGGCTTCCCCAGACAAAGCAGGGAAGAGTGAAGACGGGGATGCTTCAGCCTGATGCTCACGGCCATGCGATTGACTGTGCAGGGGAAGGTACCTGGAGTCTTTTTATTTTATCCCCCCTCCCCCCTGTGTGTGTGTGTGTGTGTGTGTGTGTGTGTGTGTGTGTGTGTGTGTGTGTGTGTGTGTGTGAATGTGAATACGAGCACCCACAGACCACAGCAAGCGGGAGGAAGTTAGACAACTTCTGGGAGTTGGTTTCTCCTCCCATTATGAAATGGACGGATTGGACGCAAGTCGTCAGGTTGGCACAGCAAGAGCTTTTACCTGCTGAGCGTCTCTTCGGTCCCAGAACCAGATACGTTTGAGAGAGAAGAGTGTGAAGAGTGTGGTGGAGTAATAATATTGATGACATGCTGACCAGAAGTTGGAATAGACTAAAGTAAACCTGGATGTCAGGTCACCATCCCAAGAGTCCTCAGAGCCGGGCAGTGGTGGCACATGCCTTTAATCCCAGCACTCGGGAGGCAGAGGCAGGTGGATCTCTGTGAGTTTGAGGCCAGCCTGGTCTACAGACTGAGTTCCAGGACAGGCTCCAAAGCTACACAGAGAAAACCTGTCTCAAAAAACCAAAAAAAAAAAAAAAGTCTTCAGAAACATCCTCATATCCTCTCTCTCTGTCTGTTGCTCTTCACTCTCTCGTCTCGAAGCACACACACACACACTTCCACACCCGGCTGCCCACATGCCTGCTGTCTCCTGTGTGTTTTATCTCCCTTTATCTTCTGCTTCTTCCTGGACTTTAAGAGCTAGTGCAAGAGTACTTTCTGTTCTGTGTCTTTACCTCCTTCCCTCCGCTCTACAATAACTGCTTTCTCATTTTCTACACATCCCGTGTGTGTGTGTGTGTGTGTGTGTGTGTGTACACATCCTCAATCCAGTATTTGTCCAGCAGAGCTCTTGTCCCCACAAGCAGGGCTCTATCACTCTCCATGGCTCCTGGTTACTCTGTCACAAAGGCAGGTACTTGGATGATCATTTAGTGAAATTTTATTTTCAAATATTACCTTCCTTTTTTTCCCCTCTAAGATCCCCTGTAGATGACAGCCAAGAATGGAAATACTAGGTAGACAATAAGGGATAAAGTGCAGAAGCAGGATGAGTCCTTAAGCTGGGTAATTGGCTCTTGAGTAGCTGACCCTTGATCCAGATAGGGGTCGCATTCATTAAAACCATTCTCTTCCTTTTTACCTCAAGGGAACGGACTTTGTGTTGTGAGTGAGCTTCTATGGTGATAGAATGGCTATCGCCTTTCCGGTAGAGACTGTGTGCCCTACGAAAGCCAGCTCCCTCAGAAGTTCATAACCAGCGGAAGTCAGTCCCAGACACACACAGGACCCGTGGGAAGATGTCTCTCTCACAGACGTGTCTGGTACTTCTAAGGCCCTATGTATACCAGGGAGGAGGGTGGGGACTGATTGGCGGCAATGCCCCTCAGTGAATGCTCAGAAATGTAATTAAGCTGCGGGGCTGGCCACATGGCTTCCATGGACACAGCAATGGCTGTCCAAGCCTTCCCAGAACCCACATAAGGTCGAAGGAGAAAGCTGACTTTGAAAGTTGTCTTGTGACCTTCCTATGTGTATGGTGGCATGCACTCCCTCCCTCCATCATATACATAATAATAATATGATGATGATAAAGAATAAGCTGTAATATGAATGCTAAAGGGAGAGTCTGTCAGAGGGAAATGTTTTTCTTGGTAGTAGGTGGAAGTAATGGTAGAACACCATTAGAATACAATAAATTGTTCCTATTTCTTGTGTGTGTGTGTATGCATGCATATGTTTGAATGTACAGTATGTTTATGCATGTGCATGTAGAGGCCAGAAATGGATATCAGCTGTCTTCCTCAGTGGCTGTCCACCTTATTTTTTGAGACCAAGGTATCCTGGTTAACTTTCACTCAACTTGACACAGCCTAGAGTCATTTGAGAGCAGAGCCCTGACTTAGGAGTTGCCTAGATCAGATTGGCCTGTCATTATATCTACTGGGGGAAGAGGGTTATCTTGACTATTAATTGATAGAGGAGGGCCCAGACCACTGTGGGTGGCACCATTCCCTAGGCAGATGGTTCTGGGATGTATAAGAAAGCTTGCTGTGGTGGTTTGAAAGAAAATGGCCCCCAAAGGGAGTGGCACTAATGGGAGGTGTGGCCTTGTTGGAGGAAGTGTGTCACCAAAGGAGTGGGCTTTGAGGTTTCCTATGCTCAAGCTATACACAGTGAGATGTTGCCTGTGAGTCAAGATGTAAGAAGTCACAGCTCCTGCTCTAAAACCATGTCTGCCTGCCTGCTGCCTTTCTTCTTACCATGATTAAATGGACTAAACCTCTAAACTGTAAGTGAGCCACCCCAATGAAATATTTTCCTTTATAAGAGTTTCCATGGTCATGGTGTCTCTTCACAACAATAGAAACCCTAACTAAGACAGAAGTAATGTATAATGCACGACTGAGCCAGCCCGCAGAATCCATCCATGGTTTTGAATGTACTTCCCTGGGCTGTGAGTTACCTGGTTAGAGGTAACACTGGGTGGAACAGCAAGCAGACAGGCCTGCGTCCACTCTCCTGCTTGTGTTTCTTCAGTGATGAACTATGTGACCTGGAAGTGTTAGCCAAAGAAGTCTAGGGTGTTTTTATCATAGCAACAGAGTGAAACTGGAATAGAGTGTCTCCCATTGAACCCGGAGCTTGCTGATTTAGCCAGATTGGTTGGTTAGCAAGATCCAGGGATCCTCCTTTCTCTGCCTCCACACACTGTGATTACAGGTGCAACCTGCCATAGATGGCTTCTTCATGAATGCTGGGCACCAAATTCGGGTCCCCTTATGCTTATATACGGCAAGCACTTTAGCCATGGAGCCATCATCACCTAGCCCCCAAGTTATTAATTTTTATACAAATGCCAAATAGATGGTGTAGAGCAAAGAAGAATCATACAGTGCTTTTTCATTGATGAGTTCTCTTTTGGGCTCTTAAATTGGAGAACCCAGACAACCTGGACTTAGTTATGGCCCTGATCCTCCTTGGTGGTGTGATTTGGAGTTAGTCATTCTCTCTCTCTCTCTCTCTCTCTCTCTCTCTCTCTCTCTCTCCTCTTCCCTCCCTCTTAACTTGAGCCATCTTGTAGTTTAAAATAGCTACTAGCCAGGCGTGGCAGCAAACATGTAAACCCGGCTCCTCAGGGCGGGGGTGAGGCAAGAGGATCGTGAGTTCAAGGCAAGTATGAGTAATTTAACAGGATTTCATGGCAGAAGTAGTAGGGGCTGCTGATCTAAACCTAGCCCACAAAGTTAGATGAGGTATTTGAAAGACTGTGTGGACTGAGTGGAGTCTATAAATGGTAGTTAGGGTTATTATCAGGATAATTTTCAAGCAGGGTGAAGGAGGAAGGGAGTGGGCGGGAGGAACAGAGAAGTATAGTTAACCCGCCCCCAGCCCTTCTCTGACTGAAACCTTGGCTTATCCTGTGAAAGCGAAGCTATTAATACTACCCAGTAAACACGTGTGCTTAGAAATTAGTCTGAGGTAAGGTTGCGTCTGCTTGGGAGGTTGGTTTTGACATCACGCGCTTTCAGCCCGTGGCTGGCAGTCAGTTTGATGCTCTGTTATTGCTTGCTTTGGAAAGAGCGAGTCCAAATCGAAGCTTTTCCCTGTTTAAACTGCTTCTGCAGAGCCCCATAGTGTTGATTATAGGTCTCACATTCTGCAAACTGGTTGTGTCATTCTTGACTCACCTCCAGACGCATAAATAGCTCGTAGAAAACACAGACTTTTTTTTTTTAAAGTTGCCCATTTTTTTTTTTTTTTTTTGGTTTTTCGAGACAGGGTTTCTCTGTGTAGCTTTGCGCCTTTCCTGGAACTCACTCGGTAGTCCAGGCTGGCCTCGAACTCACAGAGATCCGCCTGGCTCTGCCTCCCGAGTGCTGGGATTAAAGGCGTGCGCCACCACCGCCCGGCCCATTTTTTTTTTAACCCCATACTTTTGTGTGTCCTGGGAAGTAGACAGGACATGCGACATCTTTATTGTCCTAAAACCTTCATAAATTCCCTTTAGAATCTTCCAGAAAAGAGGCAAGCAAATTCAGAAGCGCTTCTGTGTGTGACCTTGGTTGTTCTCCCGATACAGAACAAAGGACAATGATAACAGCTCCAGAGGCTGTCGGGAGCCTGAGCAGATGAAACGAAGAACACCTGGTGTGTGGCAAGTGGCCAATAGACATAATTGCACTTAGCGTTTCTACTAATAATAACCTGAAAGGCACGCAGAACAAAATGACGTTTGAAACAAGTCCTGGAAAGATTGCTTTATACTTCATAGTCAAGAGGCTGCCCATCAGTATTTCCCACGTGTTGATTCAGAAGAAAATCTGACTTGGAGGGAGAGACAAACGTTAGCATGTAGAAAAAAATCTACATCCCGATGCCATAGATGGAGGACATTTCAGTACATCGAAAGCTTCTGAACGAGGTAATCCAAGCTGAACTGTGCCTGTGAAGCTGTTATCATTGCTGTTTGATTGAGCAGATGATCTGTCACTCTATAACATATTGATTGCTAGGGATTAGTAGCTTTAGAAGCCTTTGAGGATAGACCTCTGCCTCGTGGAAGACTGGATTTCAACTTCCAATCCCTGGTAACGCCACAAAGAAAAACATCACAAATGCCATCTCCCAACTTCCACTTAAGCCCCCTGAATGAAACAAAACAAAATGCAGCAGCAGCAGCAGCAGCAACAACAACAACAACAACAAAAAACCCTTTGGCCCTGGATGGGAGACATGTCATCTGATCCATTCTAAAGATTAGATCATTACATACTATTGTCTCCTCCCTTAATAATTAATGTGGCTGGGCCTGTCAATCACCCAGCCAGGAGACCACTCCTTGGGAAATCTGATAGACCTGAAGAAGCTTAAGGGGATGGGAGGAATAATTATCCCCTTAATGAGTCAATGTACTTCTACCTCCTGGAAGCCCTGCCCCTCCCAGGGTACTAGTTTGCAGATCTCCCCTGCTGCGACTGCTTGATCTTTGAGTTCGAAATTCAAAGAGCATCATTTTCCTTCTGTTCCTCTATCTTTTTCCAGGAGTCTGGTGGGTGCTTCCCTTGTCTGAGCATGCTTTCCCTAACACTCGGGGTTTTCACACTGGTTCTCTGAAGCCCTCCTTCCTTGGTGTGCCAGCTCTCTGTTGCCGATCATCCTGGTTTTCTTGAATCCTATAGATATCTTTTCCTCTTCTCCATTTCTCTCCTCCTAGCAGCTACCAAGATTTACAGCTTGCCCTTCCTGCTGTTTTTCTTTCAAAGGTAATAAAATGGTCCTTGAGTTCCCTTCTGGGTCTATTTTAAAATTCTTTTACTAATGAGGCTAGGAACTCCAAGGGAACCCGATTTCCCTGGTAGCAATGTTGAAAACAGTATCTTGTTTCGTGATGACGACCAGTGTAAGGCAAGACGACCTCTGCAGCTTCCAGCACCCCATGTCACCTGGTTTCTGGACCAGAAGACTGCAAATCAGTGGTCAGGAGCTCTTCAGGGCCGGTCAAATACATCCTCCACCTGTCACTCGGGCTGGAGACCTATTCTTAGACTCTCAATTCTTACAGACCTTATTAAAATGGTAATATCCATGCTGTCATCAATCACTGACAAATTTTGTATGCGAAACTTTGGTTCCTGTTTGCCGATTAAGCTTGTCTGGAGGAGGTGGTTCACTGGGAAGTGCTGAGAAGTGGTAGCCATTCTACAGGGAATTAAAGGGATGTATGGTCATTGGGGTGGGGGAGATGAGAAGGGCAGCCGGTCTAAAACTCTACCGTCAGAGGAAGTTGACGGGACCATGTTGTGTCCTGAATTCAGCTTAGTTTTTGTGGCCCTCTCTCCTGCTTACAGGCACCGATGGAGTCTGAACAGAGATTTCTCCCTTTTGATTGAACATTGGGGTAATGCATCATTAAGTAAGTCTGTGTCTGTGTGAGCATTCAGGAGTGTACATCATATATCTAGATGGTATAGTACACTACATACCTAGGCTTCAGTGTGTGTGTGTGTGTGTGTGTGTGTGTGTGATTGCCTATTGCTCTTAGTGTCACATTGAGGAAAAATAGCATGCGATTAAATTAAGCGTGTGTATATACACACACACACACACACATACACACACACACACACACACACATACACACACACACACACACACACACACACACACACACAAACAACACAGTCAAGAATAAACATGTATTCCAGGCTGGCCTCAAACTTGCTGTGTGGCTGAGGCTGGCATTGAACTCCTGATCTTCCTGCTCCTGCCTCCCAAGTGCTCACATGCCAGGCATGCGCCACTGAGCCCAGTTTCTCCTTTATGGGTATGATCAAGTGTTGCAGACTGTACATAACCGTATTGCTTCATTTTCATACCAATGGCAGTAGAGTGAGTTTATCTAGTTCAACTTCATACAAACGTGTATCCTATGAAGGTCATGATGCCACAAACCAGGAAACGTTCAGCTCCATATAACCTGTCCCACACTGACAGAAATGTTGTGTGGTTTGTGGCTTGCTTGTTCTAGAAACTAGGAAGAACAGTTATTAAACTTATTAGCAAGAAAAAGAGTGTTTATTAGTGGCCAGGGAGGGAGTGTCAGGCTCTTTGTAAAGCCTTGTATTGTGAAGTTATAAATTATAGGACTTTAAGTATGTTGATAAAACAAAAACGTAATACTTTAATAGCCTAAGGTGGGTAATATAGGTCCTTTTGGTGGGTAAATTGGAATGTTATGTTAATTCATTCTTCATGAAGACACATGCATTTTTAAAACAAATTGGTGACAAAGACCACATCAAGAAAAACCACTGTTACAGTTTTAATAGAAGCTGAAATGAGATTTCATAGATGTTATGAATGGTTCAAGAAGGACCTATAATGTGAAAAGTGAGAGGAGATTTTCTTCCATTTATTTTGTATATATTGTCGCTTATTCTTATAGTTTGGATCTTAACTATTCCTCAGAGGCGCTTACGTTAAAGGCTTGGCTGCCAGTCAGTGGTGCTACTGGATGGTAGTAGGGTTGTTGTTGGTGGGACCTTTAAGAGGCGGGGCCTCGTGGAAGGAAGTTATGCTGTTGTGCCCAGATCGAGACCCCCAGAGAGACCACCAAAGATGAGCATGCCGGAATGCAAAAGCAAGGTTTAATTCTGGATATCCAAAAGCAATACAAAAGCAATACAAGCCTAGGCAGGGACTTTGTGCAATACATCCAACACAGTGGAGGCTGGAGGAAGTGCCCACCTATCTGCAAGCTCAGTTTTTAAAGGCAAAAGCCACAAGGTTACATCATTTAGGGGTGCTAGTATGGGTAGAATTCTGATTGACTTGCTTCTAGGGGCTTTCTAGAAATCATGGCTTAATCTTACTTCTAAGGGAGTGGTTTTCTGCCACCATTGCTCATTGGCTGCCCTCAGGTGGGGACATTTCTGTGGTCAGTTACCCTGGAAACCAGGGAGAGGACATTCCATAGTCCGGCAGTCATTACCTTGTGACTATCTTGTGACTCTGTACTTTTACACTTCCTGGTTTCTGGAATCTGGACTGATTTGTTTCAGTAACTAATGGCCTATTCCTAGAAGGAGATATCTTAGGCCTTAGTTTTTGGGTGAAAGCATTTTGGTCTTATTTCTAAGATGGCTCATTTTGGTCTCACAATGTAATTAGTGGTGTGCCCTTGAAGAGACTCCTGGGCCTCTGGCCTCTTTCTTTGGCTCTCTTTACTTCCTGGGCTCAGGGGGCGAGCAGCTTTGGTCCCTGCCATGGTATTCTGTCTCACTATTGTAGCAGAAGAGTAGACAGTGAGGCCAAAATTGGCAGAAATGTAGACTAGAAACCCTGTCCCATAAAGCACTATGCAAAGGGCACAGGCACTACTGGTCATCTCACTTTTCCCAAGGCAGACATTGGAGTCCTGGTAGATGGGCACTAGACTCAATTACCCACTGGTCCATCTATGGTCCAGAAACCATGAGCCAGCTAGTCCAAAGCATGAACACAGTGGATCTTTTTTGTCTTGATGGGTTGATTTATTTCAGGTATTTTACACCATAACGGGAATCCGACTGTCTGTCACATCTCTACGGTGAAGGACGTACCCATTTCTCCATTCTCTATGGTTTTTCCTACTTCCCTGCTGAGTGCTTACTTAGTGGGGTGGCCTATACTCATGAAATGCAGATTTATAATCCAGTCTCATCCATTGGCTCAAAATTACCCTTTTCTGAACTTTAAGTGCTAAAACAAGGTATCCGAAAGATTGTTTAGAACAAAACCAAGTCAGCCTTGGCACGATATTCATGATAGACATGAATATACTCTCTGCTTGACACAGATTCGTGTAGCTCTGTGTTTTTAACATCTGTCATTTTAAATAAATTATTCAATGCTGCTAGATTCCACATAAATGGCATCAGTCAATTAGAACTGTGGAGTTTGAGTCTTGAAGGATTAGATTTTTCTTTTCTCTCTCTCTCTCTCTCTTTCTCTCTCTCTCTCTCTCTCTCTCTCTCTCTCTCTCTCTCTCTCTCTCAGACTAGATTGGTAAAGTTCTTCACTCTTCATCTTTCCTGGGAAGGATTAAAGCAATTTGGGTTCTCGCCAGGCTCTTGCCCTTCTACCTCTACTGAAGGTTTAATTAATGTGCACATTATTAGGGTTGCTCATTCCAATACTGCTGGGCTGAGCCTGAGGTAGGCACTTGAATAAGGAAATTGGGGATGAAGCCCCACCCCCACTCCCATCCTTGGAAGAGTCAAGTCTCCTGCCCGGGCTTTTCCTGGCAGAGAATAAAGACTCCCCGGCCCCTGCTAAAGGCTTGCCATTATGTGGATGTCCCTGCCAGGGCTTTACATATTGAAATGAATCATTGTCCCCAGTGTCAGGATTGCTTTTCATTTGCTTGATGTATTTCATCTGCATTGGGAGGTGCTAAGAATCACTAATCTATTGTATTCATCATTGCGGATTTATACATGGGGTGTCTGCAAGGCTACCAAAATATGCTGTTTAGAGACGTTAAAGGGTAATTAGCATCTTGCATTGCAGCCGTGTTTGGTTCCAGGACACCTCTTAAAGGTTAAGAAAAGATTTGTTTTTAAAAATGGATTTGATCAGGGCTAGAAATACCACACAGGACATTGTTCATACATATATAAAATTAATAATACCTGCTAGTAAAAAACAAAAACCACTATTTTCATATGCCCCCAAAAGTGCCTAGATTGGGATGACTAGCTTGCCACAGTTTGCTAGGAACCTTCCAGTTTTAAAGAAGAAATTCCCATATCCCGGGGACCCTTGCAGGCCTGAGTAAATAGAGTACACTGGTCACCTTATCCTTCTTATGTTGTTGAGAGACCCTATCAGTATTTCTTGAAACCAGGGCATGCAATTTTGAGTCCAGTGTCTTGCTCTCAAGGATAACAAATCACAACCACAAGTCAAGAAACAACAGTTGATAGGGGCATATGTAGATGTGTTTTAGGGAATTGTTTTATGCAGAGTTCTTTGAAGTAGCACTTTTTAGAAGCAGTTTAGGATTTAGACATTTGTGAGTTGCTTCTTTTTGCCTCAAGAAACTCAGAATCAAGCTCAGAAGCATTTGAAGTTCAGAGAGCAATGAAGAATTCCACCAGAATTCTAAACACATCTTGTACTTCAAGATTCAGTCCAAAGTAGCTGATGAGGATAGTGTTGGTATCAGTTGTATCAGTGAGGGGTTGGTGTAGTGGGTAGCTGTTCCAGCTTTGTCCTGGAAGTACTACCCCCATTAAGACTTCAGTAGCTGTCACACCTAGAAGGCAGGGCCAAGAGAGGAGCCAGTAAGACCCAAGATCTGGATGTGCCAGCTCTCTTGGTTCCTGGATCCTGGACGCTGGAGGTAGATTGAGCAGAGTTTCCAGAGAACACCGCTGGACTACACTACACCTTTCCCAGACCCTGTAACCTATCCCTTCACTTATAAGTTACCCCACAAAATAAACCTCCCTTTTAACTATGTGGAGTTGCCTTAATACGACAACCAATATCTGGCACCCAGACTGCTTGATCGACTGGACATGCAGGACCCATAGAAAGGTGACCGCTGAACTTTGCTTGGCAAAATGGTCCTTCAAATGGAACCTTCAGAAAAAAAAAATGGTTCCTGCTTCACAGAGGAAACTGCCAGACATTCTACAGGACACAGAGAGGAGTTACTGAGAGATTCTAGGCCTCTGGGCTGAAGATTGATGTAGCAACTTTACAAAGGAACTTTGGATGACTCTCCAGGCTGCCAGCTGTCTGTCTCTACCAGCTGTCTGTCTCCTCTCTCAAGACTCCCAAAAGTTGCTTGCATCCTTTTTCCATTTCTCAGGTAGTAGTATATCCTTCTGAGGTCTTTGATGTAGTTGAAGACTAGATAGTTATAATTTTCCTTAGTTATGATAAAAGTTATTATAATAAGTTAGATATAAAACCTTAGACTCACAAATAGAGGATAGATAGGATATCTTCTTTAATTTTTGCCACATACAAATAGACTAGATATTATAACTATAATTGCTTGATAATTGTTTTGTTATATGTAATTTTACTACGTGAAAGTTAAAACCTTCCTCTTTGAAAAAAAGAAAAGGGGAAGTGCTGTGGGATGTTCTGTATGCCCTGAATGTTTTGCTCTAATTGGTTAATAAATGAAGTGCTGATTGGCCAGTGGCCAGGTAGGAAGTATAGGCAGGACAAAGAGGGAGGAGAATTCTGGGAACAGGAGGGCTGAGGGGGAGACGCCAGCCTGCCATCCAGGGAGCAGCATGTAAAGGCAACAGGTAAAGCCACGGAACACGTGGCAACTTATAGATTAATAGAAATGGGTTAATTTAAGATATAAAAACTGGATAGCAAGGAGCCTGTCATGGCCATATAGTTTATAAGTAATATAAGCATCTGAGTGATTATTTTATAAGTGGGCTGCAGGACTGTGGGGGCTTGGCGGGACCCAGAGAGAAACTCTCCAGCTACAGATTGGAGAGATGGCTCAGTGGTCAGGAGCACTGGCTGATTTTCTGGGGGATCAAGGTTCAATTCCCAGCACTCACAACTGGCTGTCAGTCAAGTTTTAGGGGATCCAGTGCCCTCTTCTGGCCTCCACAGGCACTGCATGTGTATGATGCACAGACATAAGCAGGCAAAACACCCACACTAATTAAATAACAACAACAACAAAAACTTACCAAAAAAAAAAAAATACAAATAAAACCTCTCATAGAATGAACGCATTGCTACTACACAACAGTCTCCGAGCTGAGAACCAGCTTTCACTCCAATTGATCTGGACATTGAAAAATGTCCCCGTCATTTCTTCTGCTGTGCTAGAGACATGAATGAAGAGTAAATGCAGAGAGACAGAAGTCTCAGCCGTGCTTCCGGGGCTTGAGGGAAGATGGACTCCCTGGCTTGAGCACCCTGTCCTCCATTGCACATGCTCAAGGACTCTCGGAACTGGTTTGCATTCTCCACCCCTTTGGGTGATTATGTTCTCCCTCTGACATGTTGGGTCACTCCGTGTGATCCCCGGAGGTGACACAAAGGCTCAGGAAAATGGCTTGTTGTCTTCAGAGGTCCTAGAAGCAGGGCCCCGTGGGAAAGCACCAGATGGGTTAGATGGCAGGGTGGGACTGGGATGAGGGAAACAGAGCAGGTGCTTGGCAGGTTTCCCTGGGAAAGACAAGGCAGGACAGAGTAAACTCCGCAGAAGTGATTACTCTCCATCATTTTGGAAGGCTTTGTGTTATAGGTGTTGTTTCCGTGTCTGGTACTCGGAATGACTGGGGAAGGGAGCTAGAAGATGACTGTGGCCTAGGGAACTGTGGGGTGGGTATGACTCAACACAGGCCACACAAGGCAGAATGGCTCTGCATTGGTCCCTTCCCTCCCTGAATCTTTGCCACCTCTGAGAATTGACTGGCTCTAGGATGGTCAATATCTTCTCAGCTAGATTCTCAAGATGTCAGAATATTATAATGGCCAATAATTATAATATGGCTCAGTGGGTAAAGGCACTTTTTGCCAACCCTGACTACATGAGTTCAATCCTTTGAACCCACACAGAGTGAGAGAACTGATATCTGCTAGTTGCCTCTGTACCATATGTACATCATGGTCCACGGACACCCATACACACACATACACACAAAGCAAATAAGTACTAAAAACCATAGTATACAGAAAATTAAAACCACAAACAGTATAGAGTGACATTTATCTAATTTCCTGGGGAGTGAAAGAAGCATGGCACAGCAGAATGAGCAAGTGTTTGGAATCAGATGGACTGCTGGTTCTGCCCAGTACTAACATGAGGGTAAGTACTAACACAAGGGTAAGTCTTGACTTCTTCAGGAGTCAGTTTATCATGACTGAACAAGTCTCATGATGGTTGTGAGGATGAGCAAGATAACACATGTAAAAAGTTCTTAGACATAATGCTAAAAAGGAAAAATAAACCTGCTTTGTTATGTGGGTATGTGTGGACTATCTCTCTTTGGATACCTGCATGTCAAAAGTGACCTTAGCTGCTGATTTGCTGGCATAAATTAGGATTCAGAGATTCTGTGATACTCCCTTGGTGCCACCTGTACCTGCTAAGGGACTTTGGTTTCACGGGGCTGAAACATGAGAATTGTATCAAATGGTCCATAGACTCTTTTATTTTTAAAATCCCATGAATCTGTTAAATGTGATATGAGCATCTGAGGCACACCTGTATGCTAGAGCAACTATTGGGCTGCTCATCCCACTGTATTCTCCTAAAGCTACCACCCCGTGTAGAGTGATTCCTGTATCCCTTTATCCCTTTGATACGAGTTTGGACATCTTTCCCATAGTCCTCAGACATAGATAATTGGGGATAGAATCCCATGTGATAGACTTGTTACGTTCCCCCGATGGATAATTGGTGTTCGAGCATGGAAAATGGAGTTTATCTGCAGTGGTGCTGGGCCTGGGAGGTCAGGAAGTGGATGTTCAGAGGGGGAGGGTACCAATTTGTGGAAGCCATGATGGATCACATCAAGGTAGTTAAGGAAGGCACTCCAAGAGCGGGAGAGAAACTAACAACAACAAAAAAAAATAGGTAATGATGGAGAAAGTGATTTCTTTGATTATTCTATGTTTCATCGGCTGCTTCCGATAGCTGAGTTTTGTATTCTCTCACCTCTGCATGCCCAAGTAGTTTCCCTGTTCCTGACATCACCCTGAGACATATGACAGCGTACACTGGGAAATGACGGGGATTTTTGTCTAGTTTCTCTTTTTGGAACAAGCACTTGGCTCAGCATTCCACATCAAGAAAATGCTCAATGCATTTTTATGGACTAACATGAAAGCCACTTATTTGCATATGCCTGGTGTCACTGATGGCGTTTGTATAAAAAGGATTAGTTATAATGGATGATCCATTTCAAGAAGCAATTCCCTGGGTGTATCCATAGTCTACAAATAAATCTGAGGGCCATTGTAGCTGAAGTTTTCCTGGTCCTGCCTGGCCCACTGTCAGGACAAATCTCTCCCACTCGTGTCCCCCAAGTAAACACAGAGACTTATATTACTTATAAACTGTATGGCCATGGCAGGCTGCTTGCTATCTGTTCTTATATCTTAAATTAGCCCATTTCTATAAATCTATACCTTGCCACGTATCTTACATCATGCTTCTCCTTGTGGCGGCTGGCAGTCTCTCTGCCTCAGCCTTCCACTTCCCAGAATTCTCCTCCTCCTTGTCCCGCCTACACTATCCTTCCTGCCTGGCTACTGGCCAATCAGTGTTTTATTTATCAATCAATCATAGCAACATATATTTACAGCATACAGGATATCCCACAGCAGGCCATCTTAGCTGTATTTCCAGGACCAACATGGAATCTAGCTCACCATAGGCTTTGTCTGAAAATGTATGTTGAACTGAATGGCCCACGATTGCCACACATACTGTGGGGATATACAAAGCAATATAAATTATGGTTGCTCCACATAATCAGCTTGTAATGTATTTGAGAAGATTCATGCAAAAACAAACGAACAAAAAACCCACAAGACACACGGTGATTTGCAGGAAGTTTCAAATAGCTGAGGAACAGAGGGTCAGTGCAGTCTTATTTAGAGAAACTTCCTGGAAGAACAGGAAGTCCGTTGACATTTTGAGAGCTGGGTGGGACTTGGCAAGGCAGAGGGAGGGGGAGAAGAAGGAGAGAGAGGCTGAAGCAAAGGCTTTGGGCAGAAAGAGGAGTTTTATAGTATTCATAGATTGCTGTTCAGTGATCCACAGGGCAGCACAGGAAGACAGAATGATGATGAAGAATAGGAAGACAGAATGATGGAGAGCAGGAAGACAGAATGATGGAGAGCAGGAAGACAGAATGATGGAGAGCAGGAAGACAGAATGATGGAGAGCAGGAAGACAATGATGGAGAACAGGAAGACAGAATGATGGAGAAAAGGAAGACAGAAGAATGATGGAGAACAGGCAGACAGAATGATGGAGAACAGGAAGACAGAAGGATGATGGAGAACAGGAAGATGACAGAATGATAGAGAACAGGAAGACAGAATGATGGAGAATGAGAAATCAGAGAGAGTGGACTCTGCAGTTAAGATTTTTAGGATCCCAACCCTAGCTCTGCCCATTTTCCTTATTAGCTTTGTACTATTAACAACTTAACCTTTCTGTGCCTCAGTTTCTGCATTTGTACAATTAGGGTTAATAATGCTATTTACTTCTTAGGAGTGTTGAAAGGATCAAAGAGGATGTTTTTAAAATAAAGTCTTTTAGATTAGCATCTGTAACTTTTTGAGCATGTGCTCAATGTTAACTGTTGTCATGGAAATCTCGTGGCAAGACCCAATTAAAAGAGCTATACTATTAATTTTGAATCACCACATCGAAAGGGATGTCTCTTGGTCATTAAGGATGCCAGTTGCTGTTTGAGTTGCTGCTGAATTTGTGGAGACCTGGAAGGGATTGGTTTGCGGTGGGAAAGAATACTGAGTATGCAGGACCCAGTGGAAGGTTCCAGTGATGGAGAGGAGGTAAGCCCGGAGAATGAGTGTCAGGCATTGGTGGATGAATGTGGGAGGAAGAGACATGCATGGTCTAACAAGGAAGGACCTATTGTGATAACACAGGGGTTAGGTGAAGGAACCCAAGGTCAGTACTGTGGCGTCAATTGGGGAATGCCATGGGAAGCCTGTGAGAACCTTCAAAGAAGGGTGTCGACCCTGGTCCAGGCTAGCATCACCCGTAGTTGGCGTTGGTAGTCTTCTCTTGACTTCTCCTTGGCTTTACTGCCATCCTTACCTGACTGTGGCCATGCCTTGGTTCATATAGGCACAGCCTAATGACAGCTCTTACCCTACTCTGGACACAAGCTGCTCTTTGCTGGATCCTTAAGACCTCTACAGCTGGAACCTAAAGACTGCTGGCTTCCTTTCCGATTTCACACCCACCTGTCCTTGCCATTCAAAAGGCTATGGCTCAGACACATCAGACTTATCTCTGGGATGTCCTTATGCCCATTCCTCCTGTAAAAATCTGCCTAGGTCATTCCTCCATCTCCTTTTCCTCTTTGTTCAAATGTTGTCTTATTAATGTCTCTCTTCTTCAAACACCCTTAAAATTTATTTTTATTTTATGTGCATTGGTGTTTTGCCTGCAGGTATATCTGTATGAGGGCATCAGATGCCCTGGAATGGAAGTTACAGACACTTGTGAACCATCATGTGGTTGCTTAGGAATCGAACCCAGGTCCTTTGGAAGAGCAGCCAGTGCTCTTAACCACTGAGCCATCTCTCCAGCCCCTGTCAAACACATTTAAGAAGCCCTGCAGTCTCTCTCTGCATTGGCACTCCCTCTTGCCCTCACCTTGCTTGACTTTTACTCCATGGACCTTAATACCACCCAACATATGACCTATTTGTTCAATGTCTAATGTTCCTGCTAGGTTGTAAGCCTTAGAAATGCAGATGTTTTCTCTTGTTTGCTCATGATATATCTCCAGGACCTAGAGCAGTACCTGGTATGGAAAGGGATCAATAAATGTGTTGGATGAATATGTGACTGGAATCATCAGAATTATTGTGTCAAGCACAGCTCTGTCTTCTTTGCTCTTTCCGATAGCCCTGCCATAGGCCCATCGTTTGTTTTATAAGCTGTGCCACTGAGGTACAGAGACATGAAGTGGAGGAGGCCACAGAGCTGGTGACAGTCAAGTATGTCCAGTTTCTCAGCCCTCAGCTTTTGCATGGATATGATGAGGAGGAGTCAGGAAGATGCCAAAGCCTCTTGACCCTGAGGATTGAGGAACAGGACACTTGCTGACAAGGGGGGATACCAAAAAGGCTGGTGTTTCAGAGGAAAAAAAGTACCAGGAAATAGGTGAATGCTCAGGGCAATGGCTGCTCTTAGGATAACCGAGACTTCCCAAGGGTGGGAGTAGACACTATTCATAATGAAACCGGAGCCACCCGGATGTGTGGCAGCTGTCCCAGCAGAAGGTGGCAGCTGAGTGGTCAGCCTTCCTGGACATAGGGGCTGGAAGGGCAGTGGAAAGCCTTGGCTGGAGATTTGTGTGTCGTCATCTTAGACATGTGCAGCGGAGCCATGGGACTGAGCCAGCCCATGGCCGGATGGAGGAAGACAATAACAAGGCTGACCTTGAGTCCGCATAGATGATAGAAAGAGGAACTGTCAGAGGCAGAGGGAACAGAGTGACAAGAGGCACAAGGGTCAGGAGAGAGGTGGACATTGTGGGGACATCGGGGGAGGCCACGTTTTACCCAGCAACTTAAAGTCAGACCACAGAAAACTGGTTGAGAGTGGTATTTGGGAGTCACTTGATTTTTCATTTTATAAGGAAACTCATTTATCTCAACAAAGCGCTAAAATGGATTTAATTAGAGGAGATTAAAATGAAATTTTATTTGAGAATATTTTCTTCTGTTCTTCCCTTTTTTATATCTTGAGAGACTCTGGGGAGCTCCCCAAGGCTGAGTCAGGAATCCAGGTTTGGTGTCTCTCTGTCTGAGGTTTTCTTTGCTTCTCTGGCCCGAGGCATCGAGAGATCTTATATTCAGTGTCATTAACACCGATAGAATCTGGGCCCTCATCAGAATATATAAAGCCAGGGGAGCCATCTGTGATTTCTCTGGGGTCAGGAGCATTAAAAGGTGAGTTTCTGGGCCAATATGTAACAGGTTTTCCCTGGTGAAACACAGATTTTCGCGATGCCATAGTAAATACAAGCAGGCATCTTCCTACAGTGGCTTCTTAGCTCAAGGAGGGGAGGAGGTGGGTAGGAGGGGCAAGAGAGCAGGCCCTCTTCAGAGCGTAACTAAGATGTAAACATACTGAGGGGCTGACGTCCATCTCACAGAGTTGTTCATCAGCCCGTGTTCTGCCTTGGAACTGCCGAGAGATGAATGCTGGGTGATTAGTTACATTTACATCCCGCTAGTCATGGTTAGCCCCTGTGACTCAAGCCAGAGCATTTACAGGCAGGGAGGTTTGAGTGAATAATAGCACATGGGTTTGTGCTCTCTCTAGACAATAAAGTGTCATGACTGGAGCCCTGGAGATGGAATCTCACGGTCACATTCCCTGGCGGCAAATCTTCACAGTTGTGTGGGGTAGCAGCATTGGGCAGAGGACAGGCTACAGCCCTTCCCATCTTTTCTGTCACAGCAGAAACTTTACTGGGCTGAAGTCACCCCCATGCAACAGATTCCTGGAAGCCAAAAGAGTTCACATCTCACAGAGATTCAAAGCTCAGAATTACTGATGTTGGGTGAGATCTTCCAGTGCCACCTCGGATCCAGGGGCTCCTCTGAGAGGGAGAATCTGTGACCCTCGACTTCCCCCTGCCCTGGTGCTCATATCAAGTCCTGGCGCTGGGTGCCACAGGAACTGTCCCCTGAAGCTGGCTCCCATGCCCTGGGATCAAGCCGTGTCCTGAGTCACCAAGGCTGACCTTGAACAGAGGGAGGAAGCTGGGGTTTGTGTTGGCACACCATACCCTCTGCCTTTCTCAACTCTTCCCCAAACAGACTTCTTAAAACAGGCTTCCTGAAGGTTCCCCACTGGGGGTGACATGTGCAGGAGGCAATTCAGATGTCCGCTACGGTCAACACTCCCTTCCTTTCCTGTTGCTAACTTCTCCCTCTCACTCCCATCTATTTTATTTCCATGGCTTTCTTTTCCTTTTTTTTTTCTTTTTCAATTTACTTGATTGTTCTTTTTTCTTTCCTGACACATGAAATGAGGGTCAGAAGGGAAAGGGAAAGGAGAGAGAGAGAGAGAGGACGAGGAGGAGAGAGGTAAAGAGCTGCCTGTTTTCTGTGGTTGTAAATCTCTCATGTTTGTTGGTCTCGGGGTTTTGTTGTACTGTTGATATTTCTGCACCTCGTGGAGTTGTTGGAAGGATCAAATGTGGACTGTTCAGCCCAGTGCCTGGCACACTGTAAGGGCTCAGTATATACCAGTTCTTAGTACTGAAGAGTTTGCCCTGAGGATAAACAACCTCAAATCTAGAATATTCCAGTTGAGTGGCCTTTCTCCCCCGCCCCCTTTAAACGAGTTCCTTTACCTGAAGTTCCTTCAGGATGATTACCTGGGTACAGACAAAGCTCAGGGAAGGGTCAGGGCTTCATCTTGATAGAGTGAGGTAGCCTTCAAACAGAGTTGACATAACTACCACCCGTACACACATCGATACAACATGAAAACAAACTTTCAATACACAATACTTGTCTTCAAAACTTGGGTTTTGTGTTGTGTTCCATTCTCTTTCATTAAAAAAAGTGCTGCCGGGCGGTGGTGGCGCACGCCTTTAATCCCAGCACTCTGGGAGGCAGAGGCAGGCAGATCTCTGTGAGTTCGAGGCCAGCCTGATCTACAGAGTGAGATCCAGGATAGCCAGGGCTGTCACACAGAGAAACCCTCAAAATAAAAAATAAATAAATTTAAAAAACAAAACAAAAAACCCCCAAAAGTGCTGATTGAGTCACACACTCAATTCATCCATGACCCCAATGGTTGGCTGTCACTTGCTGTTGAAAGGTGTACAGGTCTTTGTCAGACTTTTCTTCCAACCCGTGCCTTCTCCATGGCCTTCCATCCTGACCCCCACATTTACCATATTCTCAACCCTCCCAGTTTCCCCCTTTTTGTCCCCCAAGTTAAAAGCAGCAAATTTAAAGTTCATCTTTTTGGACTTTTTTCCTTTCTCCATTTATTTTTTTTTTAAATTTTTTTTTCGTATATTTTGATCATGTTTTTTCCCGCCCCCGACTCCTTCCAAACCCCCCTTTATAATTTTTATGTTTAGTTTTATTTTATGTGGATGGGTGTTCTGTCTGCATGTGCGTCTGTGCACCATGTGAGTTCTTGGTGCCTGTGTATTCTGAAAAGGGCATTGGATCCCTGGGAACCAAGTGACAGATGTTTGTGAGCCACCATGTAGGTCCTGGGGGTTGAACCCAGGTCCTCTGGAGGAACAACAAAAGGTTTTTTAAATCACTGAGCCATCTCTCTGGCCTCTTCTGTTTCTTTTCTCTACTCCCACACCTTTTCTCTTCCTTAAGCAAGAGATGATTTTTTTTTTTCAATGCTGTTTCCTGAATAGTAATCACGAGAATGTTAACAAGAGTCCCATTAACAATGATAACTGGGGGGCTGGAGAGATGGCTCAGTGGTTAAGAGCACTGACTCTGCTCTTCCAGAGGACCCAGGTTCAATTCCCAGCATCCACATGGCAACTCACAACTATCTATAACTTCAATTTCAGGAAATCCAACACCCTCACAGACATACATGTAGGCAAAAAAAAAAAAAAAAAAAAAAAAGTACATTTTTAAAAAGCAACAAAAACAACAACAAAATGATAACCAAGTAGCACCCTGTGGTGGTTTGAATGAAAATGACCCCCATAGACTCATTGGGGGTTGCCATTATTGGAGGTGTGGCCTTGTTGAGGAAGTGTGTCACTGGGAGTGTCAGAAACTCAAGCCAGGCCCAGTGGCTCTCTCTTTCTTTCTGCTGCCTGTGGATCCAGATGTAGAACTCTCAGCTACCTCTCCAGTACCATGTCTGCCTGCATGCCGCCATGCTTCTCACCATGACAATAATGGACTGACCTCTGAATTGTAAGCCAGTCCCAGTTAAATATTTCCTTCATGAGAGTTGCCGTGGGTGGTCATGGTGTCTCTTTACAGCCATAGAAGTCTTAACTAAAACACACCCATTTTTTTTTAAATCTAGTCTGTCCCAAGCACCTATCTAGAGTGCTTAGGAATTTCAAGTCACTCCTTACTCATAACTACCCTCTGTAGCACCTCTTTCTGCAGGAAACATTACCTGCTCCTTAGTCATCTAGTCAATAAATTCTGCCCTAAACACTCAATTAAACAGAAATGATAATATTCTAGAGCAATCTGTTACCAATCCTGATGTGGAAACGAGACCTTGATAGTGACCACAGCCTGGATTGGGTAAACTGAGGCTTTGCATATGCTGTAGTTCATGGGCAGGACTCAAATTGGAAAATAAAAAAAAAAAAAAGAAGTCTTGTCACAAGTTAATGTCAGCCCAGACGAAATTCCTGGAACATTGATTCTTTGATCCTCATTTTAATGCCTTGTTCAGTTAATTTGCTTTAAAATATTTAACACGTGGCACTAGTGTTGTTTTCTGATTGTAGAAGCAACGACATGTTCCCTGTTAAAATTCTAGAACTTGAAGGCAAGTGTAAAAGGGAAAACCAAAGAGAGTCTAAACTCTGCAGCAGCTATTCACATTTGGGGCAGGGCGGCGTGTTTCGGCCTCAGACAGTTCTCCTCAGCCTGCAACGACGCTTGAAGGAATATGAGGACCTGAGCACGTTGAGAAAGGCAACAGCTGTCGGGAGTGTCCACCAGCTGCTTTTCCCAGACAGGGCAGGGCAGGGCAGGGTTGGGCGGGTGTATTACGTCTGCCCCGGTCTCCATCCACACTTCTTCTCACACTTAGTCAACTTCATTTGATTGTCTTTCTCAAGTCCTTCTGGGTGACCGAGTTTTCTCAGTTAAGACACAGTTCTTTGCCCAGCACTTCAGAGGCCGGTCTATTCTTTTTGGGTAGTGGTGACAAGGATGAGGTCCCTCTGACTCTTTGGTGTAGAACTAGACTTAAGGAGCCCGGGTCTTCATTCCCACCTTCTGTTCTCCCTTTCCTAGGCTATCTAAAATTTCAACAAGCTATCTTGAGGATTTATTTCTTGAAACACACCCCAAACCTACTCTGTACATTGTTTATTCAACAGTGGTCACCATATTTCTATGAATCAGTAAAACTGAGTTTATTAAGAAAATACCTCTTAAGGACCAGAGAGATGGTTCAGCCATTACAGGTGTTAGCTGTTCTTTCGGAAGACTAGGATTCTGTTCCAAAAACCCAAGTTGGATGGCTTACAACTGCCTGCCGTTCCAACTCCAAGGGAATCTAATGCCCTCTTCTGGCCTCTGGGGGTATTGCACACATCGGCGCATACACTCCCTCCCTCACCCACCCCACATTTAAAAAAAAAAAGAAAGAAAGAAAAGAAAAGAAAAGAAAGTAACTCTCATACCTTCACAATTGCTTGACAGTGAGGGCAGCCATTCTTGTCCCAGATCATTTCCTCTTGACTCCTTGGTTTCTTTTTAGGACTAGGATTCTGCATTTGACCCATCCGTATTCGTTATAAACATTTCCCCATCAGGATGAGACAGAAGGCAAACTTTAGTGGCTGCACAGTATTTCATTATTAGGAAAACTCTCAGTTGTCTGACTTTTCCCAAAGGTCAAGGTTCACTGGGTTGAGGGGTTGAGCCCAGTTGGAGGACAAGTCCAGTGATAGGAGAGAGGGAAGACAAGGAGGTGGTAGATACAGGGTGCCAATAAGAAGATTCTGTATTTGGCTACTTTAGAAGGCAGAAGCCTAAGAAAACATTTCACATAGTGATACAATTTTATGAAAGTATCTCTTGACCTCCAGCAAAGAGTGAACTTTTGCCGAACCTCTCGGCCAAGTTAATAATACACCTTGAGGTCAATCACGACTTAATCTGCTGTCCTACTGTGTAATCAGCCTATTTATGTTCAACTTGCCTGTAAGAGGAGACTGTAGCAACCCACCTTACTTGCCTTGGATGTCCCATGCAATCAGCTTTTATAACCTAAACTCAATGTCTGTCTTTATTCTTATGATATGTGCTCTTCTGTGCCCTTGGCCCAGAATTATGTATGCGTGTATGTTGTGGTAGTCATTTGCTGAAAGCTGCCAACAGGGTCCCTCTACCCTTACTCAGCAAATGTCCACCATAAAATTGGAAGCAGTCCGTGGATACAGCTTGATAATGTGTTTGTGGTACTGTTTGTTCTTCGAGTGCTTAGGGGTCAGTTAGGCTTGGTAAAGTTTCTTCCCTTGTAAAACTGTTAAAAAATTCATAAGGAGTCCCTTTCCCATGCCATGTTTTCTGTGATATTTAATAAATACAGAACAAAGCCCTTTATTGAGGACAGACAGACATAGGGACAGTCAGACATAAGATTTCATTCAGGCTGGCACAGATACATACAATAGCTTACAGACAGTTATTACATTAAACTTCTGTAATTACTCTGCATAGATCACTACTCTCAGTTTTAAAGAGGACAACTTCTGGTCTACAGTTTGACTTCCTAGGTCTTCTGTTTCTTTATTCGCCTCCTCAAAGCCCTGGAATCTTTTCAATCTTTTCTTTTTTTTAATCCGTTCAACTTGATGGCCTGCTTAAGAGTTGCTTGCGTGCATTTTCCTCATTACCATCTTACATGAGTTCAAAGCTTCACCTTTAGCCTTGGGCATCCAGCCCCTGGAGTGTCCCATCTGGCTCCTGGCCTAACATGGTCAGTTCAGTTTCCGCTTGACAGGGATGGGGCACTTGGCACAGTGTGAAAGTTGTCTTCGTCCTGGACAAGCACCGAGGGCTATTATTTAAAAAGGAAGACCTTGCTTTAAGCACTCCCAGACAGAGCAGCCCCAGTTGACCCCTTACCTCCTTCAATCTCCGCTCTACTTTCTTCTCGCCCAAGAGGAGGAAGTCTCTGCCTGCCCCAAATGGTTGCATCTCAAAGAACTGTTCTCTCCTCTCTCGGGTTTAGCTTTTATTCTTAGTTCTTACAGAGGATCTCCTACTTTGTTTGGAGTTATAGACCATAAAATCCCAGAGGTGATTTAGAGATCAGATATGGTGTACCTCTTTCATTTTATAGGGTGAAAACGCACACCAAAGAGAGAGGTAAATATTCCGTAGTGACCTACGTTATTCGTAACAATGCCGGCTAGAAACCAGATCCTGATGCTTGTCCGTGCCTCATGGTTGGTGGTACTGTCCTCATCTATGCCTTTGTGATGTGCTTCTCCAGAGGAACTTGGCATCATGATGCTACTTCCTATGAAGTGAAATATTTTCTCCTTGTCTTAGTCAATGTTCTGTTGCTGTGAGGAGACAGACACCATGGCCGCGGCAGCTCTTCCTGATGGTATTGTTCGCCAGTCTGGGCAGCGCAGGACACTATGTGCGGCTCAGTGATCCTGAGCCTCGTGCTAGCTGCTTTCACGAGAGCCGCCTAGTGGCAGCTCTTATAAAGGAAAACATTTAATTGGGGCTGGCTTACAGTTCAGAGGTTCAGTCCATTATGGTCATGGCGGGAAACATGGAGGCAGACATGGTACTGGAGAAAGAGCTGAGAGTTCTACAACGGGATCCAATGGCAGCAGGAAGAGAGAGAGACAGTGGGCCTGGCTTGAGCTTCTGAAACCTCAAAGCCCACCCCTCATAACACTTCCTCCAACAAGACCACACCTACTCCAACAAGGCCACACCTACTCCAAGACCACACCTACTCCAACAAGGCCACACCTACTCCAACAAGGCCACACCTACTCCAACAAGACCACACCTACTCCAAAAAGGCCACACCTACTCCAACAAGGCTACACCTACTCCAACAAGGCCACACCTGCTCCAACAAGGCCACACCTGCTCCAACAAGGCCACACCTACTCCAACAAGACCACACCTACTCCAACAAGGCTACACCTATTCCAACAAGGCCACACCTACTCCAACAAGGCTACACCTACTCCAACAAGGCCACACCTGCTCCAACAAGGCCACACCTGCTCCAACAAGGCCACACCTACTCCAACAAGGCCACACCTCCTAGTAGTGCCACTTCCTTTGGGGACCATTATCTTTCAGACCACCCCAGTCACCAAACTAGACTTGGGTGGAATAGCTTCTTTGGTGCGTCCTTGGTACTCCAGTGGGATACACAGACATGTGTTTGTGTTTCCCTAGGAAAAGTCACACAACACAATTGATGCCTGAAGAGGAACAGACCCAAGAGTGAGGAACAATTGCTTAGCCCCTCTGATGGGTGATAGATCATTCAAATAAGGCTGATACATCTGAGGGCGGAGCACACTTAGAGAGCATATCCAGTATGGCTACCTTTCCCTGTGTGGTAGGGAATTTGGGGCTTCTTTGCTGCAGTGGAAACTGTGTGCCCCCTGATGTGGATGGTAAGTCACGTGAGCAAGGTTGAGTCATCTGAGGGTGGAGCATCTCTGTGGTAATACCAGGGTGGCCATCTTCCTCTGTGTGGCATGGCATGGCATGGCCTTGACGAATGTGATCTGCTGTTTGAGTGTGGAGTTGTGCCCAGTGGCTGACAGACTAGAGAATACACTATATTTTTTGGAAGTAGTATCGGATGGAATGGAGTCAGGAGCAGCTGTGGTAACAGTTGCATGGCCTTTGCTGTGGACACTAAGGCTTACAGGAACATATAACTGAGGCTTGGCTGTCTGCTCAGAAAGGGCACACTCTTGTGTAAGTTCTTGTAAAAGGAATTACAAGAAGAAGACAGATGGATGCCAGTCTTTGACTTAGCCTTTTATTTGACAGGAAAATCAGCAAAAAGAAAGGATAAGACATGAGGTACGCAGCTGGCTTTTCTTACAGCTTGTAGGGTTTAAGAGAAAGATAATATAAACTAAGCATGTGCTAAAAGCCCTTCTTGGGACCCCCAAACTTGGAATATTTGAGAAGAATCAGGCAGCAAGAAGAGAGAGAGAGAGAGAGAGAGAGAGAGAGAGAGAGAGAGAGAGAGAGAGAGAGAAAGATGCAGAAATGATAGATGCTATCTACAAGCCTGACATTTAATCACAGAGGAAGAGAAAAATCCCATGATTCAGCATGCAGGCCGGAGGTTGAGTAGTGAGTCAGTACAGGAAACGATGAGAATTGGGGCATTTTCTGTCTCTGAACTGCTTGAATCAGGAAAGACTTTTAAATAAATGAAAGAGTCCCTCAGAGTCTCGTTCATGAGGCTATGAGACACAGGGAAGTGGGGGAGGAACTGAAGAGCTGCAGAAGCAGAGACGTTGAGTAATGTGACTACTCATCCATCCTTGGGACAAAGGCTGCAGGACCTGAGGGAATATGAGGGGAGCAAGTCCCTTGTGGACTGTCTCATATGAGTCATTGAGGACACTTGGTTATCACTGGCTGACGTCCCTATGAATATCAGGGACTTGAAGACACATGGATGGGTATTACTGAGGAACCTGAGCATTTAAGGGGAAGTGTCTGAGGTCCAGTAAACCAGGCCTGATAGGACTCCGTTCACAGGAGAGTTAAGGAGTTGATTCAGTTGGGACCTCAGACTCAGTATGGGGATGTGATCTTTATGAAGTAGGAGAGTCTGGTGGATCTGAATGACCTAGATGGCGTCTAAGTCAGGTTCATAAAGAGGAGATATGAAGAAGAGCAGACAGAGGGGCCTATCTGGGTCACTCAAGAGTGACTGTGATAAGATTTGTATGGAACCCAAAGATCTAGGTGGAGAAAAATGGACAGAAAGTTAAATTCAGTGCTAGTGAGACTCTGAATAGCTTTACTCTGTGACAACAGTTTACCAAAGAGGTGACAGGAAGAGCGAATGACAGAGAAGGACGCAAAGACTAAGTCTGGCTCATCGGTGTGTGTGTGCGGTAACCCCGAGGGCGTGCTGTGTAGATCGTTTACCTGGGAGTGGAGACCATTACGCAGCCTAGGAGGTCCCTTTGGGCAGCCGGGCATAGCCGATGAAAAGACAGAAGCTGGGTCAGCCGCCTAGCCATCCCAGAGATTGACAGATCTGGGAGGCAGGGAGGTGAATAAACAGGTAGTCCACGCCCCCTTAGTCCCAGGCCTGACCTAGCAGTGCAAGCCAGCCTGGCTATGTGTTTTGGAGGAGAGGAGATGCAGTGTGTCCCAGAAGGGATGAAGAAGTAGGGTGTCAAGTAAAGTGGTAATCCACTCCCCACCTTCCCCCTCCATACACATTGTATCTAACATTCTTTTGAGGAAACAACTGATAAAAATGATGGAATCAATTTACTCTCTCTCTGTCTCTGCCTTTCCCTCCCTCCCTCCCTCTCTCCCTCCCTCCCTCCCTCTCTTCCCTCCCTCCCTCTCTTCCCTCCCTCCCTCTCTCCCTTCCTCCCTCCCTCTCTCTCCCCCTTTTTCTGTTGATCTGGCTGGCTTTGTATTTGCTGCCTCTACCTCCCAAGTGCCGGGACTGTAGGCATGCACATCGCGCTCAGCTTTTCCACATACACTTCTAACTCCCGAACACTTCCCAGATTCCAAGAATACAATAGCATTGGTGTTACATGGAAATTACTGTTGTGATTTTTGGCTGTCCTCTATCTGCTTGGTATCTTCTGGCAGCGACAGGAATCTTTTCCTTTTGGGGACTGGCTTGTCTCTCATTGGTTGCATTCTGGTGGGACTATTAATGAATGGAGATGCCCCACTCACCCAAGCTGCTCTATAGACAAGCTATAGGACTCACCCAAATGGATGCCACCCTGGAACCTGTTCCCACTCGGTGACACAGAGACCAAAGAGAGTTCACTTTCTCCAGTAGTAACACCACGTAGACTGTGACACTATTCCTGTGACATGGGTCTCAAGGGGTCTTAACTTGTTCGTGCCTTCCTTGCCCTGATTCTCTAGCCTTCTCTGGTTGTTCTGAGCCCTCCCGTATCCCTCCAGTTAATCTGTTTCATCAAGGTAGTCAAAGTAGATTTCTAACTCTGACAGCCATCAGCCTTATATTTACTTCTCTGGCTGTGACCAAACACCCTGAACAAAAACCCTGAAGAAGGCCGCTCAGGAAAAGAAGGATTTATTTAGACTCACAGTTCCGGGAGAAGCACATTGTGCCAGGGAAGGAACTGGAGGCTGCTGCTGGTCACATTGTGTCTGCAGACAGGAAGCAGAGAGCCTTGAATACTCGGGCTCACTCTTCTCTGGTTTATGCAGTCTGGGATCCCAGCCACGGATCCACGCCACCCTCATTCAGGGAGGTTCTTCTCGCTTCAGTTAACCTAATTTCAATAATGCTCCACAGACATGCTCAGAGGCTACCGCAACCCAGATAATCCCTCACAGACATGCCCAGAGACTTGTCTTAGGTGATTCTGGATCTCATCAAACTGATAATATTAACCATCACAAACCTTAATTGGCTGGATGGGCAGGCTTACCTGGGGATTTCAATCAATTCTTTTCATCAGAACTATACTAAAGAGCATCCAGTAAACATTCGTTCGTCACACGGTGCCAAGTAAGAAGCCAGAAATTGTCATGAGGGCTATTTACGTCAACACAAGGTAGGGATGTCCAGACAGCTGTTTCATTTTGGATGGAAATACCAGCTGTTTCAGTCTGTCCGGGCAGCTCCATCAGCATGTCATAGAGCGGTCAACTGACAAACAACAGAAATTCATTCCTCATCCTTCTGGAGGCTAAAAGTCCCAAGATGAAGGATTTACAGACACTCATCTGGTGCTCCCCCAGTCTCCGGTCATGGACAACTACCTTCAGCTCTCTGGGGTTGCATTTATCAGGACCAGCACATTTAGGATGGCTCTGTCTCAAGAACTTATCATCTTCCAGAGGTCTCTCCTCCAAATCCCACCACACGCTGGCAGGTAGGCATTGATATGCAAGTTTTGACATCACAAACACTCTGATAAGGGTGGGTAAATTGACCAAGTTCATATAGTTCGTAATTTGCAGAGCAAGGGTTTGATTTAATGTCCAGTGGTTTTTCAATATGTCTGTTAGTTCTTCCTGTTTCCCCATGCTGTAATACTTCTGCTGGGAATCTAAAAGTATTCAAAATAAAGCTAAATATATTCTTTTTTTTTTCTTTCCCAAGACAGGGTTTCTCTGTGTAGTTTTGGTGCCTGTCCTGGATCTCGCTCTGTAGACCAGGCTGGCCTCGAACTCACAGAGATCCGCCTGGCTCTGCCTCCTGAGTGCTAGGATTAAAGGCGTGTGCCCCCACTGCCCGGCTCTAAATATATATATATATTTTTTTTTTTTTGGTTTTTCGAGACAGGGTTTCTCTGTGTAGCTTTGCGCCTGTCCTGGAACTCACTTGGTAGCCCAGGCTGGCCTCGAACTCACAGAGATCCGCCTGGCTCTGCCTCCCGAGTGCTGGGATTAAAGGCGTGCGCCACCACCGCCCGGCTCTAAATATATTTTTTAGAAAACAAAATATCACCTGTTCAGAAGATTTAGGATATACATATATATACACACACACATATATATGATATTTGCATATAATATTTATTTAGGATACTTTCAGTCAGTATCATAGGGAGTATATACCTGAGCCATTATAGACTCCCAAAAGATTTATGGAGAGATCGTGCTTGCTGACCATAGAGATTCATCCACTCAACTTTCTCGTCTTATTGATAAGAAAAGGAGTCCAGCAGATGTCTGTATTGTCAAGCACTACTGAAGTTACTATGTGCAGATAATGAGGTTTAGATCCAAACCGATCTAGCTTAGTCACAAGACAGGTGGGACTGGTAAGTTACACAGCCCAATTAAGCCTCCAGGATTCCTATAATAACGTATCCATCTGCCTCGCTCAGGTCGAGTTTAGACAGTTTGAGCGGCTTGTCTGTCTTTACAGCTTCCGGAGAAGGAACACCACCTCCTTTGTGAAACACTGAGCGTCATTCACACTTCAACCTAATGACACTTTTCCATGCAAATGTAGAGCATTTTAGACATCTGTTGAAAAACCAATCTAGTTAAAGGCATTTCAAACTGTTGTTTGGAAACCCGAAGCCACCTTACAAGCAAGCTAAAACACTGGGTGGTGAGTGAGAGGGGTGTCATATGTGACCCTGGGAGTATTTTCACAGTTAGAAATAATGCAAGCCCTGGGCTTCAGAAATGAACACATTGTGTGGAAGATGGTTGGGTGGCAGGAATGTTGTCTTTAACTGGGAGAGTGGTTAGAGGGGTGTCCAAAACAGTGGGAACTGTTAGGTTCAGTTAGGGTTCTTCCACCGTGGAACTCAACACAGCACATTTTGCTTTTGTTTTTCAAGATAGCGTTTCTCTATATAGCCCTGGCAGTTCTGGAACTCACTCTGTAGACCAGATTGACCTTGAACTCAGAGATCCACCTGCTTCTGCCTCCCGAGTGCTGGGATTAAAAGGTGTGCGCCACCACGCCACGATAACACAGCAAATATGGATCGAAAGTTTCTTGTGTGTGACCTTGGAGAATAAAGCTGCCCTGCAGCATTTGTAAGGGATTAGTTTCAGGACCCTTCAAGAATCCCCAAATCTATACACGCACAAGACCCTTATATAAAATGATATTTCTATCTAGTCTGTGCACATTTCTCCGACAGTACAAATCATCCCTCAATTAAGTATAATACATAATACATTGGAAATACTGTGTAAATAGGTGTTATGTGATAGTTCAGGGGAGTGATAACAAAGAAAAAAATCTGAACATGGTTAGTATAATTTTTTTCAAATGTTTTCATTCCATAGTTTTTTTTTTTTTTGTATCTTCTTATGCCCTCTGAAGCATCCTAGGCCAAAATGTTTAAGCTGTGTGTTTTTCTCCATTTACCCTTATCAACGCATTTGGTGTCTGTCTGGGTCCAGCCCTGGCTGCTGGAGACTTCCGCTATAGACTATGATCACTTAGCAACCTTTGCAGTTTGCCCTCTGATTGGCTCTGACTCGAGCGAGGGGGCGGGGCTCCAACAGAAATGCTGAAGATGCAAGGGAGGGCTGGTACCTAAGCTCCACCGGCCTCCTTCCCTCCCTGGGTGCCTCCTAGGTGATGGCTGCGTTCCTTTTAGATCTAGGACTCACTGTGGGGGCTCCCTCCCAAAACTGCGGTCTCCACAGTGCTTCTGTGGATCAGCTCAGTCCTCGGCTTGAGGACACGGTCCCGGGAGCTCCTTCAGCCACGCATCTTTGCCTGCCACACATCTGGAAACAGCCCTTTCATTGACTTCCTTTGATTAAACTCTTCCAGTGTGCAGTCTGCTTCTCCTCAGGACCCTTGACAAATTCAACCTGAATCTAATCAGTCCTGTCTTTTAACCAGACACCCAAACTAGAAAAACAAGTTAAAGAATGCCTTGGGGATTAAAGTCAGTCGGTCAAGAATTTGGGACTTTTTTTTTTTGGGTCATTGTAGTGTTTTCAAAGATCATCATTTTAAAAAAGAAAACTCTTCTAGATTAAAAGAAGCTAAGGGATACAGGAGTTAGAGTCACCATGGAAACACTCGAAGGTGTTTCCAGAACGGCTTTACAGAGTGGGGATGGCTCATCCCAGATGAGGTTGGCTCTGTCCCGCGGGCTGGGGGCCCAGACTGAGTCAAAAGGAGGAAGCTAACAGAGCGTCAGCTTTCACCTCTGCTTCCTGACTGAAGACACAGTGTGACCAGTGGCCTCAACTTCCTGCTCCTGTGACTTCCTCCCGCGGTGGACTGTATCCTCAAACTATGTGCCCAAATAAACCCTTCCTTTCTTAAGTAGCCTTTGGCAAGGCTTTGATTACATCTGCTGGAAAAATAACCAATGCATACACACACACACACACTCACACACACACACACACACACACACACGCAAACCTTGTTTGGAAAAACCCAGCTCACTCGCTCTCTCTCTCTCTCTCTCAATATATATATATATTACTGTGGTGGGAGAAATGCTAGGAAAATTTTAATATTGACTAGATTTTAGATTATGTTACATTTTTTAAAGATCTGATAAACACATTGTGATGTTAGGCAAATGTCCTTATTTATTATTTATTTATTTATTTGTTTGTTTGTTTGTTTGTTTTGGTTTTTCGAGACAGGGTTTCTCTGTGTAGCTTTGGAGCCTGTCCTGGAACTTGCTCTGTTGACCAGACTGGCCTCGAACTCACAGAGATCCTCCTGGCTCTGCCTCCCAAGTACTGCCCTACCCTTTTTTAAAATATAATTTACTTCTATCTTGTGCGCATTGGTGTTTTGCCTACATGAGGGTGTCAGGTCCCCTGGAACTGGAGTCACAGACACCTGTGAGCTGCCATGTGGGTGCTGGGAATTGAACCTGGGAACCTCTGGAAGAGCAGTCAGTATACTCAACTGCTGAGCCATCTCTCCAGCCCTGCAAATGTCCTTTTTAAAGAGGTACATATCAAAGGCATCAAAGTGTGACTCTACCTTCCTTTGAAGTGTCTAGCAAAGGGGCTGGAGAGATGGCTCAGCAGTTGAGAGCAGGGGCCGCAGAGGACAGGAATTTGATTTGTAGTGTCCACATGGCAGCTCAAAACTGTCTGTAACTCCACTTCCAGAGGATCCAACAACATCTTTGATCCCAAAACCCTGGGTTGCACAGATGTGCATGTAGGTAGAACACCCGTACACACAGACTAAAATAAAAACAGGTAGTAAAATATTTAGAAGGCTAATGTGGCAGGCTTAGCAGGTGTTTAATGTAACTGACAGGGATATGCCATTTATTGCGCTAACCTTTCAACTTTTGTGTAGTCATACTAAAATTAAATGGTAGAAAACATTAATAAAGAAAAGAGACTTCAGACATACCCGAGGATGACGTCTCTGTTTCCTGAATGACTGTTGTTTTCCCTCAGGCCTGCTTATTTGCTCCTTGTGTGTGCATCTCTGGACAGCAGTTGCTCAGAGCAACAGCAACCAAGCCTGGACTCTGAAGTATCTTTTATGGCTATAAAATCTTGCATAAATTTTTTTTTTGATATTTAAGCTTACTTAGCTCTTTGTGCCGAACATAGGCATATGTGGGCAAAAGGTTTATTCTCATTAATGGAAGAGAAGGTTCTGTGAAGCTAGGATACAAAGAAAGGTGATTTAGATGCCATCTTGACGTGATCAGAGCCGTCTTGAGGTTCCTTCCTGTGAGCAAGCCAGTGTGGACAGATGGCCCGGGGTCTGACACTTCTCAGTACCCTGCTGACTTCGTGTCCTGAACTTAGCCCACAGAGCAGTGCCTCCAAGAAAAAGCCTGAGATACATTTGTGCTCACAGACAGAATCCTTGCTGGTGAGAAGATCAGGTTAAGCCTGGATGGAGAAAAATTAATTCTGAGTCAACCGCTTCATGAGTCCTGGACTTGTATTTAGCTTAATTTAAATAGTACATGAGCACATAAAAATTAGAATAATTTTCTTCCTGGATAACATTTAATCCTTTTTGTGTGTGTGTTTTTTTTGTTTTTTTTTTTTTGGTTTTTCGAGACAGGGTTTCTCTGTGTAGCTTTGCGCCTTTCCTGGAACTCACTTGGTAGTCCAGGCTGGCCTCGAACTCACAGAGATCCGCCTGGCTCTGCCTCCCGAGTGCTGGGATTAAAGGCGTGCGCCACCACCGCCCGGCTTAATCCTTTTTAATACTTTATCATTTGATGAAAGGCAAGAAAAAAATCTGTACATATTTCATACAAATTGCTTTTCTGAATGTTTTTAATTTGTATTTTTTGGGAGAATTTTCAAACGTGAGTACCCTATTACTTCATTTTTCCCTTTTTCTCTCTGTACCTCTGACTCCTTGTACCATTTCTGATGTTTTTGTTCTTCAGGTGAGGGTGCCTTACAGAGAGCTCAGCTGTCATAACCCACTCAGTTTAGGAACACGCCAGGACATCCAGAAGGCTCTACGCAGAAAGGCTATCTCCTACCCATCTCTAGCTAAGGGTACATGACAGTCAGGCATCACATGCTCATATACTTCAGGGAACCTGCCGGTCTAGCCATTTGACAGCCTTCAGCTGAAGCATTACAATGAGACACAATTGGGCCAAGACAGCAGGAGTATGTGGTAGTCTGTGAGGCTTTGAGAAAAATCTCTTCTTGGACTAGAGGATGGCTCAGTATTAAGAGCACTGGCTGCTCTTTGAGAGGGCCTGGGTTCAATTCCCAGCAACCACACTGCAGCTCACAACAGTCTGCAACTCCAGTTCCAGGGGATTCGATACCCTCACACAGACATACATGCAGACAAAACACCAGTGCACATAAAATAAAAGATGTGTTTGAGAAAATGTCTTTCCGTCTCTGGATGTTATCGTGCCAAGATGCCAGTCAGCAGTGGCCTGCTGGAAACCCACTTCTCCAAACCCCAAAGCCCCGACTGCGTTTGTCTATTTCCATTCCTGTGGTGTCTCTTCTCTCACTATGGCCCAGAACACCTGACTGGCCAGACTCTGGAGTTGGGCAATTGTTCTTAGGATCCCGTGGAGACAGCCCAGCCCACTGCGGATCTATTAGGACTGTTGTGCTCCCTCTCTGAAGAGTAGGCAACCCAGAAGAGCAGAGAAAGAAAGGGAAAGCCAAGCGTTCTTCATCACACCTGCAAGCTGCAGAATTAATCAAACCTGGAGTCTTTGTACCTCTGGTTTTCTTATTTTTAATAAATAAATACACTTTCTGTTGAAAGTGGGTGGAGTTTGTGTGAGGGGAATCTGGACTTGATTTTGCTTATTCGGAATCTGTGAGTTCCCACATAGGGGAGGAAGGGAAATCTACATGAGGACCAAACGGAACACTGGGAAATGGAAATATTCAATTGTTGGTCAGGAAGAGAAGAGTGGCAGCATGGGAGCCTGAAGTGCCATCCGGGTCGGAAAAGGACACTGTCCTGTCACCGAGAGGAACAGGATGGTGGCTGAGGGCCAGCTGGACTGCTGGTGCCCTGGCCAAGGAGGCTGAAGTTCAGGGCAGGGCTCCAGCAGGAACGGGCGCCGGCCTGCACATGGGTCAGGAAGCCAGGCAGAAGCCAAGGCGTGGGGGAAGATTGTTCCTCGGCTTGGGCCCAGCACAGAACTGATAGAGCGAGGGGCTCATGGGAGAAAGAGGAAGTGCAGAGTGAGGCAAGAGTACATCTCCAGAGGTCCAGATTAGGTAGGGAATAAGGACACGGCTCCCAGGATCCTATAAGGCAGAGGTAGAATTGGCTCAGACGAGAGACTGTTGAAAGTTTTCAGTAACCACAGATCTGGCTGAGAAATGAAGGAGACATTCTTTGCGGAAGCAGCCTTAGCCCATTTCTTGGTAGTGTTTATAGAATTAGTTTTCCATCTAAGCCTTTAACAGAAGCGCCACCCCCTCCCACCACCACATCTGTATTGCGTCAGTCTCCAGTGTCCAGAAATCCCCTGATTCTGGAGCCTCTGAAATGGGCTCCCTCCTCCCTCGTTCCAGAAAGGTTACTTGCTTGTCTGAGGCAGAATCAGTCTGGGTCCCGTGTGGAAGATCCTTCACTCACAGTGTGACTTCTATTACTCATTGTCCCCTGTCTTGATTTTCTTTCCTCATTCATTTACCAGGTCATCTGGAGGCTGACTCTTTGGACTCTTAGAATTGTACTGTCTGGAGGAGGCAGCTTCAGAGAGAAGGAAAACTGATGTGGCAGCCGCGCTCTCTGGGGGACCTCAGGGCATTCATTCCTCTGATTCAGCCAGGAAGCCAACCAGCAGGAAGCCTGTCTTCCTTCGGACTCTGTGACTGCTGACGTCAGGAAGAATGAGTTTAATTTGTGCAGGGGGCTGAGGTCTGTGGCGGTACCAGCACCAGAGAGGAGTGAGTGCTGATGTCAAAGAGGAGATGAAAGCTCAAAGTGGAGTCCTCCGAGGTCGCGCGTCATTCCTCCCTGTCGATTAAAGCTTGGCTGGTTTTGCTAGCACCCTGATTCGGCGTGATGTTCCCGAAAGTGAAGAGAGGGAATGCTTTTCTGCAATGCAAACAGCAGTGTGGGCTGGAGAGATGATGCAGTTGCCCAGGGTGTTCCCTGCTCTGGCAGAGGAGTCTGTTTTGGTTCTCAGCATCCACATCAGTGGGCTCACAGCCACCTGATACTTCAGTTGCAGGGGATCTGATACCCTCTTCTGGCCTCTGTGGACACTCACACATATGTGCAGTTCATGAACACGCAAACACAAACACACACAAATAATAAAGTATCTTGTTTTTTTTTTAAAGTACCATTACAAAGTCATAAGAAAATATTCACAGTTCATTTAATGAACAAGGTCTCATCTCCTTTATGTATAGAATGTTCTCATAAATCAATAAGAAAAAGACTACCAGCCCAAAGAAAAATGTGCAAAATAAAATTCATAGAAAGAGGATGTATTTGTTAAGCATATTGAAAGACAGCTAGCTTTATAATACTGTAGATAAGAACTGAGTTGCTACAGAGAGCCATTTTTAAGGCTGTAGGGCAGTCAGTGGTTCTCAATCTTCCTAATGCTACAGCCCTTTAATATAGCTCCTCATATTGTGGTGACCCCCAATCATAAAATTATTTTCATTGTTACTTCATAATTTTGATGCTGTTATAAATCGTAATGTGAATATCTGATATGCGATCTCTGTGAAAGGGTCCGTTGGCTCCCAAAGGGGATGTGACCCACATGTTGAGAAGCATCCTTGTTGGGTGATAAGGAAGTCAAGAGTGCACAAATGTGAGACGGGTCCTCTCACACATTACCAGCGGGACAATACATTTGTATAACTTTATGAAGCTTTATTTGGAAATAGCCTTCAAAATTGCAAATCATCTTCAATGCTTTACCTTATGAAAGCCAATGTTAGGGATTTATTCTATTGATTTATTTATGTAGTGAGATTGAAATGCTCAGTTACAATAAGGGCAGAAGACTAGAACCGATGTAAATATTTGTCAACAGGGATTAATTAAATTATGGCACCTATACAATGAAGTATGATGTAGCCATAAAAATGACAGTACTCTTTATGTATACACATCGAAAGATCACTAAGATATTTTATGAAGTTAAAAAAGAAAAAACAAAAAACAAACCAGGGGTTGGGGATTTAGCTCAGTGGTAGAGTGCTTGCCTAGCAAGCGGAAGGCCCTGGGTTCGGTCCTCAGCTCCGGGGGGAAAAAACAGGGTGCAGAAAAAGAGATAGCAAAAGAAAAGAGTGGATTTATTTCTATACGTGAAATGGTCAAGGAAGATGGCCAAGAGACTGATACTATTTAACACCTTGGTGGAGAGGAATTTTGTGTCTGGGACTTAGGGTAGGAAAGCGGAGTCTATGCCCCCGACCCAGGGGTGCACTGCCAATTCAAACCAGCCAACATTTTTTCCAAAGATCCAAATTCATTCTGTCTGTACAATGCCTCACTTTCCCTTTTCTGCCTGTTTTATTGTTGACTTTAGTGACTCTATCTCCTCTTCCTTCAGGCTGCACGGTTTCTATTTCTAACCTTGTTTTCCCTCTTGACCATTCTGTAGGTGTGCGGTAGCAACCCTTCCATCTTCCTGTGACCACCCTGGTTGATCAGGTTGGAGGTGTTCAGTCTTTAATCCCTGACCCAGCACGTCATCCCAAGGAGCAGAAAAGGGTCGTGGTTGAGAGTTGGGCAGGCAGCTCGTTATCTATTTGCAGGTGTGGGAATCTGAGTGTATTTGGCCCCCTCTCTCTCATAGGGAGTGGCACTATTAGGAATTATGGCTTTGTTGGAGTGGGTGTGGCCTTGTTGGAGGACGTGTGTCACTGTGGGGGTGGGCTTTGAGTTTTCTTATGCTCAAGATACCGCCCAGTGAGTCAGTTGGCTTCCTGTTGCCTCTGAGTCAAGATGTGGGACTCTTAGCTCCAGAGCTACATCTGCATGCATGCTGCCATGCTCCCTTTCATGATCATAATGGACTGAACCTCTGAAACTGCAAGCGAGCCACCCCGATTAAATGTTTTCTTTATAAGAGTTGCCATGGTTGGGCTGGAGAGGTGGCTCAGCGGTTAAGAGCACTGGCTGCTCTTCCAGAGGTCCTGAGTTCAATTCCCGGCACCCACATGGCAGCTCATAACTGTAACTCCAGTTACTGGGAATCTGACACCGTCATACCAATGCAAATAAAGTTAAAATAATTAAAAAAAAAAGAGTTGCCATGGTCATGGTATATCTTCACAGCAATGAAAACCCTAACTAAGACAGCAGGGTATGATCAGGCTTTCGCAACCTGTGACATGCATGTTGACAATGGTGTCTGACATCGTTTTAGAACTGGAATTGTGAGAAAAGGGGGCACATACATGGAGCAGTGAGAAGAACTGATGAGTTGGCTTTACATCTTTGCTCTACAACTTACTGGGCATGTGATTTAGGCAAGTTTTCCTAGTACAGCCTCTCTATAAGACGGGCTCTATGATAGTAGCTGTGGCTTACTTTCCCTTGTGGCACTACATGTGGAGTTGGGCACATGGCCACTGACATTTCCTAGTCACTCCTGCTGCCGTGTGTTGCCAGATGTGAGCAGAAGTCTTGTGTGTCAGCTACATTTGGCTCTGAGACACGAGACTCTTCCATGGTCCGTCCTTTGACTATGACTTAGGACTGAAAACAGCACGCATCCGACCGTGGAGATGAGGCCACGACCACTGGGCTAGCACAGCAATCACTGGGAAGGAGCAGGGGTCTAAAGGCACGCAAAGGGCAGCATGACATGCCTGAACACCCGCCCACTCCTGAACACCCGCCCACTCCTGAACACCCGCCTACTCCTGAACATTTACCCACTCCTGAACACCCACCCACTCCTGAACACCCACCTGTGCCTGAACATCCACCCACTCCTGAACACCCACCCATTCCTGAACGCCCACCCACTCCTGAACACTTACCCATTCCTGAACACCCGCCCACTCCTGAACACCCGCCCACTCCTGAACACCCGCCCACTCCTGAACACCTACCCACTCCTGAACACCCGCCCACTCCTGAACACTTACCCATTCCTGAACACCTACCCACTCCTGAACACCCGCCCATTCCTGAACGCCCACCCACTCCTGAACACTTACCCATTCCTGAACACCCGCCCACTCCTGAACACCCGCCCACTCCTGAACACCTACCCACTCCTGAACACCCACCCACTCCTGAACACCCACCCTCAGTTCCACAAAAGAGGAATGAAGTCTGACCTTGTGTACTTACGGTTGGATGTCACTGTTGTGGCTGTCTAGCCTTACCAGAGCCTAGAGAGCCTGGGTAATAAAACACCACTGTGATTTAGATGTGATTTGCTCCCTCAGGGTTTGTGTGCTGGGAGCATGGTCTTCAGTATGGTGACGTGCGAGGCAGTGGAATCTTTAAGAGGTGGAGACTTTCGGGAGGTTGTTAGGTCATTGAGGCATGTGTCCTTGGAAGGGATTAATAGTTCTCATAGGATCCCAGTGTCTTTTTAGCTTCCCATTTCCCCATATGACCTCTGCCTCATGCTTATGACATTGTGATAAGGATTCACCAGAGCTGAGCCAGTACTAGAACTACACATGCTGTTGAGCTTCCCAAGCAGTGAGCTAAATGAATCTTTGTTCTCTATAAGACACCTAGCCTCAGGTGTGCTGTTACAGTCACAGAAAATGGGCTTCCCATATGCCAAACTCACAGTCAGTGCCTGGAGAAGCTGTATTACTTTTAGCCCATGTAAGAGAAAATGTAAGAATCAAGAGAAAAACTTCAGGGTCACTTGATTCAATGTTTAGTGACATCTTCAAAGAATCCGTTTCTCCTTAACCCTTTGCTTTGCCCTTCATGAAGTTAGCTTCAACCTAAAGCTGCTTCAACCCTAAAGATGAAAAAATGGCTGGGCATTTCCCGGCTTGCCGGTGCGGCTTGCCGCACTTTCCAGGAGAGTGAGGGAGAGTTGGTTCCATTACCCCCAGGACACCGATTGGCCCCGTTCTCCTTTAGTTCTTTTAATTGTGGCCAGAAAATGGGCTTATATTGAGCAGTTTTAACCCAAGGCGTGTATCCTACCCCAGCACAAAATCAGAGTAGCTCTTACAGATCGTGTGTGTGGAGGAAGATGTGGGCGTTTTTAATAAAAACTGGAATGGATGTCAGAAAAGCGTACCCTATCCAGGGGATGAGGGGATTGTCTGAAGGATTCAATGGAATGAAATATAAACGGGCTCTGCACAAGGCTGGCACGTAGCAGGTAGCAATCATTGCTAATCTGTTCTTCCTCGTTGGATATAGTCAGCTGAGCTACATTGTGCCATGGTGCCCGGGATCTCTCCTCTAGATGTCTCAAGGCTCTGTCTTCGCAGGATGAGTATTGGTGAAATTATTAAGGCCACTCCACGTAGATAAAAGGAGATTTATTTAATGGCGTAACTTACAAATTAAGGGATAGGTAGGTCGCGGAGTCTGGGGAAGGTGTATCGCAGTCCAGCGGTGTTCTCTGGAGCTCTGCTTGGTACACCTCTCTAGTCCAGGGTCCCGCAACCGAGAGCGCGCCAGCCGATCCAGATCTCGGGTCCCCAGGCGCCTCCTTTCGCCCCGCCTTGTAGGCGTGACAGTTGCCGAAGTCTCAATGGGGGTTGGAACTTACAGATCAAAGCTGGAATGGCTACCCACTACATCTCCCCCTTTTTGTCTAAATAAGAAAGTTCTAACCTAATACAAGACTATATACAAAGGAATGGTTATCAAATATAGTCCAGGAATAATGAGGGATAATGACCTAGATAAGATGGAACTACAACCAATGCAAACAATATCAAGCAAGAAACACATACTATTATCCAGAGAAGTATAGAGCATAGGTAAATGGCATGTTACAAAGATCATTCCAAAAGGTGTCCTATCCTAAAGAACCTGAATCTAATACTTAATATGTTCTATCTACTAGGTTGTAACTATAACTGCTAGTCTTCAATCCCATCAAAGACCTGAGAAGGAATATAATGGTACCTGAGAAATGATAGATGGATGCAAGCAACTTTCGGGAATCTTGCGAGAGTAGACGGAGACAGCTGGCAGCCTGGACAGTCACCTAATGTTTCTCAGCATTGTTGGTGCATTCAAATTGGCTACAGGCCTAAAGTATCTGACAGACCATTTTCAGAAGCAGGAATTCTGAAAGACCATCTTACCCTGTCTTGGCAGAGTACAGTGGTCGCTTTCCTTGTGTCCCGCTTGTCCAGAAAGGATAGCATTGCATTAGTACTGTCAGCCGTCGAGGCAAGGGCAGTTCTTTGCCCAGTAGGCCATTTTGTGCCAAGAAGACAAACTTCCAAATGGAAATGTCTTAGAAGCCCAACATTCTCTCGGGATCAAATTGGTGCAGCCAGGAGCAATTATGTCTCACATCAACAGAATTCTAAGTTATTTAAATGCCATATTCTCTAGGTCTATGAAGTGTTTGAAGATTACCTGTCCATCTGACCTATGTATCTGTAAATCTGGATAACCTAACTAACGTAACTATAGAGATGACAAGCATAGGTGACTATAAATCTATAAGTCTTATCTACCGAAATAACCTAAGGACTAAGGCTTCACGTAAACAAGGTAAACAGTCTATAAGCAAGTGTATGGTAAAGAACGATGACTTCAAAATTGTGACAATACACAAGATGTTATAACAGAGGTAGGAGTATATAGTGCAATATGCAATATGACAATAATCTTAAATATATATCGATATTTATAACAGAGGTAGGAGTATGTAGTGTGATATGCAATATGACAATAATCTTAAATACATATCAATATACCGAATATCCTAAACAGAAGTAGAACCTACATAAAGTATGACAGATATAAATTTACATTTGTATCAATATACAAGTATTTCAAATAAGAGTAGAAATATATGTACATTATAACAAATATAGTTCTGTATTTGTATCAATATACAAATTATCTTAGACAGGAATATAAAAATAGTTTACATTTGTATCAACATATAAGAATCCATAACAGTGCAAATTACAGTGCAAATTATTTAAGGCTGCTATTTTACTAAATTTGTTTACTAGTATACATAATAATCTACCATAATACCTTATACCTATCCATTCCATTTCTTCTTTTCATTTTTTTTTTTTTTTTAGAATACTGAGTTTAATATTTCCTTCCACCCCCAACCCTATAACCATCATCCATAACCCTGAGAATTATGAAACCTAAGGGAGAAGGGGCGTCGTTTTCTTAGAATTAGTTCCTGCTGTTTAGGGGGTGATGTTATCTCTGTTGGGTACTGTGAGAAAGCTCAGATAGTTAAATCTCAGTTAGACTAACTGTAGGTTCTGCAGCAAGTCTTAGAGTAATGGGTAAGATTGTCTGAAATTCTGGTAAGAAGTGTCGTATGATGATGATTACCATGGCATCATTCTGGATTGGGTAGAGTTGTTGTTGGGGCCCCGTCTTCCTTCTGGAGACTTCTGAGATTGCTATTAGAAAAACTTATTTGTTATCAAAATGGAAGGTTTGGATTTAAAGAGGACATAGCATGTAAGAAAGGATTCTGAGAAATCAAGAGTAAGCATGGAGAGAGTTAGACTCTAGAAGACAATGGTCCTTTTTTATTGGTTTCCTTCTGTCCCACACCAGAGGGCTCTTCAGATATGGGACTGAAGAATCTCTCAAACTTCCTTTTAGCAATATGCTTGGGTTTAGAGAAGGAGTGAGCCAATTCCATCTCCAAAGTCAGCTTGGCTTATAATTGAATTGGAACCACAGCTTTTCTAGATTGATAGAGAGATAGATATTAGACAGTGAGATTTTACCGTGTGTAGATTGGTACCAATAGATTCTTTCTTTCTGCTGTAAACATCCGGATATCCAAGGCCTTATGACTTCTGTAAGATGGGTATTTCCATCATCCTGGAAAGACAAAAACAGAACCCTACCCCAACCTTTGATTGTTAAATTTTTCTTACAACTTGTAGAGATGTCACATTGGTGGATGATTTTTTACTTCTCCTCATCAAGGGGTTTTTCCTGTTCGAATCGAATTTTTATTAATTTTGCTGGTATCCATAGCTTTTCTTCTCCTGCAGAAACAAAGGCAAAACCCCTTCCCCAACGTAGAACATATCCAGGTTTCCATTCTGAGGTCAGCACATCCTTGAAATAAACTGGTTGGTTTAGCTCAGGAGTTTTGTCTGTCGTCCAATGTCTCTCTGCAGCTGTTGTTCCTTTCTCATCAGCATTGAGAAAATTCAAGGTTAATAAAGCACTATGCAATCTATTTCTAGGAGTCATTGTTACCCGTTGCTGTTTATTTAGCATATCTTTTAAAGTTCGATTGGATCTTTCTATGACTGCTTGGCCTGTGGGATTGTGTGGTATACCTGTAACATGCTTTATATTGTAATAGGCAAAGAATTGTCTCATTTTATTGGAGACATATGCTGGGGCATTGTCTGTCTTAATTTGTACAGGTATTCCCATGATGGCCATAACTTCTAATAGGTGTGTAATCACAGAATCAGCCTTTTCAGAACTCATAGGAGTTGCCCACTGAAATCCTGAATAGGTGTCAATGGTATGATGTACATACTTTAATCTTCCAAATTCTGCAAAATGAAACACATCCATCTGCCAAATTTCATTTCTTTGTATACCTTTTGGATTGCTCCCTGCAGGTAATGGAAGTTGGTTATAGATGGAACAAGTAGGACATTTTTTCACAATATCCTTAGCCTGTTGCCAAGTGATGGAGAAATCCTTCTTCAAACCTTTGCTATTTACATGGCATTTCTTATGAAATTCTGAAGCTTCTAGCACATTACCTATTAGTAACTGATCAATCTCATCATTACCTTGTGCTAGAGGTCCTGGCAGACCTGTATGGGATCTGATATGTGTTATATATATAGGATGTTCCCTTTTTCTGATGATTTCCTGCAATTGTATGAATAATGAAGTTAATTCTGTATTATCAGGAATAAATTCAGCAGTTTCAATATGTAAAACAACTCTCTCTGCATATTGAGAGTCAGTGACTATATTGAGGGGTTCTGTGAAGTCCATCAGTACCATAAGAATGGCATACAGTTCTGCCTTTTGTACAGAGCTGTATGGACTTTGTTCCACTTTACTTAAGTCTCCTGATTTATATCCTGCTTTCCCTGATTTATTTGCATCAGTATAGAATGTGAGGACTCCAGAAATTGGCTTTTGTCGTACAATGTGAGGAAGGACCCATTCAGTCTTCTTTATGAATTCTATTCTCTTGCTTTTGGGATAGTGGTTGTTAATCTCTCCCAAAAAGTTACTGCAGGCTCTCTGCCAGTATTCATTATCTTTCCATAGTGATGAAATTTCTTCATTAGTTAAAGGTACTACAATTTCTGCTGGGTCCATTCCTGTCAACTGGCGAAGTCTTAGTTTACCTTTTTGAATCAAATCAGAGATCTTTTCTATATAAGTCTTTAATTTCTTATTTGGTTTACGTGGTAGGAATATCCATTCCAATATAATATCTTCCCTCTGCATCAAAATACCTGTTGGGGAATGTCTGGAGGGGAATATGACAAGAATGCATTTAAGTTCTGGATCCACACGATCCACATGTGCTTCTCGAATTGTCTTTTCTACTAGAGCCAATTCCTTCTCAGCTTCGGCTGATAATTCTCTTGGACTATTTAATTCTTTGTCCCCTTCTAGGGTATTAGCCAAATTTTGTAGTCCATCTTTGGGTATTCCCATGATGCCCAGTAAGTTGGAAATGCTTCCTAATAACTTTTGAAAATCATTAAGAGTCTTCAACCGATCTCTCCTTAGCTGTACCTTTTGGGGTCTAATTTTTTGTAGCTCTATCTTATATCCTAAGTAGTTAATAGAATCTCCTCTTTGTATTTTTTCAGGCGCAATTTGCAGTCCCCAGCGAGGCAAAACTTTTTTTACTTCTTCAAACATGCTTTCTAATGTATCTAACTTTGGATCAGCTAATAGGATATCATCCATATAGTGATAAATTATGGATTGTGGAAACTTTACACGAATTATCTCCAATGGTTTCTGCACAAAGTATTGGCACAAGGTAGGGCTGTTTAACATTCCCTGTGGGAGGACCTTCCATTGATATCTCTTGACTGGCTGAGAATTGTTATAATTAGGTACTGTGAAGGCAAATTTTTCTCTATCATTTTCTTGTAAGGGTATGGTAAAGAAACAGTCTTTTAAGTCAATGACTATTATAGGCCATTCTTTAGGTAGCAGAGAGGGCAAGGGCATCCCAGTCTGTAGGGAGCCCATTGGCTGAATTACTTTATTAATAGCTCTCAGATCTGTCAGCATTCTCCAATTACCAGACTTTTTTTTTAATAACAAATACAGGAGAATTCCAAGGGCTGGTAGATTCTTCAATGTGTTGAGCATTTAACTGCTCTTGAACCAGCTGTTCTAAAGCTTGTAGCTTGTCTTTTGTCAAAGGCCATTGTCCAACCCAGACAGGTTTATTAGTTAGCCATTTTAAAGGTAAGGCAGTTGGTACTTCTGAGGGTTCAATAGCAGTTGTGCTCTGTTTGTGAACAGCCTGAATGGTTGGTGCCTGATTTTTATAGCATGTGATGATATTATTCCTAGAAACATGCATTTGTCTGTATTCTTTTTCTGAAAGTGTAGGAATTTTAATCTGGGTATTCCACTGTTGTAACAGATCTCGGCCCCAAAGATTTACTGCTACATTTGCTACATATGGCTTCAGCCTTCCTCTCTGTCCTTCTGGCCCTATGCATTCAACCCATCTCGAACTCTGTTTTATCTGAGATAGGGTGCCAATCCCTAAAAGTTGGACATCTACCTCTTGAAGAGGCCAATTTGGATGCCATGATTTTGGTGTAATTATAGTCACATCTGCACCTGTGTCTACCAGTCCCTCCATAACCAGGCCATTAATTCGAATTCTAAGCTTTGGTCTTTGATCATTTATGGAAGTCTGCCAAAATATTTGTTTTATAGTGTTCTTTGTAAACTGTGATCCATCCATCAGAGCTGTTTTATCATCCATTGCAGTATCGGTTTTTACATTAAGCATTGGTTTATTCAGTTGTCTTGGAGAGGAATTTCTTCCACAGTGGCTGGGAATGTTCGTACTACATTGGATTTGGGGGCCTGCAAGAGGCCCCCTGAGGCGTTTCCCGCCAGTAAAGGGTTACCTCGTATATCTATTTTTGATCTGCACTCACTGGTCCAATGTCGGCCTTTGCCACACCTTCTACATAATCCGGGAGGTGGTTGGGGTCTCCTGTTTAGGCTATTCCTAAAAGGAATATTACTCCTAGGAGTACCCCACGTACAGTTTTTACTTATATGACCTGGTGTACCACATGTAAAACATTTGGTAACACGGGGCCTTCTTTCACCTCTGGGATTTGTCTCTCCTATCCAAGCCTCATTACTGTAGTTACGAGACTCAACACCATTAGTATACTGAATCCATTCTTCCAAAGGAGCTGATCTGATCTTTAATGGTGTAAGTATTCTTCTGCATTCTGCATTAGCATTGTCGAATGCCAAGGACTCAGTTAATACTTTTCTTAATTCTTTATCTGATACAGCTCTTGTTATAGCTGTGTTCAGTCTTTGTAAAAAATCAGTGAAGGGTTCGTGTGGTCCCTGAAATATCTTTGTGTATACCTCAGTTGGTTTTCCAGGTTCTGGAATTTTTTCCCAAGCATTTAGAGCTGCTGTACGGCATAGGGATATTGTATGCTCATCATAAATGGCTTGTACATTCCTGTCAGCAAAACATCCCTCACCAAGTATTTGATCTTGGGAGATCACGAAACCTCTGAGTTTACCTTGTTGTTCTAAAATTTTTGCCTCTTCTCTCAACCAGCTTTTCCACTGTAGCTGCTGGCTATATTCTAGAACAGCTGAAATTAACTGATGCCAGTCATCTGGGATGATTCTATGTGAGGTAGACCACGAATTTAACATCTGTTTTACGTACGTGGAGTGTATCCCATATGTAACTACTGCTTCCTTTATATTTTTAAAGTCCCTTGTGGAAATTGGTTGTAATGTATATGTAGTATATGGCTCGGGGTGTGTGTCATCCGCTGGCTTCTCATGGATGATAACAGGATAAGCCATTGTGTGAGAGCCATTTGGAGATGTTACAACCTCTATGGTCTTGCCCTTCTGCTTATTAGGTTCCTTGTCATGTTTACTGAGAGTTTCTTCTAAGGCCTGCAAACGAGCACCTAGGGTCTGTTCTATGGAGTGAGCCTCCTCTCTGGCAAGGGACTCCAGATTCCTCATGGAATCATAGAAGTTTTTATGTTCCTCAGAAACACATGATTCCATGGACCTTATCTTATCAATTAATGATAATCTTTCTTCCTTATATAGTGTCTGGAGAGTTAGTGTTCTGTCCATTAAATATTCACATTTATTATCAATAAGATCAATTTTTGGTACAAGCCTGTTTTGTAAATCCTGATCAGCAGATTCCAGAGAAAGAATCTTTCTCTCTAAGGTCTCATTGCTATCCCTTAAAGCAGATTCCAGAGATAGAATCTTTTTCTGTAAGCCTTCATTGCTCTCGCTTAAAGCCTGTATCAGTCCCAATAATGACTCATCTTTGTTCTTGTTATTAAACCAGTGTTTGAACACTGTGTGGATTATTACAATGAATGCCAAAATGGTACAGGCCAGATATGCCTTAGGAAGGTCGTATATTTCCAGTAAGATGTCATTCATCATACAAGCAAAAAGGTTTTCGAATTCTTGTGAGGTAATGTTGTCAGCCATATTACAAGAATTACTCAAAATTTGTTAGTCAATTTTAAGGTGTAAAATTATCAGGTGCCTTTGCTTACCTTTCGTGGTTTTGGGGGGTGTAGTAGCACTTTTCAGCCAGCAGGTGGCGTGGGTACAGCTCCAAAGCAGGGCCTGCTGGTGATCTTGGCTGACTGCAGCTCGCTGGAGTCAAGATGGCGGGAGCCGGAGCCGGCGCCGGCACTCGGGAAGCCGGGGAGTGCCTCTTTCGCTGGTCTCGGGGCTAAGCTAGGGAACTGAGACCGGACTAGCTGCTCCCTCTTTAGGGAATGGAACCCTGTAGGCGTTCCCTGGTTATATGGAACTTTGCAGGCGGGTTTAGGTACCCGCCAGCTGGGGAGGAGGCTGAGGGTGGGAGCCACCCAGGCCTTTGGAATTTGCCCCACGTGAGCGCCAGATATTGGTGAAATTATTAAGGCCACTCCACGTAGATAAAAGGAGATTTATTTAATGGCGTAACTTACAAATTAAGGGATAGGTAGGTCGCGGAGTCTGGGGAAGGTGTATCGCAGTCCAGCGGTGTTCTCTGGAGCTCTGCTTGGTACACCTCTCTAGTCCAGGGTCCCGCAACCGAGAGCGCGCCAGCCGATCCAGATCTCGGGTCCCCAGGCGCCTCCTTTCGCCCCGCCTTGTAGGCGTGACAGTTGCCGAAGTCTCAATGGGGGTTGGAACTTACAGATCAAAGCTGGAATGGCTACCCACTACAGATGAGTAACACAGGATTGAGACGTGAATACAGAAGCCACCTCTCAGTTTCACGATTCCTCTCAGGTTCACAATTCCTCTCTCTCAGTTTCACTATTCCTCTCACCTCAGCAATCGGTGCGCGTGGCCCACGGAGGACTCGGCACCTTACACTCAGCTTCCAGGAGAACGGCTGAAAGAGGACTCGACCCCAGCTTACCAAAGGCTCCCTTCCTTAGTCGTAGAGCCCTGTGGGCCAGTTACTGCTTAAACACTCCAAGTTTAGAGGTCCAGAGGGGTTGCCTGCGAGGGATCTCATGTTTCCCAGGTGGCTTCGTACACGATGTTTGCAGTCACAAGGTGTGCTGGCTCGGCTGCTTCCGGTCACTTGCTAGAAGCTGCAAAATGCAATGAAAACGTTCTGCGTTTGAGCCTGAGCCGACACATTACTGTCATTATAATCTTACACAGATGATTTAATTCTTATATACGTATCTGTGAAAATGTGTGTATGGCAGGTATATATGCTTGAGTGTGTAAACATGTGCGCACAGATACACAAGCGTGTACACGAGTGTGGAGGCCAGGGGTCAACATCAGGTGTTTTCCTCTACGACTTCTGAACCTTTCTTTTGGAGACAAGGTCTCTCCCTGAGGCCGGAGCACACCGATTGGCTAGACTGAATGGCTAGGGAGCTCTGAGGATCCACCTGTCTCTGTTGCCGCCCCCTCCCCCACCACTAGACTTCTAGACCCATGACGCCATTCCTGGCCTTTTAGGTGGGTGCTGGGTATCAGAACTCATAGCCTCCCGCTTACATTGGCAGATATTTTCCCACTATTCTGTCTTCCCAGCCCCGGGAATTTAATTGTTTATACATCAAGTTCTATATCTGTAAAATAGGTCTTGAGTCTGCTAGCAGCCATTATAGGTCCTGTGAAGTACTTTGGGAATGGAAAATAAACTTGAAGTAAAAGGGGTTCACCGACAGAAGAACATAAGTGGATTGAGTTTCTCCATGTTTCATTTGGGGTATATGAGACGAGGCTGACCAAGAGAGAAAGGTCACGTGGGTGCTTCTTGTTTATGACAGCACACGTGTCTAGCTTTTGTAAGCAATTATGTACTGATCGCCCATGTGCGTTAGTTACTGGTACTTTAAGGCAGCTAATTCGATTCTTTTAATAAGCCTATGAAAGTTACGATGTTGGCTTTCCAAATGACGAAACTGAGCAGGAGAATGAATGGTCAAGCAGCTGGACCCACACCGTGCATTGAAGAAGTGACTGGACAGGATTTGACCATCATATAGCCATTCACCCTCAAGGCAGTGGAAGCCCAGGAGGTGATTCAGTAAAGTGGTGACCACCCAGGATGGAGCAGCTCGTAAGACAAGGAACCCTTCATCCAGGAGCTTGTAATAACTCTTTCATTTGCCTATTCATCCTTCTAATCCACACGCATTCACAGAGAGTCTCTCGTGTAACAGGAACCAGGCCCGGCATAGAATAAGACAATAAATAGAACCAAGTCCCCGACAGGCTCAGGAAATAACTGTACGGCAGAGTGGCTTGTCAGACATCTCGTTTATCCTCAGCTAAATCCCGTTAGGAAAATTGCTCCTATTGCTTGGCCACTATTAAGGTTTTAAACATTATTGTTCTGCAGAAATGATCTGCTTACACAGCTTCCTGCCAGAGAATGGCACGGGTCCATAATAGCCGAAGATCATCTACCCAATGATTTCATTTCAGCAGCAACCACACAGTGACTCTGAAACAGCAATAATTGCCAATTGCTCCGGGGATTATCTTATTGTCTGGCTACCGCTATGGAGACAGTGGGGCTTTAAAAGGCCATTCAGTGAGAGTGGCAGACGAACTAATTTTTATTTTTCTTTGAATGGCTCTCAAAGTGAGCATCTCATTCAGAGCCCATAAAGGTCTGAAAGAACTTCTGTGATAAAAATCTACGTCTTTAATGCTAAAGAGAGATGGAGTTAAGGAACAATTCGGGAGAGCCAAAGGTGGGCCGCCTGCTGAAGCGGGGTGTGTGTGTTTTTAGGCAATGAGTGGCGTGAGACCTAACATGTAAACAGCCACTGAAATGACGCTTGCACCTGAATTTAAACAAGCCGTACCTCTTTACCTCTAAACAAGTATTGTGAAAATAACTATTTGAACATCGCGCTCTTCTCTTCTATACCAGTGTTGTTTGATCTAAGTTTCTCCTGGGGGATGGGGGTGGTTGTGGGGGCACACTTTGTCAAGAACCCACTAAAGATCAGACAAGCTGTCTGCTTTGTTCATGTAACACGAGCCAAGACCTTCCACGTGAAGCTGGATTTTCTTCAGTTTGCAAAGCTTTTTTTCTCTCCTCATATACAGATCCATCAGCTCTTTTCAAAGGCGCTACCCTGTGCCAGGTGTGCTGTGAGTGCTGAGACACAGCAATGAGCAAACATGCAAACGTCTCTGACCCGTGCAAACGGTGTGTGTGTGTGTGTGTGTGTGTGTGTGTGTGTGTGTGTGTGTGTACACGTGCACGTGTGCGCGCGCATGGTGGCTAGGGTTGTTATCTTGGCAGATTCTAGAATCATCTTGGGACACAAGCCTTTGGATATCCCTGTGAGAGATTGTCCTATGAGGATAATTATAAGTGGGACCATCTGAATTATAGGTGGGACCCTTTCCAGGACGGGGGATCCTGGACTGTACGAACTGGAAAAGGTAAGCAGAGCACTAACATGCCTCCATTCACTGCTCTCTTTCCCCTGACGGTGGATGCGATGTGACCAGCCTCTTCAAGCTTTTGCTGTGATATCCTCACCCTAAAGATCTGCACCTTGAACTGTGGAGACGAACTACCCTCCCCCCTTTTTTCTCTTACGTTGTTTTTGTCAGGGTATTTTCTCATAGCAACAGGAGAGGAACCAAGCGAGGTGGGGAGGGAACTAAACCAACACCCATAGCATGCTAAAGTTTGGAGATGGGCCAGGGACACAGTAATGGGAGTAAGGGGGATGAGTGTAGGCTGATAACAACGGACATTTAATTATGGGATTGGTTCTTTGTGCCAGGAATGGGGTGTGGTTTAACTAATGTCTCTGTTTCAAGTTTTCTCAAGAAGTTGCATTTGGTGTGGAAGAGTTGGCAGGATCCAGTCGTGGCTGACTGTTGGGCAAAGAGAACTCAACACCTTCTTGACTATTGGCCGGGTGCTTCCACCATTGCTAGCTGCGCTGATCTCTATATGGCCACACGGTGTGATAGTTGGTCTCCCTCAGAGTCAGAAAGCAAGGGAGAAGATGAAAGAAGGTGCCTAAGGTGGAAAACACAGCGTTCTTGAAACCTAATTTACAAAGTGGCGCTCCATCATGGTTGCCTCCTTTATTTACTAGAAGCAACCCACTCATCTCATATTCAAGAGTTGGGGACTGCATGATGGTGTGAGAACCAGGAGGTAGGGGTGTTGGGGATCATCTGAGATGAAGTCCTACCGTAGTCAGTAAGCTCTTTGATGAGATGACATTTAGCCAGAAGCCTAAAAGGAAAAAGAAGGGAGTATGAATGTGGCTGCCTAGGAAAAGAGTGTGGGCGGCCAAGGATGCAGCCAGTTCAAAGACTAAAGGGAGACCAGCCCAGGAGGTGGTCAAAGAGGCAGCACTGGATGAGGCTGGGTGGATGTAGGTCAGTGTGGGCATTTGGATATTTTACTTTCAGTGAGATGTGAGGGCTTTGGGAGGTTGTTAGTGGAAGCATGGTCTGACTCGACTTTTGCTTTGAGAGGAGAATGGATTGGAGGAGTGCAAGCTAGCAGAAGCAATGGGAATTGGGAGTCTTCTTGCGGCAATCCGTCTGAGGGATGATCCGAAAGGGCCATGGTAGCAGGAGAGAAGAGGAGTGGATGGACTTTGGAACTATTTCCTCCAAGAGCTGACAGGCTGTGTGATGGTTTCTGTGTGGATTGTACAGCTACCAATAAGTCGCTGATGATACTTGGGTTCCGGGACTCAGCAAGCAGAACAACACATCTGCCCTTATTAGACTGGGAGATACTGCTGGAGGACAAAGTTTCGAGAAGATACAGATGAGAGGTTTTATATGTGTGAGTCTTCTCAGTAGATGTTGTTGGTCATGACGTCTTGGTTTCCCAAGCCTTTCGGCTCCTAGAGATGGTGGGCCTGTTCTTCCCTGTCTGCTTGGGTGTCGAGTCAGCTGGCTGTCTGTTCCCTGGAGCAACAGCTCCCTGTTGAGGAGGATCTGGAGACTGCTCCCTTCCAGCCCTTGGCTCCAGTTCTAGGAACAGAAGATCAGTAGTGTGGGAGGAACAGGAGCATCAGAACTGTAAACCTCCTGTCCCTGCGAACTACGCAGAAGAAAGACCTCACAGGGCTTAGAAGGCAGCAGCTGTCCCGTTCTTCTCTGCCCCCTTTTCTTTTCTTTCCTATCTTTTGTAAGATGTATGGATGGATACTTGCGTCTTCTCTGCTGAAATAGCTACCATTTCTTACAAGCTCTGGCTTTACCCCATGGACCATTACCCTCTGTACCATGCATCCCCTGAGATCCCGATGTCAATGGAAAGTCTCTCTGCTGAGGGATTTTGGTGTGAACAGAGAGTGGGATGGAGTGGGATGCTAATCTCATTAGCAAAGGTACCAATTCCAGTCTTCCTTGCGTGGAGTCTGGCTCCTACTTGCTCCCTAGAGTACTTAAGTGGCAAGAGAAATTGGCCATGCTTAGCTTGATAGGCCAACAAAGAATGGACTGAAGCATATACTCCAATTACTCTCATGTGTATATATACATTACCAGTTGTGGCTAAGGAATGTAAAATAAGGAAGAGGCCGATGAGACACATTGTGAAAATATTGCCTGTGACCCTCCTTGTGGGTGGATGTCTAAATACGAATTCTCCAAAATGACCGCAACGGGCCAAAGCTCTGTTGTAACCAGATAACAAGCTACCAAAAATAAACACAAGCTGGAAAGCCCCACAAACCCAGCAGTTCCCAGGCAGACATGAGCAGTTGTTCACCGGCCTAAAATCATATCCATGAAAAAAACAAAACAAAACAAAACAAAAAAAACACAAGGGAGAAGAAAGGCGGAAGGGTTTCTTTGTGTTGGGCGAAGACAGTCCAGCATCCGGGAAGTTCCAGCATCAGAAGATTAGGAGGACACAGACAAGAGCAGGGTACCCCACAGAGATGTCTTCTCGAGAGCTACAAGTGGCCAGCCAAGCAGAACCGCTGAGGTCATCAGGGTGGGTGGGTGTGGCAACTGGTGGCCAAGCCTGCAGGTGATGGATGGGAGTGTTGAAGTGGACACTTGTGGACAGGTCTGCATCCCTGTTTAGAGGAGGCGTGCATGTAGACTGAAAGGCAGTCTGTAATTCACCATCTTTCTCCAACTTTGGGCCATTTCTTTTCCCCCATAACACTTGTTCCTTCCTTTGGAAAAATTTCCAGGAAGATCTATGATCTCTGAGGTTGATCTTAGTGTACCAGTTAACAGCGAATGGTATCAGTGGGTAGTTTGTACACACACACACACACACCCTGTTTCAAAGAACAACAAGCAACAACAAGCTCTTACCATCTGGCCCAGGTTGGCCTCGAACTCATGATCCTCCAGTTTCATTGTCTTGAGTGCTGGGGTGATAGGTGACCATTTCAAGCTTTAGTTTGCAATATGAACGGTGTGTTTGCTTTACAGTCACCGTAGTTTAGATCTGAAATATCTTACAAAGGTGTATGTCTTAAGGGCTCGGTTCTCAGTCCTTAAGGTGTTTTTGGTAGGTAGTAGAACCTTGAAGAGGCGAGGCCTAGCGGGGGTTTCTCAAGTCGCTGTGAGTGTGTACTTGAAGGGGATTGTGGGAATCCAGCACCCCACCCTCTCTTTGTCTATCTCAGAGGATCTTGCTGTGTAGCCCAGGTTGGCCCTCGAACCCTTGTTCTTCCTGCCTCAGTTTCCTCGGTGCTATAAGCACCGTGCTCAGCCCCCCCCCCCCCCCCCCCCCCCCCGCCCATTTGTTTGCAGGCTGGGACTTCTGCCACGTGCTCCTGCCGCGATGGCCGGCGTCGTCCTAGGCCAAGGAGCAACAGGGCCGATCTGTCACGGACTATAAACTATAAACCCAAACGAACCTTCTCTCTTTGTAAGGGGATCATCGGAGGTCTCTGTTACAGGACGGGATGCTGACTGACACAGTGTTGGAACCAGGTGCCGCCTCCATGCAAAGTGCAGATTTGTGCAGACAACGCGCCACTTAACGTGGGTACTTATCGGCCCTCGCAAGGCAGGACTGGGATGCTGGGGCCAACCAATGAAGAGCTGTGAGGTCTCGGAGGGATTTCTTTGCTTGATAATTATTCAGTGCACGTGTTTATCTCAAGTGAGTTCCATCGGTTTCTTTGGTGAAGATACGTGATTAAAAAGCAACCTCAGACAAGCTACGGTACAGAGGACAAAAGTACTTGCTGTATGAGACTGACTACCAGGGTTCATTCCCAGAACCTCCGACGACAGAAGGAGAGATCTGACTCCTTAATGTGTCTTCTGATCTACACAGATGCACCATGGCACACCCCTCCCACTCCAATGTCATACACACATATCCTCCCTGCCAGCAGCAACAACAACAAATCATCATCAACAACGACAAAACAGAGCAAAAAATACCCTACAAATTCAGCCAGATGTAGTGACTTACATTTAATAATGGTAAAACCTAGCTGTTGGAAGTCTGATGCAAGGGGACCAACACAAATTCAAGGCCAACCTGGTCTACCTATCAAGTCCCAGGCCAGCCTGGGCTACAGAGGGAGATCATGTCCCAAAACTCCACCAAACCGGGGCTGGAGAAATGGATTAGCAGTTAAGAACACTTAATTGCTCTGACAGAGGCTCTGGGTTCAGTTCCCAGCATCTACATGGGGCTCACAACCATCTGTAACTCCAATTCCAAGGGATCCCAGTGTCCTCTTCTGGACTCCTTGAACACAAGACTCACACGTGGTGCAGAGAAACAGGCAGGCAAATCACCCATGCAAATTAAAAAAAAAAAAGCCACAAAAACATAGAAAACCACAAAAATTCTAAACTTTTATTTTTTTAGTGAGGTGTGGCAACTGTTTCCTAAATGTGTTCTTTTTCTCTTAAAAGATGCGGCCTTGGCGCTGAGCCGGCAGCAACTGGGTGTAAGGAATTCATAGCAGGTGGACCTCCACTCAAGTTTGGAGTTCCCGTTTCTTTCTCCTCAACTGCCTTGCCTTGTCACGCTCCCACCCACACACCCCGATCGCAAACAACACAGTAGACATGAGCTGATTTGCCCTTGAGGGCTGAGGCAGAAGCCAGGCACTGCTGGCTAAATGTATGTTCCCTACATTCTCCTCTAAACCTCGTCCTCGAAGCTGTTGACACTTTCTTTAGATCCTGCACCTAGCCAACACTCGCGGTTTATCTCACTCAACCTTGAGCTGGTTTTCAAGCCACCGAGGGCACCCCAGTCGACGGATATCAAAGACTTCTTCTTCCTCTTCCGACCCTTCCCTGCCACTAATCTCGTACTTCCATGTGTTTTCCAAGATACCAGTGGCTAGCCTTTGGGTAACTTCTCCGTGTATCTCCCAAGCTCAGAGTTTCCGCTGTTTGCTCCAGACAATACCACAGGGTAGGAATGAGATGATAGGGGACCAGCAGCTGAAAACAATACTTCCTGCTTCCCAGGAAGGGCCCCTCACTCAGCTTGCTGATGCAGACGGGGGGGGGGGGGGGTGCAGGCCGCAGCTGACTTTTCCATCAAGTCACACCTTAGTTTGGAGGGCTTCTTGGTGGCGTCCCAACTTCTTACGTATTTTTCCATCTCACGCCACCAACATTTTTTTTTTAGATTGCAAGTCAATTATTTGCCTGTAACTAGCTAAAAAAAATAGCTCCGGGCAACTTACATAATACACTAGTGTGCTTTCTCTCTCTCTCTCTCTCTCTCTCTCTCTCTCTCTCTCTCTCATTTGTCAGAGAGTTATATTATAAAGATAGGGTCTCAGGACATAGCCCCAAACTCACAACTTTCCCTTCTACCTCAGCCTCCTGAGTGCTGGGATTCTAGGCTTGTACCAACACTCTAGACTAAATAAATGTCAATGTTCCATTTAGCACTGATGTTCCCCCGACAGAAGGAAGTGGGAAAATGGTTCAGGAGAAGGATCTGGGTGGACTCTGAACGTGGTCTTTATTCAGCAGTACATTGACATGAATGCCTACTCAAATAGCTACTGATTGGCGAGCACCACTGTATACGTGGGTGCTCTTTCAGTTGTTTCCATAGGGTGGCCTTCGTTGTGTTCCCAAAGCAATTCCTGGAGTTAGATATTGGTTATTACTAAGCCCATTTCATAGAGGAAGATGCTAGGCTCAGAGAACATTAGTAGATCTTGAAAGACACAAGATAATTGGAACACCTGGACTTGGCTCACCTGACTCATACTCTTCATCACTCAGCTGCCCTACTCCCCAAATCACTGGCTGTGAACTCCATAGCTGCCATCTTGGAACCAGAAAATGTGAAGCCCGTTCTCCACTCTGTTTATAGAATCTTTAGCCAAGTTGTGTTACCCCCTTGGGCCTCAGTCTTCTTGTCTGCAAAAGGGGGGTCTCACCTGTCGGCCGTAGTCCAAATGTCTGTGTTCCTCTCGGAGTAACTGGTTGAAGTATTTATTCCCATGGCAGTGGTAGGTCGTAATCATGGAGCCCTCAGGAGTAGGATTAACGCTCCCGTAAGAGAGCCCAGAGAAACCCCCACCCCTTCCTCCGTGTGAAGGTAGAGATGTCAGCTGCGTATGAGAAACGTGGGCCCTTATCGCAGACGACATCTGCTGCCGCCTCCGTCTTGTATGAGAAACACCTTTCTGTTACTTAGAAGTCCCCTGCGCTATGGTCTATTGCTAGAGCAGCTCTAGCAGTCTGAGACACTAACTCAGTAGCACGGTAGTGAAGACGAAAAGAGCAAGATGAGAGTGGTCTGGTCCCATTCTGCTTAGGTCTAGGTGGCCATCCTCTAACTGCTGCCAACAGCCTTAGCCCCCATCCCCCAGCTCAGCCCCATCCTTAGCCCCCATCTGTGGTGGTCTTGTGTTCCCCAAAATATTGTGCACACTAATAAACTTATCTGGGGTCAGAGAACACAACAGCCATAATATTAAACATAGAGGATAGGCAGTGGTAGCACACGCCTTTAATCCTAGCATTCCAGAGGCAGAGTGTGGTGGTATTGTGTTCCCCAAAATATTGTGTACCTTAATAAACTTTTCTGGGGTCAGAGAACAGAAAAGCCACAAGATACTTAGGCTAGAAAATGTTAGCACACGCCTTTAATCCTAGCATTCCAGAGACAGAAATCCCTCTGGATCTCTCTGAGTTCAAGGCCGCATTGGAAACAGCCAGGCATGGTGACTCATGCCTTTAATCCCAGAAAGCAGCCTTTAATCCCAGGGAGTGGTGGTAGAAAGCAGAAAGGTATATAAGGCATGAGGACCAGAAACTAGAAGCATTTTGGCTGGTTAAGCTTCAGGCTTTTGAGCAGCAGTTCACCTGAGAGCCATTGGGATGAGGACACAGAGGCTTCCAGTCTGAGGAAACAAGATCAGCTGAGAAGTTGGCCAGGTGAGGTTAGCTGTGGCGTGTTCTGTCTCTCTGACCATCCAGCATTCACCCCAATACCTGGCTCAGATTTGATTTTATTAATAAGAACATTTAAGATTCATGCTTCAGCAGAGATCTACATGGATCTCTGTGTGTTCAAGGATACAGCCAAGCATGGTGACTCACACCTTTAATCCCAGAAAGTGAGCCTATAATCCCAGGCAGTGATGGTAGAAAACAGAAAAGTATATAAGGCATGAAGACCAGAAACTAGAAGCTTTTGGCTGGTTAAGCTTCAGGCTTTCCAGAAACAGTTCAGCTGAGATTCATTCTGGATGAGGACTCAGAGGCTTCCAGTCTGAGGAAACAGGATCAGCTGAGGAACTGGCGAGGTGAGGTGGCTGTGGCTTGTTCTGCTTCTCTGATCTTCCAGCATTCACCCCAATAACTGGCCTCAGGTTTGATTTTATTAATAAGACCTGTTAAGATTCATGCTACACCCATCCCCCATGCCCATCCCCCAGCTCAGCCCCATCCTTAGCCCCCAGCCCCAGCCCCAGCCCCAGCCCCAGCCTCCACAGTCAGTAGTTAAGGAAGGGCCTTAAAGCCCTTTGCTCAGAGCTATTCAGCATTAGCCCTGGCTCCAGCTGGTGATAATGCCTTTGTGGTCCTAAGTAGTCTGCTGCCCTAAATCCAGCCTGGAAAGCTGTTGATAGACACTGGCACTAAGCCATCTGGGTTTTAATCCAAGCTCTGCCCTTTTTTTTAACCCCCCAAGGTTTGATTGCTTATTTGTTACTCTTAAAGACTCTTATTTTTGTCTGGACTCAGACTTGTAGAAGCTCTCAGCGAGGACAGCCTATGTGTCGAGGACAGCCTATGTGTCTTGGCAATCTGTTCCTCGTGTTTTTCTTTGGCTTCCTTCCATCGCTTGCCCAAAAGTTTAGCATATTCTGCAGCCTCCTCGTTTTTTCTTAGTGTGTTGTTTGTTCAGAACAGTATGTTGGTGTTTGTGTTGCAGGACAGCCGGAGCGCTAAAGCCTGGATGCTTTGGTCTCGGGGCTTCTTACCTTCAGTGGTTCTCAACCTGTGGGTCACGACCCCTTTGAAGGTCAAAGGACCCTTTCACAGGGGTCACCTAAGACCACTGGGGAAAACAGATATTTACGTTATGATTCATAACATTAGCAAAATTATAGTTATGAAGAAGCAACGAAAATAATTTTATGGTTTTGGGAGGGGGGTCACCATAACATGAGGAACCATATTAAAGGGTCACAGCATTGGGAAGGTTGAGAATCTTAAACTTTAAGGGCTTTCTGACTGCTTGCAAAGTTTCTGATCCTGCTGGCTCTTTTGGGTCCCAACCACTGAGGCACAGTGGTATATGTCAGCTCAGGAATATCCTTCTCTCTCTCTCTCTCTTTTTTCTTCTAATAACCAAGCTGGGATTAGCATCCACAATGCAACCTTGAACAGGCTTGCACATCCCCTTTCCTCTTCTCCTTGGTCTTCCACTCGTCATCCAGAGCATCAGCAGCTACTTCTATGGCCATGCAATGTAGCAAGCTTTCTTACTGGACTGTCTTTAGATGGCCAGTCCCCAAATAACAGCACAGAGACTTATTATTAATTATGAAAGCTTAGCCTTTAGCTTAGGCTTGTTTCCAAGTAGCTCTTATAACTTAATTAATGCATATTTTAAAATCTACATCCTACCATGTGGCTTGGTTACCTCTCCTCAGTACGGCACGTCCGACTTGCTCCCAGTCTGCTGGCAAAATCCTCATGCCTAGATTCCTTCTCCTCTTCCCCTCTCTCCCCAGAAGTCCCGCCGATCCTCGCCTGCCTGGCTATTGGCCATTCAGCTCTTTATCAAACCAATCAGAAAGTGCCTTAGGCAGCGACGCATCTTTACAGTGTAAGCAAATATTCCGCAACAATGCACTTCTCGCAGGAAGTGTGAGATTTGCCTTCATGTCCACTCCAATGAGTTTCTGACAGTCGGTTGCTGGGCAGGAGCTATTCATCTTTATCTTGATGCAAGCTGCCCTCCTAGGAGGTGCCACGACCAAGAGCAGCTCTGCCCCTTGTTAATGATGTAGATGAGTTGCTTCACCCTTTTTTTTCACTTAGTCCCCATTCACAAAACAAAGAGAATAAGAGTAGCTGTTATATATATATAGTTGTGTTATTGTGTAGGCACCAGAAGTTTAAAAAATAAACTATGGATAACAGTGAGAAGTAGCACTTGTTAATTGTGATGGAAATGACCCAGATTCCACATTATCCTGTGAATTGTAAGTGACATAATTACATATGAATTATCAGTGCTAATCTTGAAAGACCCTAACCCTTCAGGCTTACACCCCCCAAGCCCCAGGAAATAAGGAACTAAAAAGAAAACTAGTTCTAAGGGCAAGCTGACCCAATCAGTATTCAACCACCCCTGTAACAATGTAACAATGTAAAAAGATTTCTGTTAAGAGATGTGCTCAACTGTGACTGGGATAGTTGCAAGTGTTCCAGGAAGGACCGCTGTGACCTTTGTGTAAACTCCACTCCTGCCTTGATACCCCCCTCCCCTTGACGTTTCAGGAGGAATGTACCTGTTGACGTAACTGTACCCCCTCTGTGATCACTCTGTAACCAGACCATAATCTTATGAAGTTAGCCTCTAGACATAAATCAATCGAAACGAAATTGTATGGGAATTGTAATCTTGTGGTTTTTGTGGGTTTTTCCTTTAAAAACCCCCATGGGGCTGCAGTAAGATGCGACTCTTGCTCTTTGGAGCAGAGTTTGTCCGTCTGTACAGTCGCTTCTTCAATAAACACCTCTTGCTGTTGCATCAACTGGACTGGAGTCTGGGTTCTTGGGGCGCCCACTCGAGACCCTAGATTTTGGGGTCTAACAATCTCATCCCTGTGCAGCAGTGGTAGATCCTTCTTAGGACGTGTCCAGTTTCTCTGAGGAGCAGTCTTCACTTTAGTCATGCACTGGGTGTGGTGCCCCTGCCATGGAGCCCCTCCCCGCCAGGTGGAGCTTTGCAGTGTGTGGAGGTCTTTCATGTTGGCCCCCTTACCGTATCTCTGAATGACACTCACTCTGGTCTTCTCAAGGTGGTGCTCTGCTGGTGTGTGTCCTTCTGAGGGGTGCAGAGTACTTGTCTAGGCCACCGGTCACTCATCATCATTATGTTGAGCCTGTGTCCGGCCTCCCTTGCATCTTTCACGTTGTTGGTACCCTGGACTTGTCTCCCAAGTTCTTAGCTGCCCAAGTGTGCATTTTTAGAAGTGTCTACCCTGACATAACTTTAGAATAACTTTGTAAGCCTTTGTTCACGTAAAGTGAGTGTGGATATCTGTACACTTCAGATGTGGGGGGAGTTAAAACATCTCTACATTTTTTTGGGGGGGGGCAATAGCTTTATTGGGATATAATTCACATGCCATACATGTCATTTATGTAGAATGTAATTGCCTTACAGAGTTGTATTACCATCACCATAATGAGTTCCAGAACATTCCCACACCACCTTTCCCCCTCAAACCTTTACTTTCTAGCAGCTGCTTCTCGTTTCTCTAGCCCCATGTTCTTCCTGTGGTTGCCTACTCAGGACACCTCCTCCACAGGGACACTATGAGGCCTTTTGTCACCTACATCTTCCGTTTAGCATGAGTTGAAGGTTCATCCATAGCCTAGCCTGCGTCAGTATTGTGTTGTTTTTCAATGCCCAGTGATTTTCACACTTTTCTACTTGAAACCAAATGATTGATTCAGCGTCTCATGTCCTGATATCACAGAGCTGTCCAGAAACTCACCTTCAGCCACTGAACTACTCACGGATGTGGTGTCAAGTGTTTGGGCTTTCAAGTAGAGCTGCAATGTCAGAGAGTCAGGAAGGCAGTCATGTCTCTGCTCCCTTTCCTGAGGTTCTTCAATTGTCAACCCTTAGGCCATTTTGCTGATCTTTAGAATATGGGAGCTATTGTGGTTGGGGAAGCCAGGGCTAAGGTTCTACTTTTTAAAAAAAAGTCAGGTATGGTGTCACAGGCCTCTAATGCCAGCACTTTGGAGGCACAGTGTGTGTGTGGTGGTGGTGGTAGGGCCCCAGTGATCCTCCTGTCTTTGCCTCCCCATTACTGAGATTATGAATACACAGTCTGTGTCCCAATGGCCGGCTTTTATGTGGGTGTGGGTGGCTGAAGTCAGGTCCTCACTCTTGTATGGTGAACACTTTGCCAATGGGGCATCTTTCTAGCTCCCAAGGTTTCACCCCATGGTGCAGCAGTGGCCAGCATCTCTGAGGTCCTGCTGTGTCCTCAGGACCACGAGAGAATACATGAGACCTTGGATTCTGACTCCTCCATCAACTCTGAGTTTTATTTTAGAAAAGGGGTGTTCTTCCCTCAGGTTGACTGGAGTCTACTGTTATTTTAGTCTTCTGAAAACAAAAGGCAGAAATTCCAATTTTCAGTTTTCCCAGAGTGAGAAGATATCTCAAGAGGGAAAAACAGATGGGGAATTATGTTAATGCAAAAAAAAATTATCTTGCTTTGGAGTTCATTTCTCATCATTCAAATCTCAGCACCAGTGTGGTTTCATAATGTAGTTGAGCATTTTTTATCAATATGTATACATTTTTTATTCTAGGGCAGTGACTGTAACTCTTTCCTGAGTCACAAGTACTCTGATGGCTAAAATTCTTGTTAATGTATGGCTGAGCAGGCAGCAAGATCCCTACAGACACATTGAGTTTGGCCTGGCGTTATATGTTGGCTTTGTTGAAGTATATGGTGGAAATCTGGCATTACAGGGTTGTTTTGGAAAGGGCACACTGTGTTAATGACCCCTTTGGGTAATTCTGTCCACTATCCAAACCTCAGCTAGAAGTAGTTTCACAAACACGAGTCCACATGTTTTTTTTGTAGTGACAAACTCACTGTGTTTATTTTCAAGCAGATGCCTGATAAATTAGAACTAGATTTCTCTAAAGCAAAAGAAACATTTCATGCTGCGACATAAATCACAACACAATTATTTCCCCGGGAACACCTGTAATACTTCTGCATGCAGGAGAAGAGCTTTCAACAAACACACTTCCCAGCTTGTCACCTAAGGACATGGTAAAGAGCCATACTGGCATGCTGAGATTTAGTGACACTGGTGAGTTAATGCTTCATCAGGAGCATGCTTCAGTGAATCTGTGTGTAGGAAAATGCTCAGGTTGGTGAACAGTCTCTTTAAACACTTCCCCTTCTCTATCTCAGCAGGGTCTTGCTATGTAGCCCAGGCGGACCTCAAACTCATGATCTTCCTGCCTCAGCATCTGGAGGGCTGGGATCACAGAAGTGTGTAACAACACAGAAGTGTGTTACAACATAGTGTTCCCTTCCATCCTCTCCTTCTCTTCTTGCCTCTCTTCTTTTCTTTCATTCACTTACCGTGAACACAATGGTGAAAAAATACATTGACCTTTGGGTGCAGTTTGGGGTCATTGCCTTGCCTTGACTTAAGATGCCGACAGTTTGGCCCAGTATTACTTTTCACCATCAGTGTGAATGCCCATACAGTGAGAAAGGCAAATTATGTCTTTAATATTGTTGTGAATACTTTTGCTCTCACAGAGTCCCTAAAACTGTCCCCAGGACATTGTAGACCACCTTCAGGAAGGTGAAAACAGAGGAGATGAAAGGCTCCAAGTGACAAGAGTGATGCTTCCTGATGTTGCCAAGATGCTGTGTCCTACGAGTCCTGGCATGTGCCCACTGTCCTCCTCTTTTGTCCTGACCACCCACGGTGCGACCGGAGAATGTCTTTGGGAGCCCCCAGCACTGAGCAGGCATCTTTTCCTTTTCTGCCACTGGCTCCTGTAGATGGTTTCTGCCTTTTCTTGCAACTGTAATGATTTGGTAATGAAAACCCTGGTATATGCTTCAGAATACTGAAGAAATATGGCTGACCGGAAGTAGATATGCTTCTGCTTATGATCCGAAACATCTCTCCCTTAATGGGGCTGTATTAGTTACTTTGAACTTTTCCCCTACACTTTGTTTTCTTTGGCTTGGAACTGGGAAGTTGGGGGAAGTTCCTGATGTTCTAGGTTGGTCACGGGAACAGCCTATAGGGCAGCCTTCCCTTAGCCCTGTCATGGGCAAACCTGTAAGGAATCTGAACTGTGAGTCTAGGGGGCTCCCTTCCAAACTCCTGAGGGCTTGTTTGTACAAACACATGGCCCATGTCAGCCTGAGTTGAGTGTCCAATTCCTTGCCATGCTTGTCTGTTGAGGCCCAAGACTCTGTGTGGTAAGAAAAACCACTTACCTGTGAGAGTGAGTAACTAATGTGACTAAATATATTTGGTGAATTGTGAGTTAACCATGCTAGAATAAGCCTTTATTCACATCTAAAATTCTGTTTAGGTTCTGTAGATTTTAGAAGAATTGTATCAGACCCATAAACTTTGGAAGGCTCCTAAGACTGTCCAAGACTGATTGTTGTTTTTAAGTTTATCTGTTTATTAACAACACTATTTACCAAGGGCCTCCAATGAGTCAGTGTTGTTCTAGACCTGGGGATAGAGCAGTGAATAAAATAGACACAGTCTCTGGATTCATGAAGCTTCTAGTCGAAAAGGAAAAAAAAAAAAAAACATGACAAAAATCCAAGCATGTGGGCTAATTTTAGATAGGAGAATGGCTGAAGGAGACAGTGCAGTGTGCTAAGACCATGACAGTGAGAAGAAGCTGGAATAACTGGGTAGCAGATAATCTGAAGCAGAGTGGCGGTAAAGCCCAGAGACCCAAGGTGGAAAGGCTTGCAGCCGCAGTTCTAAAGAACAGAAGGAGGGCGATGTGGCATAATGGGTGGGTGAGAGAAATCCAGCTGATGGTGACATCAGGACCTTTGGGGCTCTGAAGCCATGCACGGCCTCTTTATCTCGTTGGGACACTGTGACAAAGTAATCATAGACTAGGGTGGCTTAAGCAAAGGATTTTATTTTTCGTAGTTCTAGAGGCTGGAGGTTCAAATACAGTCTCTGATGAGGACTTTCTTCTTGCCTTGTAAATGGATGCCACTTATATGTTTGTATACACAAACATGGTAGATGGAGGAATAGGTTAGGGGCTGGGGAAGGGATGGGGAGAGAAAAATTTTCACAGTGATTCCTTTCTTCTCCTTCTCCTCCTTCCTCTTCTTCTTCTCTTCCTCCTCCTCCTCCTTCTCTTCCTCCTCTTCCTTTTTATTCTTCTCTTTGAGATAAGGTCTCTTGCAGCTAAGGCTAGCCTCAAATTCACTATGTAGTCAAGGGTGACCTTGAACCTCTGATCTTCTTGACTCTACATCCCAAGTACTGGGATTACCTGTGCACCTCCCCCCTCCTCGCTGTGCACCTCCCCCCTCCTCGCTGTGCACCTCCCCCCTCCTCTTCATTAATTCCATAACTGAGGGTTTCACGCCATGACCTAAATATTAATCCCAAAGTCTATCTCCAAATAGCCCCATGATGATGTTTCAAATTCTGGGAAGAAAACATTCGGTCTATAGCAGTCAGACATTTGGATTATATTTTAAACAAGACAGGAAACAGTTGGAAGGATTACAATAAATCACAACACGGCATGGTATGAGTTTCCACTTGACTCGGGGTGTGTGTGTGTGGGGGATTGGTTGGAGGGAGAGAAATGGTGGCAGGAGGTGCAATTGAGAGCTATGGCGATGAGTTGCTAGGTGACTAGATGACAGGAATGGAGAGAAGAAACATTTGAAGACATAGTTCAGAGGGAGAGTCAAAATTACGGCATTGGAGATGAGACCCATTTTCCCTCCTCGGTGCTGCTGAATGGACAACCAAAGTGGAAGCTTAGTTGTCTGTGACTAGAGAGGAATGGTGGGCAGGCCATCCTCAGATACTCCTTGATCATGGAACTCAAAACTGTTGTTTTGTATGTTGTGTCGTGGACAACGGTGTTCAGCTGTGGGGAACAAAACCTGACAAACCATATCTTATGCAAGCAAGCTATTTGACTAATCAAGTCATTTTCTGCACAAAAAAACGTTCCAAAGATAGACCCAGCCAGGATGGCGGCCTGTGAATGGCACGGAGATCCCAGGTGTATGACCTCTTCTCCTTGGCTATTCTTCACATGTCTTTCACTCTCTTGAATGTGAGCAGAACGCAGCAGCACTGGGCATCAATGACTTCAGCACTCAAGGTTAAACATGGGATAGGAGAAAGAAGGAAGGGGAACATATATGTGAGGAGAGGAAAAGCTTTTCCAGAAACTCGCAGCAGAATTCTAAAACAAAACTGGGGCACCTTCATCAGGAAGAGTTGAGTGGACATTGTCCATCCAGGCGACCAGCAGCGTCACCAAGGACTCATTGAGTTTCCTGGTGAACATTCCGATGCGATGTTAAGTGAGGTTAGAAAAACAGGCATTGGGTCTGGAGGGAGAGCGGAAGGGATGGTAAGAGCTTGGACAAGAATTAGTTATTTCTCTCATCACTGCCGCAAAACACCCGGCGAGGAAAGTGTACGGAAAGTGTGATGGCTGATCTTCACTGTGAACTTGACAGGACTTAGAATCGCCATGGAAACCAGTCTCCGGGCATAGCCTGTAAGGAGTCGGTTAGTTGAGGCGAGAAGAGCCGCACTAAATGTAGGCAGCACAGCCCCACAGGTTCTTTGAGGTCCTGGATTGAATAAAGGGGAGAGTGCAAGCTGAGCACTACAGTGCATGTACCACTCTCTGCTTCCTGACCATGGATGCGATGAGACCAGCGGCCTCATGCTCCTCCGCTGTGCCTTTCCCACCTTCCAATTCTGGGCCCAAATAAACCCTCTTTTCTTAAGTTGCTTCTGCAGTGACAAGAACCATATGAACCAATGAACCCAATCCAGAAACTCCCTTCCAGACATACCAAGTGGTTTGTCTCCGAGGTCATTCCAGATCCTGTCAAGCAGACAATTGATATTAACCATCACAGGAAGTTATTAGCATGTAGCTACATTAAAAATCCAAGAGGAAATATGACGTATATTAGGGAGAGAGTACAGTTTGGAACTTGTCAATTTTGGATGTATTACTGTGACTTGCCTCAATTAATTTTATTACCTCAGTAAAATTTTAATATATACTTTTCCTATGTCAGAAACTGTTTTGGACTCTCAGGGCTCTCAAAGATGTCTCTTTTTTTCCAAGAGGCTTACAGACAAAAAGAAAGCAAACTACTTTACGTGCTTTTTTTTAAAAAAAAAATAACACGTTCTAAAGTTAATTCATTATTCTTGTTTCCTTTCTGTTGCTGGGATAAACACCCCCATCAAAAGCAACTTGGGGAGGAGAGGTTTATTTTCACTTACAGCTCCAGATTACAGTCCGTCACTGAAGGAAGTCAGGGTAAGGCAGTCAAGGCAGGGACTTGAAGGCAGGGCTGCCTGCCTTTCCATACAGCATTTGCCTTCAACCATGGGATTCATTTCACAGCCAAGAAGCAGAGCAGGCATGGAGAATGTTGATTCCTTGCTAGCTGGCAGGCAGGCTTATACTCAAGCAGCCATTGTTTACAGTTTGGGAGCATCTACCTAGGGATTGTCCCGCCCACAGTGGCCTGGGCCCTCCTGTACCAATTAAACAGGGAAGACACTCCCCGACAGACATGCCCACTGGCCAATCCGATATAGGCAGTTCCTCACTTCAGCTTCTCCTCCCACACGGGTCTTAGGCTGTGTGAAGTCGACAGTGGGAAGCGACTGGGACACTCATTTAAGCGACTGGGACACTCATTTATGTAGACTTGTTATAATGTATCCGAATTATTGTGACAGCTTCGCAGCCGATTCATCTAAGTGACTTACTGTAAGCAATGCGCCTGCCTGTGTATGAGGGTATGCACATTTTGGTTTGGAAATTTAGTAAGAAAAGTCCAAGTTTTGAAATATAGTTAAATAATAATCTTAGTAGTAAGCTGGCCATTAAAATGAATGGCATGCATTATGGAATGTTAAATTAAGCTTAATATTTTGAGGAAAAAGATCTGAGAATTACTTGTCATGTGACTCCGGTTTAGAGTAAGGCTGAAGAATCCTTCCTGGAGTTAATTTCTACCTATGATTTCACTTGGAAGTCCCAAGGATGTTCAACGTTCTTGTGGTCCAAACTAAGTCCTTCAACTTGTCCACCTCCAGGTCCTTCCCCTGAACCACGTTTTCCTGGATTCCATTTGTAGTGAGTGACATTGTTACTCTTCTGGCTTATGCAAGAACTCCAGGTGCTGTTCTGGAGAATTTTGTCTCCTTCGCTTTACTTTTTATCAACAACACTTAGTGACTTCCCTTTTTGGATCTGTTCTGTCTCCTTTGTGCTGGGTCATCAGCATCTCACCTCTGTTCTCAGGCCTGTTCCTTAAAATCCCATCCCTATAGCTGGAGTGAGTCTCCTAAGCTGAACTGTCCAGTTCCTTATTCAGATGAAGACCTGAGGACTCTTCCAGTGTTCCAATCCCAATGACGTCTTGCAGTTGAATCTGTTTTAAGAGTCCTAGGCTGAGCTGACATACACCAAGACTCTTTATTCAGGAATTCACAGAGCCTACAGTATGTAAACGTGTGCGTGCAGAGCATGGGGGTTGGTGGGGTAATTTAAGATATTTCTAAACACAAGTCACAGATGAAGCTATTATTTTGAGGAATGCTAAGGAACATCTCATGACATATCTCTATAAAGTACTTTTTAAGACCTGGTTTATGATATTTGATCTACAGAGAGGAATTGGTTGCTCACACCATGACCTATCAGGCCTTCTATGACCTGGTCCTCACCTTCCTTAGAAACCTTAAATGACCTTTTCCCATCGTGTACTTCATGTTTCAAAACAGAAAGCCACATCCTGTTCCTTTGTGAAGTGCACCCCTCCTTATGATTCTGCGCAAACTGTTTCCTCTGTAATACCTCTCTCCATTTGGGTAGCTCTGCTCATTACTCAACTCAGGCTCAAGGACCTAGAATTCCATGTTGAGCTAGATGCATGTCTTCTGAGGTCCAGCTCCAATGGCACAAAAATGACCATAATCTGCCTTTTCACCGTACTTTTCCTGGGGAAAAAAGTCCAAGCAACCCTGTGTGGTGGTGGTAGTCGTGGAAGTGATGGTAGTGGTGATTGCTAAGGTACTGTGGAGGAAGCAGGTCGGGCTGAGGGAGGCCGAGGAAGCTGGAGGATGTTTATGCAGTCGGTGATGAGCTGGGGTATGAATTCAGCCAGCTCACTCCTAAGGCTTCACCTGTACATCCGGCATTGGCATGACATCTGCTGAGGGACACTTGGTAAGTGCTCATTGGTCTAAACGCAGTGGAGGTTCCCTGCAAGTTCCCAGAACCTCTAGCATTAAGGAAGTTGAGCATGATGCAGCAAAGAGAATCGTTGGTTGTTAAGTTTTACCTCTGGCCCAACTGGGCATGTAGGACATGGAAGTGCTGAGGCTCCTTTACCAAATTACCGTCAGCAAGCTTGTTCTCATTGAGGTGTGCTCCAGGGGTGGGCAACCCTTGCTTTACGTCCGCGTTAGCCTCTGCAGAACACAAACAAACTGGTGCTTTATGGGGACTCTGTCTTGTCACCTTTCCTTTCATTCAAAGCCCAGTGGGACTCTCTTCTTGGAAATGAATGTGAGACATTTTCTGCCTAAAAGATACTTCCATATACAAAAAGGTATGGGTTTGCCAGTGACGTTAGCAGTCACATCAGTAAAGTGCTGTGTGAGCAAAGCGCTGCTTCTAGGCCTACAGAGGCTGATTTTCAGAGTTACCGATGAGTTCATGATCATTGCTGTACTTTAAAATATTGCTAGGCGGCTCGGGAATAATTGAAGTGTCTTCAAGTAGGTCTCTAAATTGGTATTTTTAATTAAAAAAAAAGTTCAAATATATTATTTCTGTTACGGTCTGTGAAGATATCAGAAAAAGTCATCATGACCTGATTATACTTTTGAATTATAAATGAGGGACGTGGGGTCATGATCTCCAGAAGCCTTTTCTCTGCTTCTTAATTAAAATTCTCTGACGAAAGAAAACACTGAAAACAGAGTATGGGCTTATAAATGGTATTATAAATGATAAAAAAGACGGCAACTTCCATGGCATGCGCTAAAGGAATTTGTTCTAGAGTCTATTTTTATTAGATCAAATAATCCATTGTTTAGAATAAAGACCTGTATAGCTTTCTATTCCAAACTAAACAAACAATGGAAATTCTTGCAAGTGCCTGGATGGTTGCTGATTGTTTAAGGATGAGCAGCTGGGTCACGTGGAATCAATTATTTAATCCCCTGCCTTACAACTCTTTCATCTTAAAGGGGAACGTTCACTGGTTCCTATTTTTCTCTCTCACATAATTAACGAGCTATTTATCCTCTCACATACATGCAAGCCACAGTCTGGATTGTCCTTCCTTCTCGTGGCGGTCACACGCTTTCTTCACTTTGACCTGAGACGGTTCCAGACGTCACCCAAGTCAGCAAACCCAGTTATCTCATCTTTCATGTTAGCTATTGTTGGGCTGATCTGTGAGCACTTGTTTGAACTACGTCTTTAGAAAAAACGCCCGCAGAAGTGAGCTTTCTTAATTCTTGAGCGTCTATTGTGTGAAGGATAGACATGTGCAAGGGAGGAAGAGAAAAACATTTTGATTTTTTTTTTTAAGCTCACTATGATAAAACCTTAAAGCCGAACTTGGAACGCTCACCGAAAACGGGTTACATAACATCCACCAACTCACAGTATTTTCCGTTTAATAGTAAACTACAGACGCCCCCAAAGGGAGTGCTCCAAGCTGGGGCAGGAAATCTGGGTGAGGTTTACAAGGCAACCGTTCCGTTTTCACTCCTCTCCAGAGTATTTTTAGGCCGTGGGTCTCTGAACCCAAGGTGATCTGCTCCGTTGTTTCCTCCGAAGCCAGTGGTCTGGCTCCTTGCCCTCCCTCCCTGCCTTGTGGGCATCTGTCGGTGCGGCGGAGCAATTCTGCTTTCGGTTGAAGCTGTGCGAAGGAGCCGTCTAGTTCTGAATCTAGCTCTTGCAAGTATAGCTCTGGTTGGAGGAGGTTCTCCTCATTAGCGGGTGGACATCCCATCTGCCGACCATACTGGGTCCTCTCGTTGACCTTGGCTGTGGAAGAGAAGCGGCTTACCGAGGTTCCGCTTCCCCGCGAGTGCGTGGGTCTGACGTCCTCGTATGTGGAGCACGTGGAGCTTGGGAGGGGCGGAAGTGTGGGGCTTCGGTGAGCCGCCGGCCGTTCCTGGCCCTTTGCTGACCTTTGCGATACCAAATGAGGAAGCTACGCTAACAGGGTTCCGGGCTCTCCTAGAGCAAAGCGTGACTTTGCAACAGCTTTCCGGCCAACGGACAAATGCCAAGTTCTGCTTTGGAGTGCTTAAAAGGGGCTTTTTTATTTCCTGATGCCAGGGGCTGGGAGGTGTTGGCACTGTTCTTTCCACCCCCTTTAGTCCTGGCCATGGCTATGCCATCTGCAGCTATGGTACTCATCCTGTACCTTTGAGACAACAGAGTCATCTGAAAATGGTAGTACACACAAACTGTGTGTGGTGGCTTATGCCTGTCATCCCGGCACTTAAAAGACTGGGGCAGGAGGACCCCAAGTTCTAGGTCCAGCTGGGCTACATAAAGAGACACTTGTCTTAAAATCAGACAAAATAAAAACCCTCAAACCAAACAACAGGTAATTACGGAAGACCGCTCTCTTCCTATCATGGAGTCCCACACTCTCCAGGACTACTTTGCCCTTTGGTAGTTTTATTGCATTGCCACAAATAATCTGGTTCTCTCTCGTCAGAAGTCTCTTCTCTGGAACACAGGCCAGCTTTCTTGGCTTTCACTCAGCAAACAGAATCCCCTAGAAGCAACAGCCAATGAATCTAGTGCTGGGTCTTCCCAGGTGATAAGAGTCTGCCTCATTCTTTTCTGTGACATGTGTCCTGTGATCCTTGATCTGACATGCTCAAAGTTAGACTACATGAAAGCCAGAGGCTGGAGAAATGGGGATCATGAGAGGTAGAGGGGTGCTAGAGGAGCCCCAGCTATACCAGTATCCACCCCTCTGAGGCTTCCCAGTGAGAACTGCCAAACGGGTGTGTGCTAGGCTGCAGAGGATGCCAATGCCAGTCTTCAAGGTGCCCTCACCAATGCGAAGGGAAACAGAAATGCTGTCTTCCTCTAAGCCCATCCCAAACTGCAGACCCATGGACAAAATGAATGTTATTTCACGCTGTCAAGTTTCAGTGGTTGATTGTTGTACAATAAAAAACCTGAACCCCCGACCTTTTACACCACAGCTCATTGGATGTTTTTGTTACTTGGGGTCTGAAGCATCCCTACCTGGACCATTTAGCAGAGATGAAAAGAAATAACTTCACTGC